>NC_088604.1:76917675-77526718 GCF_036013475.1 Columba livia
CACAGCTCCCCTTCTGTGGCTTCCTCTTCTCCCTGTACTAATACAGTAAGCTGGGCTGAGAGTCTGAACATGTTTGGAAGAATAGATTTATCTAGGGGGGTTCTAACTAATATGGGAAAGAAATGCACTAGCAGTCATCTTCTAAGATTGTTCTAAGAAGCGAACTTTGCTCTTCTGCTGCCTTGCATGGCTGAGAGAAAGAATCATAGAATCATTCCAGTTGGAAGAGACCCTCAGGATCATCGAGTCCAACCATAACCTAACTCTGGCACTAAGCCGTGTTCCTAAGAACCTCATCTAAACGCCTTTTAAACACCCCAGCGATGGTGACTCCACCACTTCCCTGGGCAGCCTGTTCCAGTGCCTGACAACCCTTTCTGTGAAGATTTTTTTCCTGATATCCAATGTGAACCTCTGCTCGTGCAACTTGAGGCCATTTTCTTTCATCCTGTCACTTGCTACTTGGGAGAAGAGACCAACACCTTCCGTGCTGCAACCAGCCACGGCTTCAAAGGAGTGTGTCATTGAAAGCTTTAGAACTCCACTTGCTTGTTCAAATGTCACTTCAAAGGTGGTTTCACATTATTAACAAACTTAACATTTTAGGAGAAAGGGAATAATCTAACAAATGAGTGCCACTCCATGCTGAAATATGTTCTAGCTGAACTCTTACTAGACTCTTCAAATTCTGCTTGAAGAAGAATCTCATTAATTGCCCACAGCAAAACACTTTAGGGGTATTTCATCCCTTCCTGTTGACCACCCACGTTCTGCCCAGGTGGGCAGGGAAGGCTGCAGACAGCTTGCTCCTGAGCCAGGTGTTTGTGTTCATCCACAGCAATCTGTTTCACAGTGCCTGGCTGCTCTGCTGGGCTGGGTTTATTCCTGTTGGCGTAAAAGCATTCTCCAGGTTCTCAAGGAAACGATTGGCCATGAAGGCCTTGCAGCTAATGTTTTACTCTGTTGCTGGGTTGGGAGGCATTTGGCATTTGTACAACAGCTTTCCAGCTGACTATTGCCAAAACAGAAGGCTACCGGCAATGAGTTTACTTAAATAAAACCTCATTAAAATAACTCACACGTCTAAACTGAAGTTGAATGTTCTTGTGCTAGGAGCGTTGAGCTGGGTCAGTATTCTGTTGGGAAGCTTGAAGAGTCTGGGATTTGGGGCTGTTCCTCCTCGCTGTCCTCCAGCTCATTATGTAATAAGCTCTTGTGGCGCAGAACTGCTGTCTCAGATTACTGTACGGGGAGGATGCCTTCATTTACCACCACATATCAAAGGCCGTGCCAGAGCTCTAGGTTGTATCCAAGCCTAACAAAAACAAACTTGGAAAAAAAAAAGATTCAGGTTTTGGTTAAGACCGCCTAAGGAGTATGGATAGCTCCTTTTGAATAACGAAGAACACATTGTTTCTTAAATACTTGCTTTCTCAGTAACAGAATATACACACGGTGCAGGATGTCCACGCTTCTATCCGTTGTCACCAGAATAGCAGGAAAGCTCCTCAGTTGTCACTTGTGATCAATTTCAGCAGCTCAGTGTCGTGGATAATGATCTCTGTGCCCAGCTCTCTTCTGGAAACTGGCTGCTAAGGTTTTCTGACTTGAAACCAAAATCAAATTAATTTCATGAGTCCAGTTAAATATCAGATTTAAGTGCAGATAATTATCTTTTATGCAGAACTATAAGAATTTAATATTGCCATTGGGTTTTTGCTGTAAACTAGATTGGGGTAGGAATAAAATTAAAAGAAACAAGAAATAGAGTAGGTTTATGCTTGCATTAGATTTCATTGAAGGATTAAGAATGTTTTTCTTTCAGCAACATTAGGCTTCCTGTTATTTGATTTCTGATTTAACACAACTGACCATATTTTGGAATCCATGACACAGTGTTACAGTTCTGTAAACAGATTTGATGGCTGTGATGCCTTTGAGTGCTTTCAGGCTTCCAATTTTTGTACTGCCAGTTGTCAATGCCAGAACTGAAGAAGGATACAAGAAGTTGAAGAACAGTGTAAGTGTACTTTTATAGACTAACTTAACAGGAAATTAAAATCTATAGCAGAATGAAATAGGGAGCAGCCAGAGGTAAAGAGGAATGCTGCCAAACTGGAGGATGCAGAAATTAAACAGGGGAGAAGAAAAGTTGTCTCATTCTGTTGGCCCTTCTGCTCTGCCTTGCAGTGGAGGAAATCAGTTGCAGAAATGCATTCAGTTGCAGGAGACTCCTCACAGCATGAACGCTTCTGGTTTATTATTTCGTCTTCCTCCCCTCCTGCTCTTTAAGTTTTGAAAGGTTTTACCCTTGGCCAGTTGTGCTTTCAGAGAAGGCCTTGAAGGTTGATTTGCATTGATTCATCGGCAGGGCTGCAAATCCGCTTGCGTTACTGCTCCTTCCCATCAGTCACAGGAATTTCTATATAAAATCTTCCAAGTGTACCACATGGAATCTCTGTTTAAATATCGATGGCTGAAGGAGATGAAGCGTTCCTCTTCCCTTCAGCTCCTCGGAGGTGACCTGCCGGTGGCACTGCGCTCCTTTAGGGAAGGGTGAGCTGGTGGGTGCCGCGTTGCCCGGCTGAGCTCAGCGGCCAGCAACGGGCACTGGGTAACAGCACCAGCATTCAGGCCACGTCAGGCCTCTGGGATCAGACGGTCACCGGGATTAATGCTGCACCGGGCTCCTCTTCAGGCGCTTGACAGACGTTATCCCCTGCATTTATTTTCCATTTTTAAATCACAGTAAAGAAAAAACACATGGCTTAACTACACATGTAAAGCTGTGGCTTTCACATGGGCTGCTATGTGTCATCATGTACCACGGTGTGATGTGCAAACCACGGACCCGCCTTGTCCCTTCGGCTTGTCTCACAACTCCTGACCTCCTCCCTGGCTCCCACCTCTACCTGCGCCATTACAGAACGGCAGCGACCCTGCAGCCCCGACCGCCGGGGCAGCGGCAGGCCGTGCCCGCACAGCCCAGGGTCCCTCGCCGCCCTCGGCTCCGCTGAGCCCCCGGCAAGCCCTGGGCCCGCTCCGCCCTCACGCCCCGGCGGGCCCGGGCCCGCTCCAAGCGCCCCCGCGGGAGGGCCCGGACCTGGCCCGGCGGGGCTGCGGCGGCGGCCCCCACCTGCTTTGCCCTTAACGGGCCCGGCGGTGCCGGGGGATTATTTCGGCCCCGGCCGCGGGTGGGGGGGCCCGGCAGACGCTCCTTATACGGCCGGGCCTGGCTCACCTGGGCCGCGGCCAGAAGCGCCTTCTTTGGGCAGCGCCGGGCCGGGGCCGCGCCGGGCCCGACGCCCAAATATGGCGACGGCCGGGGCCGCATTCCTGGGGGCCGGCGGCCGCCGCGATAAAAGGCTCGGCGGCGGCCCCCCAGCCACCCGGCGAGGAGCGGGGGGACTCTCTGTCAGCGGCCCGACGCGCGGAGCCCGCAGCCAGCCCAGGTAAGCCCCGGCCCCAGCGCCCCAGCCCTGCGGCTGCCGGCCGGCCGTGAGGCTGAGCCCGCCCTGCTGTGTCCCCGCAGACAAACCACGCCATGTGCGACGAGGACGAGACCACCGCGCTCGTGTGCGACAACGGCTCCGGCCTGGTGAAGGCCGGCTTCGCCGGGGATGACGCCCCCAGGGCCGTGTTCCCCTCCATCGTGGGCCGCCCCCGCCACCAGGTAGGGCGCCTTCCCCCTCCGAGCATCCCCCCGGCCCTGCCCCAGGGCTGGCCGAGAGGCCCCGCTGCCTCCCAGACCTCTGTGTGGAGGGGGGACGTCTGGTCTGCTGGGGAGCCCTGCGCTGCTGCCCGTGGAGAGGTTGCTGAGCACCCCCTTTCCTCCCTCGCAGGGTGTCATGGTGGGTATGGGTCAGAAGGACTCCTACGTAGGAGACGAAGCCCAGAGCAAGAGAGGTATCCTGACCCTGAAGTACCCCATTGAACATGGCATCATCACGAACTGGGATGACATGGAGAAGATCTGGCACCACACCTTCTACAATGAGCTGCGTGTGGCCCCTGAGGAGCACCCCACCTTGCTCACTGAGGCCCCCCTTAACCCCAAAGCCAACCGTGAAAAGATGACCCAAATCATGTTTGAGACCTTCAACGTCCCTGCCATGTACGTGGCCATCCAGGCTGTGCTGTCCCTGTATGCCTCTGGCCGTACCACTGGTGAGTGCAAGCGTTAGGCTGGCCCTTTTCCCAAAGCGAGGATGCCCAGGACTGGTGCCCTGCAGCTGGCAAGTGCTCTGTCCCCGCGGGCAGGGCCCTTCCTGGGCTGTGTCTCAGGTGGCTGCTTCTTGTTTCCGCAGGTATCGTGCTGGACTCCGGTGATGGTGTGACACACAATGTCCCCATCTATGAAGGGTACGCCCTGCCCCATGCCATCATGCGCTTGGATCTGGCCGGTCGGGACCTCACTGACTACCTGATGAAGATCCTGACTGAGCGTGGCTATTCCTTTGTCACCACAGGTGAGCACTATTCCCTCCTTCAAAATGCCCCCCCTCGCTTCCCACCCTTGTACCTCCAGGGATGCTGCAACCTCTCACTCCATTACAAGCCCTGGGGGTGCTCCCTTGTTGGAAGTTTGCTTGTGGTTGCGGGTCTGGAGTCCTAGCAGACCTGTGAAGGAGATGCAAGCATTCCATGTTCCTTCTTTGCAATCACTGATGCCTTTGCTCCCCCCTGGCAGCTGAACGTGAGATTGTCCGTGACATCAAGGAGAAGCTGTGCTATGTGGCCCTGGACTTTGAGAACGAGATGGCCACCGCTGCCTCTTCCTCCTCCCTTGAAAAGAGCTACGAGCTGCCTGATGGGCAGGTCATCACCATCGGCAACGAACGTTTCCGCTGCCCAGAAACCCTCTTCCAGCCTTCCTTCATTGGTGTGTGTGCCCCCCTTCCCTTTCTCCTCCCCCACCGGCTCCCCCCTCTCTCCTAAGTCCTCCCTAGAGCTCTTGCTTTGCACTTAACTTGTGTCTGCTCTTGTCCCCTTCCCTGCCCCCAGGTATGGAGTCTGCAGGGATCCATGAGACCACCTACAACAGCATCATGAAGTGCGACATTGACATCAGGAAGGACCTGTACGCCAACAATGTCATGTCTGGGGGTACCACCATGTACCCAGGTATTGCTGACCGCATGCAAAAGGAGATCACAGCCCTGGCCCCCAGCACAATGAAGATCAAGGTAAGGCTGGAGCACAAAGGACCCAGGCGCAGGAGCAGCTGCCTTCTGCCCCCCTGCAAGCAGCGTGCTGGGCTGTGCACGTTCCTGTGCCTGCCCCCCGTGGTGGTTTCTCATTTACTGATGTCGGCTCTCTTGACTTTTTCTAGATCATTGCCCCACCTGAGCGTAAGTACTCTGTCTGGATCGGTGGTTCTATCCTGGCCTCCCTGTCCACCTTCCAGCAGATGTGGATCACAAAGCAGGAATACGATGAAGCTGGTCCGTCCATTGTCCACCGTAAATGCTTCTAAACATGTTTACATAATCACTTTGACAACCATGCTCAGGATGACAACCTTCTAGGTTGCAGGCTGCCGAGGACCTGCAACAGCCATGTAACTTTCTATTTTGTAACAATTTCTGGTTACTGTTGCTGCAAAGCTCCCTGTGACACAGTGTATGTAAAGTGTACAGAAATTAATTTATTTTACCTCATTTTGTTTGTTTTTAAAACCATTGCCCTGTGGAAGGAAACAAAAAACTTCAAGAAGCATTAAATCATCAGTCATTCTGTCACACCCTTGATGTGGTTGTTTTTGTTGTCGTTCGCTTGGGTTTCTTCCATCACTTGCTCACGTAGCATGTTGTCTAACAGAGAGGGTGGTGGGGCTGGAGCTCCCCATACAGGAGGAGGCCTGGTGAGGGGACAGGATCCCAGCCAGAGGGGCCACCGCTGTGTGACTTCTTTGGGTTGTGGGCAGCTCGGCTGTGCTGAGAGCAGCTGGGGTGGCTGTGTGTTGCATCATGCCACTGTAAGGTGGGTGCCTGCTGCTCTGCAATGTGCTCTTCCCAGGCCCAGGGGGGAAAGGGTTACCTGGAGCCTTGGCTTGCAAAGGATTTTGTTTGGCTCAGCCTGCCAAAAAAAGTAGCCCTGGCATGCTGGTGCAGCTCCAAGGCGTGATGGACGGAGGCAAGGCTGGTGCTGAGGGCAGGTGGCGGGTGCAGGTTAAATAAAGAGCTTTCCACTCCGCTTATGGGAAACCTGCCTGCCATCGTGCTGTCCCTGGGGGACTGAGGGCAGCTAGGGCCACTTCCTCACCCTGCCTGACAAGCTTGCCCTTGCCAGTGGTACCACCCCCTCCTCCGCCCTCCTGGGGCCAGACCTCTCACTCAGGGACTCCCTGGGAGCCTAAGGAAAACCCCAGAGGCTTCCCCCTGCTGAAGGAGTTCCCTGCCCTTTTTGCCTTTGTGGAGGCAGAGCAGGGTGGCAGGTGGGGAAGTCTCCCTGCTCTCATGCTGGGTGGGTTGCTCTGGGGTTCCCCTTTGCTTCCACTGTCTTCCCCACCCCCACCAGGTGCTCAGGTCCCTTGGGGGGCACCCTAAAGCCTTGCCAGGCTTGGCACAGCTCCTGGCTCAGGACACATGTGTAGGAGCAGGTAGACTTCAGAGGAGGAAGCACAGGGCCCCAGCAGGAGTAGAGTTTTTCATCATCCTATCCACAAAGAAAAAGCCTGAGGGAGGAGCTGGCCTGATCCTTCCCTGGTACCTGGGTGCAGGGAGGCCTCCAGGCAGCCCTGGAAGCTCCTGAGCCAAGATCCCTCTCTGAGTGACTGGGGTTGGACTGGAAAGCAGGAACAGGGTTACTTCTTCAAAAACAAACATGAGTTTTCACTTGGCATGTGTGCAAATTGTTGTATAGTGGCACGTATTTCATCTGACAGCTCTGTGTTGGGATTTGAGGAGATGCTTAACTGATGTTAAGTCCTCAGTACTTGACCCCTGATCTCAGGTTCAGTTGTGGCTTAAGTGGTGTTACAAGGTGGATTTTAGGACTTGCTTCTGCTGTTTGACTAAAAGGCTGTTTCAGAAGAACAGATAAAATGAAGTTAGAAAAGCAGCCTCGTGCACAGACTCAGCTCTCCCACCTGCATGATTTAATTTAGAACCCTAAACCCACAATAGAAGGGGCTAATTTGGGGTGGGGTGGGAGCAATCCTGAGCATCCTTCCTCCAGCAAAATCAGTGGGATTAAAATCAGCTCTTCCAGACCAAAATCAGTGAGAGCAGGGGATGTTTCCTCCCTGCGAATGAAGACCTGGGTTTTGCAGTGCCAAACTCAGGTTTAGGACGGCTCATGAGCGCAGCTGTGGGCAGAGGGCAACACCCCAGCAGCCAGGCCCTCGCATGGGCACTGCCTTGTGTGGGGAGGCTGATGCTGCCATTGGCATCTCGTTGTCAGCTGTCTCTAACGACAGCATTTTGTCTCAGATTAACACACAGCATCAGATATTCTCAATAGTGTTAGTGCCAATTTAATCCCGTTGAAGTTAAGAGCCAAAAAGTGCATTTTTGCAGCTGAAAAAAAAAAAAAATGACTGGTGTGTTGTTTTGGTTGCTGAATCAATGAACTGAGATGCAATAAATTTTCAAGCCTTCCAAACAAAACCTCTTCAAGTTTTTGTTTCAAACAAAACCACATTCTTTATTATGAAACCAGCCTTTTCTTTGGGCTTAGAACTTTTAGCGATTGAAGACGGATTGTTTGGAAACAGGTGAGTTGGATTTTCCCACAGCTGACAAGCCCTGGTGCTGGGAAGGTGTTTTGGGAAATTTTCGCTTGTGCACAGCAGTTTGAATTTGGTCTTCGTTGTGTGTTTCTGGGGAATCGCATTATCCTCCCCGCACCCATCACAGTGCAATGGGCTTCAGGCAAAGGATCACCAGGACCAGCATCCGCTGTTTTGAGAGAGGCAAAGGAATAAGCGTGACTGCAGAGGAGTACAAGGGAATAGAAGGAAGGATGCAGGACACTGACGTGCTGTGGGAGGGAGGGTGATGGCAGAATGGCTCTTGCCCACGGCAACAACATCCTCTGGGGCTGTAGCTCTCTGCTTGCTCCACAGCCTGCTGCATCTGAGGCTGGACCAGGGCAGGACAACCCTCCTTAGCTTGGCTCCACAGTTGCACCCAGTGGGTGATGCAAAAACTGCCCTGGACGCAAATATCACCAAGGGTTGGAAAATACGGAGAAAGAAAGAGTCCTTGAGGGGACACAAATTATGTGGAGGTGTTTAAATGAGCTTGGGAGGCACAGTAATGACTGGGTTTTGATGTAAACTTCCCCAGGGGTCTATGGATGTATTGGCTCTTAGTGAAATTATTTAAGAAGATAAGAAACAGGGAAAATGTGTGTTCTGAGGGACAGGCTCCAGGGAGGAGAAGAACAAATGGGATCCTGAAGAAAAGGAATCCACTGGAGCTGCTTCCTAATTTCATTTTGATAGAGATTTTGCTAGTGAGAAAATGCATTGTGCACAGAGCAGAGCAAAATGTCACAGCTTTATCCTCTATTTGGGAAAGGGAACTGTCACCACAATGCACTTCTCCCCTGGGACTCCAAAACTACAGAAACAAAAAGCCCTTTGACCTGCAGTATTCATTGCCTTTGGCTTTGCTGAGAGGACCTGAAGACCCCCTCACTCAGTGCCAACACCAGAGCAGCTCCACTGCAGACTCACATGACTGTGAATCTTCTGCAGGCATTTGGACAATAATATTTGTTCAATGAGATTTAGTAAAAGGACAAAATAGAGACCACTTTAAAACTGCCGCTACTTTTTTATAGGAAACTCCAAAGTAACAAATTTAGTGACATTCTTTGTTTTTGAAAACGAAGCATTAAAATGCAACCCTTCAAAGCAAAGTCGTTTAAAACTTTAAACACTTTTGTTTTATAGGAAAAGTTTTGCTGTTTGTGTTTCATTAGTCCACACAAAATTTTAATCAAAAAGAGCATTGACTGTTAGGGTTTCTTTCTTTCTGAATTGAACAGGCATTTTTGTTTTAAAAATAACTAAGAGAGCTATTCAGATGTATAGGTTTCCGTGGTGTATCTCCTGGGGCTGGAAAAAAGAAGCACATGAGGGTGACCGTAACCTATTGATCAACCAATGGATAACTGCAGGCAGTGCTAATTATGATGATAAACTCTCCTGTTTTGGGGGAGGACACTGAGAGGCAGGTGAACACCGTGCTGCTAAGGTTAGAAGTAGGACAGAGCTGTTTACCTGTACACATCTCCCACTTTGCATCTGCCTGGGATGAGCTGCTGCAAATCTTTAGGAGGCTTTCAGTTCAAATTTGCTATCACAAGCAGCTGGTGTGGAGGGCTCCTGCGTGGGACGGGTGCTGGTCAGCATGGACAACTTTAGCAACAGGGCCATTCAGAGCATCCCCGGCCACACACTCACTCCTGGCGACTGCTGGCCGCTTTGGGTGATCCTTTGCAGTCCCCCAGGGGCTAAAGAGCCTTTGGGGGCACCAAAAGGGTCTGTCTTGAAGCCTGGGAAATTGTTGTAACTGCAGCTGGCAAAGGCTCCATTTTTACACTGTCCAGGACCCGAAAAATAAAGCAGCTTCGGATTGTTATGCAGTGGGGAAACCCGGGACCATTGCTGGTTCCCACTGGGGACATGCGCTGTGTGTGATGGGGATGAGAGAAACATTTTATTGCCCTTTTATTGCCCTTTTATTGCTTTCTTCCCCCATGAGAGCATCCCATCAACCTTGAAACTACACTGCCTGGTGCAGACCTGGGGTCAGCAGCATGAAAACCCCCAGTACGGCGGTGATCCTCTTGCACTTGCAGGGACCACAGCCAAACCCTGTCTTGTCTCGGCTGCTCAAGGCCGAGTTCTGAAACCAAAGTGTGCAGCTGGGTGGCAGCTCTGGCTGTGGTTGTTCAGGGAGTGCCACAGGCAGCCTGAGAATGAGCCTCTCCGTGACCCCACCTCGGGGTTATATATATATACCTGTGTATATATAGATCTTTGGAGGGAGCTTTCTTGCTTGGCACATCCCTCTCACCCATAACACACTCCAAACATGCTCTCCCTGCCCCCCTGTGCCCTCGCTGCTTGGCTCCCAGCAGCTTCTCTCCTTTCCAGGAAAAACAAGGCTTTAAGGCTGAGAAATATCACTGCTGGAGGGAAAAGGGGGAGGACCCCCTTATAAAAGGGCTCTCACATATGCTCAGAGATGAGCAGCATAAAAAGAATGGCAACAGTCGTCAATTCCTGACCCCAGCTCACAGAGGCATGTTTATTTAATTGTAACACAGCTGGGCTCTTCCACAAGGACCTGATTTGTATTTGCAAAGGAGTCCCTGGTTTGTAGCTCTTCTAGCTAGGCTGCCCTCTTTCACCAAATTGGTGGTGCTTTGAGAGGAGGGTCAGGTACATGAAGGCAAGGGGACATCTGTATGGCTGCATCTCTGTCCTTTTCCTAGGGAAAGAGCTACCCTGGTGCCTGGCGTCCACAAACAGGGACAGCGGTGCCCCCACAGGCAGCACTGGGGTGGTGACAGGAGATAGTGACCCGTTATCTCACACCCGCTGGTCCCTCAGACTCAGACATTGCCTAATCTATTGGAGTGCAAAATACAATTTGTTTACATTGCCATTAACAGTGGCCAGTCCTGAGTGTAGGTTGCTGGTGCTGTGCTGGCTAGGACAGCACTGGGAAGGGGACACTCAGAGGGCAGAGGGAGGGGCTGGTTGCCGGTGTGGGGCAAGACCCACAGCACTGCCAGCTGTGCTGGGGGAGCAGATGATGATGGGACAGTCCTGCCCTCCCAAACCTCACAACGGCTGCAGAGAGAGGAATGGGGACCATGCAAGCAGGAGGAGGTTTGAAGCAGATCAACCCAAAAGAAGTGAACAAGGTTTTTGAGGGCAACTACATCTGCTTCTATAAGATTTTTTTAATGGCCTTTAGCAACCATACCCACCAAGAATGGTTAAAATAACAGGAGCATGAGGGTTTAAACTGGTTTGAGTTTGCTGGTAATGAGTGATGCTATCTTTGGGCTATCTGCCTGTGGAGTATGGCCAAGGATGCAGTGTGGAGCGCTGCATGCTCTGTACTACATCCCATGCTGAAGATAAAGTGTGGTGCAGGTGCTGAGGCCATCCACCTTGTTGCTCTTATTTGGAGTGGTTGTGCAGGGATTGAGGCACTTTTCAAAAGGCTGTGGAGCAGCATATTTCCTTCATAAGGATTTTTTTGTCCTGGAAATCCCTACCCCAAAATAACCCAACAGAGAGTTACCAGAGCTCCCTAACCCCATCCATTTTGAAGCAGAGATAGTGTTGTAGTAGGTAGGACCTACTCCCAGCAGCACTGCCACAGGTGATATGCCGTGCTTCTGTGACTGCAGAAACTGAGCAGTTTATATTGGGAGGTTGGTTTTCTTTCTTTTTTTCCCTTTCCCATCCCAAGCCCACCATGGTTTTCCACTGTGATCATGATCAAGTCAACACTTACCGCTCTGTTTGTTGCCACCAAAGTAGCTTTTCTGTTTCCCATCTCAAAGAAGGTAATGAGGAATAGCTAATGTTCCTAAAGGGTTTTAAGATGTTGTCATAGAAGGTGTTTGGGGAATGTGAAACACTTGTGATCCTAAATTTAGCTCTGAAAGTCACGCAGCCCAGTTTCCTGGCACAAATACCAGAGAAAGTCTTGAAATCAGAAAGTCTTCCAAGTGTGGCCACAAGCTGGATGCTGTGGTAGCCCTGGGACCTATGGGTATCTCTGGCTGTCCCTCTGGAGAGTCCATGGTGTTGCTGAGAGTCCAGACCACCCTTTTCCTCCTGAGCTGTTTGCACCAGAACCAGCAGCCTCTGTCCTTGCTCTGGGTGTGATGCCTCTGTATTTGGCCCGCAAGAGCCTTGTGGAATGAGATTATCTTTCAAAACTAATACAAGTGGAAAGTTTAGGAAGATTACAGTATTCAGTCCAGTAAACTCAGAGAGAATATGAGAAATATCCATGGGGATAGATGTTCTAGGACAAACATGGCTATTGATTTTAGACCAACTACTCTGAGATTTACTCTCTCTTCCCTTTACTTTTGTTAGCCCACTGCAAACAGCCCATCCTGGCCAAGACTGCGTGGTCGAGGGGTTATGATCCCTCTGTTCATATGTGAGGGGTTAAATGCCAAACAGGTTAATAAAGAAGATTGATCTGCTTAGACAGCAAAATCTGGAATTAAGTGGAACTTCGTGCTAAAATCCAAAGTCTGAGTTAAAAAGGGCAAAAGGGTGTAATTTAATACTTGAGGTGCTTAAAGTCTGCAGACAACTTGCTTTATGTTTTCTTGCTGCCTGCTGCATGTGCTCCTTTGTGGATAAACCACTGGATGCAACTCCTGTCACATCTTGACCGAGATCCAGAAACCAGGTGTAGCTCTGCCCGAACTGGTAGCACTTGGTTTCTTCCTTGGCTGCAGCTTCCCCAAGCAAAGGTTGCAGCAGGACTGCGGGCAGCCCAGGGAGTACACCTGCTGAATGTGCATCATTGTTTAAAAATAAAAAGGGGAGAGCAAAGATTAACATGGAAAATATTGCAAGGTCAGCAGATGGCGTGGGGAGGGCTCGTGCCTGGGCTTGGGGGTCTGGGCAAGGACAGAACAAATACTGGGAGCCATGGACACGGAGGCATGGCCACATCATGAGAAGTTGTGTGGACTGATCTGCAGCACAGGAATCCAGGAGAAGGCTCCCAGAGGTCTGTATAGACATTGTGTTCAGTATTAATTTTTATTGTTCATGCAGGTTAGATTTAACCTACTTCAGCCTTGCAGGAATGTTTCAGCCCATTTATCCAGCCTCAGATACCCTCTGCTGGGTTAGACAAACCTTCAATTTAATGAGGGTTTGAAAATGTGCTGGAGTTGCTTTATGCAAGTAATCTTCACTGAAACCACTGAGAGGACAATGGACTTGGTTAATGTTTAAGAGCTTGTATGATCAGGTCCCAGATTAAGAAACGAAGCCATAGCAATAAAAGAAATTACATGAGGAGGCACAAGAGAGGAAGAAGGAATGATTAATTTTATTTCTCTAAGTCCAGAACCTAGCATGGCTTGAAGCCATGAAATGATCAGCTGGGATAAAAAGATTTTTAAAATATTATTTTCCTGAAAGGTGTAGGATGCATTTAATCTATTGCTCATTCCATAGAGAGTTTATTGCTGATTTGATAATTAACATCTTTTTTTCTCATCGTCTGTGGAAGAATCAGTCTGAATTAAGGAAGAGTTGAGCAAATGAGGGTATAGAAGAAAACTAAAAAGCAGTAAGACCCAAGTCTGGACCATAAGTATTCTGCAGGAGGAGTAGCTTTTACAAATAAGATACATCGGTGGGGAAAAAAAAAAAAAAAAGAAAGCATTTAAGGATAAAATGTTTTATGATGTAACAGTCATCCCATTGGCTTTGCATTAGGAAAGACTGCTGAGTTGCAGAGCTGGAAGTGAGGGCATGCTCAGGCTCCAAGGAGGTATTCTCCTTTCCAACCCTGGTTTCTCTCTGACCAGTAAGATAGTAGGTGGCTTCTGAGTAGTTTTGGAGAAATCACTGTAAATATACTGACTGCATATGGGAATGGCGTTTTTATATGGTGAGTGTAACCATGAGCAGGGTTTGGTATTGCTAAATGAATATTTAAAGCAAATGTCTGATAAGTTCTTCACTGACAGTTTGATTTGTGAGTCACGTTGCACAGTCCCCAACCATTCCCCTCTCTATTTATAAATTCATGCCTTACTATATCTGACTCTCTAAATAAGCCTTCCAAACTGCAGAAGAGATTCTGGTGGTGTATTATGGGAGGCAGGGAATAATTCAGAAGAGTAAGGGAAGTTAGAAAGGGCATGGCAAATCTTGACATGCTTGCTGCTTTCTGAAGAGCAGAGCTAATGTGCCACTTGACTTTTTGACCATGACAAAATCAGGAAGGCACAGGCCATCAATTTCAGCCTGTTGGGCACAAGGTGAGGATGTGAGGCTAGACGTGAGGAAGAAATATTTTACAATGAGGGTGTTAAAATAACGGCCCAGGTTCCCCAGAGGGGTGGTGGATGCCCCATCCCTGGAGACATTCAAGGCCAGGCTGGACAGGGCTCTGAGCAACCTGATCTGTTTGAAGATGTCCCTGCTCATGGCAGGGGGCGTGGACTAGCTGACCTTTGAAGGTCCCATCTAACCCAAACTATTCTATGATTCTATGGAAGAGCAGAGCAAGGGTTTATCTGGTCTGAGTCCCTGGCTGTGTTTCAGGACATGCAGAGGACCAGGGTGAGGTTGTCCCAGGGAAGCATACCCACAAACCCAACTGCGAGCAAACCAGTTGTTCACACCCATGTACGGTGGCTGGAGGGCAGGTGTGGAGCTGCTGGAGCTCATCCCTACCCCTGCTGGTGGAGACGAGTGGAGTCTTGGTGGGGATCCCTGCCAGCAGCTTCCCAGGGCCCTGCTACCCACGAGTGCTCTTTCCAGGTCACTGCACACAGGCTGGCTGTGGGGTGCCGTGGTGCTGACACAGCTCAGATGTGCAGGAGAATGAGTGGACACATCGCTAGAGCTGCTGCCTCCTCCTCCCCATAGCTCCAGCTGGACCCAGGGAAAGGAGCATGTTACCAAATGCTGGGGCTGCAGAAGCCCTCCCAGACCCTGCACCAGTGCCCACCACTGGCACAGGGTCTCTGGCACTGTCTGTGTTCCTGCCTGCAACAGGGAGGAAAGGGCTGCCTATCCCTGCCCGCCACTGCCTTCTGTGGGGCAGAAGGGGCCCAGCCAGACCCCTTGTGCACAGCTGCTGGGCTGTGCAGGAAGTCCTGTTAGATATGTTCTTCCATGACCTGTGTGGAGTGGTGCATACCTCACCATCAAGCAGGCAGAAGGCAGGGGTGATGAGGCAAGGTTGCATGAGGTACCCAGCAGAAGTCATACTGGGGAGACCAGTGATGGTGCCAGTAACGCAGAAGGAAGAGTCCTGACTTGTTTTGCCTGTTTCCTTTCCATAGGCAAAGGGCAAACAGGGACAAAGACAGGCAAAGAGTTTTCAAAGGGTGGTTTGGATGAATGCATGATCTTTCTCACTGTCAGACATTTTTCCATGGTGGTCATCTTCAAGTGCACCAGGCAAATGAATGACCAGGGCTCAATGTGGGATACAGGAATGTTTTCATCTTTGGAGCCAGCTTGGGACCTGAGGATTGTGTCTGCCTCAGTGGAAGGAAGGGTGGTGCCGTCCGTGTGCTTCAGGGGCAGCCTGCAGCCCTAAAGGTCTTTAATAAAACACAGTTCGGTAACATACACAAAGACATACACAAAATTCCCTACACATAAATCAGTATTTAGATTCTATGAAAGCAATTTCTTTCCTGCCCAGTTTAGCAAGGCTGGGTTACTGTAGCACGTTCTTCCTCAGAGGTCTCATGGCAGGTGGTCAGTCTGAGCACCACAAGGACAATGTACTGAGGCAGACACGTAGGGCTGTTCAGACAGTGGTACAGCTACAAATGAATTAGTATTTCACAGAGGAAGACGCTGCTCTGCCCTTGTGCAGGTGGGGGGACAGCAGGGATGCCTGCCTGGCTGTGGGAGTGCCAGGAGCACAACCCAGAGTCCCAAACTCCTGGTTTCCTCTCTCAGGAGTAAAGCTATCTGCCTCATCAGCCACTGCTATAGCAAAATGCACAGCTCAGGTTTGCTTGTGGATATAGCTCACATTTCCTCTGAGTGAGCATGTAGCTGGTACCAAGCTTCTCCAGTGAGCTCAGCTCAGCACAGCTTGCTTAGTGTTGTGTTTCCTGAATTTCCTCACACTGTCCATCAGCCCTGATCCAGGGTGAGCAGGGGGTGCAGCAGGAGCCGTTTCCTTCTCGCTGAGGTGGCAGGTGAGCAGGGATGCTGGTGCAGGAGCTGGCAAGCTGCTCAGCCAGCTCCTATACTGCTCAAAAACAGCCCCCAGCGGTGCCTTTGGCCCCTTTGGGGGGGAACGCAGCACATAATTCTCTATGCACAGGCCAGCTAACACCTACAGCAGTGTTTCTGGACACCAATGGTTTGTTTTGCACGGGATGGCAGGGACAAAGTGGGCTCCAGTTGTCTCCTCCCCACTCCTGGTGCCACCATGGGCTCAGGGCTCCATGACGGTTCATGCAGGGAGAGGTCTGGTTCAGAGGCGGCTTGGGCTGGATTCACACCAGCAAGCTGGGGAGATCAGCCTAACACTGCTCTCCAGAGCCAACAGGTTCCCTGTGCCGAGTAGATAATTCATTATAAACAATATACATAGATGTCAGCACTCTCTAGGGAAGCCTCTCACAAGTGGTGCACAGGTTTTTTTCAAGGGCATCCATTTGTCAAAACCATTCCTGAGATAATTTCTGGTGCCTGGGGAGGGTGCGGTATTTCAAACTGAGCCTCTTCTTTTTTTTTCCTGCTAGGCAGGGGTTGCACTTGCTGCCTGTCCCCCAAGAACAGAAATCTCTGCTCCAAGCTGAGTGATGGTAGATTTGAGGTATCCTCTTGTAAGGACACGGCAGGGGCCATAGCCGCCGCTGGAGAGTGGCTGAACCTTTTGATGACTGTCCTCGTGGGGATGCTGCTTTGCTGGTGTATTTTAGGATGGAGAACACCAGAGGGGACAAGCAGGTGTCTGGAGACAAATATTTTAAAATTTTAATCTCTGCAGAGACCTGGGGAAATGGCCATAGTGCTTGCTTTTCTGTATTTTAACTCAGTACTGTGTTTTACTGACCAGCTAGGCTTTCTCTGAGGAAGCACTGATGAAGCTGTTAAGACATGATGGGAGATTCTACAAAATGCTGGATGGTGTGAGGGGTTGCAGACAACCCCCCTGCCAAGGTAGGCCAGCAGTTTAATTGCAGCAATGGAGAAGGCCCGGGTTGGTGGATGCATGTCACCTGCTGCCCATGCAGAAGGGGCAGTGGGATGCGGGGCAGGGCTGGACCACGGGCCAGGATGGCGGGTGTCCAGCCCTACCAGCCTCGCAGTGGTGCTGACTGAGGGGCTGAGCCTCGGTGGCAGCACTGTTCCACCTCCAGTGGCTGTGTATCACCCTCTCCGGGGCACCTTGGACCACATGGGCGCTTCCCAGTCCAATGGCCAAATGTCTGATCGGGCGCCTCTCACTCTCTGTGAAGTCTTGCACACATCTGCAGGCTCCAAAGGGTTAAAAATAGATCCCACCCTGCCGATGGCACTTTTTATGCCCATATAAAGGTGTGCAATGCTTTTCATGCATTTCAATCCTAACACTGCTCTGTGAGACCTGACAAAATGCCTTCACAGCGGTGACATTTTGTTCAAGGCCCTTTTTTTTTTCACGCCGTGGCTGCCCAGGCCAGCTCCCCTTCAAAGCACTGTTTCAGCAGAGCTGCATTTGCCCCCAACTACCTTGTTCTAACCAGGGAACTGTAGCATGGTAGCCAGCACTTCCGTGGTGCCCTCCAATGCTGCCGCGGTGGTGGCTGCCCCGACATGTAGTCAGCAGCTAACAAGCTCATATTTCTAAGCAAGGCATGGACTCACTGTCTACACAAGTAAAATGTTTTCCTTCATTTTTTCTTTTTTTTTTTTTTTTGGTGACCCGCTACAGGGAAGTCTTGTGAGCAGTGTCTTTCTGCCACTTGGCCACTTGTTTGTGTTGGCCACGTGGAGTGGTGGTGATACTTTTGGGGTGGACATCTCAGCAGGTACCTGGCATACACATTCCTCCAAGAGTCCACCTTTCTCACCACTCCTTTCCTGAGAGGTCCAAGGAAGCAAGTTTGAACACCAGGAAACAGCTGGGTCTGGACCTGGCTGCAGCAGTCACCCCAGCTCACAAGTGACCCACCCCCGGCCCCACTGGGGCTGCCAGAGTTGGCTCCCTGGGTGCTGCCACTTCCCCATTGTTGGTAAGGCAGGGGAGAAATGTTGTGTGCTGGGCACACCATGGTCCTAGCACACTTAGGCAAATTTAGCAGACGGAAGAACAAAGCAGAGCTGCTGCAGGTCCTGCCGTGGAAGGAAGCAATGGGATGGGGACTGGCACGGTGGCACTGGTCTGCGCCCTTTGAGATGTGTGCTGCTGCTGCAGCATTATTTTCCACAATGCATTTATTTTACCCATCAGTTTACTGCTTGGGAAACGGAGTCCCACCACTGAGCAGGCTGGTGTTTGATTCAGGACTGGCATGGGCCCTTTGACAGGCAGGTGCCAGGCTTGCACATGGGGAATGGTGAGGTATGCAGGTCCCCATGCTGGAACAAACAGCCCAAAGCCATACAAATGGCTTCTGTCTCTGTCACCTAGAGGTGACACTAGCCCAGTGGTAATGGTCTGAAGCACTGATCTTACAGAGGTGGTTGGTTCAGCAGCACTTGCTGCTGTGAGATGGGGAGAAGGTTACAGCACAGGTACCTCTGTTTCTCCCCAAAACTACGTGTTCTCCCGATGACAGGCCAGCTCTGAGAGGAGGCAAACCCATGCCGGAGATTTGTAATCCCTTGCTTGTGCCAAATGCCATACCAGTCTCTCTGGTGCCATGCTGTGGTCCCGGGGTGACAGGAAGAGAGGAAGACGTGCCTGGGATTGCAAAAGGAACACAAACAGGAATGACAGTAAAAGTAACCCTGACCAGTGGCTGGATTGTTGTCCCAGAGCTCCAGAGGGATGGGAGTAAGAGTGGGGAACAGCTTTGTGCAGGATTATGATCTTGAGATAAGTTTGGAGGAAAGTGGCTGGGCTCAGGTACCTCTCCACTGCCTGCCTCTCCCTGGGTGGGTGCACACAGGCTGCCTCCTACCTCGGCTCATGGAGCTGGCACCCTATAGGTGTTACTAAGAGCACGAACTTGAAAATGTCTTGCATGTTGCAACTGAATGCCACCTGGAGCATGATCTGGTTCTGCCTTGATGATTTTTATGGAAGTGAGACCTCTCCTCTTTCAGGGGAACTGCAGAAATAGCACAAATTATTTCTTACAGGCACTCAGAATCCAGACATTCCCAAACTGAGTTTCTTTGTTTTGAACTATCCCCTTTGAGCATGGAGAAGGAAAGGCAGCCACAGGTTCCCAAAGTATTTCACCTCCCATCTCCTCTCCAGCTTCTCTCCCTATTTCTGGTGAAGATGTGACCAGGCTGGCAGTGTGAAGCAGAGATTGAGAGAGGGAGAGGAATAAAACAAAAGACAGGGTAAAGAAGGCAGAGGGGGCCAAGGCAGGGAACAGGTAAGTGGAAATTGCCTTCCAGCACTCCTCCTGCCTCCTCACTTTGACTAGAGTGCCTGTCCCAATAGCATGATCCAAAATGTTGCACCAAATCTGTTCTTTCTCCTGAGGGAAACCTGAGGGCTGGACACAGATGTGGCGACAGTCCCTTCCCTGCAGGAGTAAATCAGAACATTCACATCAATGCTGGGCCATTTCCTTCTGCTCGCCCCCACGCTGCACCTCAGAGGGAGAGAAACAAGGGATGAGCTAGATGTGCCTAGAGGCATGAGAAGGCCCAGAGATAGTTTTCTAGAGCAGGAATAGACACAGAAAATCCATGAGAGGTGACAGCTCTGGGCTCCATTGGTGATAGTCCAGCTGTGAAGAAACACATTTTGCTCTGTAGGAAAGAAGAGGAAGTGAGCAGTCTGCAAAAACCAGGAGGATGCAGGCAAATCTGACAGAAGACATGGGGGAACAAGGGTTGACTTGCTGGAGGGGGATAGGCTGGCTTTTGGGAAGGGGGGAAGACAGTGCATGAGGTGGATGCATCCACAAAGCCATCGAGCTGTGTTGGGAAAAGTGACCCAAAGCCTTTAGAAGAGCTCTACGTTGGAGGTGGCAAGTGAATGCATGTGGATTTCAGGGAGCAGCTGAATCTGTAGTTACACCCCATTTGCTGGCCCCTTGGGAAGAAGGTAGGTGGTGGGGCAGCATGGGGTAAGCCCTGCCAGCAGCATGAAGCCACCTCCACCTTCACCCACTCCCCACTGCTCCTATGGAGCCATGGCCACCTCCAGGGAAACTCACATCCATTGTGCAAAACACACAAGTGTTCAGCCAAAAGTGGGGTCTGCTGCACTGTCTGTGGGGAGCTGCACAGCAGGAAGCCGGTTCCTCACCTTGGCCATGGGATGGGCAGCAGTTGGGCAGCGACCCAGGATCACCAGCCAGTGGTCACTGGGGCTGCTCAAGCAGAAGAAAGGAAGGAAAGCAAGTGGGGAATTTCTCCTGGTTTTTCTGCCTCTCCCTTGACTGCCATGTAAACTTGTATTTTTCCCAAACTGAGCAGGAAGCCTGCAAATGTGTTGCTCAGGCCAGCACCATGGCAAGCACCCCATTACTGCTGGCTGTAAGATCTGTTCCCTTGCTGAGATCCCCTTGACCTGTCAGCAATGGTGTGAACCTTGCATCCTGAAGGAGCAGGAGCTAGGAAGAAGAGAAATGGTAAAAAAAAGACTGATACCAGCTGGGAATATATTCTTTGCCCATAGTAACAGTTTTTAAGCTGGGAGCTGTGTTTGCATCATGCGGTGAAGAGCCAGCTTTGCTACATGCCCAGTCCAGGGCTCAGAGCTGCAACAGCCAAAGGACACTCAGCAGCGGGAGACATCTCTCCCTGCTCCTGAACCCACCTCCCTTACCCACAGCCCCAGAAGCTGCATCTCTTAGAAAGGTGGATGCAAAGCACGGACCACAACAAGACTTGGAGAAGCCACTGAGGTTGATGTAAACTGTAGTGCCATGCATGCCTGGAGGCACAGTCACTCAGAGCTGTAATAGTAAAGCGCTTCAAGCTCATCTAAGAAAAATGTGAGATTTGCTTGGGTAACAGGATTTGTGTTCAGAGCTGTTGGAAAAGAGGTTGCAGGGCTTCCGTGGTGGGTTGCAGCCCATCCTGGCTGTGACCAGATTTCCCAGAGCTCCAGATAACAGCATCAGGCAGTTCTGGGGGCGTTTTGCAGCCAAGTGCACCATGCCTGGCTAACCTGCCCTGCACAGCGTTTGAACTGGCTCTTCTGATCTGTCTCTGGTGACAGTGTCACCCTGTGGGCAGCTGGTCCAGACCTAAAAGGGATAATAGCCCATGAAACCAAAGATCCCGCATCTGTGGGATTAACCAGGCTGCTATTAACAGTGAGATGTCTTGTTTTGTGAGGTGACCGGGACAGCTACCCCTAGTATTTGGCAGAGCCCTTAGTATTTGGCAGAGTTTCACTGATGGGTATGGGTCCAAGTAGTCTGTTTTTTCCCTACCTGGCAAAATAATCTTCCTGATTTGGATTTTGTGCTGTTAAATATTTTAAAAATAAGGTTCTTTATGAGAAACAATTTCTTTCTTTTCCCTGTTTTCTCTGGTCCCAGACTTTACCCAAGCAATAGCTGGATAGCCCAATTTCAGATCACAACAGCTCCTGTTTGGGCTGGAAGCCAGTCTGCTAATCTCAAAGCTGTGTTGACATGTAATTTTCCATTCCTGCTACAAACAAGCTGTCCGCTGTCCCCTCTTATTGCCCAGAGCCACAGAGAGGTGCAATAACAAGTCAAAACCATGTGTAAAATACACCCACAGTTACTCTGTGTCTTTCTGTGATGGCACTCTGCAAAGTAATATCCATGCTTCCTTTTCATTTTCTGCTACTTTTTGCATAAAAATCAAGTTATGTCTCTGCTGTTGACTTTGCTGTGGTTATTTCAGACAGAAATAAGACTGTTTCCCAGGCCAGACTGCTCTTCTCTCTAATGAGAATCTCTGGTCCTCCCACTCGAGTGGAGGTAGTGGAGGAAATCAGACTCCTGGGGTATGGCGTTGATCAATAATCTGCAACTGATCTGGTTTGAAACTCTTGATTTACCTGGACACCTGCTTTGCCACCTGTAGGAGAGCAATAATAAGGATTAAGAGGCATAACTAAGATCCTCAAGGGAAAAAAGCTTTAAAAGGAAAGGCATGTTTAGAATTTCAAATGATGTCTTTATTTCACTTTTTAATGAAGGAAAAATACCACAGCAAAATATGTAAGGGAGGAAATTCTAATGTTAGTATCAGCATCATAAATATTGTAGTTTCTCATTCAGGAATCATTTAATAACTGGCTACTCTCAGCCCATGGAAGTGTTTGCCATGAGGTATTGAAGCCAACACTCATTAGGACTAAAAAAATATTAATGTTTATGTAGCTACACTGAGAACATCCAGAGCTGCTGTGTTGGGGATGACAAATTATTCTTGCCCGACATATATGGAGACATTTGGCTCTAGCTGGAGGGTTTAGTGAGGAGTTGTGTGTTCTTCACCCAGTACAGTCTCAACATCCACCCCCAGAGATGCTGAATGTGCCCTGGAACCAGTTTTGGATGGCGACTGGCCTGGAGGGGCATTGGGCCCTATCACCTGGTGGTTCCTGCACTGTAAGCCTGAAGATCAGGAACACGCGGAGAACATGTCTGACAGCCACCACTGCTGCTCCATTGGCCTTAGGTAACACGCAGTTTCCAACATCAGTGTTGTCAGGTGTCTCTGCATGCTTCTATTGCAGATCTTTTCACAGAAATGCTCCCCAGTTATTTTCCAAGCCTCACTGCTGCCAGTCCACCCAGTACTGTGTGATGTGTGTGCAAACCATCCAGTGGGAGGGACACATTGCAAAGGAGAAACTGGAGCAGGAGCGTGAAGGTGCAGCTTACCTTGTAGCATGTGGGCAGCTGGGCATTTGTTTTTGTGCGAGCAAGGGATAAAGGCCCTAAGAGCAGTACAGTATAGTGGAGAGAGTTATTGACAATACTATGTTTTTAACAAAATGCCGACGTGTTGCAGGCTGATATGAAGAGTAGATGTCTGCTCTGAAGAGTGTGCAGAGTTTAGGGACAAAAATGCAGAAAACAGGAACTGACCAACCACATGCCAGGATCTTGTGGTTTTGGTTCTGGAATTTCATGTGTGATGGCTGAGACACAGGCTAACAACTGGGAGGTGGGTTTACAGGCACCTCAGAAGTCTGGCTCCTCAAAAAGTGAATCCCTTCATCTCTGACAGGAAGGGAAGCCATCAGAGAGATGTTCTTTGGGAAGGAAAATCTGTAAATCATTGTTGCTCTAAAATGACACCTGGGAACAACAGTAGCCTTTTCATAACCACAACTGCCAAGCAAAAACGTGCAGGTTGGCTCAAAATTATGTTTTATATTTTAACATTGGATGGATAGAAATGAAGTGATGCAAACCCCAGAACTTGCCCATTTGTATGAATTCTACCAATGCTATTTGCTCATCTAGACTGAGCAGAATATCACAGTAAGAAACCAGAGCCTTGCTTAATTGGGGAGTGCTCTGCTCTCCTCTCTAAACAGCACTGCTACATCAGCCTTCTCTACTGCCATCTTCAGTTACAGGTATTTTTATACCAATTGTCCCCTGTTATTTTCCAACAAACAGCCTCTGTTAGAGCAGGTGGTGCTGAGGGCAAGGCTGGACCGCAGTGGGATCACAGGGGTGCCACCAAGGGCAATGGGAGAAGGCAGCAGGGACAACCCACCCAGCTGCCACAGGAGCCCTCAGTGGGGATAATGAACGAGGCAGCTCCCAAATGTAATCCCTGGGACAGCACTGAAAGGGGCCAAACTGATGCATCTGCCTAGTTTTCTTCCAGCAAAGCATGTAGGTAAGACTTCTGTACATCCGTTTTCATATAGGGCACCACGCGTGGCTCTGCACGCTGAGAAGGCACACTCAGAAGTAGCTCCTCACTCATTTTTGTAGCTGTTTTGTGACGGTAGGCACATGAGGGGTGCTATAGCTGTGCCTGTCTTCCCAGTAGATAACACTGCCCAGGCTCTGCTCCCTTGCAGCTCCGTAGCTGCCAGCCCCTGAGAGCAGCTGACAGAGCCAAAGGGAGCCACAGAAGCTCTAAAGTGGTTTTAAAGTGGAGCTTAATAGGTTTATGAATGCAGATGTACAAGGTGCCTGCCTGCAGCACCAGCACAATTGACCTCTTCTGATTGCATTTTCCTGAATTTCAGAGGGTGATCCTGCATTTCCCTGATACGCTGCTCTTGTGGGGCAGTTACCGTACCTGCAAAGGCTGTGGGGTTGTGTGGGCTGTGGGGCCGGATGGGAATATCCCAGCACTTGTGCAAAGGTCAGGGAGTACTGTGCTCCCCTCACTCATCCCAGGGCACCACCAGCTTGCAAAGCCTCAGCCAGTCCATATAAAAACTGAGAGCTGTATTCTGCTCGGTCTGAGCATCGATTAAACTAGACCAGTTTGCTTGTGCTAGCTGTGTTGAGGATTGCATCAGCCTGCTGCACAAGCAGAGGTGCTGTGTGTAACCACCATCTCCTCACCTTAAAGCCACCGACACTTCTGTTACACTGAGCAGCCTGGGCCAGTGTTTTTCATCTTGCATATCTGTGTCACTGTGGATTCTTTCATTTGTGTCAGTTAATGGAGGCACAAGGCAAGGCAAAACATTGTTCGCCTTCATATTAAAAAAAAAAAAAAAAAAAGTAGTTTAGTACAACTGCTTCTGAAAATCCGTCAGTGCCCCCGTGTGTTGGAGGGGTGGCTGGAAAGGCGGCCAGAGAGCCGCTGTACAGAGCCCTGCTGCCTGTGGCAGAGGGAAAGCAGGTTTGCAGCTCCCCAAAATGGGGCATTTGCAACTTGCGGGCTGGAGGGTTGAGGCGGGATGAAGGGCATCAAGCTGTCTCCTTCCAGAGGGGTGTTGTGGACTGTGCACGGTGGGGTGGCCATGGCACCACAGCAACACTCCTCAGCACGGTGCCAGCGCGTCTGCGTCTCCGTGTGGGTGTGCAGGAGGGTGAACTCCGGCTGCCGCGGCTGCCCTGTTTTCTGCATTTATCTCCGAAGTGCTTCATTTCCCAAGCGAGCGCGGCTGCCCAGTGCAGGGCTGGATTAGGTAAATCCCGTTCAAGCATCCACTGGAGATGGTTTTTTAAAGCAGATTAATGCAAAATGTAGAGAGGTCTCTGTTGTTGCAGACACCTTTCCCTCCCTTCAGCAGGCCTCTTGGGCTACCCATAATTTTTGTCTTGCAGAAATGGAGCTTAAATCAGCAATTACCCCTGCTGCGATGTTGCACAAAAAAGGAATTGTTGTTGCAGATGCATGAATTCTGACGCACTACACGTATTCTGCAGATTTAAATATCCCCCGGCAGGAGCAGGGCTGTGTCTCGCTGTCTCCTCAGTGGGGAGGCAGGATGGGGTTCCCACCTCAGCTGGTGGGACAGGGCACAGGGCCACCAGAGCATGTGGCTGATGGAGGGTCCCCAGTTTTGCAGGCGCTCTCACCCTATTCTGGTCCCGTCACAGCTCACCCTGGTACAGGGGGGCTGCTGCATACGGGGGGGCCTGGGTGCTGGGGCAGAGGGCAAGGGGAGCCCTGTGCCTGGTGCTGGGGGCTGTTCCCAAAATGTGAGGGTGTGGAGGACTACGGTGGGTCTGTGGATTCCCTGAAGGAGGGTATGGGAACAGAGATTGGCCTTGAAGATATTAAGGTGTACCTGTGAGAAAGAAGGGAGTAAAGGAGTGTCTGGAGACATTAAGGTGTACCTGTGAGAGAGAAGGGAGTGAAAGAGTAACACTGATGACAGCAAAATTAGCCAATCAGATGTTACTATTGCAGCCTGTAACCAATAGCAAAAAGACACCTGAACTGGCGAAGACTATATAAAAAAGTGTTTGTGGCAATAAATGGAGACCGCTGTTTGTACTGAAGAACTGGGTCTACGTCGTTTGTCCGTCTCAACCGCAACATGGGTGGGTGTGTGCTGCAGTGCTCCCGTATTTTATTTTATTTTTTAATTTTTATTTTAAAAATATATATATTTTGTCTTATATTTTTCTGTTCTGCTTCGTTTTGGTTTAACTTAATTCCATTTTATCTCACTTCAATTTCATTCAGGTCACGTCACCGGCCGCTGGGTGGCGCTGTGGCTGCTCGGGGCGGCCGTTGCCCCTCTCTCCTCCCCTCCCCCGCCCCGGTATCCCCGCGTGACGGGGCTGCACGCGCCGTGAGGCCCGCGAGGCGGCGGCGGTTGGGGAGGGGGCGGTGCTGCGCCGCGATTGGCGCGGGGAGGGCGGGGGCGGGGCCGGGCGCCGCTGTTTGTGTTTAAACGTTGCAGCGGGAGGGGGCGGGTCCCTCTCCTAGCGCCGGGTCCCGGCTCGCGGCCCCGCCATGGTGGTGCCGGCGCGGCGCGTGAAGACGGAGTACATGAAGCGCTTCAAGGAGCCCCAGTGGGAGTCGTGCGGCGCCTGCTACCTGGAGCTGCTGCGCTACCGCCTCAGCCGCCGCCTGCTGGAGCAGGCGCACCGGCCCTGGCTGTGGGACGGCTGGGAGCAGGACAGCGCCGGCGGTAGCGGCGGCGGCAGCACCGCCGGGTCACCCTCGCCGCCGGGCACCGGCAGCCCTGCGGCGGTGCAGGAGGAGGCGGCGGCGCCGCCAGAGCAGAGCGAAGCGGGACGGGCGAGCCCCGGTAGGGAGCGGGGGTAATGGCGGCAGCGGTGCGGGTGTCTCGGGTGAGCTCGGGGGTGCGATGCAGGGCTGCGGTCCGAGCCCCGGCGGGGCCGTGCTGCCCGCTCCTCTGGCTGCGTGCGGGAGGCGCACGGCCTCCCTTGAGCTCGTTATAACGACCCTCGGCGCGGGGCTGTCGGCGGGGCCCGGCCGGGCGATACGTGAGAGACAACGGTGAGTGTTGCAGGGCCGGCGCTGAGCAAAGTGCGCGTCTGATGCCGCGCTAGGCGGACGGAGAGCTGTGCTGGGCTGCCCGCTGAGTACCCGCCGAACGCGGGGTGCGGGAAAGCCAGAGCAGCCAGGGGCTCGGGGTGAAACCCCCCGTTAGCTGAGGCTCTGAGACCCCGGTGACACAGACTTCCTGGGATGCTCGCTCTTCCTGACAGAACGCAATACGGTGCCTTAATCAGATCCTTGCTAGGCCTGTGGAGAAGCTGTAGCTATGGCATCAGAGGCGTCTCTTTAAAGAGCCAAGTGATAGCAACTCTCAGCTTGAGTCACAGCCACTTATGTAAACTGTTGCCATGGGAGCCGAGCATCTCTGCCCTTATATAAGCTGGTTCTCTGGCAAAAGCAGCAGTGGTGGTGGCAAATTGG
The DNA here is from genome assembly GCF_036013475.1 of Columba livia. Taxonomy (NCBI): domain Eukaryota; kingdom Metazoa; phylum Chordata; class Aves; order Columbiformes; family Columbidae; genus Columba; species Columba livia. Next base: position 76,944,821 of record NC_088604.1, read on the forward strand.
ACCGTGTCCCAAGGGCTGGCACTTAACACGATTGCTTTCCCGCATCTGCATGTGTAATCTGTCTCAGCAGAACACTTGGTTCTTAGTGCTACCTCAGGTTTGATCTTGTGTTTGTTGCCGAGTGCAGACAACTCTGTAGGCCTAAGCAGGTGCAGGGCTGCTGATGTTTTGCTCTTTTCTAGAGTATTTTGCCTTTCGATGTCTCAAGAATTAACTGTACAGAGTGGGTAGCCAGGTAACAACACTGTCAAGCTCCTCAAGTTTTGTTTTGTTTATTTTTTTTTTTTTAATCCCATACCTATAATGAAAGGAAACTTTATCTGGCAGCCATTGATGGGTGTTTTGCAGTGTATTTTGAATTGTCTGTGCATGCATCTGATGTATCTGTTACACAGTAGCAGTGAAAAACCTTGAGAATTCTTAAGTTAAGCTTTGTGCTCCCTGGGGGTTGTTCTGGGGTTAGATGTGCTTGTTTGGAGTGAGGAGACTGACTAATCTGTTTCAGTGTCCCTTGGGGCCTGAGCTTCCCAGAGTGATCTGTATTCTGATACCAGAGTGATCTGCATTCTGGTATTCAAGGCTAAACTGCATTCATTGTCCTTAAGAATACCCGACGCTTCATCTATGCTGTCATATGTTCAAGAGGTCTGGTGTTTAAGAGCATGCTAGTGACAGGGGCTTTTACAGCCCTTGTGGTTGGATGGGCCTGTGTACGCAGCCCCCAGGTGGGAGTGCACGCAGCTGCTGGCTGCCAGCGTAATGCACTCCAGCTCCCCAAAGCTGTGCAGTGATGGAAGCACCCCATTTAACCAGCATGTAACAAAAGTATTAGTGGGTCTAATCTTGTTTTCCTCACGGAGAGCTTTGTAGTGCCTGGAGGAAGTTAGACTAGGGAATGTGTGTGAAAGAAGTACGTACATAGCATCTCAGTGAGGAAAAAGCACTAAGGAACTGCAGAAGAGCAGGGAATGGTTGCATGAGAAAAGGTGGTATGTCCTGATGGGCAGTTGAAAGGCCTGGCTTCTTGTGAGAGGAGAGAGGAAACTATTGAAGCAGTGCTTGTAACTTGGCACTTCCACCTTTTCTGATGCAGTCTGAACACAAGCCAATCTTGGTCAGTTGTGGTAGGGACCAGCATTTCATTTGTCTGCACATTGAGCCAGTGGGGTGGAGCAGGTAGTTTGTTACAATCTATTATAGATGGGACTGGCAGTTGCCAAGGTGAGAGGCTTCTGGCCAGGGTACTCTGCTCGGTCCTCGGCCTGCTCCCCTTCCTGACACCTTTCTGAGAGATCTGGCTGGAGTTACTTGGTAGCCTGATTCTAGTTGGGTCAGTTTTGGCAGTAGATAAAAGCTTGATAGCTGTGGATGTGCTGCTCATCCAGGCACTTTCTGTGGTCAGTGACAGCATGTGTGACTATACAGTGCATGCAGAGATGTCTTCACTTTACCACAGTGGCGAAGGGAATGCAGAGCAACAGTGGCCTGTCAATGTATGGAGTTTGTCATGGCTGCTGTAAGGGAATACCTGATGTTCTATTAGGTTCTTGCTATTTTACACTTATAATGGGAGAAAAATATGTACCTGACGTGCATTTATTTGCCAGGTAGCTTAGGATAAATGTTTTTCTAAGTTCTGCCAGTATTCAAGAGTTGTGCAAGACATTAGCAAAAAGACTGAAAATAACTCTGTTTAGGCAGCTGGATTAAGTGGAAATTTATTGTATATTAATGTGTACACTAACATGTAAGCAAGCAACTCATTCAGTATTGGACAATTATAAGGATGTAATTTTCTTTTGCCTAGCAGCTGGCTAATTAAAATATGTGGAGGAGATAACATAGAAACTACCACTCTGTGAGTCTTCCATTATTCAACTGCTTTTCTTCTGGAAGAACTTAATTACACTGAAGTGCTGTGGGAGTAGCTGAGTGTGTTCACGTTGATGACACCTCTTTGTCTTCTGAATCTGACATCCACCCACATGCTGCAGCACCCTGGCTGTTACCTGGCTACTGCTGCTTCCCTCTGTTCTGTGGGGAACCTGATTTCTGGCTGAGTGATGTCTACTACACATGTGGCCAAATACATTTGTCTGGCACTAGCGTTGCTTAGTATCTGAGGTAAAGCAAATTGGTAATGGTGTATGTGGCCACAGTTGCTTCTTTACCTCATTAATATAAGCCTGTGTGTGCCTGCAATGTGTTTTGTAAATGCTTCTGGTGTGTGTAGAGTAAGCTGATGTATGCAGCTTGACTTTAAGGTTTAGTGATGTTGGTCTAAAGTACTTTCAATGTGAACACATGAGGGAGCACATAGGACAAATGTTTTGTCACTGTATCTCACATTTAAGCTATTGCTGAGTAATAAATACTAAGGTATGCTTGGTGGCAACTTTGGGTGAATTCCTTCTGGCTCTTCACTTGCAGCAACTATTTGAGGCCTGTTCTGTAGAAAGTACTCAGGCACAGATGTTCTTTAAACATAAGCCAACAAAATCTTGACCTAAATCAACTGGTCTGGTTGACACATCCTCAAAACTGTCAACAGAACCCGGTGGCTGGTAAGTAAAAGACAGGAGCTCTTGGCAGCAGTGCTGCTGTCAGACCTGTTGCTTGTGAAACAATGCTGCTGCACACACACACGGGCAGGATGATGGCATCTTTCAATCCTTATTGCCATTTTGCCTTCAGCGTTTTTGTGCAGAGGTTTTAAATGACAGCAGTGACAAGCTGGTATCAAAACAGTTGCCACACAGTAGTTGCAAAGTGACTGATCTGGATTAGTGCAACTCAGCAAAAGATCCAGTTTCAAGGGTATTCCCTAATCTTGTCTGCCATGGTGTTGCAGGTGTATTTGCTGGCCCAAAAACAGGAGAAGTAGCTTGTGGTGGGGGAAGAAGGCAACAGTGTCAGTTTAGAGGTTAATAGTACTGTGATTCAAAGTTGCTACAATTTTTTGGGTTGGAAACAAGCTTTGCTATCAAGCCAAGCCAGATATTGCTTTCTGAACCCTGCTGCAGATTAAGCTTGTGTGAATCTAAAACTCTGGACTGCTGCGTTGCTGGTAGTTCCAATACTGCCTCATACGAGATCTGTCCTGATGCAATGATGTTGCAATCTGTTTTAGCTGTAGCACCTGCTTTCTACCCAGCTGTAGTTAGTTTGTACCCACAACTGAGTATATGCCCCTTCCAGAGGCCTTGGAGACCTGCCCTGTTTGGGTTTTTTACTAAAGCAGTGAACTCTGAGTTCTGCCCATGGCAATTTAAGCACAAAGTGCTCCTTCTAAACCTGAGGTAGTGCTGTAAGGATCAAGCATCTCCGTATAGAGATAATACTGTTGATCCCTAGGACCTATGGGCCTAATCAGAAGATTGTTGATACTTCTATCATAGTAAGAATGGGAGTCCAGTCTGCCCTGTAGAGCATGCAGTACTGTGGGAGAGAGAGAAGCTCTGCTTGAGCCCTAGAGGGTTGCTGTTTGACAAGCTGGGTAATGTATCGGGGTTTAAATGACTTCTTCTGGGTAGGAGCTTTTGACAGCCATGATAGGTGGGCCTGGCAGCCTTGTTCTGCTTGCTAAGCACTTAATCCCCTCCTGTCCAGTGTGCTCTGTTTAGCATCCATGCTGCAGTTTTAAGTGTTCTTGCTTTTCCCCCCCTCTCCTGTCTAATCCCTGTAATGCTGCAGCCAGTCAGTTCTGAGTTTCCTGTGTCTGCTGGAGCTGGCACACTGCATGGGAAGGAGGAGGTGGGTGGGTGTTGCTGGTGGTTCGGGGCTCCCTGAGCAGCTGGGTCTGACTCCTTCCCTGCTATAAACTGCTACTTTTCTACCTTCCTGTGAAAAGGGGTGCCTAACAAAATGGCTTGGATATAAACTGTAGTTTTAAATAAAAGGTATAAATAGCTGTTAAAGATATCTGCCTTGTGCCTTCACCAACTTAGCTCTGCATAAATGTTTTGTAGGAGTGAATTTACTGAAATACCTGCTCTAATAGCAGAGGCTGATAAGCTCTGGCATACAGCATTTACTGTAAGCCTTTGCACAGGACTCTGTGTGCCATTTACCCATATGTTTTTATTGCTATTTTGGGACAAGCTGGCTCAATCATTTCTGCACCAGCTGGAACTATATCCTAGTGCAGCATCCCCAGGCATGGCTGTTGCCTTGAAGTAGTATCTTAAAGCTAGAGTATACCTGCAATTGCAGAGTCCCTACTTTCCTGTATTTTTAAGTCTCTAAGTGCCATCTCTGCTGCTTATGAACTGTGTTGCTCCTTTTTCCTTTGTGGAGAAGGAATATGCAGTTTCCCTTGAAAGGAACATGGCATAGCTTCCCAAAATAAAAGCTCTCCCATTTCAGAATTGACAGCAATGTTTTATTTTCTCAAAACAGTGCTTTCTTCTGATAATGTACCTAGCCAGTCCCTTCTTAGGAGTGAATAATGTTTTGTAAGGGGATAGTACTGTGCTGCTTGTTGCAGCTGTGATGAATGAGCTGCCTTGTTAGAGGTGAAGCTGTGTGTCCCAGAGTCCAGGACACTATGAAAGCAGGTCTTTTACCATACTGAGGTCACCGCTGCTTTTTATCTAGCCTTGGCTATAGTGGCTGAAACTATGTGTGCCCAATATCTAGAAATGTAAAATTCATCTGGCCACTTTTTGTTCTCATTCTGTCACTACTTTTGTCTTGACTACTCTTTCTGTTTGTTTTGTGTGGACACTCAACTGAATTATTAATGAATATATCTTCAAATACTTTAACATTGCTGCCTACTATTAATCAAATACTCAGCTGTACTGCAGTATCATCTGTAGCTGAATGCTCAAAAGATGTGTGTATAGGCTGGCCTGAACAGGGCCCAGCAGCAGGGCTTCTGTGCTGGCTGGCAGCAATTAGAAAATGTGCTGCAAGACTAACGACTGGCAAGAGAGAGCATGAGGCTTACCTTCTGGGGATGCTAGGGCAAGTGGCAAGTCTTCATCTCTTCACCCTACAAGCACAAAGTGAGTGCAAGAGGAAATGGATGCTAAACCACTGTGCCAGGCAGGTAACTTCCATTTCATCAGAGCCGGATGGATGCAGGAGCAAATTTAAAGCAGTGTTGGATTGGGCATGTACTTGCTTGACTAGCTGAATCATAGCAATTAGCAAGAATGATTGCTATTTTGTCATAGATTGGCGAGCCCTTCTGCTTTTAATAAAGGCACTTAGGTAAAATTTATTCTAGTTGTTTGTGGTCAACCTCTCAATGTGTAAGCCAGCCTTAAACTAGATGAACAACTATACCAGTGGAGGAATTCCCTCTGTACGTAGCAGTGTATGCTGGTGGTGGCTGAAAGCACTGGGACTTGGAACAAGAGGTAGTTTGCAGCTTGTCCCTATCACAACCAGAAATAGATGGTGCGGCAGAAGACATGCAATTTCAGCATGTTTATGTCAGCACAGCTTGAATGTATTGCTGTGTGTGTCTTGCAGAGGGCAGCATCTAGTGCTCAAAGGTGGATACTTCAAGGAAGTCAGTAGTGGACTGCTATGCTGTTAGGTTAATAAAAGGCTTTAGTTACCCTTTAAATAAAAGGCATGATTTGCCTAAAAGTCACAGAGACTTCAGATCACAATGTCTGCTTGTGCCCACAATGTTGAGAGGTCATGTTCAATGTCTAGCATATACCTCTAATTTGTCTACACTACTGCTGAAGATTTGCAGGATGGAGAATTAAAAGAGGCTTCTGTGTATTTACTTTTTTTCCAAAGTCATATTTCACTAACATACTGTAAACAGTATATTTTATTACAATTATAGAATCATTTAGGTTGGCAAATACCTTTAAGGTTGAGTTCAACTGTTAACATAACATGCCAAGTTCATCACTGAACCATGTCCTTAAGCACCACATCTACCATGCATGTATTTTTAACCACCTCCATGGATGGTGATTTAACCACTTCCCTGGGAAGCCTGTTCCAATGCCTGACAACTGTTCCAGTGAAGAATTTTTTCATAATATCAAACTTAAACCTCCCCTGGGGTAACTTGAGACCATTTCCTCTCATCACTTGCTACTTGGGAGAAAAGACCAACACCCTCTGTGCTACAACCTCCTTTCAGGTAGTTGTAGACAGTGATAAGGTCTCCCCTCAGCCTTCTTTTCTCCAGGCTTAACAGCCCCAGTTCTCTCAGCTGCTCCTCATCAGACTTGTGTTCCAGACCCTTCACCAGCTTTGTTCTTCTTTGGATATGCTCCAGCACATCATTGTTTCTCTTGTAGCGAGGGGCCCAAAACTGAACATGGTATTTGAGGTGCAGCATCACCAGTGCCAAGTACAGGGGGATGATCACTTTCCCAGTCCTGCTTGCCACACTACTCCTGATACAAGTCAGGATGCTGTTGGCCTTTTTGGCCACCTGGGCACACTGCTGGCTCATGTTCAGCCAGCTGTCAATCAGCACCCCCAGATCCCACTCTGCCAGGCAGCTTTCCATCCACTCTTCCCTGAGCCTGTAGTGTTGGCTGGTGGTGTTGTGACCCAAGTGTGGGACCTGGCACTTGGCTTTGTTAAACCTCATACAATTGGCCTTAGCCCATTGATCCAGCCAGTCCAGATCCCTCTGTAAAGCCTTCCTACCCTCCAGGAGATCAACACTCCTGTGCAACTTGGTGTCATCTGCAAACTTACTGTGGGTACATTTGATCTTCTTGTCCAGATCATTGATAAAGGCATTGGATTAGTCTAACACAGTAGTTTGAGATCTCTTGTCACCAGTTTGTAATACCTTGCAGATCACAAAGGTGGGAAAAAAAAAACTTTGGCTGTTCTTTTGCTGTCAGTAACATGGGCATTTACTTTGCTGTATTTAATGATGTAAAAGAGACTTGTTCAAAACAACTTATAACCTTATTGTAAGGCATGACTTTCTTACCAGCCCTTCTCTTAGATTTATGAAGTCTTTCAGTGTTATACCAGATATTGGCTTCTTCATCTGAAGTCTAAGACACAAATTTTTGTATGATATATAAGAACTATGCAGGAAATATCAAGAACTGCTAGCTATGAGGCACCATGAAAACAAGAAAACTAGTTCCTTCATAGCTCTGTAATACAAGAAGATTGGATCTTGTGGAACAATTGTTTTCCTGTGGTTTTATTATTTAATGTCTTATATAATGCTGATTCAGCTTTCAGTGTTGATCTACATCTGCAAATTCACAATGATACAGACTTTAAATTCTCCCTCACAAACCTTACTCTACATAGCCAATGTCTGGAGGACAAATGGTGGACCCTTGTTATGCAAGGCTTAGAAAGCATGTGTGGGGGCAATGAGCCTCTGAGAGTGTTGCCTGTAAAGAGTGGTACTTTAAACATAAAACATACTTCACAGAAAATATAGAAAGGGTGATGTCCATCACTTTGTAAGGCTTTGCCTCATATTCTGTAATAGAGTATGTGTAACTGGGGAGCTTGAAAATGAATCACTCTCTTCTTTCAGGGGAGTTTATAATCTGAGGGATTGCATATTGCACATATTCTTATCAGACTTCATCTCTGACTGGCTGGCAGCATCTACATGGTATTCAGCAGTCCATCTGTTTGCTGTCTGAAAGGTGGAAGGATGAAACAGTGAAGACAGAAGATCACTGGAAACAGTCCTTAAAATACTGTCTGGAGCTATTGGTTATCTATAGCCTCACAAGTGAAAGGCACATTTAAGTATATGAAAACTGATGTCCAGAGGGGTGGAGGCTTAGAAATATTGTAGTCACCAATGAAAGAACGAAGGCATTAAAGCAAGGTATACATCTGTTGCTGAGGAAGTAATGACTTCCTCCATTTCTAAAAAAAGCACAGCTTTAATGATGTAATAAGAGAGGCTGTGCAAATTGGACATTAATATGTTGTCATTGGGAGCTTAAAGCATAACTTAATTTTTTTTCTTTAGAGAAGGAAAGAGAAGATCAAGAAAAGCAGCAGAAGGAAGAGCAAGAAAAAACTGTAGAACACACTTCTGTAAAGGAAGCAGACAAAACCAGCCGTACAGGACGCCGTCCGAGTCGAAGTGCCTTGTCCAGTTGTAATGATCGAAGATCAGCCAAAAGTCCTCAAAAGACAGATGCACCAAAGGAGAATAAACATCCATTTGCTCTGTATGGGTGGGGAGAAAGACAGACAGATACTGGAAGCCAGAAAACTCACAATGTCTGTGCTTCTGCTTCAGCAAATGAAGTAAGTAAAAGCTTCTGTTTCATTGAAGGGCAGTGACTACTTTGTGCCATATAAGAGATACGTCTGATATCTGGGTAAAACTCAGGGATGCCTGGAGATTCTAGCAAAAAATTCTGGGGAAAAAAAAAAAAACAAATCAAAACAAAAACAAGTGGAAAACACCAAAACTTTATAGCAATAAACCTGAAGAGGTTTGACACATCCAAATCAAATAGCTCTTAACTGTTAATTGGTTTTGAAACTTCCACATTTGACTAATACTTGTAAGTTTTGATTAAAACTTTGCAATCTTGTTTCTGGCTGTTACAGTGCTACCAGAAAAACTGGCAGTTATAAATGTATTTCTGCATTCTCAACTTCATGAAAACAAGAGAAAAGCAGCAGGCAGTTAGCACGAAGTGTCCCACAGCAGGCAGGTATATAAACACAGGGGTAGTGCTTGTGCTGTGAAAGAATGACTTTTGCTGGGGTGCTGCCCAGGAGCAGGAGCCTTCCTGAGAAAGTATGAATGCATTGCTGCTAAAATGTCTGTCTAGCAGCCTGTTTCAGCAGGTTGCTGGCAGGGAACTTTTTGCTGGCAGCAGAATGGTCTGTTGGATGGGTGATGGATTGCAGAGTTGATATAAATATTAGAAAGATAGCACAAATAAAATTCATATGGTCATGGATGGCACCAGGATTCTGCTGTAGTGGGGTCTGTTTCCTGGCTTAACAAGAAACACTAAGGTTTGAGTGTTACAACAGATCCATTTATTTCTTCTCTATAGCTCTCCTAGGCTGGTAAAACATATTAAAGACAAGATATTGGCAAGGCTATGTTATCTTACTACTAATGTAGAGTCTATTACCCAAGATATCTGAAGATTAAGGTGGGTGGCGCTCTTGATGTATGAGAGAGAGCTGATTTCTGATGGGCTGTTTTGGAAGGTGTTAGAAGCACAGTCTTCATGGACAGCTCAACCTTTTGATGGAAGTGAGGAACCTGGGCCTTGCAGCTCTTGAAAGAAGCTGCCCTTCCTGAAAATGGACACCATTTCTGGATTGATAAGCTTTCATCAGTGGTGGAAATAGCTGACTGTTGCTTTATGTTGAAGCCTAAGAGAGGATGATGGCTGACTTGAGCAGAGATATTTATACTTGCTAAGATTTCTAACTTTTTAATGCTAGAAACAGTTATAGAACCCCTATGATCAGCTCTTGAGTTTGGAGTGAATGGGCAGGACACTTCTGAAACACTTCAGTTACATAGTGCTTTGTCACTCAGCATGTTTCTTTAAATGGGAACTGACTAGTTGCTGCCTGGCTAGGTCACTTTTCTTGAATGTTTGAAAGGTGTTACTTTCCCCTGAGATGGAAAATAGTTTTAAATCTGGAGATAGAAGCAAGCGAACATAGAAACTGGCCCTTAAGATCGAATTTGGGGAAAACATGATAATTTATTAATATAAACATGTATGTAGGTGTGCCAGCAGCATGTTGTCGAAACTAAGTTCTTCAGTCTCTAGTAAGGAATCTCTAGGGATTGGTCTTACTACTGTGGCTTAGGTTTTAAGGGATACTTAGGTATATTGAGGAATGTTTAAGAATTTAACATGGTAGAAATAGCAGAATTGAGGTTTTTAGAATAGTAAGATTGAGAAACATTTAAGACTTTCGGGATCATTTAATAGTGTGAAGTGAGCAAGATAATGCAGAATAAAATTTGAGACATTTTCATAAAAAAAAAATCTGTGCTTGTCTTTTGTTATTGGTACAAATCACAAAAGAAAATATAATCTTGCTAGCAAACCCTGTTTCTTCTGGATGGGGATTGGGACAAAGTTATCCTCAACTTACCTGTAGACTGTTTTCCTGCTGTAATACTGACTCTGGTCTTCCAGATTCATGAATCTGCTTTACGAGCAAAGAACAGGAGACAAGTGGAGAAACGGAAGCTCTCTCAGAGGCGAGTACAATCAGCAGAAGCAGAGAAATCTTGGCGAATAAAACCCTCCCCACCTGATAACCCTTGGATGACAGAGTATATGAGATGCTACTCAGCAAGAGCTCGGTGAATTCGGATTCCCTTACACACCTTCAAAGGAAGTTACGCATATCAGGACACTGGTGCAAGGAACCAAACTACTTATGCAAGGTTTTTATAGGGAGTTTCCAGCTGTTAAAATATTTATTACACTATTTTTATCTTGGCTACCTACCTCACAGTGGGGTGTGTTGTTGGAGCCATAACATTTGAAGAGGCTTTTAGATATAGCTACCCAAACTTATAAACAATTTCCCTTTTGGGAGTTTTTCTAATGCTTCAGTTAACATGTTTTGGGGGTGGGAAGCAGGAACCTTAGCGTCCAGGGAGTCAAAGCCAACACTTTTTTGATATTGGGTACAAATAATCTGTTGTCCCTTATTTTGAAAGTCCAAGTCATGGGGAGGTGGTGTTAGGGAAGACTTTAAAGGTGTGAAGGAGGTGCCTTTGCATTTATAATAGTATTTGATGTAATACTTCTACCAAAATAAGTACATTAAGACAGGCAACAGGAAAGCCAGTGGGTCTGGTAAGCAGCACTAATAAATGTAGATACTTTAGGCAGGCAAATACCAAGTATTGTCTGTATGTAGAAATTTTCAGAAAACCTTGTTTGATTAGTGAATCTGCTGATGATAACTTTTACTGCTGTTTCTAGCGTCATTAGAATAAACTACTAATCTTCAGGGCAAGAAACAGCTACAGGATTGTTTTGCTGTTGCTGTGCCTGTTGTACCAAATAACTGATGTAGACAATCATTACCTGATAGCTGCTGCTCAATAAGCAGTTGCTCGTTGTACCACTGTATTAAGATTGTGGTCACACTTGCTCTATGCTTAATCATGTAAATGTGTTTATGGAAGGAGAGGGCTGGCTCCTGTCTCATGAAGTCTACTTTTAACACTGAAGAATATCTGTTATGCTCAGTGGGAGTCAGAGTGCAATATGCATTCTGTTTGGTGGTATTGCACAAATATACTGTTAAAGGTTCTAAACTTGAACATCATGTTGATAAAACCTGTAGATGAAATTCTGAGCAGCTTTCTGCCTCTCAAAATCGGTGCAAACCCCTCACGAGAGGGGATGAGGCCAGGGGAATGAGGAGAGGGGTCCTCTTTGGTAAACAAGAACATATAATGGAGTTTGAGCACTCTTGCTTTGTAGGTCCTACTTCTACATAATAAGACAGTCATTGTGTGTGATATCCTCAGTGTTTTTTCCCTTAAGCTGCTGTGGTTTTTTTTTTTTTCAGTTTGATAACTAAGCTTTGGGCAGATTATTGCCATAGTTGTGAGCTTCAAAGTTTTGTTCAGATGGTGTTCTGTGTTAGTTACATATGTGGGTTATCTCAGTTTAATTGTTTTGAAGCTTGTGTTTTCCAGACTGGACACCTTCTCACAGAAGCACACTTGCACTTCTGCAGCAGAAACCTGCACTAGTCTTAGCTGCATTCCACAGTCTCAGTGAGTAAACAGGGGTCTAGAGCTACTACTGCAACAGAGTTACATGCTTGGTGGAAAGTTTGATTGTGCCACTGAAAGTAATCATGCAAAGGGACCAAGCACTGCTGCCTCCTAGTGTTAATTACATTACACCAGTAAGGGTTTCAATACTCTGGTTGTAATCTTACTAAGATGTCCTAGAATCCATGAAATTATAATCTGACTTTTAGCTGCCTTTTAAGTATAAAGCTCTAGAAATACAGACAACACTTGCTCAGGCTACCTACTAGAGATCTTGCAGCTTTTCAGTTGGGGAATGCAAAGTATGATCAAGTATGTTTTATACACAGCAAAATTACTGTTTTCCTACTTTTAAGTAGACTACAGGCTAGAACTTCCTAAAACTTCAGAACAGTGCCCAAAACTGAGGCAAACTATTCCAGAGGATGCCTTTATTCCATATGAAATTATTTTAATTTCCTTTTATGCTGAGTTTTCCTTCTTAAATAGCTTCTGTAAATATGCTTAAGTTACTTCTGATGCTGTTTCAATGCAGAAATCCACCATAGCTTTGAACAACAGTATGCAAAGCACTAACTCAGTAGTGTTTAACAGCCTTATTCAATAGCAACTCTGCTTGTTCCTGTTGGCCACAGGCTTTGTAGGCTTTATGTAACCATAGCAGATGGACTCTGCCCTCAGTGCATTTTGTCACATTAAACAGTTTCCTTGATTGTGTAGGGCAGGACTCATCTTGCCAGGCTTTCAAAGACAGCTTCTGCAGTTCTCTCTTCCCACAGGGAATGGAGGAGCCAAGATGACTATGTGCCTGCCTTAATTACCCATTTTTTGGATAAATGGATGTCTCATTAGATGTTGCTCTTTCCAATAATTATAGAAGGCTTAAATGTCTTGTGCCTTGGGTACTGAATACCGAACTTAGAACACCTGAACAAGCCTGTTTGAGGTGTTTTACAGAGCATGAGAGTCTTCAACAGCCTCAAGGCTGCCACATACTGAGGAGATTATCTAGTTCTTATCCTTGTCTGGCCAAGAGCTGTTCCCCACTGAAACAATTTGCTAGAAGACAGTAGTGACAAGAATCAGGTCTTGTGAGTCACTGTCATGCTTTTTCAAATGCTTTGTGGCTAAAAATAATCCTGGGTGCTCTCCTTGGTTTCAGTAATAAAATGTCTGAAGTGAGTGGTAAATTATTCTGCAAATTAGGTAGCCTTTCTGCATTTGGGCAGTATTTGACTAAGAAGAAGATAGTAGGTTTGCCAGGACTATGTAAATTAGTATAGTTTGGATCACTACAAATTGTATATGCCAAATATTTGGCATGTGCCCCACTGAAGTCAGGAAAAATGTTATTTTAGTGTTTTGACACCTAAAAATGAAAAGCAAACTGATCTGGAAAACAGAACTTTTCAAGTGTAAAAGCTTTAATCTTACAGGAGGTGGCTGTTTGCAACAAACTGGACTCACTAAATGGAAATCTAGTGAATGTCACCCTATTAGTTAAGGAAATTCTGAATGTTGCCTTGCATGGACTCTTGAATTCAGGCAAGTTATGAACACTTTTCACTCCTGTTTTAAAGTAAAACTTTGTAAGAACACAGCAAATAGTTATCCAAAGTCTTCATTAAAGTAACTGTTTATTCCTTTTTGTTTCTGAACGTACTTAGCTAAGTGAAACAAGACTTTTACAATGTGTAATGCTGCAATTTAACTATAGTGTTGTGAAGACTAGTGTTTACAATGTACAATGTTACAATGAAAATTGAATAAGAATGTCCCTGTGATATACAGTAGCATGCCTGCTCAGTCACTGCTGTCACAGCTTTGCAACTATGAATTAGAGACTTTCTCACTGGAAGCTGAGATAGTTGAGGTGATAGGTAAACTTAGAGCCAAACTTAACAAAACTGAGGGACAGACCTGAATATTTGGTAAGAATTTTATCCACATAGCAAATGCACATTTTAATAAATTTTTAACCTATAGGGAAGTATATCTGTTCTCATTTTTTTAAATGGTATAATGCAGTGCCACTGAACTATGAAGTCCTCTCTGACTTTTTTACTGTGATAGGGACCAAAAGCTAGCAATCCGAGGGCCTTTTGTGTGGCAACTTGGATGTTGCAGTTTATTTTCCAGCCCAGTTAGTGTACTCAGAAGCAAAGCCATATGTGGAGCCTGACTTAACACCTTGATGGTAGCCCATATCAAATTCAGGACACAAGTGAATGGGAAGCAGCCTCAGCTATTGTTAGCACTGAATTCACTTTAAAAACAATAGGGAGATACCATCTAAGCTTGAAGCAATATGTGTTTTTTAAAGTTTCTAAAGAGTATTTGTTTTTAATGCTTCTGTATTGTCTATATTTAATAGTGTAGTGTCAATTTGTATATGTGAATAAAATGAGTGATGTGAAGAGCTAAGCTTGTCTTCTGTGTTCCTCCTGCAACTTTCCTACATAGTTTTAATACCCTTTCCCCATCTGACTGGCTTTTTCTACCACTAACAAGGGAAAAAAATAGAGCCTAAAATATAATAGCTGCTTGAAATGCCATGCATGCTGAAGCTCAGTAATCTGAATTTAGAACTCTAGAAAAAGCAGGTAACATGGGAAAAAAAAAGGAAGATGCATCACTAAGAACAAGTATAATCTTGCAAGTAGGAAAGGTTAAGCTATAATATGAAAGGAGGGCTACACTGAAGTTTTACACAAAATGAAAGAGATCTGTTGTTTTTACTCCCTTGGCATTACAATGTATTTATTGAGATTTTTGTAGTGTTAATTCTTTCAGCATATAGAAAGTAATGCACAGAGTAACCAGGTTTTTATATAGCATTCATTTAAGGACTTGTGGGAGCTGTGTACTTTTGAGCCAGAAAGACTGAAAACAATGTATTGCTCCTCTCTAACTGCCACCAGAGTGCAGTGAAGGCACCTGCTCCTGGGTGATGCTGAGGCACTCCAGCTCCTTTAGCAGTTGCTGCTTTCCCAGCCACATACTGACTACCCAATGAATGTAGCTGAAGTGTTTTTCAAGACCATCTAAAGGTTTGTTACAGACTTCACTTAGCAGGCAAAACTTGTACAAGTAAACAGAATGTGCTGTAAGACACCTAGAAAATCAAGAAAGGTTCTTTATTTGGTGCTAGATACAAGCATTAAATGAAATAGTGTAGGCCAACAGACTCATTAAAAGGCAAGACATAGGCTTTAATAAGACATTTAAATCTTTTAGAGGTCTGAACAGCTAAAGCTCCACATCCAATAAATCCTAGGATATAGGTACCCAGTATTATTTCACATAAATTTCTAGGCCATCTTGCTTTGGTAAAGAAAGACTTTTATACTAAAAACATAGATAATTTAACCTATTTATCACTTACTGCTTTGCTGTTTGAACTATAATGCCAGAGCTTAAAATTTACTCCAGGGCTGTTATGACATTTTTATTTTCAGAAATAAAAAACACTCAGAGGAAAAACAGTAAACAATACAGCTTGCAATGGTGAGAGCTATTGCTTCCAACAGAACATCCCTCAGGAGTTGCCATTTTAGAAAGTTTCTTTTTAAAATGTCAGTGAAATATGCAGCATAAAAGGTTGCAATACTATAAAACACACACATTAACCTGGCTAATGTGTATACAGTAAGAGTATATATTAAAAAAAAAAGGTATAAACTTATCAAAACCCCTTATACTGACACTATTCTTTCCTTCCACATAGGAAGGGGACCGCTTAAGACAGTTGGTTAAACAAAGACTAAAACTTACTGCTTTTTAACCACAGACACTTGACCAAAATGATCACAAGAACCAAGTAAGCAAAAGAGGCCAGTCTTACATGTAAAGGGAAAAGGAGAGAAAGGATAAGAAAACCCCTGCCAAACCCCTAAAATTTCTGTTTTAAAGCAACAGAATTAAGTAACAGTCCCCCATGCCTTTCAGCTGCTACTGTAATAATGGAAAATTTCGATCAACAGTCAACACCACTTTAACTGTTGTAACAGTGGCAGGAGAGAGACCTTCAGTTTTACTTGTGCTATGTCCCAGCTGCTGAGTGTGTGCTCAGCCTTCACTTCTGTCAGTGTACCAAGGAAACTGATTCGATTGTGGTGAGGGGGGAACAGACTCCCCAATACCTCAGGCTTTTCCCAGCACTCCAGACCTGGCTTGGGGTTTTGGAACCAGAAAAACCACACATCCCAGTTATTATAATAATATACCATTTGGACTGGTGGAGGAGACCACTGCAGCCAACATCTACTTCAGAGGACTTGCTTTTGGAAATTACTTTCAGTTTTGAGTATTGGAAGCCAAAATAGATTGGGTAAGGATTAAGACAAGTTCTTTAGAGTTCTTTGTTCTTATAAATGCACAGTTAAGTATACTTTACACACTTAGAAGGAAGAGAGTACTCCTTGGGAATAATTCTTATAATTTATGTAACAAATCCAATCCTAAATATAACAAAATATATGGGAGAGAGATAAAACAAAAACTCTTTGGACCAACACCTTTTTTAAAACTAAACCTAGACTTTTTAAGGACAAAGGGACCAGTTTCAAATACAATTCTAATTCCATGAATGATGCTATATCTCTGTGTAATGTTCTTGCTTTGCTCTTGTGCTTTAACTACCCTCTAAATTACAGGACTAGTTCAGTTTTCTGCTTTAGTTTTTAAACATGCATTTGACAAGTAACCCTTAAACAGAAAAGATTCATATATAGAAAATAACAAAGCACGTTTGACCTTGGAGTTTCAATACTGCATTCTGATCAAATCAATTATTTTGTTTGTTTGCACTTCCAAGGAGATGTCACTGGTGATTTCCATCCATGCAAGTGAAATTGCCCCCCTGAACTGGTTGAATTCAGCTAGTGTAGTTCTGCAGCTCCTTATCTGGCAAAACAAGAGCCATGGGTCTCTTACCTCATCAGTTATCATGGCACTGTAAAAATGACGTGCAATACTTGTGGTTCAGTCCTCTCTCTTGAACCCTCTGCAAGTCTCTTCCATCTCCAGCTGAGGAATGAGGACAGGATTCCTAATCTACTGCCCCACGTATCTTCCCCACAACAGAAAGCGGACAGGAATGTCTGAACGGTGTGTTTTAACACAGGAAAAAACCAAAACAACAAGCCAACCACAACCAAACCAAACAGTACCAAGGCTGAAATCCCCCTTGAGCTTCACAGGAATAAGTAGTACACTTGTTTCTCTCCTTCCACCACATTTCCTGGGAGCAACGTGGACAGCATTCCATATAGTGCACGCACATGAAGCTCACAGGTATGGCTCCAGCAAGACAGACTCTAAGTTCCTCATTCTGAAGTCTAATTTTAAAATTCAAGTTCTTAATTGTACTTTGAGTTTTTAAGAAAAAGAAACCAGTATTTTAAGGTTAATACATTCAGGATACTTCAGAACCACCCATTTGGGTTCAGTTCATACCTCCTCAGGTATGCTTCAGAGATCATATTTCCACAGCCAATTGCTCTGCTTGTGATAAGAGGCTGGGAGAAATCCTACCGACATAATTCTCCATAAGGCCATACCCCTGCCCTAGCATTACAGCACACACAGAATATGCACAGTTCTGTTCAAATGTACATTCCACCTTCATGATGCCAGTGCTATACACAACATCAGGACCAAGAAAAAAAAAATCTTAGTCAGTCAACAGCCATTTGAGAAGCTTAAAAGTATTTTTTCTAAACTTTTGAAGTTTGACAAAAGACCTTCAGAACTTGGTTAAGAACCATGATAAAATAGGACATGTGAACATAAATAAAAATTACTTTTCCAACTTCACATATTAGTAGACATAAGTATGGGTCCTAATGATATGATGAGAATCAGTCATGTCAACAGCGTGTTAGAATGTGGCAAACTAAGTAGAAAAAAATAAAACAACAAGCCCTCACTGACAGTGCCAGTGGTTTTACAATTCAGGTCATAAATATAAACTGCTGTGCAACAAACATGACAAAGCCTACCTCAGTTAAATTTGTTTATATGATAAAAAAATAAAATATGAAACTGCTTGTAGTGCAACATTCTATCAGCATACATGAGTATACCATGCTTGGTAAATTTACTGTTACATTATTTACAGTATATAGCAATGCTCTAAACTGGAGGTGAAAGAACAGAAATAGGTAACAGAAAATGTTTATATACAGGCATGAGTTTCAATATTGTCCACCAAATTATCAAGTTCACTTTGCAGACTTCTGTGTCATGTGAACATTCCTGCCCCACAGCACATGGTACACTCTTCTGTCAGCAGTGGACTGCTCTCTTTGTAGATAGTGGAAAGATGTTTTTAAAAACTGCATAGCCTCCAAGCTTTTCTGTTTCTTCAAATACCATTTGTAAGGACAGCTGTAAAATACACAAGAACTCCGTCAATTATCTCCATCTGATCGACCTGAGAGCTCAACTTCTGAAAAAAGTGCAATAAATATTCACTCCTGTAGAGCTCAACTAAATTAATGCCCTTTTCCAGCAGTTTCTTAGTTGAAGAATGATGTTTTATAGGAGGAAAACAACAGAGGAAAGGTGTTCAAGGATTCCTACATATTATTTAAAATTGTGAGCTTTAATTGCGAGCTAAGCTCCCAGAATACAACACAAAATATGAGAATGTAGAATTGTATGCTGCCTTATTTAACATTCTGTAAAGCCTCTGCTGGTGAGCATTGCTTAAACTGATAAAAAAAAGAATACAATAGAAATGATGCAGTAACTATACCTGCAGTAACTATACCTGCAGTACTTATTTAATTTGTTATCTTTGTCCTCATAAGGATTCATTGTATCAAAATAATTAACTACACAGGGAGAAAGGACTGTCCTAAGAGCTGCTTACATACTGCAAGGAGTTAAGTCCATGAATATTGAAAGGTATCTTAAGGACAACCGTTTATAAGACAGACTAACCACCAAGCTGTTCTTCAGAGTAGGTTATCTGACTTTTTCATCTGTTCCTCGCTTTCCCTGAAGAATGCCTTTGGAAGACTTTTACAAGACTGCACACATATTCCATAGGCTGCAGCGGCCCTAGAAGAGCTACTTTTGATTGCAACACTGCTTAAGCAGCAAACACTACTATTCTCTTGTTTACATTTCTGCTCATAGCAGACAGGAACCAGAACAACCTCAGGCTGCTTTTAGAAAGGGGAAAAAAGAGTTGAAATTTAAAATCCAGTATTATCTTTAATTTTCAAATCTCAGTCTTCAAACTTCATATTTTCAGAAAAGTCTATATAATAGCTTTGGACAAGACATTGTACCATACATTTTTGTGAATTCTCATTTCTAGTAATATTTGTCCACAATACAATAGAAATTACTCACTTTCTCTACAATGCATTAGGTAACTATTAGGGCTATAATGCATTTCAAGAATACAGAATTTTAAAATGTTTTCCACAGCATTACTTGGAGTAAGCAAAGAACTGGAAATACTTCAGTAAGAGCACTAGTCTTGCTTTAGTGGGCAGACAGGAGGAGAAAAATCAAAGTATAAAAAAAATCAATCCATTCTACTGTGCATTATTTCACTAGATTTTATGCTGTTTTACAGACTAACTGCAAAAAAGCCGAGCATTTGATACAGCACGTTTATGAAATATGGTAATTTACCCAACACCCTTTTTGTAACCTTACCTTCTGTATCTAAAGTAAGTGTTTGGGATTTTGTGTTTTGTTTCTTTAACACCCACATTCTTGAGCACTTTGTGCTTGTGCTCTACGTGGTGATCTCAGCTGTCTCAAGGCAGCATCTCCATACTGAATACCTGAGCCCATTCTTTCTGGATCCAGTTCTCCTGATGAGAAACAAAATGGTCACAAGAAGGTGGATCGCATGCAAATAATACATTCCAATTCAACTGACAATATTGGATTAAAAAGATGCACAATGATAACCTGTAGAGAGAGATATGTCTACATTATGTCTACATAAGTCTACATTTTCTCTTGTAATTTCAACCATATGTGCTTATTCATAATGACAACAAAGTTTGTCTCCGAGTTAGGCTGCAACAATAAATGTATTTGCACTAAGTAATTCCAACAAACGAAATGTCCAAAGTGGTTTCTGCAAACACTCTTAAAAACTACCTGCCTTCAGAAACCAATATGCGAAGAAAATAGGACTGTATATACCAAGCCAAACAAAAATGGATCAATAGGATCCAATCAAGTAGGATTCCATAAAGCACTGCCTCCAGAGGAAATTATCTCAACCTTCCCTGCCTCTGTCATCCATTTCTGCCTACTCTGTACCATCTGCAATGTTCCTAGCGCTGTTTGGTGGACTGGCCAAGATTAGAAACATTTAGTCTAAAAAAAGAACAAAAAACCAAAACCACAACACCACAAAAAAACAAAACACAAGACAAATAATCCCTTTGAATAATTCAGATCACTTATTCAGGTTCACCGCACACACGCGAGCCCTTTGTAAGTCAGCAGATGACACCACGTTGAGGGGACCAGTTGATAGCTCAAGGCTGGAGCTGCCATTCAGAGAAGACCTTGGCTGAGCTAAAGGAACCTCATGAAATTCAGGAATTACACATGCAGAGCTCTGCACCTGTGATGAATGAGCCCAAGCAATGGTACAGGCCGGAGACTAACTAAGTAGGTAGCAGCAACTGGTTAGCACTGGGACGCACTGCCCAGAGGGGCTGTGGAATCTCCATTCCTGGAGCATCCCAAAACGTGTCTCGACAAGCCCTGGGCCACTTGCTCTGAGTTTTACACAGAAGGATGGACTAGAGACCTCCATAGGTTCTTTCCAGTTTCAACTCTTCCATGATTTAGTGCACATGTGCTGGTAAAAAGAAAAGAGGAGCAGGTCACAGAAGAGAGGACTTTCTTCTGTTGTGGTAACGCCTCTTTAAATCGCTCATGGAACAACAGTATCATGAGAAATTAGCTTTATTTTGCTCTTTGGTGTATTGTGGTACTTTATTTTGTTTGGTGGTGTTTTTTTTGGTTGTTTTTGTTTGTGTGGTTAAAATAAAAGCTGCTGTTTAGCATTCATTGAGGCAGTATTTAGGAAATTCCTCTAAAAATATGATATTCCTTTAATCTAAAAAATTGTGTTTAGCATTCAAAATATGTAATTAGAGTCTGAAATAGACTTTTCAATATGGCCAATACTTAAAACTTTGAAGATATCAAACAGCTAGAAAAGAGGAAAACTGGAATGCAAATTAGCTGTAAAGACACCTAACACTTAGAAGCCTGTCTCTGATAAAAACCTGCCCACTTGTGCTGAGAAGCTTCTGGTATATTTCTAGATTGGCAAAAGTAAAAATGGTTCCAACTGAGAGGCAAGAAGGTCACTTCAGAGAAACACAGTTGCTAGGAAACACCTCTGAAATTTTTAGTATTACTGTTAAAATTCTCTTAACTCTATTTCCATATAAGAAGCAGAATTAAAACTTATGTCTGTCCTGATACTAGGTTTTTACTCTGCATTGCTAAAACTGTCTAGTGTCAGGCTTGATGTTAGTGGGGACATGGCAACCCACAGAATGCACAGGCTACACTCAGAGCTGACTGATAAGGTAAACACTGTGTAAAAACATCCATAATTCACGCCACCCCCCTTTAGATATACAGATCAGACTTAGATGTCCATTCCCATTAAAATATATGGGAAGCAGCTATAAACCAAATGGGTTACTTTATGACAATGAAATTGTGGTTCTTTGCGTTAATTCTATTAGAGAACTTTGAATGGTGATATTTCCATGTGTACTTTTAGTTTTCAGGGAAAAACACCACCCCACCCCCAACCAACCAAAAACCAACCAAACCAAAAAAAACCCCACCCAAACAAAACCAAAAGAAACATTAAAAGAATATAAATCTCAATTTACCTGATTCAATTTTATTCAGTATTTTTCTTGCACACTGTACAAAGGCCTCTTCAACATTTTCCCCTGTTAGTGCACTTGTTTCCAAGAACATCAGCTCTGCAATTGACACCAGAAGAACAATCTCAGAACAAGTCTGGAATATTTGATATAGTAATTCAAAGCATGAAAGCTAGAAACAATAAACAATTTCTTAAAGAGAACTATTGTCAAATAGTATGGTCTGGAAAAACTAGTTTTTGATGGCAAAACCACATAAAACTTCCTCAGAAGTTTATACACTAATCCTAGAAAACTAGAATCCAAAGATGATAACCTGTCTGAGCATGCAAAATAGCACATGGAACCAAAGAAGTTTGTTTAGTTTCCCATTAGCAGAAAGTTATATGCAAAAGGACAGCCAGTAGTCACAGTTGGTAGAAACAATGATTTATCATTAATTTCTAAAAGCAAACCCAGACTTTACTGATGGCAGGACTGCAGCACAGCTTAGACTGAAACTGGCTTTAGCTGCTACAGAAATGTGTCCTGAGACAGGAAATTCTGAATACTACAGACCAGGCAATAGTCCTCTGGATCCACGTCACATCCACGAACACAGTTTCCCATGAGCAAAACTCACTGCTTCCAACTGCAGCACACCCCATCCAACCTTGTTTATCATTTATAGAATCTACAAGATGCTGAAAACTGGGAAATCATGCTCTTCATTTTCTCTTCAACCCTTTGAAGGCAAGACAATACCTGAAGTTGTATTACATTCCCTAGGGAATATATCTTCACATGGAAAGTATTTTTTAAGTAGCTGTGACTGGAAGAATCACTGGTAATAAGACTTAAATAGTACATGTATTATAGTTTTTACTGCAGGCACTGTCCTCTCTCTATGCCTCATGTACTGACAGAATGCTCTTCTCTGCAGGTATTTTACAAGGTACAATTGGAAAAGCACAAAAAAAAAGAAGTATCTTTGAATGCTACATGAAGACTTTGTACTGCTTACCATTTTCTTGTGCAAACCGAGATGCTTCTAAAAAAGTAACTTCACGTTCTGCATCAAGATCCTTTTTGTTTCCACACAGTATTATCACAATATTTTGACTTGCTAACATTCTTGCATCCGTCAACCAATTAGTAAGTGCATTGTAGGTTTCCCGGCTATGTAGAAAGTGACACTCTTTATTAGAACACACTTATTTCTCCTCAACAGACCACTAAACTAAAACTCAGAAGGCAAATCTACATTTGTGGCAAACAACTAATTGCTGCTAGTCAGGTAAGTCACCTACTACTCAATATGCCAGCTATGAACTGAGAAGAGTATCAAGTTCCTTCATAAAACTATTTAAAAGCTTAAAGTTCTTACAAAGCAAAATTAAATCAACAACAACAAATAAATAAATACACACAATTATAAAACAACCTACTAAAGGGAAAAACTAAAATTTTAAGAGCTAATCTAGTTTCAGCCTTTTGGGATAACAGACTGAGTTATTGTTTAACATAGAATTCAACTGGTACTTAAGTTACAGGTAGGATTGTAAGAATTTACTACACTTGTGTAGAACTGCGTGCCTGAACTTTCACATTTGTGTCAAGACAAATAATATTGCAGGCAGCTACCCTGCACATGCCATTAATCATTGCAGTGGTGGTCAAATATAAAGCCTTCAAGTAGTAAGACCGACAGATGAGTCCAGCTGAACCCAAGTACAAAGATTTCAAAGGCTGCTCGGAGGAATACAGTCCACTCACGGGACAAAAAGTGACAGGTCTAGCAAATCATCGTTAACCAACACAAAACATACCTGACAAGTATCCAGACAATGGTGGCCAGGAAAAAAAATGTGGAAATGTGTGAAGGTAAGGTATTCTATTGGCTGCCTATAATACTAATATATTAAAAGATGCAGAGATTAACACAATTTCGGGCTACAGTTAAGGAATGTGTAGGTAAAGCTTGCTCCTCCAGAGGATGACCTGTCATACCAGCATACTAATAAGCAGTTTCCCCAAACAGGGGCGTACCACCTTGGTTAGAAGTGGCTACAGTCCACTCTTAGCTTCTGTTGCAAGGCTTCCTAAGTCAGTGGTTACCTGTAGTCCACCATGATTAGAACAGCTACTGGTGGGCCAATTCCCATGTATTTGAGACTGTTTACATTGATGACATTCACAACGTCATGTAAGCAAGCTCTAAAACTCAAATATGCAATAAAACAGAAGTATGATTCTATGATACTTTTTGTACTTCTTTTCTTCCTGCCCATTCTCCATTAAAGGATTAGGTACTTAGAATCATTATGCATTAATTGTATCTGGTAGTCTACAAGCAAGAGTTGCTGGCTTTCTTACCTGGTTATATCATAGACAAGCAAAGCACCTGCAGCTCCTCTGTAGTAACTCCTTGTTACAGACCTGAAACAGAATTACAGATGTACATTTCTCTAATAACTTCATTGTTTGAAATCTGGGTTACTACAATGCAATCTATATTATGAAACAGAATTCTCATTTACATATTTAAAATAAAATGTGATTTTAGACAACATTATTAGCTGTGCGGCAGCAGACTGTTTACAACTAGACTTCTGATGAAGCACTTTCACTAAATAGAGCTGTACAGGGATTCTCAAAGTCCTTTATGAACTGTGTGCTTCTGAAGCTACACATATCATCATACTATATGGCCTGATCCAGAACTGGGAGCTGATGGTGATATCTGTGGCACGAAAACAGCATAACCAACTCTCAGCAATAAGGACAGAATGAGCAATGTAGCTGCAACTGAACAATTTAAGACTCCTTAAGTTGAAGAAAAGAAGGCAAGGAAAGCAAAGCAAAGCATGCTTCAAAAGGTAGAGGAAGAAGAAAAAAAATCTTCTAAGTACACAGAGATGTGATCAGCCTTGAAAAGAACTGGACAGACTATAAAAAGCAACAGGAAAAAAAAAAAAGGACCTGTAAGTCTGTGAACACTCTGAACTTGGAAGGGCAGAATTTGCACAAGCCTGTGAAAGCACAGAGCCTCCAGCCTCCTCAGAATCCCAGGATTCCTGGCCAAAACACTCGAGAGGTCTCTTTAATGGAGACTATGTAGTATTGCCCAGCTTTACCCACTCACAGATGTAGCCAAGGAAGTTGTCTAACAGAGGACATTTACCTGTATTGCTGCCCATTACTCAAACTTCTACCACCACAGTCACCTTTGTTAACAACTGCTTGTCCCCCCAAACCAAAGAAACTTCTCCCACACCCCTCATCCTCCAAAAATATAAAAAAACCTGATGTCCTATTTGATGCCAAATGTACTCAGGGCTACATGAGATCTTGACTGAGTTTGATCTATGCCTCAGATGTATGACACAGTTAAAATATAGCATTAAAAGTACAGTGGTGGCTCTAAGCTGACAAATACCTTGCTGCTTCTTTAAGACACTTAAGAGATCTCAGTCTTTCTAGAAATGTGTTTAGCCAAGTGAAACTAACAACTGATTTTTTGCCCTCTAATAAAATAATATTATACTATGAAATTCTCATGCACATTTTGAACAGCTTACAACTTCCTGGTATTCAGTTATTCTAACCAATAGAAGATCTTCTAAACACAGAATTAAGCACACACAGTTAGTTGAAAAACTATTCTGAGTTTGGCTTGTGAACAAACTTTTAGCCACATATTCTACTTGTATGCCTTAACTATCACAGAAAATATACAATGGAAGAAAGAGCAGAACCTCAGATCCTGCAAGGCAGCATTGCTTTACTGGAATCAATGAATCTATGTTGCTATGTCCAAGTTGGAAGACCTGGCCTAAATAATAATATGAAAGCAGACATGCAATTCCACTGACCAAGGAATTATGACTACTTATAAGCAAGGATAAATAATACTCAACACCCACAGCAACAATTTAATAACAAAAATTTAATAAAATTATTGAGAAGGGTACCTGAATCTTTCTTGTCCTGCTGTATCCCATATCTGCAATTTTACATATTTACCACCAACATTTATGATCTTTGAACCAAATTCCACTCCTATAGTATGATTTGAGTCATCTTTGACTAAAAAAAAAAAATAAAAAAAAGAAAGAAAATGAGACTTATTTGGAGATTATTTGGAGCGATTATACAAACTGAATTATAAACTCCTTCCTGCATCATCAGATTCAGTGCCACTCATAAGTCTACTACCACCATGCAGAAATAAACATTCTTCCAATCTATTCAATTCAAAATTACTACTAGAAAGGCCTGCCTTAATCAAATAATTCCCATTTCACATTAATAAATGGCAAGATAACTTTTGTATGCTTTTGTCCCCCAACTGTGTTTTCTAACACTTTGATGCAACTTAAAATTCATGGAAAAGTAGAACACAAAAACACAGAGCCTTGCCCATGAACAAGCAAGAGCTACTACTTCTTTAAAGCATGAAATTAAGATACTTGCTCCATGTACACTGTTGATATCAGCTTCTCAGCAATATAGAACTGCCCTTGCTAGAAGCAAGGTCATGGTTCACGTCGGATCACAGAATCATGCCGTGTTCCTTAGTGATTACACATAATTATCCTAGAGCTGTTCCTCAAGAGATAAGGTGAATTACCATTCGGTTGAGAAAGATAACACTCACCTTAGATTTACAAAGGTTTTAAATACATACTATTTATGTTTAATCATGATGCTGAATGCACTAACCAACAAGAAATTTTCTTTTATATAATCTATTAATCTCTAAATAACATTTACAGTGGAGTCTCTACCAATCTTTATCATAGAACACAAGCCTTAAAGATCACAGAGTGTCTCTTTATTTGGAAAAAGACCATAGGCTTTCTAAACCTAGTCAAGCAATTGAACTTTTTTTTCATCTGCTCAGTATTTATTTCTAAAAGATCCAAGTCTCTACTATATATCTAGGGCAGCTTATAGACACAAGATATAATTATCTCAAAAAGTAAGTCTGTATTTTCATCAACATCCTGTTATATTTGAGAGCAGTAGAGAATACTGCTCAACATCAGGCCCTTGATTAGAGGCAAACAGTGAGCAATGAAGATTTACGGCATGGTTCTGAACATAATTCTCAGTCAAAATCCACATCTATGCAAATAAGAGAATTACAGGAACTTCCATACAAAGAATGGGCTCATGTGGGCAGAGCCTTTATCTGTGGTACCAAGCAATGGAGAACTCTTACTGTGTTCACATACACTTACATTTCTTTTCAATAAATTGGTGAAGTAAGCAGGATTTTCCAGTTCCAGCATTTCCTATGACCAAGAACTTAAACAGGAAATCTGAAGGTTGAAAGACAAAAAAAATTGCTAAATTTTAGTATGCAGTCACATTTTTGAGACAAGACCAAGTACACAAGCCAGATATTCTCTAGTAGCTGTTATTTCAAAGAGAAGGGAACAGATGACAAAATCAGCAAAATAACAATAAATGTGAAGAATAACCCAGCGTATTCAATAACGATGCTACAAAGTAGGAGCTAAGAATACTGTTTGTTTATGGAGATATAAGAATGACTAGAAGAGGTGGAAATAGGAAATGGAAATTGAGTTAAAATAGGCTGAATTATAGCCACATGGTTGCTTCATATTCCAGTAACCTCTTTTAAGGGTATGTAAACTAGAGTCAGTACAAATGCCCTATATAACAATGTAGTCTCTAAAAATCTATATGGTTTTGTACTTTGTTGTATTTTAAAAATTCTGTTCACATTAAGTCGAACTTATCTATATGAACTGCTTAACGCTTATAGTTTGTTATAATATTTGTAAAACTGGAACAACAATAATATTTTTCTATAAAATTTACAAATGACAATTTTTATTCTGGGATGCCTGCTTTCACATTTCCTCCACATGGTAATTTAAGATCCAGGTACTCCTAGCACTTTACCTATTTATGAGGCATTGACATCAGTGCTCATTAGTAATACATGTATTCAAGATTTATGGTCCATTTGTATTAACAGTCACATATAATGCTTTAATACTACCTCCCCCGATCTGCTTTCAGTTTGACTGAAGAAAGTTCCCTTGACATACCACTTTCAAACACATACACTGATAAACTGTTACTAAAAACTTTACAGTTGCTTCCACTAATATATAGCCATTCAGACAAGCTTTACAGTTGGTTCAAGATTCACCATTTATTTTTCTACCAGCAGCATTTTTTTTTTACACAGTCATTTTTACAACTTTATTGCGTAGTTTCTCTTATAATCATAAGCAGGCCTCCAGAAGACATCAGGTAAGCATGCTATGAAAAGGATTGTCTGCAATATCAACAAGAATAAAACCAGTGTTCATTAACAGTGTTCAGAGCTGTCAAATGGGTTACACAGATATTGGCCTGGGCGTGGCAGAATTAAAAAAAAGACTATGCTAAAGCATTAATATACTATCAGAACCTCATTTGAATATTTAGTTTTACAAATAGAATTTAACATGCATGCAAACCTATGTGCCCATTCTATTTCAGGCAGGAATTGTTATTTGTTAGGGTACATCATAAATACACCCTAGCAATGGCAAAATCAACAAGCAAGTTTCTCATATGCTAAGAAAATTCCCATGGTTAAAAAGTCAATATCAAAATCGAGGGCTGTGAGTCTTGAGAATGTGCACCGTCCTTTGTCTTCATCCATCTTCCAAATTTTATTCATATTTAAAATGAAGTAGTGTTGCACTAAGGATTTTTGTCTTTTTACATTTTACCTTTGCGTGATTTTTCTTGTTTCAAATGTTGCAACAGGCTTTGTATAGATTCTGTATTCTGCCCTTCTCAGAAAGAGATTGCTGTTCCTTGCCCACAAATATGACCATTTACACGCTCAAGACATTCTGTTCCAAACTCATTTCATTCTTCACGCCCCCACTCAGCTGCTCATGCTTTCTGGATGGAAAAAACAGTTACAAAAAGAATTTTGCTTTAGGTTGTGAAAATTTTGCATGCTGTCTCTTGTAAAGAAGGACCCTTCATGTCATCTCGACTGCAAAACACACTGAAACTGAGAACGCTTCATTTTATTAAATCTTCACTGTTAGCATGAAATGTAAATATCATAAACCGCCCCATAGTGTTAGGTTAAGAAAAAATTCATCTATGAAAGAAAGGCAAGTTCTCTTTTTATGGACCAAATATCACTAGTTAGCTGCCTTGTGCACCTTGTATATTTAAACTACTGTGGGTGTGTGTAATCTCACTAGTTTTACCACTTTCAGAGGGTTCCTCAAAATGCAAGATGTTCTGAGACATAGTCACAATTAAAATAACATGTTTCTGGTCTCTGCAGTTTTTCCAAAAATAAATCTGAAATCCAGTTAAAACTGGTTCTCCCATGTTTCTGGTGAATGCTGTTTGTCAGATTTTTTTGTTAACAACTACAAAATTCAAGCCTGCCTGCCTTTTTTCCATGGAAGACTCATATTATTGACAGTAGTATAACAGCTACTGCCAAACTAAACCGGGAAAAGAATAAAACCAGAACTCTATTCCTACGCTAATTTGCTCTGTGATTGTAAGCATTGGTGGTTAAATGTGGTTCACAAAGCCATACTTGTGCAACCCACAAAACCACGCTGAACAGCAAATATAACACACCGCTCCATTCTGTGCAGACAGGCTGTTGGCCAGTGAGAAACAGAGACAACAGTGTCACTGTCAGGGACTGATCTGGATTAGCTTTGGAACAGCAGCTTTACCTGAGGTGTTTTAAGTTGAGGTGCTATATATTTTGTTCTGATAGCAAGAGTGATATTTGGGGATTTTAAATTCATGTCTTTAAATCGATAACATTGTCTAGCAGCACTTTATAATAAGCTCCCAATTCCTATCAAGATTCTGTTGTGCCAGACAACTTTAAAAGGGAATCTTTCCTACAAATACATCACTTACATGCTGATTCAATACCTGCTTAACTAGACAAAAAGTATATTTCCCTCTGGCAAAATAGCATACAGGCTTCCTGTTGTGAAACTTGAAACAGCAGTTACAAGTCACTTGTTTACAGCACAGAAGTAATGTGTTTTATTCTACCACAGAATGGAAATAGCAAAATCTTATTAAAAAAAAAACAAAAACAAAAAAACTTTCTGTACCAAAGAAGGCAGCGATGTTTCCAAACACATGTAGATTTGAGGAGTAAATGATACTTTGGAGTTACATTCACAAATGTAATTGGGCTTCTATCAGTTTAAACTCCAATTTTATGTAAATGGTTCAAAATAGCAAAAGGCTTTTAGCCTTATGTTAACAGTTTATCCACAAGCACGGGATATCTTGCTTCACGAAATATGGAATACTTTGCATATTCCATCAACAAGGACAAGAAAAGGGATTTGCCAATACTAAAAGTCACAAATATACACATTTAACAAGTTTTTATGTTCACAGCCTAGTATACTAATGAGCAAGGTAATACCAGGTAAGAACAGGAAGAACATTTTTCAGTTTGTTATTCCGGAACTTCTTTCTTATAGTGTCATTCTGTATGATAACAGCACCCACATCCATTATATTTAAAAAGCTTTTTTTATTGCTTGATTTAGGACATGAAATATCTTCTATTTTAATTATACAGATGAATTAAAAAATGTAGCACAGATCAGAAACAAAGAAACTGAATGAGATTGGACAGATAGCTTCTTCTAGCTCAACTGTAACTGTGAACTCACACTCAGGAAAAGCTTTTATATATTCACTTTTCGCAATGTGATCAAATGCAACTCATATTCTAGTGCTCGCAATACTGCTTAATTGCTCTAGTTTGTTGTATTTTTTTTTTTCTTTTTTGGTGTCCTCTTCCCAGAGAAGTTAAGTCACTTCATTTCATAGCTTTTTTTCCCCAATTGACAAAGCAGCTCTGAGCTTCAACATTCCAATTAGCTGCCAAGGCTGTCACCCTAGATAAGTTTTTCTTTTGAATCCTGTTTTTCCTCCTTCATGGAAAAAGCTGAGAAGCAACATCATTCAGATGTTACAAATGCTTGCTACCATGCTGGCTGCTGAAAAGGACTAGAAAATTTGAAGCGCTTCGCCTGTACTTACAGGCTGATCAGTAGATCAGCATAATACAGAAAGGATTCAGGACAAAAACTGAACTCTGTGCCAAAAGGAAAAAGGGTTGGTTACATGACATGCACTAAAGAAAGCATAAAGGCATTTAAGATAGCATACCATGGCTGTTTAGGGAAATAAGGCAAAAAAAAAGAATCAACTTACACACCCCTACCCCATGAGCTACATGCATCACCTGATCCCAAACTGGGTACAGGAAACAAAACATTTTCTAGCATAGGTGAAAAGGACTAAAACTGTGGCTCCACCCCAAAGATGCACCAGCAGCTAAACGATATGTTTTTGGGGAGGAAGGGGAGCTGAGGGGGGGGGAAAGGTGAAGGGAGCCAATTGTGGGCTTTAAGTCAAGTACCAAAAAAGACAGCTGATGTGGAAACCACCCCCAGACACCCAACCTCCTCCTTTGACTGAAATTGCCTGCAGCAGATAGAATAATTGAACAGCTTCTGAGCTACTGCAGCATAGTCTTTAAAATGTAATGAGAATTGTTTCTTATATGCTTGCTAATACAAAACAGGAAAAAAGTGCCCAAATTATACCCTCAATCTCAGTTTGGTCTTCTTCCAACTCCTTGATAAAGAATGGAACTTACATGCACTAATGCTGACACTTTGGAAAGTCTCTCATTCATGCCATGAAAAAAGAGTTTTCT
The DNA here is from genome assembly GCF_036013475.1 of Columba livia. NCBI lineage: Eukaryota > Metazoa > Chordata > Aves > Columbiformes > Columbidae > Columba > Columba livia. The sequence continues at coordinate 76,976,196 of NC_088604.1, forward strand.
GGTGGGTAGATCTATTACAGTCTTCTATTAGAGAAGACTAATTTTTCTATTAGATCCATTATAGCCTTCTATTTTGCAGAAGCCTGCATAAGGAAAGAGTGTTCTGAAGCATTCCTACTGGCATATGCTGCCTCTGACTGAGAGCAAAGAGGAGCTGCTCCCCCTGTCTACTCCTGTCTCTAGCAATGCATTAACAAGATAAACAGGTCGAAGAGATAAACGTTGATACTTGAAAGAGGGAAGATCTGTTTCCTTACAAGCAAAAGAGCTATGGTCTCAAAGCAATAAAATCAGATTTGAAATAAACTGAAATCCAAGGTGATAAATGCAGAGATAGGTGGTAGGGATGGGGAGAAAAGAATGAGTCAGATTGTCCAGACCAAAAAGGAATATTTTTAAATGGACAGGAAGACTATACATTCTCTGACGATGACAGAGATTGATAAAATTATGTGGCCAGACACTGGTGGAGAAAATAGTGGGAAGTAAGGACTGAAGAAATTTGACTGGAATTTTATATATCACATTTACTCAAAGATAGTACAGCTTTTCTTCTGTCCTTCTACCATTTCAAATCACAAAGTTGTTTTGCATTTACCTATTAAGGGTTAACTATTTTTATTTCAGTTTATATTTACCATAACACAAAACCACTTACATTTTGCATTGGGAAACAGGAGAAAGCGTGCACTTGTTTTTACATGGAAACTACCTACAGAGGTCACCGCATCTCAGAAAACTCAAGTTAAAATAATTTTCCTATGAATAAGAGATTTGTTTCCTACGTTACAAGATAAACTTCTTAAAGAATTACCCTCCTCTCCCAAAAGCAGCAGTAAAATGTTCTTTCTGAACTTAGTCCCACAACACATGGAATTTTCTTGTATTCGTGATTGTTCTGGTTTTGATGCTTTGTAAGTGGAATACATTGATCACATAGGAAAGGAATAAACAGATTAGAAAGCTAAGAACAGAAAATACGCAACTGATGAAACAAATCTACAGGAGAGAGAGTACAGATTGCGAACAATGCATTTAGTGCCAAGACTGTGAGATGCTACAGACTTTGCTTGAAAAGAGGGAAGAGATAAGAATCACAGTAAGGGACAGAAATAGTTGGGAAAACTGGGTGAACAGAAAAGCTTCAAAGCAGATATAATTTGACACAGAGAAAAGAACTCAGGGAGGAAAAAAAAGAAAACAGCAAGAGACATGTAAACTAACTGAGGTGGATAATGAAATATAATAGCCAGAAAGGACAGACCAGAGGAAAGTTTCTTTATTCCTCATGGACTGTGAAAAAATATTGAAAAAAATATCCCCCTTTCAAAGGGAAGAAAAGCAAAATGGAAGTAATATAAACATCAGACAGCAAAATGACATGGGAAAAAACAGACAACCAACCAACCAATCACTTTTATGAGCCTCCCTGAATGGGATGAGAAGCTTGGGGTTACATAATTACAATGGGTCATAACTCAGGTGATGAGAAGAAAAATCCAATCCATGAATAAGCATCCAGAAGGGCAGAAGCTACAGGAATTCCAGCACTGAAGTGATATAGTAACCACTGATCTCAGTCACCAAGGGGAAACTACCCTAATATTTCTGTCATCCTTGATGATCACTGTAACAGCTGGTCAGAAACAGACCACTCTTTGTTTAGGACCGTGAGAACATTAAATCCCAGAGAGTTCATCAAGAGCAGAAGATCCACAATGTTGTCACATCATACTGTATACTTTGAACTGTCAACTGGGCTGCTACGTATGTGACAGGACACCGCAAAATTACATACTGATTACTGTTATGGTCAGAGATGGTACAGTCATTGTTAAATTTTATGTTACAGCTTAGTTTTTATTCTTCTATTTACCCTAAACCTTGACACTGTCAAGTATTCCAGCTTAGGATTTTTTAAGCTTGTGTATGAATAGAACAAACATTGAAACTCAAAGAGAAGTATACCAACCAAGAATTTAACAAACAAAAGGAAGAACCTACAACTGGAAACTTCCAATGTTAATGGCTTCTTTTCTAGGACACCAAAACAATTGCAAACCACCAAGTATTTTGCATCATTGGAACAGTGAAAAAAATGTTCAAGTGTACTTGTCTAAGATACAATCATCTATTTATCTTGCTTACTATTACAGTATCAAAAAAGGAGGATCACTGAAACCCTCTCTGTCAGCTCTGGTTGTCTACCAACCTATTTGCTTAGAGACCACCAATCCCACTATAAGCATGGCCAAAGTGATCCCAGTTCTTGATCACAAGAGTTCAGAGCGTGAAGAATTAGTTCAAACTCAAATTTAGATCTACAAAGCACACCTCTCTGTTTTCTACATGTATGTTTTACATGTTTCAATAAAGTATGGAACAAAGAAGCTGGGTCCTAATATCCTAACATTTGCACTTCAAAGGCTGCTTGCCTCATTTTGTCCCTTAGTTCTGTGCATTTGCTGTACACTGAAGCACCAACTGTTGGGACAAAACATCTTAAGTACTGATGACTAGGGTATTGAAAATAAACTGACTTACATAGCAGACACAATCAGGTTACCCTACTAGTGAGAACTCCCAATGACCCTGGCAGCCCCTCTCACAGTCGGCAGAACTGTTGTGTACAATTTTGCTTAATTATCCAAACTATTCCCTATTATCAAGACTCTGTTTTAAAAGCAAGAGGACGCAAGTTCACCTCTTAAGTCTGAACAGCTACTGAAGATAAAATGTTGCAACAGACAAAGTTAGAAAATGACACGTGAAAGGGTTTATCACAGTATTCAATTCCAGTCCTACTCTTCAACAACTTACCACATGAACTTTGAACATGTGTACATGTATCATGGCATTTTTATAATGCAAAATATTACAGAACTGTATGTTGTGGGAAGGGGAGAAAAAAACAAACTGAATCAAGCAAACACAATTACTTCAAGCCAAGTTATAAGGAAGAGAAATGAGTACTACTGAGACACGTCCCCACCTCCTCCACCTAGCCAGCAATACTAGCCCTGCTCACTTTTTCGACTCCTCTTTGATGCTTCCCTGTGAGGCACTGACACACCTCATCAGTGCCTGCACTCTGACTTACTCCTTCAGATGTTTTTCTACCAGTAGTAGTTAGAAATCCATGCCAATATGAACATATTCACTGATCTTTTCCCCTAACTCATTCTCATAGTTACTTTTGATGTTTGCAAACCTAAGACAACAGGATTGAAATCCTAACTTGACCCTCAAAAGAACATAATCTCAAATTAAAGAAACGCACAGCTTCCCCGAGAGAACATGCACTGCAACTCTCCTTCTGAATTCACTTAAGCAGTGTCTAAGTTCCCTCACCTTAGTTCCACTTACATTTCGAGTCAATGCCTCCACACCTCAAAAGACAAGTCTGAATGCCGTCTGTCGTGTCAGCCTGGGCCACAAAGGGAGGGGAACAACCGTGACGACCAATAATAAGACAAGGGGCAATGGGTACAAACTGGAACACAGGAGGTTCCACTTAAATAAGAGAGGAAATTTCTTCTCAGTGAGGGTGACAGAGCACTGGACCAGGCTCTGTCCAGGGGGGTTGTGGAGTCTCCTTCTCTGGAGACATTCAAAACCCACCTGGACACATTCCTGTGTAACCTCATCTGGGTGTTCCTGCTCCGGCAGGGGGATTGGACTAGATGATCTTTCGAAGTCCCTTCCAACCCCTAACACTCTGTGATTCTGTAGAAGGGCTCTGCGGTGCTCACAGGAACGGGCAAAACCGGCCACGCACGCACCCCGGGGCACAGACACCGCCAGGCCCGCACAGCCGCCCCGCCCGCACCTGCGCTCCCCGCGCCGCCGTTTCCCTCAGCAACGGCCGTTACCCGGCTCCTCAGGAGATGCCTGCCCGGGCCTGGCCTTGCTCTCCCGGAGGGGAGGAAGAAGAGGAGGGTTCCCCCCGCCCCGCCTCCGGGTCCTACCGTAGGTCTCAGACATGGCAGTCTGCGACATTTCAGGAGCGGCGAGCCCCTTCACCTCTTCTGCTCCCCTGCCCGGGGACGGCGCTGACCGGCAGAGCCGAGCGGGCGGGCCGGCAGGAAAGCGGAGCAGCCACGGGCGCCCGGGCCGCCTCAGCGCCGCCGCCAACGGCCGCAGCTGCGCAGGCGCGCCCGCCCGAGCCGCCTCGCCCGCCGCCGGCTGCGCGGTGTGGGGGGGAGAGGCCCCGCCTTCCTCGCGCAGGCGCGGCGGGCTGGCGGCCGGCGGCTCCGCCCCCCCGCGGGGGCCGTCACCAAAACAAGGCGCACGTGCCGTGCCGTGGGGCTGCGGGACCGGCGGGGCGGGGCCAGAGCCCGGCCCACGTGACACCCCGCACTGCCACACGCGCCGGGAGCGGCCGTGTGGGGAAAAACCTCCCTCGTCCAGACGCGCCCCGTGCGGCTCCGGTGTCTGCGCTGGTGGTGCTGGTGTGATGGAGCGGTGTCCCTCCGCTCCGCCTGGGAGACGCAGCAGGTCTAGAATCTGAGCCAATTCCCGCTGGACTTTTCCTGCTAGTGAGCATACAAACATTTTTCTCCCTGGTGCAGAACCTCTTGGTGACAGTTCCTCCTGAAAACTGTACCCCACTGTCCAGCTTTATTTCTAAATTGTCTGCTCCAGATTATTTGAAATAACCGTTCCCCCCACCCTCCAAGTACCAGCATTTCAGCAAAAGGCTGGACCTTTTGCTGTAAGTATCTTTGAGGGAGGTCGCATATGTGAGCTATCAACCAGGATTTTATTTTCAGAGCCCTGACTTCACCATTGCTTTTCATACCTGCAAGATAAACCCCAAGGGAAGTCAGATAAACTGACTAAATAAACTTCCTGAGTACAATAGCACCTCATCCGCGTTATTCTTGATTTGATGTCTTACTAACTTCCCTGTGATCTTGGTTAGTCTGGCCACAAGAGGCACCAGGACTCTACCACAACAGCCTGTCTATCTTTTCCCTCCTCAGACAATACTTCTGTGTGTCCTCCGCGTTCTCCTTTCTGCCAGCCCTTTAAAAAAGTGCTCTTCTGTTATTTCTGGTTTTTTAATCTCGTTGCTCACAACTTCGCATTCTTTCCACTTCCCCAGCATCTCCCAGGCTGTAGGGGAAACTGCATCTGCCTGTCCCAGCCATGTCCTTACCGAGCCTTTTGCTGGTCAAAGGTCAGCTTTTAAGTTCCTGTCTCTAATCAGTGAAAGAAGACACGTTGAGCCAGCACAAAGAACCCCTCAGAGAATCTGCTGATTATTCTTGATGTTATGGATACATATGGACAAAGAAACTTGCTACAGTTTTCAAAGAACCAACTACTTAATGAGTTCATACTATTAACAGTCATTAGAGGTTATATACACAGGTTCCCAAAGTTATCATAGCCCTCATGCACAGACGATATTGAGGTCTAAAATGTCATACATGAGCATTTATCTGGGGTATCTGCTCTTCAGAATGCTGGAGGAAGCTGACGGGTCTTCATGTGAGCTGCACAGATCCCAGCATGTTGCAGATGAGAGCTTTGTGGCTAAAGGGTTTTTCTCTTGAAATGGTGTGTTTTGAGGCTTACGTTGGGCATTAAACAAGTTTGATGTAATGTTGTTTATTTTTTGCTAAAAACAAACAAACAACCCAAAAGCATTAACAGAAAAATCCCTAAGGAAGTAGACAGATTTTACAGATTACTAAAAATATGTCATATTATATCAGTAAGAGAACATGGAGATTTAGATTTTTTCACTGAATAAACATCACTTTACGCTCAGAGACAAATTAGTCTTGTCAGATCTTATTTTTTATTATGTGTATCTTGCAAGATGGGCTTACATACAGGGAGGTTATATTTAATAAATATGTCATTGTACTAATGCCACACTGCTCTGCCTCCAACCACTCTCAGTTTATGTGTACATGCCAGTAAAATACATGAAAACTGTAAAGCTTTCTATAAAACCTATTAGTAATACTGAAGAGGAAGACGGAGGTTTGAAGAATGGTAAAGCAAAGACAGGATAACATGAGAGATGAATAGGATTTGGTGTTTCAGTATTTCTGCTTTGAAGATGAAATTAGAACAAAGAGTAAAACTGAGGAATAATAAAGCTTACACTAGGTTAGAAAATATATAGCTGATACCTCAGTAATTTGAGAATATAGGGTCCTGTATGTTAATAAAAATATTATTTCTGAATAATCAAAAGGTAAACAGCTAGAATATTAGTATGAAGGTGAAAAAAAAAACCCAAAGCGAAATGTTTGATTCATCTTCTGATTTATGGTCTCTGTTGTTTACATCTGCTAGAAACTCCTGGTCCACGTAAAAACAGATATGTCAAATTTTATCTGCAGACTAGGCATTTAAATGCTATCATTTGTTCCTCAGATTAGTTTCACTACAATTATTGTGCCTATAGTTGGTTGTGGTTGTAAAATTGCTGCTCAGAGGGTCATGGTAAGGTTTCTCTAAAAATGCTAATCCAATTTTTTACTAGCTTTTATTTACCAGTGCCTCACACCATAGGAATGGAAGAGGACCCACTCTCAGAGCCAGACTCAGGATGGGGTATTTTGTGAAGGCTCTTTTTTTTTTTCCCCAAATAACCTGACTTAGAACTTTGTAGATTTGGACAGGGCTTTTAATAACCTAGCACTGAAAGGGGACAGAAACTTCTGTTTCCCTTTGCCGTACTGTGGGTCAACAAAGTTCAGTCTGGATCTGAAGTCGGACCATGTTTCTGATTCAGCTGGTTCTGGCTGGGGCTGGAGTGCAGGTGAAGGAGGGGGGAGCATGACAGGGCATGTCCTGCTTGGTTTGGTCTGAAGGTGGCACCACACGGCTGTCGGTGAAAGGCACGGCAGTAGCGTGGCACTGCTGTGTGTTTTCTCTGTTAGTTGTGGCTGTGTGGCACGCAATCCAGCCTGAGAGACTCGGGTAAAATGGGCAATAACGTGTTCTGCCGCACTTCCCTGTGCCTTGTGTGCTCAATATGGAAGGCAGCCAGTGTATCTGGAAGCTGCAGGCTTCAGTTCGATTTGAACCAGCCATTAATTTGTCTCAAACAACCCAACTGAAATATGAAGATGGGTGAGTGATGCTCTGAGAAGCCTCTGAGATTTACATGACCTGCTTGTAGGCATTGGCTAGCTGACTTCATCTGACAACAACTGACATCATCCGAACACTGTCATCTTCAGCTTCTACAGAAGCTGCCCTCGACCTATGAAGATGGTTGTCAATTAATGTAGTTGCAATTATGCATGGAAATTTATGGGTTGGATACTTCTAAAATCGTAGGCTCATCCCTCAGCTGTTAGGCCAGAGTGATGGGAGCTGGTGAAGAAGGTGACTGCAAAGGTACGTTGGTGCTGTAATTGAACTCCTTTATCTTGCCCTATGCCCACAGGCTACACTATGATACTGGCAGCTGGTGGTAGCAAGAGTCTGGCATGCTGCATGCTAGCTATCTGCTTTTTATTTTGACATGCTCTCTGCACCACTAGAAGGGAGAAGGCAGCCACACTGTGCAACCTGGTTTTTGTGGAGAATCACCAGAAGCTGGGATAATCTCATTTTAGGATAGCTTTATGCTATAATGTGGAAGTACGGACTTGCCCTGATTTGCCCTGATGTGGGATTGGGTACCATCTCTTTTTGTCTTGCAGAACTCGATATAATATTTTCCGGTGTTTTGTTCAAGGAAACATATGAATACACTTTTACTAGCATAAAGGTATATGGAAGGCCTATACTTAAAAAAGAAATGCAAAGAATAGAAACAAAAAAAGATTTTAAAGGAAATAAGACCATAGGCCAAAGCTTTAAAAACCAGTGATTTAATTTTGTAAGACTCATGTAAATATAGTGAAGTGGCCTAAATACTTATTTCAGCATGTCAAGAGAGGCAGAGAAAAATGAATGCAAAAGAAATTTGGGATAGATTATGAAAGTACATTACTTATTGACAGTGTCTACAACACAGACAGGTTTGTGTGACACCTGTATTTTGTGAAGTTAGCCTCATGGTGTCACCGATTGACTGCTCTGTTGGTGAAACAGCAATAAAGGGATGTAAATGTCTGCATTTGTTCACTTTTAACAATAGGGAATGGCTGAGGAGTTTGATATTTTTAGTACTGCATACCTGAACTAGAAGATTTGTTAATAGATTATTCAGGAACACTCGAGGCCATGTGAGTGTTCCCCCTTTCAAGCTCAAAGCAGTTCTCCCTCCTCACATTTAATGAAAAGGTTGATCATTTAGGTCCTGTTTCAAGTGAATAGCCCCAAAGACACAATACAGCAGTCTTGATTCAGTTCTGCCTCTTAAGTTGCTTTGAATGCAGCACCCCAAATCTACCAAGGCTGGCTTTGTAAAGGGGGGTGAACTTACACGGTTCACGTGGATGGCTCAACAAACAGTGCCTCTGTCTGGGTCAGTGTGTGAGCTGCACACTCGAGGAGGAATTAGTCTTGTCATGTCCCATGTTACAAATAACGAAGCAGTGAGTGCATGATCTTATGCTCCCAAGATCCTTGTCTCCCAGGCAGCTGAATTAGTGACCTGTCCAAAATGTACCATGATGCCCATGCCTTGCTGTGGTTGGGGCTGCAAGTGACAGTGCAGCTGGACCCTGCTGCATAGACCTACTCCCATGTCACGTGTTCAGGTGTAGCCTAAACACACACTGGTTGTCTGGGCACTGTCTGTGTCAGTGCAGAATGAGAGGCACCTCTGGAGGGGTCTTCAGAGCAGAATCATCATCATCTGTCTGAGGACAGAATAGATCACTTGCTCTCCATTGGCTCTGTTATAGAAGGAGCCCAATGTGGGCTTCAAAAAACTAACTTCCTCCTAAAACCAGGAACTGTCAACCCCCACTCCAGGGGGTCTGGCTTCATCTTCCTTTCTCCTGGCCTTGCTTGTGCAGATGGAGGAGGGTCAGTGATACAGCACCAGGCTGGCGGGGAAAACCACTGAATCTGCTGGACCTGTGCCCTTCAGCTGTCCCCTGCTTCCCAGCCTCCCTGGTGACGCATTGCTGCCAGCATACTTGCAGCAGGCTCTGCTTGCAGCTGCTTTTGGATGCAGCCAGGAGTTGTGTGCAGCTGGCTGGCAGTATATTGTTTTACAACTTCTAGGCCTGCTACTGGCAGTTCATCATGCCATTGGAATTATAATGGGCAACCTTTTGTTCAGGTTTGGCGAACAAAGCCAAATTTTAATATGCTTACTTTCCTCTCTGAACTGTTACATACCTTTAAACATGCAGTCTGTAGTGACATCCTTGCCTCTGAAATCTGCTTTCATTAAGTAATCTAACAGACTGTGAAGTGCCTGAAATAAGTTTGTTTTGTTGTGTACATAGGTGAGCTTAGAGGGAAAGCTGGTGGGACACAGGCTGGCAGTACTAAGCTGTGCTTAGTGGAGGGAGGCCCTGACTAGCAAAAGAGTCCTCTGGTCATGAGGTGCTGTGATTTTGAGTTGCAGTGTTTCTAAAATAAGCTGCAACTGCATGTAACACTTTCCCAGTACTGCTCTGCCTCCTGAACGCAATGATATTATGCAGCCATGAAAGCTGGGACAGGCCAGCTTTCATGTAAAGAGGCCAAAAAAGGGTGCATAGCACATCTGTCGTGGCTGTAAGGAGAGCTCAGCAGCTGGAAGAGGCCTGGGAGAAGAGAAGGCAGCCGTGTGTGGGGAGATGTCTCCGGGGCTAAAATCTTGCCACGGCTTTGCATGAACCTGGAGATGTGATCTGTGCCAAGATGGTTTGAGAAGACTGCTCTGCAGTGCAGTGTTGAGCCTTTCTCTGCTAAACATGTGCTAAATTTCTCTGAAGTCACAGAATATTTGTCTTCAAAGCTGCAGGATTAGCATTTTTCAACTTGCTATCATATACTCGTGAAGCATTCCACAAAAGAAAATCTCTTAGTAACTGATCACCTATTAAGGGATCAGACTTTGGATTTTTTTTTAGACACACGTAAAATGCAGATCATGTGGGGTCTAAAGCTGCTTTTATGTAGTTTTGTACAAAAGCCAAGGAATTCACCTTGCATTTGCTGGAACAGAGGTGACTGAGCTGCCCCATGTGGATGAGGTGTGCAAGCTCCCTTGTGCTACAAAGAGGAACACTAGAAACATTCAAGAGGAAGAATCTGTGAATAAATATAATAATATCTGTGTAGCAAGTGAATCTCAGTTCCCAAAATGTAGTTCTGTCTCTGGCCATGCGCATAATTTTTCATGTCTGTGTTTCTGCCTGCTTCACCTTCACTTGCAGATAACCTTGTAGCTAGTTTTGTCTTGTAGCTATTCTTTTTCCGTAGTATGTTTTTTTAATAGAAAAATTTGAAAATGCTTGTGGTCTATGAAGAATTTTACTTCCTTTTTTTTTTTTTTTTTTAAATTACATCATCAAACTGACATGTTGATTGAAATGAATGGGCATGGGTTTCTATCCAGCCTACGGTGCTAGTGACTGAATATTGTTATTGATGGCTTAGATAAAACATGTTTGATGATCTTATCTAACTTCCTAGCTGTTGCTGTCACACAAACCCCACACAGATCTGTTATCACCACTTAGAAAAGAGGTTGAAGACAAATGAGGCAGATATGTTTTCCAGCAGACATTACAGAATTTTTAAGTCTGTCAGAAGATTCAACCCTCTCTGTGTTTGTCTTTCAGATGAATGTTTTTGTTCCTTTTAATCTTTCAGGTGTGTTGTACCTACAGCAATGCCTACAAATGGGTACATCAGAAGCACCAGCTTTTCACAATGCCTCTTGCTGCCCATTACAAGTGCCCCAAAAGGACGAATTCCCTTTCTCAGCTGTGAGGGCAGGTACACTTGGCAACACCTCCTTCTGGTTAAAAGCACATATTTAGGCCTGATTCTCACATACTAAGGTCTCTTTGTATCACTCTGGCAATGTAAATGTCCTTGAGGCAGGTATAGATGAGGGACTTGGAATCCAGAATTCAGCTGGTAGCTCTTCTGCAGCTGTGTACTGACTGGGATTTGGGACAGTGCTGCTCTTCAATAACAGGCACATAAATTCAGAGCAGATGCCCATTAAGGCATCCCAAAACAGGTACCCTGCCTACATCTACTTGGATGCTTGCACATGTTCCCATCTGTTGGGATGGCGCTGGGCCCAGGCTGGCTGGTCCTCTTCATAGATGCCAGTGCTGTTCCAGGCATAGTGTTTGTTGCCTGACCTCCATCACCTGGCAAGTGACCTCCTAGCGGCATGGTGGACTCCTCAGACAGCTGGCACAGATGTATCTGAACAATGTTTTTTCACTCTTGAACACACTTGTTGACCTGCCCTTCAGCAAAGGAGGAATGAGGGCTCAGGGGCTGTTTGCCAGATGCATGGGTTGCCTTGCAGTAGGCAGCTTGGAAGCTGTCACACTGCTTCTCCTTTTAAGGGACAGGGAACGTATGCCAGCAAAGCTCTAGGGCTGTTCCATGGAAGGTCATGCCAATGTCAGTCCATGGCAACAGGAAGAAAATTAATTTAACAAAAAAAGAGAAAATCCCGCTGAGCTCAAAGCATAAATTGAGCACTTAGCTTGCTGAGTGGATGAAGTGTTGCCTCAGAACATAGGATGCTCTTCTATATAAACAACAGAACAGAAGAGGTTTCTGTGCTGGAAAGTAAAGTAAAAAAGAAATGGAATGGAACAAATTCCTAGTCATAGCTGAAAATATCAGATGCAATTGATTTTCTACAGGAACAACTCATCATCCTTTAAAGCTATACGAATACATATTTGCAGGCTTGCATGAAGCCATGAAAGCTCTGCTTGTGTGTTGATTTCAACATTGTATAGATGAATAAAGTCAGTTAAAGCAATTCAATGTAACAGAAGCAGTGAAGGTCAGCTTCTTCTGGGACACTGAAGAGGATAATTTTCTGACACCACTTAGCTGATGGGGTGATGCCCAGACTCCACAGATCACTGACTGTGCTCAAATTTTTGGCTCGGGATTAAATTTTACTGCAGCTGAGACACACAATCCCTCTCTAAGTTCCAGAAATCAGATTTAGGTCTGCGTAAGGTCCTTAAACATAAAGCCAATGTAAACAGCACAGGACTTAATGGAAATCCTATCAAAGTATAAATCCAGTGGATTTATTTCTTGAAGCGGTAGCGAGAGTTAGTTGTGCAGAAGCCACAACTGATCCAGCATGCCTAACTCTATATTTTGTAACACATCTTTCATAGCAGTGTTTAAGCACCTTGTATGTTGAGGAGTTTCACATGGATTAAGACAGAAAAAGACTAATTTCACTCTGTCCTTTGGGGATTTGTGCAAGGTTGTTTTGGATTATGTTCTAGGTGGTTTCTGCTGCATACATTCAAAAAGATCATCTGCATCATGTTCTGAGAGTACATAGTGCAAGCTCATTCTTGTTTCTCAGGGGAGAAAACTCCACAACCCAGGATGCTTTACACTGAGTTTTTCTTTCAGCTTCTGCACCTTGTGCATGTTCGGGTATGTTTCCTCTGGATCAGAATATTTTTGTTAGAAGTAAAAAAAAAATGTCGCTCCACCTGATTCTGTAAAAGGAGACTTAGGGAGATTTGCCTGTAGTCTGTCAACACTAAAATTATATTAAAAGACTTGTGACAAGAATTAAGCTCTTTAGCCTGGGCTTCCAGTTGTGTTTTTTTTCTAATAGGATAACTCAAATGATGGTCATGGTCCATACTGATGGGAGAAGGCCCTGGGTCTGAATGAACAATTTGTAGATACTTAAAAAATTCCAGACGCAAATTACTGAGAAGTCCAGAGGCAGTAGACTGAAGCTTCCTCCACTGGAGACATTAGTAAAGATAGCACTGGTTTATCCTCAGATTAAAACCCAGCCAATTAACACCTCTTGCTAGCTTCATTTCTGATCCATCATTAAAAAATATTAGAGAAATCTCAAGGATTCATTAAAACTGAAATACAGAGGGAATTTTCCTTATTCCTATCAGCAAAGCAGTTGTTTACCTGGGTTACTCCAGGACAGCCAGGCAGCAGTGCTGTGGTGGGAAGTCTAGAAGTGTTACCCTTAGGAGGGTTTAAAAGAGCGCTCCTCTGAAATACGCTGCTTAGGCCCTGCTTTCTCTATTTTACCTTCTCACATTCTGATTAACTTTTAGTCAAGGCAATTAACATCTTATTTTTCTACAAGTGGCTTCCACAAAATAGAAATCATCACTATATTTTCATATTATCTTGTCTTCGTGACTAACCAAAAGGAATTCTAGTAGGCTTATAAAACCAGCACATTTTCATTTTATTTCTTAACAAGAAAAAAACATTTCCTATAACACACTTGCATGCCTACAATGAAATTCACTGGCATTAGATGAACATCTCGCCTCCAAATATTCCCAACCTGTATTTCTGCAAAAGTAAAGTGTTCCCGTAGTGTTGGGAGAGACTCTCCTGGCTGGGCTGATAACAAGATTACACACTGATAATGTTTAATCTTGTTGCAACAACTTTGGCCCTGTGATAGTAATCAGATTTGCTAGTGGCATGTCACTATTAATTTCTGTTACTAAAAATATTTCTATTAAATCAGTTGTTAATATTGCAAGTCAAATCATAACCTATGCTGCCACAATTCACTTAGGGCTTAGTAAAATTTTAGATGAGAACTTTCAGTAGTTGCTGAACCTTTCTGTTGGGCTTTGTTGTATTTTAAACAATGACTACCTGTGTGCTAATTATACCTTTACTTGGATATTTTTCTTTGCCAGTTTTTTTTGGGGATACATCATGCACAATTGACCAGAATTTTTCTAATTAATTTTTATGGTTACTTTTTTTTTTTCTTAGCTTTCATTGCTTACCTTTAGTTGCCACTCTAAACCCAGCACACCTATGGACAAAGTGAAGCTGGACAGCAATATTTGTATCGTCCTGATATACAGTTAAAAGGGAGGCATTGAATTAATCCTTGGTGTTACATATATTGGTTTCAAAATGACAAGAAATGGACAATTGTGCAATTTATTTATCAGCATCTCATGAATCACACATGTACAGGTAAGAACTCCAGAATGACACAGATAGGGTCTTACTGTCCCAGCAGCAGGAACCATGTTTGGATAAAGTGTGAGGGTTGCCCAAATGCAAATAGCTCTTAAATCATGTGCTGCAACATCTTGGCAGGTAATAAAGCCGTGTGAGTATAAGTATTTTAAAATTATTTAAATAAGTCATAAAATTAGAAAGTGATGTTTCCTTCTTAGGTTGTAAAACTTTGGCATGTTATCTATTATCAGCTAAGTAAATGACTGATTTCCCTATCCTTTTCTATTTGACTGAATAAATATTCTAATACCTTTTCATTAGTTAGATGATGTACTATAAACTGAATCCATTATCTTTTGTGGATGATGCATATTACACATAACACTTTGCCTAATAGTTTTTATCTGAATTTTCAGAAAAGGTTTTTCTTAACAATAAATGTATTGAACAGGTTCTGCTGTCTAAAAATCTTTAAAGATAATGAAATCCTATAGCTCAAAACTTAGCTAAAAATTAGAATTTTATTAGGAGAGCTCCTACTAGATGTCTTGGTGGTTTTGCCTCAAACCTTTTGTAGGGTTAAAAAGAAACCTGCCCCTTACCTCACCATCTCATAATGAGCATATTTTCTTGTTTCAGGCTTTTTCAAAGATTTCACAATTTATAGACTCATGATACAAGTTCTTCACATTGGCATAACATGCTGAATTTGTGAACCTTTTTTCTTTCCTTGGTGACTTTTATCTTTACAGTAACCATTGAACCAGGGGGGGTGGACTAGATGATCTGTAAAGACCCCTTCCTACCCAAACTATTCTATGATTCTATTAAATTAATTAACTTGGAGAGGCTACACACCGCTTGCTTAAAGGAATCATCACAGAAATCCTTTGGACTTCAACTTGCAAATCCTTACAACATTCTAAACCAACATCATCATTAAAAGAAAAATATTTCTTTATTTCATTCCTCATAAATTGTATAGAATTATAGCCTAATTTCACTGGTAAAGAATAAGCTTGCAGCAGCAATTCCATCTTTAATATTTCCACACCTCCAGGCCAAGTGGCTATAAATCATAGCTGGTAGGGGCTGGTTGAGGCAGCTTCTGGAGAGGCATTTTCCAACTGATACTATTTCAATTAATTAACACTGGAAACACTATCCACAACATTCTTGCTTTCAATAGCCCTAATTGGACACACATAAGTCTCATGTATTAACAGCTCAGTGAAATTCAATCATTTGTGGACAATTTAGACTTAAAATTACATAAAGTAGTAATGTTACAATATTCTTAGCTTTCCAAGCATTCTCCTACAAACGTGTCAAAATAAATATTGCTTTGGCTTCCCCAGCTTAGCAGGTGTGCCTAAGTCAGTTTATAGCAACTGCAATTAATTATCTAATTCTCCCTGGACCAATGCCCTGTGCTTGCAGTCATTGGTTTCCTCACTGTTATTTTAATTATATGATTAATTTGATCCATCCTTCCAAAAAATAAGGCTGATAGAGAACTGGTAATTCAAACTGGGCTTTCAGTAGTTTCAAACATTTGGCCACTGTGGTTGGAATCAGGAATTATCAGTGTCACCCCTAAAGGAAAGTTCCTCAAATGCTCCTAAAAAATGCTGTGGTTCCAATGATGGTGTGGCCAGAAGCTGCTTTTAAAGGCAAGGCTTGCGTTGTCTATGTATAAAATATACAGAACTGCCCATGTGGATGCATGTAATCATGCATCTCTTCTAGCCAATACTTCATTTTCAAAGTTGATTGTCAAATACAGAAATCATAAATATATCAGCATACAAATAAACCCCCGTTAGTATCCTAGTAAATGGAAAACCTCTAATTACATTACATTTGTTAATAACAAAAATGCTACTATTCCAATCTCTTATTAACAAATCTGCTAGCTCTTACTTTCTGAAAGGTTTATAAAAACTTAGCAAATGTAAAGTTTTTTTTAATTGTACGTAATAAATGATTTCTTAATGTGTGAATAGAGAAAAAGTTTGAAATGAAAGCTTCCTCTTATTAAACGCTATTTTACTAATTAGGAGAAAGTTGTAAAATGCCTAGGAGCCAATTTTTCTAGCCTTTATGAAAACATATACAGGATATATGTCTGTCAAATTCACAAAGTATTTGTATTTAGTCAACGTTGGTAATTCCCCAGAAGTGAGGCTGTGGGAAAGTGCCTGCAACCTGCTCCTCCAGCGTCCCCCTGCTCCCTGGCTGGCCAGCTGCCAAACAGTGGCCAGAGAGCAGACTTGGAGAAGAAAAGGAATATCAGCTGCCACAGTGGAGGAAGAGGAAAAAAAAAAAGCAAACCACAAATTACTCAGAGATTGTCCTGGAGCAGCCAAATCAGGAAGTGTTAATTGGTAAAACAAAAGGCCATGGTCTTCTGGTGGGTTAGTTTTTGGTATGCTGTATGAGGGACCTGTTTCTAACAGAGCCTGGGGGAACAGCCTTCCACTTTGGGGACTGAGTGACACCTTGCTGTCATGTGTGCATGCAAGAGCGTCACTGGGGGACAATGAGTTTAATGGGTTTAAACTGGATCATAAGAGATTCCACTTAAACTTGAGAAGAAACAACTTCTCAGTGAGGGTGACAGAGCACTGGAACAGGCTGCCCAGGGAGGTTGTGGAGTCTCCTACTCTGGAGACATTCAAAACCCGCCTGGACACATTCCTGTGTAACCTCACCTAGGTGTTCCTGCTCCGGCAGGGGGATTGGACTAGATGATCTTTTGAGGTCCCTTCCAATCCCTAACATTCTGTGATTCTATGATTCTATGAATGAGGCCAAATTTGGGATGCTAGTCACTCTTGGGCACTGCAGGTGATTTGAATAACCCAGGCAGATAATTGGGGTAGAGGGTGGATCATTTACACCAAGCTGAGAAAGAAACAATGTGGCTTTCGACAGATAACTGCTTCAAAGTCTGGGTTTGGCCTAGACGAGCAGCAAGGACAAGCTTTCCGTTTTGGAAAGCTGTTTTCTGGTGGAGATAGTGTTTTCTTAACCACAGCACAAGCAGAGCATCCTACCTGCTAGAAGAACCCAGCACCTTCGTGCATCCACCGCAAAGATACCTCCTGACATCTGCAGATCTTGCTGGCATCAAGCCACCAGCACCCCTCTGAAATGCGGATGTTTCTGTAGCAGGACCTTCTCACAAAAGAAACTAACAAGTGATGTCGCATCTTCTGTCTCAGGGAAGGAGACACTGGTCCTTAGAAGATGTTTTTGTAACAGTTCTGACATGTCTTGCAAATTTTGGTTCTTTGAACAACTACATCTGTTCAGTTGGTACCATGTGATTGCTTTACCATTTTTCACCCTACCTGAAGTTATTGATCTGTGATAACTTGCTGCTGTGGATACACAATCATTTTTAATGCAGTTTTTTTCCATTTCCTACTGCAACCCATCTGACTTTTCTGTTGTTGTATGTATTCTTATTTCTCATGCAAAGAAACAGGAATCATCATAGTAGCTTCCAGTAGAAGTAATTTGTTGGAGTAACTGATAACGTAAATGCCAGCTACATGTTGCAGGAGGAGATGCCATAAATTGTCTTTTTCTTTTATCTTGACCCAGAATCTCCTGGGAGGTTTCCGTTATATTAGAGCATAAATTCTTGAGGTGCTTGAGCCATAGGTTTCAGCTTTCTCTCACTCATCAGAATGAGAGTCGAGACCCTTTCCTGCATTTTCTTGGATTCACTGTACCAGCTTTTTGACTGAATTAAATGCCTGAGCCTCTGTTTTTCCAAGACTTGCAGTTTCTGACTCCTGAAGAAAAGTGGAATAGGCTAGGAAAACATTACTCTCCCAAATGTCTTGACAACATATGAAGATAGACCTAGCCTTGTATTATCACCTTCTAGTGACGTAATACAGGACACAGAGCCGGCTGCAGGAGGCACGAAGTAGCTATGTTTCTTTTTTTGCTGAGGGCCTGGGAAGTCAGAGGTGCTGAGCAAAGATGAGGTAAAGCCAGAAGATGGTATCCTGGAGACATCTCCTGCAGCAGAGCTTGTGCTGGAGTCCAGAGCCCACCTGAAGGCTCTCACCTTGAATAGGCGGAGCGTGGGGTAGCAGAGAATCCCCTGGGAGTGACTCTTGGAGACAGAGAGCGATGCCAAAAGCCGGGAAGGGTGTTTGCTCTTCGTGGTGTGATGCTGTGAATGGCAGAGATCCAGCCACAGCTGGGACCTCAGGGCACTATGGCAGTTGTCAAATCAAGTAAGAATCATAATTTCCATATCCTGTTTAAGGCAGCGATTCTCCAAGAAGACTTCACTGTGATATGAGGAAAAAGCCAATGTATTGTAGGAGCCCAGGAGACTCTAAGAGCAGCACAAGTGATGCACTGGCATTTGTGTCCAGCCACGTTCACCCCAGCCAGTAAGGAGCCAGTGGACCACATCCACACTCAGCTTCACCAGTGCACACCTGCCTTTAGATTTGTGTCCAAAGAAACAGGGGTCGACCTCTAACTACTCCAAAAGGATTTCCTCACATTCTCTCATGGCTCTGACTCATGTTTCTTGTATTTAGTATTGCCACACACAGAAAAAAAGCTTTCAGTCATGTAAATCTCCTCCATCCCGGCTCCCTCTCTCTTTCCAGTCTGTGCTGGGCAACATATTTGGGTAAAGTATGTGGAGGGGTTTTCTGTGTTTGCTCTCCGACATTCTCTGACTACGAAATCATGGATTCATAAAATATACTTTCTGAGTATGAACACATGCTGCTGACACAGTTGTTTTGGGCAGCAGCCTGTTTCCCATGGCAACATTAGGGAGCTCTCTCTCTGGGAGGTGCCTCCTGAACTTTGTTCACTACCCTTTACATGTTAAAAACAGGAATGTTCACTTCTGGGATGACAGGAAGGAGCTCTCCTAAAACACAAGCCAGGGTAGCTGTGCTGAGCTACGATCTGCATGATGACACACTCTTGCATAATTTAGGGATAGGACAAATACTTCATTGATCTTTACTCTGATATCTGCTTATTTATCTGCATTAGATAAACAGCCAATGGCTATATCTCACCCTCAGCAAACAGCAAGTTCTGTCAGCACTGCAAATACCATTTGTTGCTTTAGTTTATGGGAAGGAAAATTACATTTTTATTACTGCTTTTGGGGATGCCTAACTGTGAGGCCTGCTTTTCTCTGCCCTGGATGTTTGGAGCTTTTATACCCTTGGCCAAATTTTGCCCTCTGGCAAAACTCTGCCCTGTACAAGTTCTTGAGCTTGTTGCATGTTTGACAACACTGACAACAGTTTGCTCTAGGCTCAAAGACAGAAATAGCAGATCCTTATCTGAACTTCTATGAAGTGGGTGGGGAGAAAGCACTTTGGTCCAGGTCACAGACTGAGCTTCCAACAAGTTTCATCTCAGTTTCTATAGGGCTGTCATAGTCCTGGTATAAGAATAAAGAGGCACCTTTCAACTACAGCTTTGTGAATTATACCTCTGCTATAATCTAAAATGCTAGTATAGCTAGGCCTTTATTTTATTAGTTGCAGAGAGTATAAAGTAAGCTTTTCTTATGCAAGCAGCTTCTCATCCTATCAGCACCAGCCTGGCATGAGAAGGGTGTCTCCTTTTGATTTTCTTGGCTTAGTTAATGTGGTTTATTTCACACTTGGCAGAGCTACATGGTAGAACCTAGGGAGAAATTTAATTTCAAGCTTGAACACAAAGTTTGGTATCTGGTTCATATTTTCAGTTTCCTTTATCTTGTGCTCAGCACCAGGGACTATATTACTGAAAGGATACCTTCTCTCAGTACTCCCCTTATTTATACGTAGGATGAATGTGAAACAGAATCCCAAACCCAAATGTCTCCCAAATTTTGAGGTAATTTGGACCTGATCCCAGATTTTTCAGAGCCCTTTTCTATAGGAATAAAACACTTTCCTCCTACCTGCATTTTGGAGAAATTAGTACCCAGTTTAGCTTGATCTTTGTCGGTCTTTTTTGATAGAGTTTCATTTTCTTACTGAGTTCTGCACCGTCCTTTTTCTGATCAGTACGTCAGAAGCATTTTTTGTTTGAGCCAAAGACCACAAAAACCTTACAAGGATGTCTTTGTGGACTTCAGGGACTGCTACATTAAGTTATGACATCTGTTTCCATGTGCCTTCAATAATGGGTTTTGGCAAAGTTGTGAAGAGATTTGCTTCTCTCTTACTGAAAACAAGAAATCCTAGATTTGATTTGAGTCACTTTTGCTTCCTTCTTCCTGTGCTGAAATGTTCAACAGCTTATGGATGTCTTCCCAAGCAGTGTTAACACTTGATTCAGAAACCTTTGGTGACCTGCTGATTAATATACAGCCACAGGCTAAAAAAACCCCACTTTTCCTGGACTCACTCCAATAGCTTTGATCTAGAAACTGAAGAAATTTGCAAATGTTTTGTAATAGGAAAGAAAAAGATATTTTCCAGAATGTCAAGGAAATATTGTCCAAAATGAACTGTTACACACTAAGGTGGAGATGACATATGACATAGTAAATACACAGCAAGCCTGAATTATTAATGGAGAAAGGAAATTGGCTGCTTACCTTTGGGAATGGAAATTTGAATGAACTTAAGGTTTTAAAATTAAATAAATTGGTTGGTTTCAGCCTTCTCCCTGGGGTGTGATGATGTCAGTATCATGTCTTGATCTCTTTTGGAAATGCCCTTTCTTTCTCTTCTTTTCCTTCTCCCACAGCATGTTGCGGTATTGTTGCTGTCAGCTTGTCATTCTCATGCTGTTTGCTGCTTCTCTCAATCTTAAGGTGAGCAGAATTGCAATTGGGCAAGCATACACAGTATGCTTGCTGCTCAGTATTCAGCAGCAAGGGCAGGTGGCTACTAAGCAGCTGCTAGGCATAGATTTTCAATACCAGTGGAGGCCACACAGATTTATTTTCACGGTCCAGTCTGTAATCTCCAGGTTTCTTGAGATGCTAAATGCAATTCTGAACATTTTCCTCTCATGCTGAGTGCATGAGTATGCTCGTTGTTTGCTTGTGTGTGCGTATCATGTGTGCACACACATACATGTGTACGTGCTTCTGCTAAGGAGCCTCCAGGATGCAGGATTTATCTTGCCTTGAAGTGAGGATCATCACTCTTCTCCTGTCTTCAGAAAACAGGATGGCACAGTGATGAGTTGATAGAGAAGTCCTGGTCTGGTGTGAACTTTTTCAATCTCAAAGAGTATTTGAACTCATCTATATTTTTTGTTCTTTCCTCTCAAGTACGGCTTCTATTTTCTCTTCCTGACAACCCAAACAAACAATGTTTCACTCCCTCTCCTGCCACTTGAGTTTGCACAGTAACAGCTCTCTGGATGTAATTGCTAGCTTTGCTTCCTTCCTATCCTTGTCTCCTTCCTCTCCTCCCAGGTCAGTTTCTGGCTTCTTTAGTCCACCTACTACCAGACTTTCCACTGTGCAAAAGAAACTTCTAGATACCCGCATGGGAGGCTTGTCTCACTGCAGCAGGGAAACTTGTTTGTTCAGGCAAAGATATTAACTACACCTACAAATGTAGCCATATGATTTCAAGTGTGGGTATCTGCTAACCACCACTCTGGAAGGTAGGTCTTCATTTTGGTTCTGCTGTCTCTGACAATCCACTGTCAAAAAGACAGCAGAGAATGACTGCATCAGACAAGTTTAGTTCTTGCAGAAATCCCCAAAAGCTGCACAGAGGGCACACGCAACTCTAGCAAGGAGGGGTGGGAAGGGCAGTTGCATCTATGCCGCCTGGGAATTCCACGGCTATCAGGATAATCCAGATTTCTGGGTACTGGAGATGAATGGCCCAGAGCAGCTACAACATGTCAGGATCTGTCCCCTAATAGAAGCTGAATGTCAAGAAGGATTAACCGTTCAGGTAGACAGTGAAAACTGTTACATTTGATAGGGTATTGGAAAAAATAAATCACCATGCTACATGACCTAAGGCAGCTACTAACAGATTAGAGTTTAGAAGAGACTTTCCCCATGGACAGATGGTCAGATCATTCTTCAGCTTCCCATGGCAGGAATTCTCATCTCTAACTTCTGAAACATTTGTTACTGGAGGATGTGGTTCCCTGTCATTTTAAACTGGTGTGAGATGGAGCTGCAACAGGCTCCTGCTTTCAACCCTACCTACTTTTCTACGCAGAAGTCTCCATCAGACTGAGAATGAGGGAGTTTAGTCCATGGGGACCCCCTGAAGGGTCTGTGGTGATTGGAAACACAGCCTCCCAGAGGCTGAGGCTGTCCCTGGCACCCATTCTGGGGACCGTCTCTGTAATTTAAGGCAGATTTTAAACACCACTCTGTTCAGCATTGAGATGCTGCTTTGCCCTTAATCCACACCTCCAGACTGTTGATAAAACTTTCAAGCCTGTTTACATATGCTTTGAGCCTGGGCTTGTTGCCTGGCTGGGCCTGCTAGATCTGGGCCAGGTTTTGTTTTAATTGGGTCCCTAATCTGTCCACCTTGTTGTGTGCTGTGCAGTTCCCCAGTGCCACCTCATGGCTCCCCCAGGTGTTATTTACCAGCACTTGTCCCGTTTAGCTTTAGATTCCATTCCTGTGTCCTACAAGCCCCTCACTGCTTACATACAGCTGGCTGGCGCCACGGCAGAGCTGCAGTCCCCAGGTCCCGAGAAGCAGCCGGGAGTTGTCCCCACCAAGTGCTCACAGGAGCCAGAGAAGCACTTTAAGGCTCGGTGTGCTCCTTGCACAACATGTTTGCAGGCTCTGTAGGTGCCGGACTGTCTCAGACAGGTGGGAGAGAGGATCAAGAAGGTGACTACTCAAGGTGAAGAGAGAATTATGCCTCCTAAAGTGAACATAAACTGACATTACGCCTAGTGTTGAGAACATGAATTTAAACACACACTTAGGTGATTTGCTGAACTGAGCACCTTACCCTATCCAAACAGGGGCTGATTCTGCAACCCCTGTTTGTGTGAACAACACACATACGTATGTGTATAGAGACTGATGAGGGAGGTGGCAGGACAGGGTGCTGGGAGAGCTCTAGCCCTTTCCACAGGCAACTTAATTCAGCCCATGCATGCACAAACACTGCAGCAGGTACCGTACAACTGCATAGTCTTCTCCATCCTCAGGACAGGTCCAGCCAGCATCAGCAGACTTTCCTTGTGCAGAGGAACCACTTAGGTGTCTCATTCTCACTTTTTTGGGTGCTGTGGCATACTAAATCTAAGCACTGGGACTTCCACCTCATCTGCATTAAAACAGAACCAAGCTGGTACAAACATGCACAAAAAATCAGAGAGTTTATTGTACCACCTAAAGAAGATAATGGAGAAAATGTTTGTTTCTGTCTCTGGTTTATACCTTTTATCCCCTCTCTCTTCACCTTGAACTGGCACTAGAGTGATTGTTTTGTGAGCTGGCTCTGAAGGCTAAACAGGCTGAAAACTAACTGTCCAAAAACCAAGTGGTTTGTTTTCAGACAGGATCATGCATGAAGAGGGCATCTCAGTCCAGTCCCCAGGTCTTCCTAGGAGGGGAACCTCAGCACTGACTTTGCTGGTAGGGCTGATGCTCCCTTTGATGCAGTCTGGACAGACCCAGCTCCCACTGGAGGCAGATCCCCAAACTCTGCTCTTCCTAACGAGTTTAGCTGCTTTTTGCTGAAGTTTTAGCCAGAAATAGAGACAGAAAGAGTTTCACTTATGCTCTTCAGCCTGTAATGTAAACACTGCTAAACATGGGTCAGGTACAAAAATAGAACTCTTTTGCAGAAGAGTTGAATAACCAAAATATTATATACAGAAGCATTCTTATTGACTACACACACAGAGCAGCTATTATAGCTGTCTGCTATATATTAAAACCAATAATCATGCCAGAAGTTGCTCGGGGGTTGTCTCCCTGATATGGAAGAGAGGAACTTCAGTTCTTGCTCAGAAGTAGTGGAAAATAAAGCAATAAAGCAAGCCTCACTGCAGGGTGTAAAAATGGAGCCTGGAGCTTCCAGCCCACTAGGGTCACTGCAGATCTGTCTGTTGGCTGGAGGGCAGCTCTGCTTTGGAGCCATGACCTTGTCAAACTAGGAGTGTCTGTCCATGTCCATGTCCCTGAAGCCTTTCTGTGGAGCCAGAAAGTAGGAGCAATGACACTCTGGTACCTCACACCTTGTCAAGAGATGCCAATGTATCCTATGCAAGGCAGATACCAATACGAAACAGCAAGTACCAGTATCTGGCTTTATAGCTCATTTTTTCGAGGTGCCTAATGTGCAAAGAGAGAGTGCATGATGGCTCTGCATTCATAAAGTGGTATGGACATTATTAATGATTTTCAATTAAAAAATAACAGCAGTAATGCGGACAACAATGCCTCTGGGAGTGAGGCTGCTGTGCCATATGCTGCCAGGCAAACACCAGAGGAATCTCTGCCAAGGGCACTGGGAGGCTGGCCTGGGTTGTGTCTCCTTGCTAAGCTGACGTGAGGTGGCAGTGTTTCAAAATTCAACTGCAGCACTAGCGCTGCTTAAGCTTTCCACGGGCATTCTCATCATCAGTAATACTCTTCTGTAAAGGGTGATTTGCCTCCTATTTGTTCTTATGGTTTGTTTAATAAACCCCTTCATGGGAACAGCCTCTAAAACTTACAGGAGCTGATTTTGAGTCTCTGTTTGAAATGCTACTGTCTTGTTTGGAAGTAAGATACTGGCACATGAAAAATTTTGGTATAATTTAAGGTGTAAGTTTATACCGGTCTAGAAATATAAACTATTATAATATGAGAAGGCCTATTCTGTTTTATCTTATGTCAAATTTGGAGGTACTTAAGCTAAGCCAAATAAAGCCATTCTTATGCTGTTACGATTGCTCAGTTGAAAGGCTCTAGTACTACAAAGCATTGATATAATGGGCAACTTGTCTTATGATGACAATTTTCTCATATCTGCACAGAACCACATTTGTAGAGAGATGCTGTAATACATTTGTCTCCAGCATCCCCTTATGTGCTCTGTGAGATAGCACCATATCGGGCATCACAGAGGGGGATACATCAGACAGCTCTAGTGCAAAGGGAGCTGTCTGGCTTGTGAGATGATTTACAGGATGGCACTTGCAATTGCAAAGCGGCACCTCTATCTCTCTCCCGTTTCATGACTATATGGGAGGGAGATCAGGGTTGGCAGATCACGTCAGCACAGCCTGATGCACAAAGCCCTGCAGTGGGAAAAGACAGGCTGTGTCACGGGGGCTGCGAATGCCTGAGTCGCATCCCCAGCCCTGGGGAGGTGTGAAGCTGGAGTCTGCAGTGTGGACATCAACTGCTGGAACTCACGTCTGTCCTCAGGGTCCAAAATCAGTCACAATGCATACAACACAGCATGTAATGAGCAGGAGCCTTAGGTGCTGCAGAATTGGCCCCCACCTGCAGGTGATCCTTCATTTTGAAGACCCCAGCAGCAGGGAGACTTTCCAGACTAACTTGTTTTAGTAGAAATTGCCTGGTGAGAAGGTCAGATTTGGTGAGTCTGGAGAAATTATTTGCTGGGTAACTTTAAAAGGAGTTACACAGAGTCAGGGTACTTTAACATCTCTTTTACAATGGTCTAGGATTGCAAGTTTGACTCAAATCTTACTGTCCGAAAAGGCTGCTTGGCTTGTAAATCAGTCTCTGTTTACAACTGCTGGTGACAGATCCCATGCTATTAAAGATGATGTCACTTCATAGTGAAGTATCTGTTTTTCCCATGGCAAATGTGGATCTGCCACATCAGATCAGACTCTTTGCTCATCACATCTTGTTTTCTGCCTCCAGGGATGGACAGTGGATGGTGCCGTAAAAACCAGCAGTTCTCTTTACTCATACTCCTTTAAAATTCATATACCCAGTGAAACGATGCTACCTGTTTGCCTCACCACCTGCACATGCTCAACTAGTGCCCTAATGCATTAGACTTCACTACACTTTTAGTATCTTGCATCATGTCAGATCTTGTGGACAGTACAAAACATACTGAATTTGTATTTATTGCCCCAGAGCTGTACCACCAAAGATTTAAGTGCCTGATTCCCTATTGCTCTCCAGTGCAGGAAACTGCAGCTAGGAGTTTTTATTAGAAGCCTTTCTAAAGATGACTTCTGGCCTGATCAGTGAGGGTTTTCTAATAGGCATGTTCAAAAACGGGTAAAAGAAAGAATATCTACACTCGATTTAGTCAATCGTTAATGAAAGCGTACTTCATTCACTCAGAGAAATCATGCTATTAATGCACTCACACACAGACACTGTTTATCTATCTATCTATCTAATCATCTATCCATCAACAAATAGAACCAGGCACACATTAATAAAGTAAATATACATATTCTGTCTGTCACACTGCAGACCTGCCTCTGTGCTGTGGGCCCATCAGCTCTGTCTCTCTGAGCAGTCTGAGGCTGGAGGTTTGGGTTGGGTCCCGCAGCATGCTGGCAGCACCCACCCCACACCTTCCTGCCCACCTTCCCCACTGCTGGGGAGGGTGACAGGTGGCCAGAGGGGACACTCCAGTTCCTGCAGTCCTGGGTGCTGCTAGATGTTAGGCTGAGCAGCTATATTTTTTTGCATACCAAAAATTCCCTCTGGAGTATCAAAGGGAGAAGGTATTTTTTACTTCTTGGCCTTCAGACTTAAGAGATGTTCCTGTTACACTCACATACAATCACTGCAAATGGCTGCCTCTCAGCAGGCAGTGAAATGCCTCGTTTGTGAAGTGCTGTGGTTGATATTATAAAGTGTCCAGGAATAAAAGCCACAGTGGGTCATAAGTGTAACTTCAGAATCAGGACAAATGCATTAGGGTTGGGAGCTGATCTTCCAGTCAAGGATTTCCAATATTCTGGAAATGGCCCTTAAATGCCTAGCCACGCTAAGGTCTCTTTCCACTGCCAGACTGGTATAAAGAGGTTTTTGTGTAAATGAGAATTTGTCCCCTGGGAGTTCTGGATGGGTAAAATAATTTGGATTTGGCCATGTGTTACCATAAATTTAGGTTTAAATCTAGGTTCTGGGCAGGAACAACCCCAGGTTCCAGTATAAATTGGGGAACAACCTGTTAGAGAGCAGTGTAGGGGAAAGGGACCTGGGGGTCCTGGTGGACAGCAGGATGACCATGAGCCAGCACCGTGCCCTTGTGGCCAGGAAGGCCAATGGCATCCTGGGGTGTATTACAAGGGGGGTGGTTAGTAGGTCGAGAGAGGTTCTCCTCCCCCTCTACTCTGCCCTGGTGAGACCACATCTGGAATATTGTGTCCAGTTCTGGGCCCCTCAGTTCAGGAAGGACAGGGAACTGCTGGAGAGAGTCCAGCGCAGGGCAACAAAGATGATTAAGGTTCCGCTTAAATTTGAGAAGAAGCTTATTCTCAGTGAGGGTGACAGAGCACTGGAACAGGCTGCGAGGGAGGGTGTGGAGTCTCCTTCTCTGGAGACATTCAAAACCCGCCTGGACATGTTCCTGTGTAACCTCATCCAGGTGTTCCTGCTCTGGTGGGGGATTGGACTAGATGATCTTTCGAGGTCACTTCCAATCCTGAACATTCTGTGATACTGAAAACTGGTATTCTAGCTGGTTCTAGCCTTGACTAGCCACTGCCCAGTCACAAAGGGACTTGCACCTAGTGCACACATAAAAGACACACAGAATGCTTTAGATAACTTTGAAAGAAAGCCCTTTGACCCAGCAAAGGAGCTGGGCATTGGTATTTACAGCAGAGAAAACCCAGACCACAGCAAATTGAGAAACAATATGCAAATAAAAGAACAAACGAACTGGAAAAAGGGAAATGGAAGTGGCACTCCGAGGCCAAATCCTTTCAACAAGACAACTGAAATGA
This sequence comes from Columba livia, assembly GCF_036013475.1. Lineage (NCBI taxonomy): Eukaryota > Metazoa > Chordata > Aves > Columbiformes > Columbidae > Columba > Columba livia. The sequence goes on from NC_088604.1 coordinate 77,004,150, forward strand.
ATGCTCAGTGTCTTGTGGATGTAGCCAGCTGATAAAAATATTCACTGCTGAGAAATGTCATTACTCTGAAAAAGAAATAAAGATTAATACTCCGAAATGCGGAAAAGGTTGGAAGTCCCTGGTGACTGGAAGATGAAGAACAGCATCGTTTAGGCTTTGCTCGTTGTTGTTGCTAACTCCCCAGGGAGAGCAGGGCTGTGTGCTTTGTAAGCTTTATTGGAACTGCATTGGCATTAATCATGTGCCTGAAGGCAGCATGGCATGTTGTTTGGTAAACGATGCTATGGGATATAATGGGAAGGAAGCTTTTCTTTTTTTCTTTTAATAATGGTCACTGCACAGAGACTTGATTCTGATCTAACACTGGTTTTATATAGTGATTTCACTGATTTATGCTGGCATGTAAAGGAAAGCAAGGCCAAGAGGTTAGTGTGGATACATATCCAATCAGTCATCATTCATCTGAAAGCATTCTGTGAATTGCATTTGGATAATACTAATGATTTTACTAATTGCAAAACTGAAAAACTGATAAGAAAACAAAAAGGTTGAGTTTTTTTTTTCTAAATGCCTAGAGAATAGAAACTTGCTTATGCCACAGGAAAACAGGTCTTATTCATAATTTCATGTGGTCATGCTTTATAGTATTGGTTTACACCATTAAGAAAGGAGATTTGGATTCAAGAGGTCTGTTAGAAAAAAGGATAATCTAAGTGCTCATGTGAAGAGTTTTTTTAGAGTTCTGGATCTACCCAAGGTATGACTGAGGATATGGATGTCCCGGATCGTTCCCAGCAGGCAGTTTGGAGGCAGCCATCCTGTTTCACTGGAAAGCAGAGTTTAGCCAGGCAGATGTGAGATGTGTTGAGCCCCTTGTCCTCAGTGCCAGAGAAGAGTCCTTGATCTTTTTGTTTACTAATCTGGATACAGCCCAGTGACCATAATTTAGGGAAACAGTGGTATCTAAACGCAAGTCACAGACTTTCTTCTGGTGCTGCCCTGTTGACGTGTTTGTAAAATAAGCTGGGCAGCCCAGGGATAACTCAGGACAAGACTGTATTTCAGTTCTGTAGAGGCAGGATGCTGTGGTATAAAGCCAAAGTAGTAGTATAAACCCAAAGATAGGAACAGCCTAATCATCCTGAAAATTTAAATTATTTAAGGCTCGTTAACACTAACTGAGCAATTCACTGGTATCATTTTTTTTTTTTGAGGATGACAGTCGTTGGCATCGGCTGGCAGTTCAACAGACAGCAGCTAAAGGGTAAGTGATGTTACTGCAACTCCTGCTCCCAAATTGTAGTATCCAATGGCCGCAGTTGGACTGTGCTGCTTTTTGCCATTGCTGTCCATCCACCAGCAGCAGGTGATATGTCTTGGCATACCTCACTCTGGGGAGAGACTGAGCCCTCTGTGTCTGCATTATGTACAGGCTCCTGACTTTTGCAGGTATTCCTGAACTCCTTCCTTAGTTCTTGGTAGTGGCCGTATTTCTTGCTCACACAGCAAAGTTCTGCTGGTGATGGGAAAAGAACACAGTCCTCTGCCCTAAGGTACGATGTCTGACTGCCTTAATTCATTGGAAACAATCTTCTACCAAGCAGTGGGGTATGATGCTTTTTGCCACCAAGGAAAGGAAACGAAAGATTCATGATGATTAGCAAGGGAAGCTGTGACTGAGCCCTGCCCAGAGCACTGGGAGACAGGACTGGGCCCATTCTTATTGTCCCTGAGGATAGCATAATCCCCTTGACACGAACAACTTAAGTGATGAGCAAGAGTTTGCTGGGATGGTGCAGACCAGTGTGTCAGAATCACCATTTTTTAGCATGCACAAACTTTTAGTGCACGAGGAGCCATGGTTGCTGTACACCAGAGCCAGTTTTGTTGTACCAACCCTGCTCCCAGCATACAAAAATATCTTTCATTTTCTGTAGCAGCCCTGTCGTGCTTCTTTCCAGTACCTCTCTTGTATACAAAATTAATGCTGCATTAAAGTAAGACAATAAAAATGTGAGGTCTAGAATCCCTCTGGCTCTACAGTATGACCACAGAAAACTTTGCTGCTGCATTTAGGTGTTTATGTCATGTTTTAAGAAACCTTTAAGGAGTTAAAAGGCACATGGTGGTGACATCTTTCATGTCCCTCCATTGGATGCCTTGGTTACCAAGAGTTCAATAGCGCAGGACTTCTAAAAAGAAGGCAATCAGCATGCTAGTGTTAGATGCCTGGGAGGAGTTTGTGCCCCTTGGCATTTTGTCCTTGCCTGTTGCTCTGCCAGGCTTGGCACTCTTCTTTCAGCCTTCCCTCTCTTGGGAAGGACCATCCCTGGACACAGCTGCCAGCGTGGCTGGTTGAGGGACAGCAGTGGGAGCAATACCAGAGCAGCAAGGGGGAGAACCAGGCTGTCACGGGCCAGCACCAGGGAAACCCCAGCAGGTTGAAGGGGAGGCGCAGGAAACAAAACCTCAAATTGTGCCTAAATGTTTGGTGGGACAATGGACTGAAGCAAAGGTTTGGAGTCATCTTTTCAACAAATTAAAATAATTTTGCTATTCTAAACCAGAGTGACTGTGACGTACAGATTAGAGCTCCATCAGTTGCTTCATGAAGACTAAAAGGTATATGTATGTAGTTTCAATATGGCCAGATGAAGGTATCTGTTGGGTTTTACCTGATATGTTGTGGGGGTTTGTTTGGTTTTTAGGGCTATTTTTGAGCTTTTGGACCATATTTTAAAGATTTTCTCCATAAAGCAGGACAACTGCAGCCTTCCTCCTTGCAAGAAATGAAAGCCCTAACGCTGATACATTTGCAGGACTCCAAGTGAAAGGGATTTAAGGGGAAAAAAATATCATAAGATTTAGAATTAAATTACAAACACTGAAAACATTGAAATTGACTTTTTTCTCTAGCTCAGTAAATAAGAAACCTCTGCTTGTTTCATCTAAGCGGTATTAGTAAGTAGCTGGGAATGCTACAGCCTCCTCCTGTGATTCAGAACACCTATCTGCTAGGCACTTCTCAGGAACATTTACTGTGTAAACTCTTTCCAAAGAAGCTATTAGCATTGATTTCAAAGTACCTTCCAGCACACAGTGGTGATACTTCTTCTCTAATAGAACTTCATTGTTTGCTGCCTCTTAGCTCATGCAGCTTTTCTGCTTCTATGCATTTGTCCCAACAGCAAGCTCCAGAAGCAACAGAGGGCAGCGGCCAGAAGTTACTCACTTATATATTGCCTTACCCTTTTTCAGCACTCCGGGTTTATACTAAGCTGAATGAAACATAATCTTAATAACTGAATCATGCAGTGCAAGATAATGTGAGGAACAGGAACAAAGGGAGAAAAAGCCCTGTCTGCATTTGGCTGGCAAACTTCAGACCATGCTGGCCTAGTGTCTTTCATCATTGCAGAATCATACAGCAACTTCTCAGCCCTTTGTAAGCATGCAGGCTTGTATTTGTGGTTGCAAAGAAAATCCTTTCAAGTGCAAACAGCATGTAGCTCCTTGCTGCATGTCTCTCAGAGGTACAAGCTGTCTCTATGCTTGCTGTCATGGCTCTGAATCTTAGCACTGACACATAGCCAGAAGTGTGGACATCTCTAAGAAGTGAATGCTAGCTGTACACCTCAATTCTGGCCCTGAAGCTCTTTCCAAGCAAAACTGAACAAAGCGTCACATATATTAGACTTGAAACATCCATAGGCCCTGGCTGAGGAAAAAGGTGTATGCCTGTGTATATGCTTTCCCAGCTGTGCATTTGTTTTTCAGAAGTGCTGAGCATCCATAGTACAGGGAAGCTTCCCTCCAGGGTACAGCAAAGTGGGGGTTGCTCAGAAGGTTTTTGCTTCCTCACGAGCACCAGCCAAGTGCAGCATGTGCTGCAGGCCAGGAGACAGTGAGCCAATGCTCCATGGCATGCTGCTCTGTCACCGACACTGTCACTGTCCCAGAGCTCCTGTGACTGAGCTTTAGCAGGAGCAGCAGGTTCCCAGCATCCCCAAGCATCCTGGCACCTCGGTGGCCATGAGTGGCACTTGCTGGTAAAGAGGTGCACAGGCATCATTTCAGAACGGAGCTTTCACGGAGCTGCTTTTGGTACATCCGCAGCATAGGTTTCACCATGGGCAGTGGTTGAGCCTGAGACCATGATTTTGGGAAGAGAAACAATGAGATCTAGAAAGCAAGAAACCAAAACCTGTAGGACAGCTGATTGGTGTTCTGTTGACGTGCAATTTCACCAGCCAGCGAGAGCAAAATACCGCTCTGTATCACAGCAGGCTTGGATTGGGTTATGTTCATATTACCCCGTAGAAAGCAATAATAATATTCCCGATCCATTTCCTCCAAACAGATGGTGTGTGAATCTGATCTAAAACTGATGCATTGGGAACAACTGTTTTTTGGGCTAGATTTAAAACTGCATTCTGCCTTTTTGTATGGCTCAAACTCTCCTGCTGACGGTTGTTTAAAATGAAAGTGAGCCCAGTGTTTCTGGAGTTTTCTTGTGGGCTCTGCACTTAAGTCCCAGGTGTTTCAGACGTGTCCACCTGTCCTTGGTGAGTTAAACAATCTTCTTCCCATCACCCCACTGAGTGGGATTTCTGGTGAAAGAGGGAGCAGCAATGTCAGTTACTATTACTAGAGTGACATTTTTATGTTTACTGACATTTCCTTCGGTTTATCAGTGTCCCAGAGCCAAGTCAAACAACCCCACCTCCTCTTGCCTTTCTTGCTGCTGACAGCTCTCCCTGGTTCACCTTGTGGTCACACATTTCCAGGCAGTGCTGTGCTTTAGCTTTGTGGGACAGTCATGCTCTAAGCCCCTGTTAAAGGAGCCACCCGGGCAGCTCCTCCACCCTGAACCCAGGGTGCACAGCCTCAATATTCCTCTTTCTCATCACTGTGTCCGGCTGTGGTTGGACTTTACCTTGCAGCTAGAGGAGCAGTCAGAGGATGTTTGCACCATCACAGCCATCCTTCTCCAAACATGCCTTGCTTACCACTCAACTGGAGGACACAGGGTCCTTGGGTGGTACACAACAGCAAAGCTGACCTGAGAGACCATTTAATGATGCCTGCTTCTACTTCTCGGCAACATCTGAGACACCAACCCTTTCTCCCATCACAGGGGTGGAAAACCAGCCAGATTCCACCAGCCACACAGAATCATTTTAATTGGAAGAAACCCTCAGGATTACCGAGTCCAACCCTTAACCTTACACTGGCACTAAGCCATGTCTCTAAGAGCCTCATCTGCACACCTTTTAAACACCTCCAGGGATGGTGATTCAACCACTTCCCTGGGCAGCCTGTTCCAATGTCTAACAAACAGGCACATGTCAAAACTCATGCAGCACAACCTGGATATTTGCACCCTGGCTTCCAGTGACCCAGCTGGGTTCATCTGGTCTGACTGGAACATGAACTACTATTGGTACCCCTTGATTAAATTATTTCATAGCCTCACCTAAATGTGCATGTTCCACAGAGGGAGAACTCCCAAATGTCCCAGGTCTACAGCCCCCAGCTTCCTTTGCCATGATTTACTCTCATGTATTTATTTTCTTACTATAAATGAGAAGGTAGCCTTTGAAACTGGAGGTAGAAGAGTTATTTTCTATTGGATCCTATAGGACTTTTCTGTAGGAGGAACAATAAGGCACTGTACAAAATACGTAATTAGTTGTATCACTCTGATTTATGTTGAAAACACATGTTTTAGTTGTAGCTACAGGAACTATAAAAGACAGTCTGAAATACTCTCAAGGCTTCCTTTCTTTCATGGGAATAAATGTTTCACAACAAAAATAAGAACTATATATTTGCTTGTATTTCACTGTGCATTTTCTAGAGAAGGTAGCATAAGATATTGTGCAAGAGGAAGCAAATGTGTGCAGCTCTGGTTGTTGTCCAGAATTGTGTTTTGTGCCAAATGGAAGGTTATTCTCTCCAGGGCAACATTTTTTTAATTAAAAATACCATACTGTATGAAACTATTTAAAAAAAAAGGCTAAAAAAAAATTCCATCTATATTTACTTCATTACTTTCTTTTACTTTTCCCTGTCCTGAAGCTATTACTTGAATCTTTATGGAGAAGTCCTATGCAACTGCTAAAAAATCTGTAGGAACCATTAGAAGTGACTCTAATGTTAATACATAATACAGAGTGAGATGCATTTAATATCTTGTAAACCATGTTACCTTCCACAATGTTATGGAAAGGCACATCTGTATTGAGCATTTAACCTCCATTGAAGCTCAGAGAAATGTCTGAGGATTGGTGGTGGATTAATGATCATGATTCAGGAAACCTGTTCTTCCTCTAGGTTTTTTCTCTAGGTTTTCACCAAGCCCTCATTGTCAGGCTTAAATTTGACTTAGCTGGACTATGGACAGGTTATCTAGAAAAGAAAACAAATCCTTTAGTAATGTTATTATACAGCTGTTACATGAGCAGGATCGATGGAGATGGCTGGAGAAGCAGAGGCAAGGACAAAGTGCAGAAATGGATGATGGGCAAGGAGAACAGAACACAGCAAGGCAAAACGCAGGAGGGAAATGGGGAGCCCAGGAGAAAAGTGCTGCCTTGGGCTGCTGAGTCTGCATTTGCCCACAGAGGGAAACCAGCTCCATGATGGTAATGTATTTGTGATTTGCTTGCAGACTCCGTCATGCTAGAAATGGTGCTGAGATGAGGCAGGCATGATTGACACTCTCTGTGAATACTGTGCCAGGGCCGGGGGTGGGTTAAGCAGCCACAGAGTAGTTAGGGAAAGAGGGTTGCACTGCTGTGTGGCTGCCCCTGTAACACGAGTTCCAGAGTGCGCATCATATACAGGGTGGGATGAACGTGGGGCAGGGGTGAAAATACAGTCCATGCAAAACCACACTGGGACATGCTGTAAAGATATAGATCCACACAGACCTCATATATATCAAGATGAAGAAGTGGGACATTGCTGAGCTTTGCAGGGTGAGCAGTGAAATGCAGCTCGCCCTGTGCCTTCCCATGTTCAGCAAAGAGGACCTCCAGGATGGGGAGCTCTGGGGCAGAGCAAGGCCACCTTGTCAAGTGCAGTCCTGCTCTGCCTTCATTTCTCCTTCCCTGAAAGAGATGCAAGAGAGGAAACAAAATGGTGAATGTGAGGGAAGCCACTTAGCTGTCAGGAAAACTTGGCACAACAAAGACGGAGGTCAGTGTTACCGGAGCACCAACACACAGCCAAGTCATCACCAACCTTTGGTGTTACAGTGGTGTGAACTCCAAAGGGGGGTGAGGCAGCCCCATTGGCAAGCCAGGACAAGAACTTTCCCATGGGAACTTGCAGAAGGCAAGGCTACAGCTGCTGGGGCCAGGGGTACAGCAGTAATCCAGCCTCAAGGTGACAAAGGCCTGGAGGAAAATCTTGGAATGAGAGGAGAGAGGAAAGGTTAAATCCTTAAAACAGTCTGGAGAACAAGGGGGTGTGCTAGGGCAAGGGCTGAGCCCTAATCAGCCCCAGGGTTTGGGTCTGGCAGGCAGGATGGTCTCTGCTGCTTGTGGGGGGATGTGGGAGGACAGAGAGGGAAGTGGTGAGGAGGAGGTTGAGGGATCCAGTGGTGGCCAGGCTTGGTGTCGGTCAGTATCAGCAAGGAGATGTCAGATGTCAATGTGAAATTAAGCTGCTGCAGGCCCAAGTAAATTTACCTTTGTTTAACACTTAGGGTGGTGGCTTCACAGCTCCAGGAGTGCAACCAGAAAGCAGATGGTCCAGGTCGGCCCTTGGCCAACTCCTGTTCCCCATCTGAGGCCAAAGGCACATCTCCCTCTGTCTTCACTGGCAATCAGGGGTTTACTTCCAAGGAGGAAGAAGTGGAGTGCTTGGCTGCAGACAGACAGACATGCTGGGTGGTGCTGGAGGTGAGCCTCTCACCCTCCCTGCCACACTCCTCTCCCACCCACCCCTGGGCTGGTGTTGTAGCTGCTCCTGGCTGAGCCCATGTAAGGTGCTCACTGGTGTCAGGCACTGGGAGTCACTGCTGTCACTGTGACTTCAGCCTATGAGGTAGGAGGAGGCAGCAGGGGACAAAGAGCAAACACAGCTTGAATATTAAGTCAGAGCTCTGGACATGCGTTTGCTCTTAGGTAACAGCCACAAAAGGCAGAGCCCCTTCTAAGGCTTTCTCTTGAGAAAACCACAAAAAGGGGACAGGCAAATTTGCGTGGCTGCAGTTTCACTTTAGGATTTGCCATCATTAATTTGGGTGCAGCCACTTAGCCCACCTGCTGCAAATGGTCAGCAGTGCCCCACATGCTGCCTGCCATGGGGCAGGCAGGGGATGTGGCCACACTATGACTGTGACATTTTGATGAGGCAACACAGCATCTCTTCTCACCCTCTTACAGGATCTAGTCACTAAACATCTGGCTTTTCTGCCCAAGTGGCAAGCAAGTCTTTGAATGTCCATTACTCCTGTCTAAAGAGACAGTATTGCTTTTTCTGTCTTTAATCTCGGGAAGAAAGGAAACAATTACATGGTCCAAAGTTTTAAATAATAGCCCATAACTCAGACTGCCTTCTCAGTGATTGCAGCTAGTGTCACAGCCCTCTAGAAATACCCTCAAACACTTCATACACCACCAATCCACTTAGATGAGAAACAGGGCATCTGTTTCATTTTTACATCTCTCTATATAATATTATTTATTGCATTTTTAATTCAAAGAACACACACAAGCCTCAGCTAGTTCTTAAAAAGGCAACAACATAAAGTGGAGGCCAGAAGATATACACTTGCCAAGATGCTCTATTATTATGAAAACTTCACATCCAACCCCTTCAAGGGCAAGAGACATGAGAGCACCCTTTGCTCTTGAGGGGCTGCAGCAGGGGTTAAAAAGAAGTCAGTCAATGCACTGAGTTATAAATGGGCTTAGTAGAGGAGCTGGTTACAATCATGCAGGTGAGCCAGTCGCGGTAAATTCACCACTGCAAAACTGGACTGTCTGCAGAGTGGGAGCTTCATAAGAGGTAACTCATTAATCGGTGCCTGCAGTTGGTTGGTACTCTATGTGCCTTCCACCATGTGCTGGTCTGCTCACTGAGCAGGGATCTGCTCTTTCACATGCAGACACTATTCAGGGAGCGATGGAAGACGGTTTTGCTCTTTAGAGAGATACCTGTTCTGTCTCTTGCACCCTGACTGCTTTCTGCAGTGATTATATTGCAGCCCTTTGTACTATTTTGAGCACTGTAATAACTTAGAGCCATGGTTGAATCTGGTACCTCGGCCAGGATATACTGTTTTTTTATTAGCTTCCATTGTATGAATCTTTAAGCCTCCATTTTGCTGTTTGTACATATGACATCTTCAGTACAGAGGTGCATGCATAAGGAATATATGTGTACATATGCATCTCTGTGTTCAAACAACCAAGATTTGTATAATAACCCTAAGCAACCACTTAATCTAATGTTGCAAGCTTTTTTTTTGTGTCTCTTTGTTTCTGTATTAGTGTTCTTTATGTACACAATATATGCTAGATCTTTCCTGCCAGCCCTCCAAAGCCTGGGAATTGTGTCTGCTCCTATCTGCAAAAAAAGCAGCTACCATGTTTAAGAACCCCATGCCAACAAACAAATCAAATAACAGCTTGCACCAGAGATCTAGGACTCTCTACAATGTTTTTTATCTTCAAGTGAATGATGTGGTGGAGAAAGCTGCTGAGCTTGCAGCTGCGAAGATTGAAGCCTTTTATTTACCCACTGAACAGATAAAGCAAGGGTGAGAGCAGAGCAAACTTCCCCACATTGCCCCATGCGGACAAAGGCAAACCCCTTCCAGTTACAATTCAATGTCCCAGTTCTGTCTTTGGTATCACGCCAGCTGTGACAGCGGCTTTTTGTGACAGCAGCTTCTTATCACCAAAATCCAGCTACAAAAGAGTCTCTGTCCCAAAGGTCAACAAACAGATGTGCACAGAAAGGAAATCTTACAAATGTTTGAGTAGTTCCTGATGTTTAATGGTACCCGAGGGTTGCACCGTTGGTGTCAAGCACATATTCCCTTTCTGATAGCAGCATGAGAGGATTAACCACGTGAGGGCCACATGCAGCACCCTGACTGCAACAGGGCAACGTATTAATGTCAGACTGTGCTTATATTGAACATGTTGACCTGGATGCAACCACCAGCTCAGTAAGTCCCACAGTCACTGTGGCTGTGGCCTGGACACATCACCTGCATAGACTGCTTGTGTCCTCCATGTCTTCCCAAGGCACCTGTGCCCGGCCAAGTCATGGCCAGGAGATTGGGCTGTCTGTCCCTCTGCCCTGACCCAGGTCTGCTCTGCCCAGCAGGGAGCAAGCTGGCGCGTCAAACCACTTCCATAATCTACAGAGCAACTTCCACTACTTTACGCTGAGTTTAGCGAGGGGACACCTGACTTCCTTTGCCTATATTGCTTTTGGTGCAGTGACCTTGCTAAATCCAGCCCTCCAGATTGGCACAGGGTGTCTCGGTCAAGCTGGGGCAGTGTTATGCCTTCACACCTGGAAGCACAATGTATGTTTGAGTGTTCCAGTGGACAGGGAGGGATGGTACAGGGAGTTCAGACCTGGTTGCCAGCCAACAGAGCAATAACATCAAGGCCAGTAAACAGAAGAGTGTCTGAAAGAGAACAGACCTTTATTGAATAAAAGCATTTTGCAGAGAAAAACTGAATGATTTCAGCAAATTAGATGAAAGAACCTGCACAGTAAAAACAAAAACAACAACAAAAAGAAAATTGCTGAAGACCATTTCTTTCCAGAGGAATGAAATTCTCCTTTTTGCCCTCTGATGATCAATGGTAAAGCCACAGTGTATTTCAGTGGGAACAGCAAAGCACGCTTGAAGACCTTCCTGAGGTAAAACAATGATCTTTAACAATTTGCGCTGCAGCAGCAGGAAAGGTCACCCACTCTTTGTGCAGGCTGGGGATAATGTGAGGGTAGGTCAGATACAGGTCACGGGCTTTTCTTTAAACAGATCCAGCAGTCCCTGTACCCTGGAAAACTGGTGGTGAATAACAGCCAAAATATCATACCTGTTATTCCAGCTCATACGTTCTAATGAGTAAGTACATGCATAATCTTCCTTCTCTGTCAGCTCTACAGTCTGTTCACCCCAAAGCCTGATTTTGTGGGTTCAGGAAATTTCCCACATTTGAGATGTACTCCAAACTCACCAGCATCAATGGGATTTTGGAACTGATTTCAGCTTTGAATTAATGAGCTTTCTATTACAGGTTGCTTATGGTTCTTCTCTTCCATTCATTTTAAAATGCCAGGGAAATCAAGAACCAAAGCTAAGCTAATAAAAGGTTGAAATTTACCATTCTCACTGGATTTGCAACCCTTCTGAGAAGATTCATTGCAATTGTGCTATATCTTTTCTTCATAATAACACATCTCACAGCTGCATATTGTGCTGTCTGACTATGGGACCACATAGTGGAGTCCACCTTCTCAGGCTTAACAAATGTATTCACAGAAAAAGATAAGTCGTGTGCAGAATAGCCCCCTTCTGAAATAAAGCTCCATAGAAAGAGGATTATGCATTTCTTTAAAGCTTCTTTTTGGAATTATGCTTAATACTAATTTTTTTGCTGGCAAGCAAGGTAAACTTCACCAGTTTGACTTCTGGTGACAAATCTGATCTTGCAGCTTTCTACATCTTTAGAAGTGACAGCTTCTGCACTAGCCCAACTCAGTTTTCTGCTGTGATTGAACTTTTTTTCACGTAATTCAGTCACAGGGCTTTTTTAAACATTGGAACCTGGCATGCCCCTTGTTTTGAAACCTGTAGAATAAGTTGTGTTGCTTCTACATCCTCATGATCTTTGAACTCGTATTCTTATTCCATACAGAGGCTAGGATGTTATTTTTCCTTCCCCACATTTTTAATGCACACCTTTTATTTTGAAGTCTTTCTTGTGAAAATTAGGCATCTGTCTTTAGGTAAGAATGGATAAAGAGGGTGGGGGACATTCACATGAATGTTGTTGTACACTTTGCCAACCTGGTAAGGCCAAGCCTTGGTCTCCGACCCACGGCTCTGATTCTCTGCCTGGGGCTGATCTAGCTGAGCCATCGCAATCAATTCCTCCTGTCTGGCTCCCGAACTCATACTGTGCTTATGGAGCAGCCTCAGACCTTTGCACATTGGGGTTATTTGGGGATCCATCCCCACTTATCTCTTTATTAAAGCAAAAATAAAACAACAAACAAACACCCCCCCATCCCCCGAAACAAAAACAACCAAAAAACGACGCCCCCCCCAAAAAAAAAAAAAAACAAACCAACACAACAAAATTAGAATCAAATCCTCTAAGACGTGCAGAACCATCAACCTTTAACTTGGAAAAAGTTTATTTTCAAGCAGTTATTCAGTCCCAGTGATCTAAAATGCTGCGTGGCTTACAACCTCGAAACCATGGAAATTTCTGTTTGGATAATAGCCCAGATCAAACAATTTTCTGGCGAGCACCTCCCAGTTGAAGATTGTTTTGTTTCTAGTGAAATAATTTAAGGATTTTTATTTTGTTTTACAACCAACAACACTGTAACAACAAGCTGTGCCTGTGCTGGACACTTTTGAAGAACAGTGGTGCAAGGATGTGAAAGCTCCTCTGTGAAATTCCGGGTTCTCAGTGTGAAGGAACAAGGTGTATTTTTAAGTGCAGCAGCCAGTACTTGGCATTTTTGCAGCTCTTTTTACAAGAAGTTGGTCAGCACTGAGCAGGATTGCCTAGGAGACACAGAGCGGCAGAACTACTGGGCTGGCTCTGTGTTGCTGGATGAGGGTGAGAAAAGGAATGGAACAAGCTCAGCAAAGAAATTTGTTTTCAAGTCTAACAATGAATAAAGATCTCCAGCTGCAAATCTTACGAGCCTCTGAACATGGGAACAGAAGCAGGGAAGAATATAGCACTTTTTTGTGCTTCAGTGACTAGCAGAAAGATAAGAAATTTAAGGACTGGTCAAGTCAATGTGCATGTGTCTAGTATGCTTTTCTCTGTCAGTCTACATGAACGGACATTTCAGGCCTCAAATGCTCTTTGGGCCCAATTAGGCAGTGGTAATTTACTTGGTGCCACTGCTGTCACTTTCATTTTGATGCTCTTGTAAATAAATTCCTTAAAAAAGGGGCAGTGATTATTTATTCAAGCCTGAAATTTTCAGAACTCTTGCTTTATGGCAAAATAATCAAATGTCAAACTCTGACCTGACTTGGCACTCTGCACAGTTACATACTGAAATACATGTGCACATATGTAGCATTAAAAACAGTTATCAGAGGAGGGGGGCAGGCACCATGCTGGCCCCTGGCAAGGTCAGGAAAATGCGACAAGAGGGGATATCTTCCCCTGGAGCTGACACATCATCATCCCTGCTCAGTGCTGTGAGAGGACACTAGCCAGAAGATGCAGTAAGTACTGGGAGAAAAAGTCCTTTCTGACCCTACTTTTGCTGAACATGTTTGTTTTGCCAACTCCTGCAGGTACTGAAGATGATAACAGCCTGTGACTTTGGTATTTGCTTTTTGGATGGGGAATTTAAGGTGAACCCTGTTTCCACTAATGTATTAGTGCCAGTTTTCAGAACTGAGGACTCCCATGAGACAGCTAGGACAATGTTTTGAATACAGCCTGGGTCAACCATTTGTCATCTCAGATTGCTCTTATTTACTGATAAGTACCCACATCATAGTGGATCTAGGCATTTCACAGCTGTGTCAATGTGTTCTTCCTGAAAGCACCAAGTGAATTGAAATATTGTTTGTTTTCCAAGGAGGCACTGAGATGAAGCAGTTCTGAATATGCAGCAGTTGATAACTATGGGATGCTCACAGCCCACTTCCCCATGGCCGTGGCTGCCCACACCACTGTGCCTGCTCTCTGATGTGAGATGCTCCAGCTGCATCCCCCAACCGCCCTGGCACTCACTTGCATGCTCCGGCTGTGTTCACACACCTGTGCAGCAAAGTTACCTGGGCTGGAGGGGGAGCAGAAGGCTCCTATGCAGACTCCTAAGCAAGATGCCTGACTGTGGTGTCGTCTTTCCACTCCTGAGTCCTGCCTCTGAACGCTAATGTTCTCTGAATCCTGGGTCCTACTTACAAAATGATGTGCTATCTATGTGTCACGAACAGACGGGATGATTGAACAGTGGATGAACTCCATTCATGGTAACACATCATATATAAAGGGCAGAAAGAGAAACCTGTCAGACATAAAAGCAAATACTTTGCAAGTGGCTTTTATTAACTGAAAGTGCCAACAAGCTTTTAAACAGTGACCTCACTCTGATGCCTTTGACATGGACTTTCATGCTGGCCGACATAGTTCTGGAGATATCCTTTAGGTGTCTAGTCATACCGTAGGGACACTGGAATTAGGTTATTCAGGATGTTCCCAATTATCTCCATTATCTTTTTCTCTGCCATTAGGGCAGCTCTGGGAGCTCTACAAAAATAGAACCAGGAAAAAAAATAATTGGGGGCAAATTAATCACAGAAGATGCAGCTTTGTCCTTCAAGATGACCAATTAGAGGTTTCTGTTTTATCATCGCATTTTGATTTGCTTGCATATCTGTCTCATTTATCTTGTCCAGCTATCTAAATAAAAGATGCAGACAACAAACAGTTGAGGAGCACTTTTTTCTTTGAGGTGCACAATGCCTTCTAGTGTGCTTTGGCTACTTTTATCATTTCATACACATCCTGTTATTGGAGATGACCTTCTACTCCTTGTGCTGCAGGGAGTTTAAAACCTAGGCCTGAAAGTAGGATCCCTCTCCATTATGAATGTTCGTGGAAATGTGACCTGTAAATTTTGTAAGGTTGGGGAGTTTATGTAAGGTTTGTCTTTGCCTTTCTGGGACTGGGCAGTGCATATGGTTTATGTCAGTATTTGTAAGGTTATCGCAAAGGTTATCTTGGCAAAATTATAGCCCTTTGTTTATCCACATGGTTGGATATGGTGCAAACAGCTGCACTGTCAGTAAAATCTTTCTGCTGCCCTCACCCCTGACCTGGAGGTACCAGACTTGGAGAGCTTATGTGGCTCCATATGAAAGTAGCTTTGAAGGGGCTGTGAATTAAAGCTGACACTTTACCTGAAATACCTGCCCCCAAATTGGCTGTGAAAAATCAGGTAACCAACACAAGATGCCAGTACGTCTTTGTCTAGCAGCTCACAGTGGTCAGCGAAGCTGCTTCTTGCCCTTGGAACTTATGTGTAACCTGTCCTAAAGGTAAGAAAACTGCAGTTGAAACGGGATGACTGAAGAGGGCTGGCTGATAACCCAAGTGGGTTGGAGGAGAAAAGCTGTTCTGCAGTGTATGAACATGATCTGGGCCTCTTGATGGCTAGGGACTGTGCTCTACCCCAGCAGTCCTGAAATCATGCTACCGTGACCTTTTATTCTCTTGCTACAAAATACCTGCTATCCCTCCCTCTAATTCTCCTTCACTCTCTGTACACAAGTGTGAAACAAGAAAGTCCATGCTTGCAAATAACCACATTCAGTTTCAGATCCAAAATTTCTGACTTGGACTTGCTCTTTCACTCTATTTATGAGGTTTTGTTCTGATCTTGTCTGTGCCAGTGTGCCTCAAGCATAAAATCACTGAAGTAAAGCAGTGCTAATCTGCTGTACATCCCAAATCTGGCTTGCTGCATGTGTGCATATGTGCCTGTGAGCTTGTACGCCCGAGCACATGCACGTATGTGTGTAATCTAGCTGAAAAGAGATTCTAATTAGAGCTAACCAAATACTGGAAGCAATCTTTCTTTGAATAAATTATTCAATGCATTTTGTCTTTCTTCATCTTATAATTTATTCAATTAACAGTATTTGAATGGTGCTAGAGCTGGTAGGCTACTGCAGAAATGATTAGTCAAATAGCATATTCAGTAAAGAAGACCAACTTTTGCTAAATAATGTATTTGGCAAATAATATTCCTCCAGCCCTGGCTCTAATTGATCCAACAAGAAATGCAGACAGCACATAGCACTCGTGGATGTCTTGACAAGTGCCTGGGGAGCTGATCCTTTCTGCTCTTCCTCCTTCTCCACCCATACAAATAAACACACAGGTTCCTGTTGGCATCAACATGCGAGACCCAGTTGTGCACACCCCGCACACACCTGGGATGCTGGTGCACCCCACACATGTGTGCACTTTCCCTTCCAAGTCACGGGCAAGGTGGCAGCCTCTGGGCGAGTGTCCCCCAGCTACAGACAGATATCCAGGCCTCAGCACACTGTGGTGGACTGCCGACACGAGCCCGTTGTCTTGCAAGCTTGCAGTCTCCTCACTCACTTTCTTGCATGTAGTTAGTGTCAGGCTTGTGGGCTGAAGCTCTACCAACACAGAAGGCTGGTGCTTTTCCTGATACTTTGTCTTCAGGTTGTGTGGTGGCAAGGCCCATTGTTTTGAACTAGCATAAGAAGAAGAAAGAAACAAATAAACCCCCTTGTTGACTAGACCAGAAAGTTGCAGGCATACAAATAATTTATTGGAAAAGGAGGATAACCTTATTGGCTGCAGGAGCTGATTTCAGGGACATGAATTAATACAGTTTTTGTGGTAATTTCATGCTAGACATTATGGAGACGTGCTACATCTTTGTTAAATTTTAAGTTTGATTTTTCTTTTCCTTTCACTTCTTCCTTTTTATGAAAATAAACCTCAAACAAATGCAAACTCCTCCTTTCCACATGACATTTCTTTCTGTGCAGCCTTTCATCAGAAAATAACTGTTTTTCTTGGAAATGTCGAGCTAAGCCTTTGAAAAAATTAGATGTCATTGGCTGTGTGAAATGTCTTCCTCCTTTTTCAAAGCCAAACCTCAAGGATATCTTGTTTAGGAACTTCACATCTGATTTATTTAACAACATCCAGGCCATACAATTAAAATTAGATTTTTATTGTATTTTGATGGTACTATTATCAAACAGAAAAATATAAGTCATCTAAAAGATCAATGCAGAGCGCCAGACACTTTGCATATCCACTTATTTCTGAAATAGGTCCATTGCCTCGGGTCCATTGTAGGCTCAGGTACTACTCATTGTGGCTTCCCATGTCAGGATATGTCCCATTATTTCTAAGCATTGCACACGTATATACATGCATTTTGCATACACTTATACACACCTGACAGCTCAGCAGCCTGCCAGCGTTTGAAATTCTTTTGACTTTATTTATAAGGAAGGTTAGGAGTAGGAATTTTCAAGGCTAGGCTCTTTCTGTGTTTACTGTTGTAAAAAAACAGACATGAAAGGCAGGCAGATGCTTAAGCAGAGAAGTCGACTGAATAACAACCACACACTGAGTTCTCGTTTGCTAAAGAGGATTTACTGGATTTTTCTACCTCCACTTGAAAGTTAAGCGTTGTGCCCTCACAGTCATTCCGATCTGGCTTGAGACTCTTCAGCAATGTGAGCCAGGCTGCATTTTGCCATCTAAACGGCGAGGGCTGTGGCTGCTGGTGCCATCACTGCTGTTCAATCATATGCCAAATGCCTTTTGGTCTGAGGTGACCGCAGTTACTCATGACAAAAGTGAGCAGAAACGTGGTTTTGCAGCTAAAATCAGGTTGTAATCAATTTTATGCAGCATTAATCACTCTTGTTAATAAGCCCCTCCAGCCACATTTAAATCAAGCTCTAAGACCTGAACCAGCACAACAAAAGGCTCCATAAAATCAGTCCAAGTTATCCCCCCCATAGTGACTAATTAGGTTAATTAATTCAAAGCGTGATTAAAAAAAATCATGCTGAAACAGAATCTTCTCTGTGAGTCTTCAGCAATGCTGCGTTTACAAATAAGGAATGCATCATTTGTTGCTGTGGACATTTTTTGTACTTTTTTTTTCTTAAATTTTATCTAAAATTTGCCTACTTAATTTCTGATTTCATAACAAAGCCTGTGGCCTCAGGACTTGCCCATCACATGTTGTGGTAATGGCAGGTTTATTTCTGAAATAGCACATAGCTGCCCTGGCCTTTCCTCGCAGGAATGACTGAACAGAAATTGCTTGAAATGGTGAGAGCCAGAGATGACTTTGAATAAAACCCTCAAGCCTGAAGTTCCCCAGTTTCAGAAAGCTTGGCTAAGGCATCTTGACCACTGAGGCTTGGTCATCCAAGCTAAAAATAAACACCTTCATCTACCAGGGATCTACAGAACCATTTTTAACTCGCTCCAGTGGAAATTAAGAAACTTGTTTGGGTGTTGCCAAGGAGGCATCTGCGATGCTCTCCCAAGCCGGGCTAATGCAGCTCTACATTGCTTTCCCATGAAATTTAGAGAGGCCTCACCAACACGGCCTGCATGGGAAGCCAGATTCCAGGCGCACCTCTCAACTGGGGCTGATTTTGGCAGCCAAAACTGGGGGGAACGGGACAGCCTGATGGCAGGGACACTGCTGTCATGCCTGACCTGTGATGCCTCCAGAGAAGTTATGGGCCAGGGCTGTAAAGGGCCTGGCTGCCCACTGTACTAATGCTGAGCACTTCCCAGGTGCTGGAAGTCCCCCAGGAAACTGGGCAAAGGCTAATTTTATGCCAGTAATTCCAAAAAGGGGAGCAGATGAGTTGGGTTTCTCCATGCCAATTAGCCTGACATCAGTCTGGAGTGAAATAATGGAAAAGCTGATGTGTGATTCGGCTGATAAGAACAAAGGAGGGGAGTGTAATTCGTGCCTCTCAACATGTGGGAAACCGGAACAGAAAAGTGTATACTTTTAGTGTGCATGCTTTAAAATTCATGTTGAAAAAATTAGAGTGTGGAGAAAGCAGTTACAAAATGATTCGTTGTCCAGAGGAAATGCCTTGCAGAGAGACACTTGGCAGATAGCTTGTCAGAAAGGAGATGGAATGATGCCTGAATTAAAATTCCTAAGTAACTTCATATGGATAAAATGGCAGACCCTAAAGGGTTACTTACCTTGGCAAAGAAAGACAAAATGAGAAACAATGGCTGCAAAGTAAAGCCAAATCAATGGACCTGACAGAAGGCTCACATTTTTAAAAGAGAAGATGATTGATGAATGTGATGGATTCTCCATGTTTTGATGGCTCCAGATCAAGACTGAACTACCTTTCGAATACACAATATCTTGGATTCAGTGAAGGGAAAAGTGGTTAAAATTAAATGACCTGTGATATATATGCAAGGTGTCAGACTGAACAGCCTGTCTGGTAGTCCCTTCTGGCCTTATATGCCAATGCAAACCTGAAAGATAAATCTGGTTCTGTATTTTCTCTGCAGATAAGTGCCTTATTATTTTTCTTTTTCACCTCCTGTGAAAATAAAGATTGCAGAGGTTAGCAGTGTTCCCAGCTGGGCGAATGACCTATTTTGGGCAGGAAGGTGTGTGCCTAGGCACCTCCCCCATTGTGTCACCCATGACACACGCCACTCATGTGCAGGAGGGTCCGTCCCTGCAGGCATGGGAGACCTGACACTGCATATTTTGCTGTGCTTATATGCACACAGAAGCCCCTTGCCTAAGCTGCCTCCAGGGAGGAATTCATTGACAAAATACTGAATCTACCCCATAATCCCTGTGGGTCTCCTGGGAAGGAAGGGCAGCTAGGGGCAGGTTTCAGTTAGATTAAGCTGTTTTAGCAGGCTGCTTCACCCCCAAGTAACTCCTAATCCATTGCAACCTCTTGCATGGCTAAGAAATGTTTTAAAGACACCCTAGAAGTTGTAAGAATCTGCCCCTATATGAAGCCAAAAGCATCTCTGAACCTTGATGCTGTGGAGAACCATTAGGCATTTCTTTTGGCCATAGGAAAAGGGAAGCAGAAGGAAGAATTACCCACATGTGTCCACCCCGTACCAGGTGGACAGAGAGCAGATGATGTTGGAGGATGTCACAGCCCCAACAGGCCAGCTTCTGACTTGGGCATTCTGTGGTCTGGAAAGACCCAGCTGATGTGAGTGGATCTGCAGAAGACACAGTATGTATGTGTGTATACACAGGCCCCTGGATATCACAGCCGCTCAGGCGTGCAAGTAAAGTAACACTCAGTATCCTGCCGTTAACAACAGATAACGTGTTGTCGCAGTTTGTCTGCTCCCACCTAAGAGACTAAAAAGAAGCAACTTAATGGTCTTTTCAGACATTCTGCACTGCCAAAAGAAAAAAGTCACTGCAAACTCATACGTAGCCTGTTGCACAGCGCTGTGAAATACTTTGCATGGTAAAAAGTGCCTGAGAGGGAAGATTATGTGAAATGAGTATTTGAGCAGAGGTGACTAAACCTTTCAATTGACAGTTGATAAGAGAGCTTAACTGCAAAATTTGATGTATCTAATGCAAAGTGCTCTGTATTTTGCAGTTTGCTGTTGCTACTGTTGCTAAAGTGTTGCCTTTTTTTCCATTGTAATCCTGTGCTCTGTTGTTTGCTCATGTGTGAGACGTTTTCCTCAGCCTGAATTCTCTGCCTTTCTGAATCTCTTTAATATCACTTTACAAATCACATTCAGGGCTTCTTTTGGCTGTAGTATAACAAATATTATTTATTACTATTCTACTGTTCTAGGTACTATTCAAACATATATTGAACTAGTAGGAACATTGTTATGACATTTTCTCAGTCATATTCCAGCTACAGTGCTAGAGGCAAGAGGCAGATTTCATAGAAATAACCTTCTCACAGTCTATTTTTCTTATTCTTTCCCCCAGATAGACTCTGTTTTGCACCTCTTGCAACCCATTTACACCTGACTGAAGAGAAAGGGAAGTGTAAAATGCCACCCACTTTGCACAGATGGAAATGACTGCATATGGAGAAGGTGCTGAAGGAAGCAGGCTGGAGGGAGGGAGGTATCACCCATGTATCGTTAACCTAAAGAGCTGCACACCGAGATCTGCAGATGTGGAAGTGCTAGAGAAGGCTTCTGGAGGACCAACTATCAAGACTGCAGGGCTCAAACTGTGCTCATGCAATTACAACCTGTCCAATTTCACCTCTGTGGTACTAGTTTTATGAGTTTCATAAACTCTCAGCCTGGAGGGGACAACTGTGATTTTCTTACTTTTTAATTGTGATATTATTATTTTTCTCAGCAATTTTGATTCTGAACATGAAAATTATGTTTGAGGTACACTTTAAAGTCCTATGTTCTGGAAAGTTCCTCAGTCCTGATGCAAACTGACCAACTTATGATGCTTGCTGGTAACATAATCAGTGATCCTTGTTCTCAGGTGCAAAATCTCCTTTTACTTCACATTGTATTCTTTTCAGTTTCCTAGATTCCAGCAATCGGCTTTTAACAAAAGGTTTTTAACAAAAGGTTTTGTTGGGTTCATTTAAGAATTATCCCCACTGCAATCTGAGATGTTACTGTAGCTTAAACCTAGTGTAATTCAGTAGTAAATCATGCCTGCAGAGCAAGAAAGGATGTGTCTATCATGCTAATATTGTTTTCCTCTGTCAGTCACATGCCGCTTTAATGTTCCCTTCACATGTTGTTTAGATATCAGCATGTTTTTACAACACCACACTACTAATGCTAGAGGGAAGAATAAGATAGTGCACCCATTTTATAACTTGTTTAATTCCTCATTGAAGAGCTTGACATAATCGGGAATGACTTGCAGATCTGTTGTTATAATTAGAATCTGGTCTTTAGCCCTAGGCCTTTCCCCTTCAGGGGGGTTGATTGGAGGCCTGGGAGGCCTCACATCTCAGCATGCTATTTCCTGAAGCCTCTTTCATCCCTGCTGCTAAGTGTACACTGAGTGACTTGGAGGGTAAAGAATGAAGCTGTACAGGCTCTGCAGAAGCAAAGCAAATAAGTGATTTGTGCTGAGGTAGAGATAGACCAAACCAAGCTTTCCACAGGCAGCGGAGCAGCCAGGATTTTCTGTCACAAAGTGACACTGGCAGTTTCTGCTGAATGTTGCAGTAAACCTCTGGTTAGGACCTACTGGGCAAATACGATGGGAACAAGAGAGGGAGGCAAGGAAAATAGAAAATATTACGAGGAAAACACAGCCTTCTGGTATCTGTGGGAAGGAGAGCTTTCTGTGCATGCAGATTTCTCAGACTCATTTTTCTAGGGCTGAACAAAGAAAATCCATGTGGGCCAAAGTACTGTCAAAATTACCAGCAGCACCTCAGTGTCACTGCACCGGGACCACAGCAGAGCAGAAGGCTGTAGCATAGCCATGCTGCCATCTTCTAGGCACCTTAGCAGGAGCATCAGTGCTGTGAGCCACCCGGCTAGTCCCTTCTTATAGGAACAGGGCTTTTTGCACTGCAGCTGAACTTGAGAAACTGTCTTTTTATAGACTCTTGGTTTGAGCTGGGAGACACCGAGGCAAATTCTCAGCTGCTGTAAATTAGCACCGCTGCACAGTCTTCTGTTACGCCAGCTGGGGGCTAAGCCCTTATCAGAGTTTATTTACAGAAATGGGCACGATCTTTGAGAGCAGCCACACTGCTGGAGAAAGCAGCAGAGTGACAAATGACGTGGCTGGAAATGTGTTGTGGTCTCTCTTCTGTACTGAAGTACACTCAGGTGGTGCAGATAACCATCAGTCATCTCTGAATCGTCAGGTACCTCTGCATGCTGTCATTAGAAACATACAGCTGCAAAACCCATTTGTCCCAGGGACTTCAGTGGGTCCAAATGCTATTACATGTGTGTGCAACAAACTCCCCACAGTGTGACATGCATGCCTATGTGCTTGCAACACAGGCTTATGCACATATGCATCCAGTTTCATATACCCACCCAACCTGGATTTGCAAAGCCTCTTAGCTTCACAGGAGTACAGTTGCATTGAAATTAGGCACCAGAAGCATTTACAGTGTGGTCTCTAGGATGTCTTGATCCAGAACAAACTCCTTCAGGCTCTTCAAAACATTTTTCTGGCTCAATGCATCACCCTTTTTCTGCTCCTTTTCTTTACCTCTTGCACAAATACATGCATAATTGTTTGGTGACTTTGCTATAAAAATCCTACCATGCCTCCCTGGGAAGTCTAGACTCTGCAGAGTTGGAATGTGCCTTATTGATCTGTCAGACTGTTCTATCTGGCCATTAGATTCACATGTACTCTTCTGAGATTAGCTAAATTGCTCTGCAAACTGTTAATAGGCAATTTCACAGACCCAGCTGTCCAAAGATAGCAAGAAAAGTTCAGAAAACAGAGTTTAGGTAACTGATCTGTGACTGCTGAGGGCTTGTAAAGCTTTTAAAATGGGCTATGACTGAAGGCAGTTGGTGAGGAGCAGAGGCAACCGAAATCTCTCAGGATATAGCCTTTACACCTATTCTGTTGATTATGTGTCACTCATTGCCATAACCTGGTATTATTTGCTTGACCTTTGTTCTTTGCCCAAAAGCAGGGGGTAAGCCTGGCAGGATCTTGTCTTGTACCTCCATGTGAAATTGCTGGATAAAGATGCATGAGGAGCTGTAGGGCTGAGCAAAATAACTTCACTTCCTGTGGTGAAGCCTGGAGGCTGAATTTCAGGGAATGACTGACATTTCCAGCAGTGCTCTGGGATCTCTGGGGATCCCTGGAAGCAAAAGTGTGCTGAGCCATATGCTTCTCCAGGAAGTGGCCCAGGTCGTGGTCTGTTAAAGAGAGAAGCATTGTCCATTGTGATTACCTACGCTCTCAGCTGCACTTTGGAAACCGGCAGGAGTTAAAACGTTGAACCCAAGCACTGATGGGGAAACAGATGTCTCTCCCCATTTATATATGAGATCATGGTCCCTCTGGGAGAGCAATACGTGAATCTTTGAGAAACACATGCATCCAGAGATGGACCCTGAACTAGGACCTTGCTCTCTGCAGAGATCTCTGAGCAGGACTTGTTGAAGATGGCAAGGAGCAACAGAAGCCCCAGCCTGTCTGGGTGGGTCAGGAAACTGTGCCACAGTGCAAAGGTATGCCCACAGCTCATCCAGATGCATGAAGGTTATGTATGAACTACCTGACAGGTACCTAAGAATTTCTGCATGGGTTTTGCAGCTGGCTTGTAGCTATCCTGCCAGGGATGGGGGTGCCTGTGCTACCTAATTTCACTCCATCTGAGGATGCATGTATGAAATACAGTGGTGCCTTTCAGACATGCCACATTGCATGCCTGGGTGCTGCAGTGCCCATGCTTTGAATTTTGCCTCTGGGGTCAAGTGGGTAGCAAACACCCTTGCTTATGACACAGATTTATAGATCTCAAGAATTTGCCAAGCCTAAATGGAAGTCCAGGGTCACATAGCTCCACCTACCCTTTTATTCTCCAGGGACGTCATAGAATCATAGAATCATGGAATGTCCTGAGTTGGAAGGGACCCACAATTATCGTTGAGTCCAACTCCTGTCCCTGCATAGGACAACTCCAAAATTCACACCATGTGTTTGAGGGCATTGTATGGTCTCTTCTTGAAAACTGTCAGGCCTGGCACTGTGACTACCTCCCTGGGGAGCTTGTTCCAGTGTTCCAGCAACCTCTGGGTGAAGTCTGCTCACCTCTAATTGTCATGGCCCCTGGACAGCTGCCAAAACATATTTCTTGGCAGAGCTTGGATCTTCCCACAAAAAGGTCATTATCTTTTCATAAGAATAAAAGGAGACGCAAAACTCCCCAATTCACTGGCAAATAAACAGGCTTCCCTCAGAGACTTACTCATCATAAGGCCAAAAATGAAGGCAAAGAAAAAGCCATGAAAGACTTTTTTCCACAACTTATGGGGCAATTTGTCTCCCAGGTCTCCTTTACCCATCAGCAGAAGTTCAGAAGAGTGGCTACAGCTAAAGAGAATGTTGTCTTGAGGCAGGACAGGCTCTATGTTATCCTGTCTTGTATATCTTTTCATGCTCCTGGGGTCAAGCTAACCTCTGCAATTGCCCCTTTAGGTCAAATGGGGAAGTACCACTGGATGCTGGATATTTCCCCATTCCCTTTGTAATGTGAGGCCTGGACAATTTCCAAAGCTCGTTTGGGAGTTTTACAGCAGGGACTGAGGACTCTGGAGGTGCCTGTGATAGCTACTGCTCCCTCCCTGTGGCACAGAAAAGCTGTGGCTTTTGTTCTTTGCTGTCGGCCTCAAGCTTGTTATGGAGCCCTGGGGAGCATTTTGTGGCCACAGGCTAGGAGATGGATGCTCTGGAGACCTATCTGAACTAATTAACCATCTGCCTGTGGTTGTGGTGGACTGAGCTTGTCCTGGGACCCTTCTAGTTCCAGTTTTCCTGTCTGGCATGACTCCTGGTATAATGAAGACCCCAGTATTTCACCCAGTAATTCCCACCAGAAGGAACTACTCTTTGCTTTAGCAATGATCATACAGAGCCCCAGCATAAGGGCTGCAAGTGAGTGTTTCCTTGCATTAAGTATTTTCTCTCCTTCCCTTATTCATCAAGGAGACGAGAAGTGCAGGATGGCGGAGATCAGCATTTCTCCCACTGCCTGGAGGAAACAAAGGTAGAAGCGAAACCCTGCTGGGGCCAGGGGAGAGGGCTGGGCTGTGCCAAGCATTGGAGGGGACTTGTGGGGCTGTTAGGTACAGCTCACCCTAAATATTGTATGCGGGATCCTGGACAGGTTAGACGACTGCATGTGCGTCTTCTGGGAACTTTGTGGGTCAGGTGCTGAGGCCCAGTTTTCACACCTGCTGGGAGCTCTACAGAGTCATTGGCTTCTGCATGGGGCACAGGAGCCTGTGGCAAGTTGTGTAAATTTTGCTCCCACTGGTTCAGATGGACTTCCTTCAGCCTCCTAATATCTAGCCTTCCCCAGGAACTGAGGGCTTAAAAAGAGGGGCAGCTGAATCCCTGCCAAGCAGAGATCCAGCCAGTGCCATTTAATGTCTCACTATATCCTCCCTCACCTCCCTTCCTCCTCTGCTCTTCAGTTCAGGCTCACTGTGGAGATGCGGAGGCCATGCAGGCTGCCCAGCCCACACAGCTCATCCCCACATTCCTCCCGCATGTATTGGCAGGATCTGACATCCATCCTCCCAGGGCTTTCCCCTGTGGGCAGCAGAAGGGTAGATGAGCAGTGCGTGGTGGTGTTCAGAGAGGAACTGGCAACAACAAAACACAGGGGAATGCAGAATTAGGGGGCTGCAGCTCTGATCTTAACTCTTCCAAGCAGGTGTCACTGTGTTAGCCGGAAACTGCTATTTTTAGAGCTGCTTTTTCATTTCCTGTGGTGTTTGAGTTCCAGCCTAGCACTGCCACTGAGAGGTAAGACCACAGGCTGGGTGGCTCCTGAAAACTGGGAATCATTCTCAGAGCAGCTATATCTTCAGCTAGCATCAGTCTCTGACTCGTTGCATTCACACAGGCAGAGGGTCCTGCCCAGAAGCCTGGGTCAGAACCCATGATCTGGGACTGGGAGTTAGGAGCTGGCCATTTCCGTGGAGAGACAGCCGAAACTTCAGTCAGAATTTACTCCCATGTGCCCAAGCATGTGGGGCAAGGTGAAGGCAGCAGAAGGATGCCTTTGTTCCCAGCCAGCTCAGGTCCTGTTGTTGGATGAGGCTTGACTGAATCCAAGGAGCAAAACCAGCTGAGTAACATCAGTATACAACGGTAGACTGTGCATGGAAGGGCAGGAAACTTTGCTCACTGTTGTATGAACAGAGGATAGGTAAGAACAGGGAGGAAGAACAGAAGAGAAAGGCTGAATAGATTTTATTTTGCAGATTTTACCCTTCAGATGTCTTTGTATGACTGCCTTTGGTGGGAATGGCAGTGTGGTTTTGTGAGAAAAATTTGCATCATTGGGCATCATCTGAAATAGCCTGGCAAAGTAAAGGCTGGTAAAAGCTAGCTGTTGTCCAAATAAACAACAGAAAGCCCAGCCCCTTGAGAAGAGACATGTACTTATACAGATTTGAGGATGTGTCCTTATTGTGCAGAAACAAGTTCTCTTCCCACTTAGCCTAATTAGGCATTTGGGAGTCAGTATGTTACTTCACATATCTGTTTTTATGAGAACGGGTAATTTCATTATCTGTCCTTTTAAAAAAGGTGCTGGAGGTGTGAAGACCAATTCTCCTCTCCCTCATGGTGGTCTCTATCATCTCCATTGGAGTTGGAGATATTAATGCCACTGACACAGTCTGAGAACCAAGGGCACACTGTCATACCTACACGGCTTTGGTCAGGCAAGATTTGTGGAAAGTGGTAGATTATGAGACATGCTGGACCAGCTTGTAAGAAAGTGTGAGACAAAACACTTTGGAGACAAGAGCCTGGACCCCTGCCAGCACCTCACTGCTCTGACAGGAAAATGTGTGCTCTATGAACCTGACACCTCCACTCCTCTGTCAGCAGAAAGGCCAGCTAGCCAGGTGGCCAGATGTATCTGCTCCCTCCGGTTCTACTTGGACTCTGTCTCCATGTGTGTGGCCCCTGGTGGTCAGAAAATGGTGCTCCTCATTTCTCTGCCGACATCTGCATTGCCTCCTATAGGACCATTGCCTAGCAAAAGCCCTTCAGAAAATGGAGATACCAAAAAAAGAGAGGCATGCGCCCTTGTGCTGCCAAACTGCAAATGGCATCCTTGTGCCACACTGTACTTTTGCTGATTTTTTTCCTAGAGTGGTTGCAGATGCTAGAAAACAGAAAAATGCTTTCTTTGGGGAGCTGCCTACAGTTGTCCCACAAAGCAACCTCTGGGAAGTGAAGTGGGAGGCAGGATGATGTGCAATCAACTCTTGATACCAGCTCACGGTGCACGTAGATGTAAACACTGGATGTGTTCTCTGGTTAATTCAACAAAAACACTATTGTGTGCTCACATGTGATCCACATCAAATCCAGGAGGGCTGGCGGGGCACAGATGTGGAATTAATAATTGTGGATCCCCCACCTTGGAAGGCTGCATAATAGTAGTAGCTTGGGGACCCTGACAGCTTTGAGGAATTGTGTGATGGCTGTGTTCTCAGTAAAAGGATTAGCTATAATTAAATGACACTAGATTTATTAATTAAATAGCTCTGCTCATATGATCCTTTCACTGCTTTGGGGTAGGATTTTCAGAAGCGCTCAGCCTTCCCTTGCCCTGAGTCCACTCTCACAAAAGGTAGTCTGGAGTTGTACCAGCACCTTCAAGTAGAGAAAAAACCTTTTGAGAACTTCAGTCTGACACCCTTTAGCTGCTATGATGGGAAAATGCAATGGATCTTGGATGATATTTACATGAAGCAAAGTCAGCCTTGGGGCACAGCTAGGCAGGAGAGCCCTAGGAAACAGCAGAGGTGCACAGGAGGATGAAGGTTTCTGTAGCTGGGGTGCTTCACAGGGAGCCAGTGCTCCAGGAGGGCAGTATGGGAGGGACTCTCTAGCCTTAAGATGTACTGCATGAAAAGTGTGCTAGGGTGTGCATGACATTAAAGATCTTTTTATGCCTGCATCCTGTCCCTCTTCCAGTTTGCTTAATCCTGTTCTGCCTTTTCAAAATGTCACCTGCCATCTCAGTCAATGCACAGACTTTCCTCACTTCCTATCCCAAATTGCTCCAGAGCTTTGCTGTCCCCTGGTAAAGTGACACTGCGGTTTATCCCAAAGATGTGGAGGACCTTTCTTCTCTATCATTTCTTCCATGAGCAAAAGGTCAAAGCTATCACTTCTGTGCCTGGGCAGGAGTGACAGCTGTGAGTTGAGTCATCTCGCAGGCGCGTATGGCGCAGGGTGTCCTATAGATCCGCTATTGTCTCGGGAGGGCAGTGAAACCCAGCCCAGCAACCTCGGGCCTGAGGCAGCTTTTCCAGTGCCGCTGATATTTAAGACAAGTGATTATTATTTCAGAAAAGAAGAGGTGATTTCTACTCCTTCTGTGTATCAGGAATGTTGACATTAAAAGGCCAGAGTTGACTGGTGATTGTTCCTGAACTGGGAGCAGTCTTTCAAAATTACAGCTGAATTATTCTCTGCCCTCCCTGCCATGTCATGGCACCCCATTGAATTCACTGTTTTTCAGGGTCAGATCTAGCCTGACAGCCTTCCCACAAAGGCTATGGAGAAAACAGATCTGCCCCTTTTTTTTAGACTCTCACAACATAGGATCTTGATGAAGTTAACAGCTGGCAAATGCAGAAGGGCGTCAAAAAGGAAATACTGCTTTGGGCAGCGCTGTCATTGTAACTCTTGGAATTCAGGGGTGCAGGAGGCTCTTGCAGATAGCTGTGTTTTCAAGGACAGCACTACAACAAATGTGGCAGTTGGTAACAAAAGCTCGGAGAGGAAAGCAAGAGCCAGCAGGGGACAGGGAGCAATTGCCTTCAGGCATGGCACTGAGTGACTGATTTGGGAGGTTATCTTTTACTAAAGTACTCAGGAATCCTCTGGGAATGGGAGGCAACAGAAAATTGTCAATATATAATTTTGCATTATGTATCTGATCAAAACCCAGAGACTTTGGTTCTCTGGAGCCAAAAAGAGAATATGGGCCAATTTCTGATCCTTTTTATGCTCAGACTGATATTTCCATCACACATGCAACTGATCCTACATGGTCACACCCTCTGACAATGCATGTCCTTATACTTTGGGTTATACCAGCTAAATAGGCAGCTTTTTTTTACTCTTGCCTGCCTCCCTAATGAAGAAAAGCTTATGTGATTGCATTTCTCTCCATACATTTATGTCTCGAACTTCCCACCTTCCGACAAGAAACTTTGAGCCCATTGACTAATGTAGCCAAATTTGACATAGGGGTAGAGATCAAAAAGACATTCCTACAAGTTTTGTGGAAACTGATGGTTATTCAGAAGGCACTGAGTATCCTATGTCATACTTAAAATCAGTGCCTCTGGTGAAGGAAAAGCTGCAGTGTGATTTCAACATTACCTGTTCACTTCTGCCTGCCAAGCAGATGTGGTCAGGGTCCATCCAGTCAACATGTGGTATGGGATTGACTGGGGCCTTCGTTGCCCCAGGTCCTCTCAGTTGTTTGGGGTACATGCAAGATGCTGGAGAGGGGCTTGGGCTTGAGTGCATGAGTGTGGCAGGGAAATGGAAGCATTTTTGTGGGAGAGATCAAAGAGAACTTGATGGAGGGGTTAGTGCAGTGAAAAAGTATGGTCACAAAGCATTAACCTGTAGGAAATTGGGTTATGTCAGTTCTGCTGCTCACAGAGTGACCCGCGTGGTTTTCTGGATAACACAGCCCCCAGAAAAGTTTTACCTGCATTGAGCAGTTGGTTCACTTCCTAACACATACGCAACTCTTGACACCAAAGGGACATCTGTATGAGTGCCATAATCTTTGTCCTTTGCAGGGCTGTACTTAATCACAAAGACCAAACGTAGATGTCAGATGCATAGAATGAATAGGACACCATTTTGGTTCACTGATAATTTGAGCTGTTGCTTCTGTCTGAGTACAATTCTGATGCACTGTTTAATTCTGATTTTAGATTTGTTTCCCATCTATGTAATGCATTGATTTCAGTGAAATTGTCCCTGTATTACACCTGGGACTCAGGTCACTATTCAGATCCTTTACTTTAAAGTTTTCTCAGTAGAAACCATGTATAAGTTCCACTGAGTCTGTGGGCTGTTGCCTTTGGTCAGTGGTTGTTGCCTGCACACAAAGTAGGCAGGAGGCCTTAGCTTTCTGACTAGGGAGCATTTTGTGTTTGCCACAGGCAGATACAAATAACAGGTTGTGGCAGCTTGAGATCAGAATCAGATCTGATATCTTTAACAAATACCTGATTGTCATTTTACAGAAGGCATCACGTACTGCTATACCAAGAACAAGAAACATGCATTAAGTGTCCAGCGCCTTAGGTCAGCTATTTGTTGGAACCCAGTCACCAAATTCAGTCCTTCTCTCTTGAGTAAGGGCACAGTTGGGCATTTCTAGAAGTGCTTCAGGATCACTGATCTCACTGTGCACAACAGAGTTAGGTGCGTGACCAGCTTGGAGGTCTTGCGAAGCAGGTACTGTGTAGGCCCCAAGCTTGCCTGGGCTGTGCTGTTTCTCAGAAAGTGCAGAAAAGGTTGAACTTGTAAGCTTAAAGATAGAATATTTCTGTTGTTGCTCTCACTGCAAAATCCACATGTGAATCTTAAAGAAGGCTATTTCCTGCCTAAAAATGGAGAACTGAATTTGATTTTGGATGCAGCACTGCCATGTAACACAATGGGGCACAGAGAAAGGCTAGTCAGTCCATGTGTATGGCATAGTGCAGGACAGTGGTCAGGGTCCCAGAGCAACGTATTTGAGCAGTCTTCCAGTTTGTTACACCTTGCTTTGCAACAGGGCTCTTTTGGCCAAAGTGGGGGTCTCCGCTGCCATAGCTGTACCGTTTACTTGGGGACCTGCTGTGGCTTTCGTGAGAGTGTGTGAGGGAGAGGAAGAAGGCAGCTCTGCCAGCCCTTACACTGTTGCTGTACACTATGCATTGCACCACTTGTCTAAGAGACAACAAAAAGTAACATACGCGGCACTTAACTGCCTGAAACATGGCTTGTGTTGAGCACTCTGCTGTGCTTCCCAGCAGCATGAGAGTTGCCAAGCAGCCTGTAATTGTATAAAATTCAGTTTTTTTCAGGAACCAGACAGAAATCGGTGATTACTCACAGAAGGTGGCCATAATTGCCTTTGCTAACAAGTAAGGGCAGAAACTGTTGCCTCTAGCTCCACTTTAAAAGGACAAAGCAAAGAGCAGTTGACAGGAGGAAGAGGTGGAGCCAGAGGAATTTCCCATAAAGAAGAGGTGTTCAGTATTTGACAGGGTAATTAAATGTTTAGAGGAACAGACTGACATGAAAACACGTTTTCTTTTGTGTGGCTCAGGAAGGCCAATCTTGGAAAAGAGAAGAGGCAGGATGGAGAACTGGCAGGAAACGGCCAAAGGATATGGTGTAGCCAAAGCTCTCATTTTGATTTCAGAGTGC
Organism: Columba livia; assembly: GCF_036013475.1. Classification (NCBI taxonomy): domain Eukaryota; kingdom Metazoa; phylum Chordata; class Aves; order Columbiformes; family Columbidae; genus Columba; species Columba livia. The sequence goes on from NC_088604.1 coordinate 77,036,085, forward strand.
CGCCTCTTCCCAAGGGGCTAAGCTCCCTGGCAAAGATGTCCAGGGCTCATGATAGGTGGCTTTTTAAATCTTGATTATAAAATAAAATGAACATTGATGACCCTTTCCATAATGTTCCCTCCCAGCCTGCCTCCATTATGTTCCATCCAATATCCTTTGTTTTGAGCAGTTTAGTGTCTTTAATCACACGGTCCTGTTGAGCAATGAGATGTTCTGAATCCTTTCCTTCACATGGTTTCCAAAGAGCCTTGCTATTTGGTGTGCAGACACAATCATTGTTAGTAGGCCATAGAGTGCAAGAAACACGTGTGAGAGGAGGAGCTTTGCATGCAAGAAGGACACGGGGACAGCAGAGGTGGCTTCCCTCAGGCCACCTGGGGCATGGTGGAACTGCCTCCCCAGGATACTTCTGTTCCCTTCAGGCAAGAAGGAAATTTTTGCATTTGAATCTTCCCATAATGTGTGGTTTTAAATCATGGTCTTGCCTCATTCCCTGCTCCCCTTCTCTCTTGGCACCTCCTCATCTCATGTTTTGTGGATTAAGGGATATTACTAAGTCCTGGCATTTAGATAAAATCCTTAAATTGGTCTCTTTCTAGCAGGTCTTTCAAATATTTCACCACCTCATAGCTCAGGCAGTGCCGAGTATTTACATAAAGAGTCCACTAGCCCTGGAGAGAGGTTATGTCTTGCCAACCTGCTTTTCTTTTGAATTTTGCATGGAGGGGCCTGTATTGTCAACCCATTAATTGTCACAAAGTTAATGGCTTTGGATATAGAGGCCACAGGCTTAAATTTCTGGGAATGGGATTTACTGCAGACTATCACATGAGGATACTGTGACAATCAAGCTGAGGCATAAGAAGAGCAATCCTATTAGCTGGAATTGCCAATAGGGATCAAAGCTCTCTTCCCTCTTACACAAATGCCTTGGAAGCAAACTGATCACTGTCCAGGTCTATCAGACCATGAAACTAGATTAGCAAACTGGTGCCTCTGTGGCCAAATGAGAGAGCAGCTGAGGCACTGCTGTACATGTAGGAAGAAAGAGGGAGAGGAGGTTATGTAAATACGTGGCAAATAACTCACTTTATAGAATATAATTAGATAAGACTGAAGGTACAGCAACACCACCAGCTGAATGCAAACTCTTTTTCCACTGTAGCAAAGGACACATTCAATGTCATGGCCAGGAGAACCACCTCAGGGATGAACAGTATCCAAAAATTTGTCTTCACAGCCACAGGCTTTTGTACAGTGCTAGGGCACTTTATTTTAGTATGCAAGGAGAAGAATGTAAACCCTTTCTTGCCAGCTGTGTGCCATACAGACCTTGAAACAGCTGGCTTTTTATTAGAGTTTAGGAAATAAACTGAGCTGGAGCAAGGAGAAAGAATGATGATTGATGGGTTATATGGTTGGTGCTAGCCACATCACTAATATGACTCTGCAGTAGTCTGAATTATTGTTTGGGCTATGAGAACAGGACTTTCTCGTGGTAGGTGCTGTGCAAGCAAAACAAAACTGTGGGCTCAGTGCCAACAAATGTTCTGATTTAATCCCACACACCCTGAAGGATACTTCAAGCTGATAGCTGGCTCGTGGTCTCTGTGGAAGAAATGACAACTTGCATCCCCTTGGAGGGGGACAGGTATCTAGCATTCGGCTCTTCTGCCCCTGAATTAATACCGATTTACAGAAAAGCCCAAGAGCCCTGTGTGTCCTCTCAGATGAACAGGGCAGGGCAAACTGTCCTGCTGGCCCCCACCTACTTGGACTGCAGTAGGTCACGGGCTTAGCAAGGGAACAAGGACGAAACAGACTTCAACAGTCAGTCAGAACCACTTCGGTTCCTCTGTAGATCAGGCTATGTCCAGAAACACGACCTAGTTAATGAAGTAAGGTAGCAAATTAATACAGTTGCCAATTTTTGAAGGGTAGTGTTTGGGTAGCTATGTATAATTAGCCAAGTAAGATGAAATTCATTTGTTAAGTAGATGCTCCGAGGTTAAAATTGACCTTGCCCGGATTGTATTGGTAAGTAGGATATTCCTGGTGAATATGAGCAGGGTGTTCTCAAGAAGTCCATACCTCATTCTGCAAGGCAGAATTTTGCTCTGTGCTCCTTATTATTCCTTCTTGCAAATTTACCATAGACCACAGATTTTTATAAAAACTTTAGCTCTTTTTCTTATTCTATCAAACGCATTGTCTTTGCATGGAAGTATACAGAATGTACCACAAGATGGGTGAAAATTCTTCAACAGTTTTAGCCCCTTAAATCAGCCGAGCAGCATGATTGGCAGATCACAGGCATTTCTCCTTGGCAAGACAGTTTACTTACTTGATAATCCACTGGAGTTGGAATTTCCTTCCCTTCCAGGTCTTGCCCACAGCCCAACCTTGCAGCCACAGCATGTGCCCTTAGCAAAAGGAACTTTGCTCCTCATTTTCCTTCTTCCTTTTGATGTTTCTTACTGTGAGCCAAGAATATGAACTCTTTGGCACACACAGAAATGGGAGAGGTACTCAGAGAAAACTATACACAAAAGTTAGTGGCCAAGACAAATGTGTAGAATTACTGGTCAATACCCTCTACAGAACAATCACAATAACATAGTATTTATTGATTGCATCTTATATGACGAATCCTTAAGTAGCGTTAGTAAGATTTTCCAGTACAGTAGTTATTAGCATCTCTTTCTTTCTATTTTTTCGTTTTGATTTGTTTCTGATCTAATCTAATTCTGACTTGAAGTAAGCCTTATTCACAGCTCTGGCAGCAATTCCTGCCCACAAGAATTTGGAAATTCACACTATAATCTCAATATGGATTTGCCATTGATGATTTTGCCGTAAAATGGATCTGAATTGGAATCCAAAATTTGAACATCACATTACTCTGGGTAAATGCAGGTCCTGATTTTAATGCTAATCCAAATCTGTATTTCAGGACTTGACAAGAAAAATGGTAGTAGTAAATAGTATCTGAAACAGCAGGAACAATAATAACATCAATAAAAGCAACAAAACCAATCATATCCATACATTAGAGCTCCTGTGCTCATAAAGAATGCATTTATGAGTGCTTTTAAAACTCTATGTACAGAAATCTTTCATCTACAGTTGTAGCACATACACTTTTGGTGTTCAACACAGCAACAACAGGATTCCAGTACAATCTTTTTTTTTTTTTTTCGTGGGGAAGCAAAAAATAACATAAAATAGTGTCACAATTGAAAGAGGAGAGCATTAAGGCAACATATAATTAACCCGGTTGGAATTTAGTCAGGATGTCCAGGTTAACACCTCATCCAGTTAGTGGGTTCTGTAGTAAATTGTTGAATATGGTTGTTTAAAAGTCAAATAATTTACTGAGCTCTTTTCATGTGTGGAATATACAAGAAGGTCAACTGCCTTTTTAACATCTGGTAGCAGAACCCTGGTGATTTACCTGCATGCTGGTGATTGTAGATAGCCAAGTGATGGATGACTTTGCTAGAAAGCTCTTTCTATTAACTCATACAAGCCCACAAGGAGCCTGATAAGTCTGCTTTGTGGAAACATTAAAGGCTTTATCTGTAGCTTGTGTAGATTGACAAAGCACCATAGCTGTCAGTAGGACTCCACTGATTTATACATGCTTTGGATATATCTCTAAAACAGAAGGCCATTCATTACGCTTGCTTGGAAAAAAAAAAGGGAGGGGGGAATAAGAAAAATAGAAGTATCTTAAGTATCTTTATTAATTACTCACTTATTTGAAAGCATTTTACTTTGACTTTCAAATTACCTTCCAGATAAAATCTAGGGTTTGTGCATAGCCTGGATGGGAAGAAGCCTGGATGGGAAGGAGACTGGATGTGACAGTGTCACACTTACCCTAATTGCTTTGCTGCCTGACACTGGTGGCTACAGGAAAGCCAACAAGTGAATTTCAGAAACACCAAGCAGAGTAGCAGGTGGTCTTAAGGAGGATCAGAAAACTGATTAGGGGATAAATCTTCCCTCAGCCTAATGACCCATGCATAGGGGAGACTGCCTGCATCTCTCTATCCCTTTCTGTCTTCCTACAGCTCATGTCAGTTCAAGTGCAGCCAAACCACACCAATTCTGCTGATCCTGTAAAGCTGACCTTCCTCTCTTACAGAGGCATCTTTTTGATCAGCGTATCTGTACTCTGAGAGACTCCGAGTACTTTGCATTGACTGACAAAAAATAGTTTTCAGTCTTGCTGGCGAGAGGAAGCTAACGTGGCTAGGGAAAAGCAAGGTGAGTTCAGTCTCTTTTCTGCCTTATCAGCAAAACTGTCAATCTGCAGTCACAGCATTGCAGCTGCTGGAAACCGAAGAGGCAGGAAGGGCATAGCACTGCTTATTTTCTTTCATCTCTCCAGGTTGAATTTGTAGGGCTGGTAGTTTGAAAATTCATCTTATGGCTTGAAACTTTTGCTTCAGTTTTATCCCAGACTTTAACAGGTACAGCGCTCGGCCGGGCTTCTCCACTGGGGTTGACTGGGAGTCAGTGTGGGGTGTCAGACATTACAAGGGCAGCAGTTTCATAGCACAGTCCCCCTCCAGACTGCTCTGGGTTTCCACAGATCTCCAGATCACCGGGGGATGCTCTTCCCCCATGTCCCAGCAAATATCATGCAGAGCACAATCTATGCTGTATGTTGCAACAAGGATAATGGCAGCTGAATGAGGGTAATGTTTGCAGTCAGGGCTTTCCTTTACAAACACTGAATCATGTTGTTGTGAAACGAGGACAGAGTGATGAATGACTCACTGTTGGCAGCACACACTGCCCTATCAGTGGGCTCTTTTCAGGGGAAGAGGGAGCTGGTGTTTGATATAACCTCTGTGCTCCCAGCTCCTAGCATGCTAACGAGTAACGCACACTGTGGCCTGTATTGATCCATGATTTGCTTATTCACAAGACTCTGCACAAAGAGACGTGGATTGCTGGAAGTGCTGTCATTCACCAACACAAAGATGTTGCTTTGGGGATGATTAAAAGCATCTCTCTTGCTTGGCTGTGGTGTTTTCAGCTTGGATGGGTCTTTGTTTGTTTGTTGGTGTTGTTTTGTGGTTTGTTAGTTAGTTAGTTTGTTTGTTTTCAGGGTGAATGATTTGCAGCAATAAAATGCAAAGCTTCATTAGTAAGGGACAGAAGAAGCATGCCTAGAAGATTCAAAGAAATTACAATAAGATACAGGCCCTTGGGCCAGTGGTTCCAAGTCAGCCCCTGCCAGGTATGCAATAAGGGACACATACCCTTTTTGGGTGCAGGTGATTCTGTCTTATAACCCAACGCAGAGGCTGTAGTGGACCTACCTATTGATACAGGGTGGGAAATGGTAAATTGACAGGCTGTGGCTCAAGAAGGGGAGAGGAGAAAATGCTGTCCTCAATGAAAGGGCATCAAGATGCTTGTTCAGTGGACTGTTTCTAAGCTATGGCACAGATTAACCTCCCAAAGACTTACTTCAAGATGCGGGGAATGAATGGGTCTGCATCCTGGGATACCCAGAATTGAGAAGGGTATTACAGGAGGTCTCCGTACTTAACATGAGATGCTAAATATCCCTGCTACCTAAACCAGCACTGCAACTGTTTTTTTACTGAGACTCTTACTACAACGGCTGCAGTCCCGGAAAGTTTATAGATTGATCTGTCCTCTCAAGATGAAAGAAGTTGCTCACAGATGACCAGTGAGGCATGCGGAAGGTTGGCCTGTCCCTGCCACCTGCCTGTGAATAAGGACAGGTTCACTCAAAAAACTGTGGAATTTAAAAGATGGTAGATAGCAGCTCTTCTCAGGATAGGGCAGGAGCAGACAGACTGGTTTCCCTCTCAGACATGTCCTGCACTAATAAGCGTTCAGTACTTGCACCAAGAATGGGTGAGGCAATCACGCAGTAGTACCCTCATGTTTGTGTGACTGCAGACCAAGCTTTAGAGAGTGACAGTCCTGTCTCTCCATTAAATAGCTGTGTGTTAGTTTAAGAGGGACAAGCCCCATTTTTCAACAAATAAGGTAGCTAAATTAATCAAGGAGAAGACATATGCATCCAGGCTCTGAAGCAGCTTTTTTTGAATAAGTCCCCTCCCCGTGAATCTCTTCCATGTGGTGGTGTAAATATGGGCTAAACTACAGCTAATACTGAGTGAACAACATGATTTCAAACGTAATTGCGAAAAGGAGCATGGAAATTGAATGAAACCCAGAAATATGTTCTGAATCCTCACCCCAATCTCACTGCAGGATGAACTTGACATTACTGTAAATTGAAATGCATGTTTAAAACCTTTTTATAATTTCTGCAGAGCATTCTCCCTAGGCCCAAGATGGCTGTTGATAGCCAAGAATGCATTACACTGAAGCATCACAGGTCCTGGAAAATCCTATCAAATTTTATGGAAAATGATAACATTCCTGCAAGCTTAATGAGCCATCGTTTCGAGGTTCTTAGGAGCGATACGCCCACTACTGAAATGGATGGATGGTGCACACAACCTTGCAGAAGAGATAAAACCCTATAACAGTCCTGTGTTGTCAGCCAGGCTAAACTCCCTTTTATCTCCCACAACCATGCACCAATATTCACTCTGAACATGGTCCCATAAATATTCCAAGCCTCTACAGAAACCTACTGGCTTCAGCCCCAGTCTGTTCTGTAGGGCTTTCCTAAAAGGCTTTATGGTTTTCCTAATAAGGTAGACCACAAATTAACCCACATTCTCTGATTTTTTCCCTTAAAAAGCCCTGGCAATCCATTTGGGAATGCAGGCAGCAAACTGATGACTAGCTTGAAACCTTCACCCTGCACAGAGGTCTCTGCCCAAACCACAGGCTCGTTTGTTTTGCTGGGGAACACACAGTCTCTGGGAAGGGGAGCTTTGGTGTAGAGCTGTTTTGGGAAGAGGTGAGTGTGGGTGTGAAGCCAGGCGGCTCAGGGGGAGAAGTATTGGGCAGGCGCAGAACCAGATAGAGATGGATGCCTGAGCAAGCATAGTGTGTGGCCCTGGGAAAAGCCCAGGGAGATGGGTATTTTGGGTGTGGTGTTTGACCAAAACAGTGGGGGGAAGTTGAAAACAGAGAAATCCACTCCTGTGGCTTGACTCCTGCCGTGTCACACAGGAGTTTGTCTCTCCTTTGTAAATAAACAAAGCTGCTTCCAAAAAACTACCTAAACCCTGCACTGACTTTTCTTCCTGACTGGAATGACCTACAAGATTGTGAATTTTAGGTAGCCCCATGGGTGGAAGAGGAACAGCAGGGGTTTTGTGCAGACAGGCAACCTAGCAATACACACAAAGACACATATTTAAAGCGATGTGCAGCAGAAATGAGAAGAAGAGACAGATGGGAAAAGGGGTAATATCCAGTAGGATTAATAAAGTCCTCTCCTTTCTTGAAGAAATGGTGTCTGATGTAGATAAATTCAAGTAGGATGTTTCCCAGTTTCAGTTCCTGACTGTAAGTACAGGCTAATGCTGCCTCATTTTCTTCTGTGCATGTACCAAGTTAATAGGGAAGTGTTTGTGTTTCTTTAAGTATTTAGGCAGTGGGTTACCACTAGCTTCCTTAATCCATGTACCTTGTTATCTTAATTAAAAAACAAAATCAGCTTTGATCTCCTACAACTCCATTGCATAACTAGTTTCATTTACTATTGTTTAGGCTCAGTTAGCTTTCCATGATGAAAAGAATTTGTATTTCACACTGGGCAGGAAGTCCTACTTAAACGTTTCCTGGTTTTGATCTCCTTAAGGGGAATTAAATTATGTTCCTGCTTCAGAAAATGCATGGCAAACAGATTACCGAGTCACTAGACTTGCCATACGATTAGCCAATGGGGCAGCAGGCTGGACACATGAAGGCTGAAGTCGCTTCGTTCTCTTGCTTTGAATGCAAAAGGGGCTGTGGAGATGGTTCAAAGACAGTTTTTGACCTCTTTTTGTTGCAATCCCTGCTCTCTGCTGGTCTGGACCCCTCACATCAGCTAGAGGCAAGTTCAAGTGGACTTTTATTCCTTCGCGCTCCGTGTTGGAAACACGAGCAGGCCTAATGGCAATGACTCCGGTCACAAGGTGGGGTCTGGGGAACCACAACCACCCCTTCCTTCTTCTTGACAAAATGAGTCTCAGGGGGCTCTTGGGACTGCTTTGATTGCTGCAACACAGAAGATATTGCGAAATAGCAGGCTGGAGCAGCCCCAGGGCTGTTGCCCCTCTCTGAGGACAACCCTGTCTCCATGCCCTACTTGCCCTCAATCTCCTCAGTGCCAGCAGGCCCGGGAACAGAATTGCAGGGCTCTGATCTGACCGGGAAGGGTTTCCCACCACCCTGCCATCCTCCTGTGTGGGCAAGAGACGTGGGGTCTGCTGACTGCCATGCCTTGGTGGCACAGCTGGGCTCCTGACAGAGAGGAACCCAAACCTGTATTAAGCAGATCTGCTGCTTTCCCCAGGAGACTGAAGGGAGTGAGTTTGCCCCTGATGATCCAGGAAAAAGCTTTCCAAGTTGCTGAGTGGGATTTTAGATCACTTAAGAACAATTCTCTTTACCCTGCTCTCCAAACACATGCGAGACTGTATCCCAGAACTTGTGTTTCATCTCAGATGGGATCTCGGAAGATTTACTTGTTGCGAGGTAGTTGCGCTAACAGTGTGACAAAGCCCAGTAAAGCAAATAGGACTAACATATTTTCTCACTATAAATAGCACATAAATCCAAGGAACTGGCTGCCACATAAAACACTCAGCTGCCTGTCTTGGACAGCAGAGGGGATTGAATTGCCTCTTTGCCCTGAGGCAGGTACGGACCAGCTTTTGTGACTCTGGGAGATGCCTCTGGTTTCCTGCTGCTGCTTAGCAAGAGATTGTGGCATTTGTGGGGGTGACCCAGGCAGCCCCGGTGCAGGGGGAAGGAGAGCTGAGCTCTCAGGGTCTGAAGTGTTCTGGCTTCTCATCTTACCACTCAAAGGAAATGGGAAAGACAACGATGATACATTTTCCCTACCGGTTGCCCTACATAAAAAGAGTTATCTGCTTAAACAGTTACAGAGTGGATGAAGTTTGCAAGGGGTTGTCTGCAAGTTAATCCTGTGTGTCTCCCTCAGTTGGTGTCACGGGAGTTTACAAGAAGCCAGAAAGAGACAATGAGTAAAATCTAGCCATCTAAAATGGAAGTCAAACAAATGTCTATTTCGAGTGTTATAATTTCACAGGTATTGCTTCCTTTATAGACTCCCCTGCTTAGAATGTGATATTCGTTGCCTGCTGCTCCCCTTGTTTTTCACCCCATCGGTAGCTTGGCTCTCACAATTTTCCCCAAAAGGGCTTTCCTTGTGCACATAGAATTTATTCTCTCTTCCCTGCAAAACCTCACATTTTCATGCTGTTTTCCATGCAGTTAGGATAGCAGCACTCTTGAAGTAGCTCTGGCATTTTGGTGTCCCTGGAGATGCTCTGGGTTATACAGAGATATATTAGTGCATGGCTGAGCTTTAGTGGGTTAACAAAGTTTAAAACTTATTTGTGGAGCAAGTTCTTCCTTAAATTACTGACTGATATTGCAGGCTGTTTGACCTCAGGGCAATTAATGGGGGTAACAAGGCACAAGCAGTGCCTCAGACAACCCTGGGCAGGGTCTAAGCCATGGGCCAATACTGTCTTAACCCTCATTTTGGCTGTTTTGGCCTGGTCCCTGTCTTACTCTAATGACACCCTGCAAACCCTGAGGCCCAGTGCAAATGCCCTGAGTGCTCATCCTTGAAACCAGCCCTAAGCACAATTCCGAGCAGAGCTGGGCCCTTAGGAGCAAATATTTGGCTACTGTCTCTCTCCTGTGATGAATTCAGATGACGTGACTGCACACTTTAATCCCTTGAGAACAGTACAGTCCAGCACGCCTGAAAGAGTGAACTTTTGGCTAAACGAGGCAGCAAAAGCAAGAGCATATACAGCAATTATGTCTGCCTATACAGCCTACGCAAATGCTATGGGCCAGCTGGACAAGATTGCACACAAATAAGAGAGTTACACAGTTATCTACCTGGCTCGCGGACTCAGACAAGTATCTGCACGTACGAGTTCATGTGCATGTGGCAGACTGAGTCCAAGCCAAACATGAATTATTCCACTAACTCCAATGGGACAAGATTTGTTTGTGCAGTTTTAGAGGCCAGTCTGAAAACTTGGAAAGAATATTTTCCAGGCATTTGACCAGTTTCTGGGTAATCTGAAAAATGATATATTTTACAGAGAATTATATAGCTAAAGGCATGCTCTTGTATACGTACATGTATGTGTTTGATAGCTTTTTGCTTGCTTTTTCAGTCGTTCTACTCCAACACGAGTCTAATTGTAAACGTACCCTGGAATGTGAGGATTAAGGAAAGTTAACCTGAGTATTTCAGGGGAGATTTTTTGGGCCACAAAATGAGTAGGAGGGTTTTTTGGGGAAGGGAGGATGTATTTTGCTTCCTACATATACTTCGCGCCAGCAGTCTTTAGTTCTACTTAAATGTAAAGGAAATATGTTAGCTAGAAGGGAAGTGCACTTTTTGAAGACTATTATTAAAATATAACAAAAATCAGACAAAAGTTTACTTTGTGATCCACGGAAAGATCCATGTCTTTTGGACTGCTATTGGCATGGAAAAGTAATTTCTCCCATATGGCTGGGGTAACTCCATTGTGCCAGGGCTCCTGAAGTGGTGGCTCACATTATGTGTGTCTTTTTTTTTCTTGTGGGATGGCAAATTGCCTGGCACCTGACAGCAGCTGCACCGTCACCTGGGTGCTGGAGCCTGTGACTGTCACCAATAGTTATCCTGTGGCCACCTGAATGGTGAACTGAAAGAGCATCTGAGTTGCTGCTTGGAGGATGAAGGTGGGCATCCTTTCTCGTCACAAAGCTACTGTGGCCTTGGGCTGGACAACACGTGTGTGCCTGGGTGGTTTACCCTCTGTGTTGTGGGTGCTAGGTTTTACCTTCCCACCCTTACCTGGCTAGCTGGTGTTCTCGGCTAATGGAAAACAGCAGAGGCCCTTTGAAGCAAGGCAGACTTTCATCAGCAAGGAAGCTGCCCTCCCAAGGTAATGTGGTAATGTCCCCGCCATTGAAGTCCATACACATGCCTGGTTTACCTTTCTCACCCCACCTCCAGTTATCAAAGAAAACAGGACGTGACAGTACTGTGCACTCCTGTTGGAAATACCAGAGTAAAATCAAGGCTTCTGGAGACAGGTCCTCAAAAGGGAGATTTGAAAAAGCTTGTGCGCTCCCTTCCAGATGCTTTTATCTCTGACTCACCACATGAAAATGCCAGATACCATAGAAAAGAATCCTTCCTTCTTTTCATGCATTGTTTGTTTGTTTCTATGTAAAGAGGGTTAGGTAACAGCGAACATCCATCCACTGTGCTCCACTGTGTCCCCAGCTCCTCTTGCCCCAGTGCATGGAGAAGGTGGATACAGCTCCTTGCTCATCCTGCTATTCATGTGTTAGAACTAACGCAGTCATCTTGACTTGAAAGCTGTGATATTAAAAAATCGATTGTAGGTGGAAAGCACAGCTTAATGGATTGACCAGCGACTTATGGGTCAGCGGCTGAACTCCAGCTGTGGTTACTCATGACTGACAGTTACCACTATCTGACTTGGCTTTTGGGAGCTGAGAAAGCAACACCTGGGGCTGGAGTGGCTTCCGGGCACGATGTTGAACACGGGGCAGTCTGCTGGCCCCAGCGCTGCTCCCCCCACTGATGAACCACACTCAGAACCCAGCAAAGCTGAATGTCAGTGCACATTGGCTATTTGAGCTAAAGCAGCAAAAGTAAGAAGGGAGGAGGCTGTAAAAAATAGCTTAAAAAACATGAGCAATACAGATTACTGGGGTTTTAATTAAGAAAAATCAGCAAATATATTGGGTGAATTCAAATCAATAAAAACAGTGGGGAGGACGCTTTCTTTTTCTCCTCACTTTTGTGTTTATTATTTCCCTCTGTTTTCTTCTCTCAGCTCCATCTGGCAGAGTGGAAAAATAAATGAGCAACAGAACAAGAAAAAGAATGCACAAGGGATGCAAAATGAGAATTTTCTAAGGGAAGAAAGTATCAAAAGCTGGGGAGAGGGGAACTACCCAGAAATTATTGTTTTAAAATAAGCACCATTCTTTCTTTAAAAAAAAAAAAAAAAAAGAAAAAAAAAAAAAAAAGGAAAAAAATCCCCAAACATAACAGATAGTTGCAGCCACAAAATGAGATAGCAGAGCGGTTTGGCTTTGCATGATGCCTTTTGCAGCCAGAAGCACATTCTTGGCCTAGAGGTATTCGAACCTGCCTGAGGAAGTCAGAGCTGGTGGATGGACTGTCACTGGATTAGCATGCAGTTGTGGACACTCAGTCTCTTGTACCTGCACCAAGCACTCAGCAAGGCTACAGGAACTCATGGGATGCCGTTCTTGCCACAGTGTCATAATATTAGCACTGGTTTTCAGACAGCGTTTGCAGGTGAATGATGGGGTAGGTCTGTGACCCCTCTCCTGGGAAGTAATGCAAGTAGTGCTACAAGCCTCCATCCGCTCAGAGGACAGAGAGGATTTGGTGACCTCCTCCGGGCAGAATGACAGATAAGCTCCTTCAGCCAGAGGAGAGCCACCACTACGTCTCACTGTCACAGCATGCCACCGAGCCATTCGCAGCCCATCCTGCTGACAGCGAAGATACACAATGGCCAGTTCATTACTGTAGCAAAAGTGCCCTACAAAAGCTAGAGCAAAATAAATTAAAGCATTAGGGTCTCATTTTCTACAGCATTAGTGCTGTGATGAATGTGAAATCTAATCCCTACTGGCATCACCAGTACCAAAGGAGACAGTGCTGTGTGTTAAGGGGGTGTTGTCAGACCCCCTCAGGAATTGTATGCAGTGATCAGAAAATCTTGTATCGCCTTCCCCCTCCTCACCAGCTGTCTCTGCTTACAGGAGGTCGCCTCATTTCCCATCCACGATGGAACAGAAGTACAGTGGCAGATGTATACTGAAGAACCAAGCAAAGATTTTTCTTCAAAATTATTTTGGGAGTGAGCAATTACTTGGAAGCAGAGACAGAAGCTCGTATTAGAATGGCTGCTCCCAAAACAGCCACTTTGCTCAGATGGATTTATAATAGCCACTTTAGCCAGTGCCAGGAAGACACTGAACTTCTCATGAATCATTTTTCCACAGCTGTGAATAGGTTAGGATGAACTTCAGGTATGCACTTTTTTTTTGTTTGTTTTAGATATCACAGCCACAGCAAAGCCTTGAACCTCTCTATTTTTACCTACAGGGAGTGGCTATGCCCAACTTTCTTAAACAGATTTACTTGAAGCTTTCTGTATTCTGCATAGGAAAGGCTAAGAGATGTTATCTGGAGAGCACTGTGTGTGAGTTTTCTGTCTCTGCACACCTCCACCCAAAAATTCTACCCTGGTGTAAGGAAAAGCATTGCCATTGACAGGGGGTATCAGCACTGGACAGATGTAATGTGCAGGACATAACCAGGTGGATAGATGATGGCAGAGCAGTGGATGTGGTCTACCTTGATTTCAGTAAGGCATTTGACACAGTCTCCCACAGCATCCTCACAGCTAAACTGAGGGAGTGTGGTCTGGACAATCGGGTAGTGAGGTGGACTGCGAACTGGCTGAAGGAAAGAAGCCAGAGAGTCGTGGTCAATGGGGCGGAGTCCAGTTAGAGGTCTGTATCTAGTGCAGTGCCTCAGGGGTCAGTACTGGGGCCTGTATTCTATATATTCATCAACAATTTGGACGAGGGAATAGAGTGCACTATCAGCAAGTTTGCTGATGACACTAAGCTGGGAGGAGTGGCTGACACGCCAGAAGGCTGTGCTGCCATCCAGCGAGACCTGGACAGGCTGGAAAGTCGGGCAGGGAAAAATTTAATGAAATATAACAAGGGAAAGTGTAGAGTGTTGCATCTGGGCAGGAACAACCCCAGGTTCCAGTATAAGTTGGGGAATGACCTATTAGAGAGCAGTGTAGGGAAAAGGGACCTGGGGGTCCTGGTGGACAACAGGGTGACCATGAGCCAGCACTGTGCCCTTGTGGCCAGGAAGGCCCATGGCATCCTGGGGTTTATTAGAAGGGGGGTGGTTAGTAGGTCGAGAGAGGTTCTCCTTCCCCTCTACTCCGCCATGGTGAGACCACACCTGGAATATTGTGTCCAATTCTGGGCCCCTCAGTTCAAGAAGAACAGGGAACTGCTGGAGAGACTCCAGTGCAGGGCAACAAAGATGATGGAGTGAAGCATCTCCCTTATGAGGAAAGGCTGAGGGAGCTGGGTCTCTTTAGCTTGGAGAAGAGGAGGCTGAGGGGAGACCTCATTAATGTTTACAAATATATAAAGGGTGAGTGTCATGAGGATGGGGCCAGGCTCTTCTCAGTGACAACCAATGATAAGACAAGGGGCAATGGGTGCAAACTGGAACACAAGAGGTTCCACTTATATTTGAGAAGAAACTTCTCAGTGAGGGTGACAGAGCACTGGAACAGGCTGCCCAGGGAGGTTGTGGAGTCTTCTTCTCTGGAGACATTCAAAATCCGCCTGGACACATTCAAGTGTAACCTCATCCAGGTGTTCCTGCTCCAGCAGGGGGATTGGACTCGATGACCTTTTGAGATGCCTTCCAATCCCTAACATTCTGTGATTCTGTGACTGCATGTGCTATTGAGGCTAGCAGCCAAGCTTGCTGCATATAGCAAAGCCTTCCTGCAATCCATTTTTCTACCTATAATTTCTCCCATATGTGTAGACGGGCTCTCTGTGACTCCAGCTGTTCCCGTCTCTATGCCTTTCCCCACATGCTTCCTTTGGCTAAAAGTAACTATTTTCTCCATGTCAAGGAGAAATTTGTCCTAAGGTACACCCCGATTTCCTCTACCTCTTCCCTTCCCTCTGAGTCTTTCTAATTTTTATTCTTCTTTCTTCATTCTTCTCCAGGGAGACAAAGTTTCAGGCAGTACTTGATCTGATGGGTATTATCTGGGATGCATGAGCCACCATCACCCAACAGCTAAGGAGGCTCTTATGTCTCTGCTATACCCACTGGGCTTTTGTAATTCTCACCAAAACCAATGGGGGGTTAGAACAAGCCCTGACACTCTGGAAGCCATGTGTCACAGTGTGTTGAAACTGTGCTTTAATATTCAAACAGCACTGCCTGAGTGCAATGTTTTGCAAACTCTGCCAAGCAGAACTCTAAGGTAGTAAAAATTGCACAGCTTTTGCTGAAGCTAGGAGGTCTCTTTTCAGGTCAGTCCTTCTTGCCATGAGCTCAAAGAAATAACAAGCAAACTGGCTTAGCTAGAGCAAGAACCATTCTTAAACTGTTACTGAAGCTTTATTGTGGCCCACAGATTTTTTCCAATTATGTTTGGAAAAGCTGCTGTTAACTTTCACTGCCTTTTCTGGTTTCATACACCTACGGCTTTGCTGTGCATCCTGGAGGATAAGGATAAAACTCTCAGTGGCAGTGCACTCCTTGTTACAGTTCAGGCCTGCCCCAACACAGGTGAGGAGGAAACCTTCTGACAAAAACACTTTTTTGGTGAAGTACTTGTGCCTGTGGTTTAGCTTTTGGGCTTGGGGCCACCCTCTGGGTGCAGATCCCAGACTGTCTGGGGTCACCAGCGTGGTGCACACCAGGGAATGGAAACTGTCAGCACTAGGAAGCAAGGATGAAGATATAATCTTCACCTCCCTGTTTCTGCCCTGGGTTGCCCATATTTTGTGGCCTATCTCTTTCTGATCTATACATTCCTGGTCACATTCCTCACTGGAAAAATACACCTTTGTTTGTTTTGTGCTGTGCTTTTGGGTAGAGGAGGATCCTCCTTGCTTATGGAGAGCAGCAGCTGCAGCCTGGCAGCGCGGAGGAGCAGGCTACGCTTTCCCTGCCGCCCAGCCTGGGCTGTTCCTGGGCTCCTGCCACGGCCCAGAAGGGACAGGCACGCTTCGCTCTGCCAGCACAGGGGCCAGGCTGCCGGCAGCCAGCGCCGGCGGAGCAAAAGGAGGCGTCACACCGTCCCGGCCACTGTAAATACACCATGCGCCTTTTTATTGTTGTGTCATAGTCACGATGTTCCTTTAATGTAGTTTGTTTAACTGGATGACTTCGGTGCTAAAAATAAATGGATCTTGCTGTTTCCAGGACAACCACTATCCCAACAGCTTATCTCGGCGCCTCTCCTCTGTCAAAAGGATGTTCTAAACAGAGCTGGCCATGAATATTAAAAATGAAGCATGCACACAATAAAGCATTCCCTGGTAAGAGCCCTGTGTTTTAATACTATACATTATGCTAATAGGACCATTGCCTTTCAGAGAGGTGCTTAATCCAAGGGCTGCACAGTGTGGGATCAGATTGCAAGTAAGCAGGAATGTAATGTGTCTTTTTTTTTTTTTAATTCAGTCTCTGTCTGGTGGTTGGAGTGACTCACTAGGCAGCACTTTCTGCCTCTAGGTCAGAAATCCATAAATTGAAACCTTGCATGTGTGTCCACAGTCCGCACAGTGGGATGGCTGCAGGGAGATGAAGAGTGGTGGCCTGGCAGGTGGCACAAGTGGCAGAGGATGGCCTGGCTGGTCCCTCCTGCACTGAGCTGGGGAAGACACAGCTTGCCACAAGCAGTGATGGGTTTCTCTGAAACTTTGGCTGAGTGAAATTCAGCCACTCTTCCTGACCGAAGCAGAGATGGATTGCCATTTGGAGGACTCAATGAGATTTAGAAAACCTGCCTAGCAAGGAAATGGTTGCACTAGCAGATGTCTGCATTCCTCCGGCTTTTTATTCCCTATCCTTCTTTTTTTTTTCTCTTTCCCTGTCAAACAAACAAAAATCTTTAAGAAAAAATTCAGAAGCCGCCTTAGGAAACCAAAGGGATGATTTTTAGCTTCAAAAGAGAGGAGGCAGTAGGATTGGTTTTCCAGTACGTGTTGAGCAGAGGCTGAGTGCTGAGCAGTAGTGCCCTCACAAGAACTGGTAAGATTCGTGTCCAGCTCGTATGTTTTGAGTGAAGCAATGAATTCACTATTATTCAAGCTATTTGAATCCATGATTACAAAGAAATCTTTAGCGTTACTGATGCACTATAGCAAGATCTTGTACAAATACAGCAACCTCACTAAAAGCAGCTTCGCTTCATCTAATAATATTTACTTGAAGGAAAATATTGAATGAGTTCAAATATATTGCCCACTTATTTCTATCTTTGTGGGTACATTTTTAACAAAACTTTCTGCTTAATTGAAGGCACATTTATGTAATACTTGGCATGAGTCCAGTGAGCAAGACCCTCAGATGTTATAAACTGGCTAGGTTTCATTGTCCAGAATTTAATTTTAATCAGATGAGGATCAGGCCCATTGGCAGGAGACCTTCCGAAAGCCTCAGTTGTTTGTGAGAGCTGACAGCAAATCTAACTGTTCAACCCTTATGCACTGAACCTAGAAATTTTCTAGGTGACTGGCTTGGCTACAGAGCAGCTGCCGTTCTGTGAAGTTGGTACAGAAGCCTTCAGAAAAGAAGTGGATCCTGAGCTCATACTGAGGCTTATTGTCTACTTCTTAATATTTTGCTGTTCTTATTTTTTTCTCTCAAAACTGATTCTGACTCCCCATGGATATTTCATTTTGTTTATGAAAATACCTGCCCCTCTTTGGTCTGAAAATTTGGACTATGAATCTCATATAAAGAAACTGGCTTTTTTGATATATTTCCACACTTCTCTGCCAGAGCTCAAAAAGCTGAGATGCATGAAAAATAATATTACCTGAATGCTTTAAAATCTCAGAAATGACTGTATTTTACTAGTGTTTGGAGTGTAAAATTCCAAGGAGGTGCAAAGTCCTCTGCAGGTAATGCATATCTCACCTCACAGAAAATATCTTATCTTGGCAGTCTCTGTCATGTCAGAGTAAATAATGCTGAAATTCATTAAAGAATCTGGAGACGGAATTTGTCTTCAATAAGGAAGATCTGTATCACACTGCTATTTCCGCTTATCTGCATTGCTGTATTAGAGGATAATTCTTACAAAAGCAGTTGCCTCAGAAATGTGTGTTTGGGGACCCTGAAAGAGGCAGTTCTGGGGAGAATGTCTCAAGGGGAGATGGCTGAGTGGGAACTCAGCTCCGCTCTCTGACATGCTATTTCAGGTGGTTTGTGGGGGCACAGGGGAGAAAAGGTACTGACACGTCATGGGTGGCAGTGGTAGGAGAATACAGCTCTGTGGGCACAAAATTGGTTTTTAATATGCAGGCAAAAATTTCTGGTGCAATTTCCATCACTTTCAGTGAACTTCTGTCACTTCAACATAAAGGGAAATTTGACCCTCTGGTTTTACTACAGGAGCGGGTCCACAGCAGAAAGAGGTATGTGCACATGCACCGCCCCCCCACCCCCAAAAACACGTATATATATATATATATATATATATACACGTATGTATGTGTGTATGTATGTATGAATATTTGTATATGCATACAGAGGGAGTCCCAGCCAGGCTGTAAGAGACAGCTTCACCAGGGACCAAGCAAATGAGAAAAAAGAAGGAAGGAGAAGACAAAGGAGGAGACAAGGGGCCCTTCTGCCCCTTCCTGGGATTCAGACAGACTGGAGGCAGCCCATGTTCCCCCTGCACTGAATGAACACCCTGTTCTCTCAGCTGATGTATTAATAAAGCCAACTTGCTTTTTTTTGGAATTAAGAAAAGTAGATGTTGAGCTGAAGTGACAGCCCTTCAGGAGGTCTTAAAATCGCCCCAAATTTTTTATAGAGGAAACAAGGTTTGCAATTAGGGAATTACAGAAGGTTAAATGGTCCGATTGCTATTAATGCAATTATAGTTGAGGTTGTGATAACTCTAGTGCCTTCTCGAAAACTCAGGCCTCCATTTCATTAGGCCATTTGGTGCTTTTTAAATACTGCTTCTAGCATTTAGCAAAAGGAAATGTGAATTGTGGATCAAAAATCCTGCAGGGATGGCCCATATGCTCTAAAGTTTGAGTGTATGTGTGTCTGGGGTGGGACTAGAAGGTGTTTGAGGAACCTTTTGGTGTGTCCTGGAGAGAACATAGCTTAATGCAACAAAGCAGCAGCTTCAGCAAAGTCATTGTAGTGACTTAGAGATTCTGCTCAGTGAATTAGTGCCTACATATAAATTCTGGGCTACTGCACCTGACAGGAATAGTCAACAAGAATATGACATTGCCTTAGTACTGGTGTCTCCACTGCTTGTTCTGCCAGAATTCACCTTGTCCCTCTGCATCTTCCATATGGCAGGCACTTAAGGAAATATGGTAATTTAAGAGGTTCAACTGTTTCCATCTAAATTCCCCTTCTCAAGGATAAGTGGTGACCCTTTGAATCATTCAGCTTCAAGATTCCACCTTATGCTACAGCCTTACCCTCTGGCTGAGCAGCACTCTGTGTCCTTTCCATCCAGCCACCTGTTTCCACAAAACCCACAGGAGCTTACGCTCTCTGAGATCTGGGTCAAGCTGGGCTCAGGTGAGCCTGCGTGTTCAATGCTTACAGGCAGAAAGACAGATGGACAGAAAATGGTAAGGTTTGCCAGCATTTGCTAGAACTATTGGCGTACAACAGCCTTGTGTCTCAGCTGTTGCCAGTATCGGGCTGTTCTGCTCCTTGTGATGTTTGGGCCAGGCCCACCATCCATTACTTCTGCACACCCACTCTCCTTTACAGCAAAATAAACTCTGAGAAGCACTCTCAATGGGTGGCTAATATTCGGGCCTAGGACTCCAGTACATTTGGGGTTTGGATCCTGACTGTGCTGCTGACATGATTTATGGCATTTGCTGTTCAGTTTGAAATGCCAAGGACATTCATCAAGCTGTACAAAAAGGCCATTCCATCCTTTTCTCTCTCCAAAGCATGTCTGAAGAGGTATTTTTGGCCACTAAGTGTAACAACCAACACACCGTTTATCTAAAAAAATAAGGACTCCATACACGAAAGAGGGGATCATTGAGACCATTAAGATGACAGCACACACATCATAAATAGTAGGCTACCTTTCTTACGGCATGCGAAAGAAATGCCACATACACTTATTTCGTTTTATTAATCTCAGCTGAATTTTGTAATGAAATTTTCCTGTAGGGAGTGCAATTATTTTTTAATATCCTTTATTTTTAAAAATATTTTTTCAACTTGTGCAGACTTTTATCTTAGTACAGTTAGGCAGATGGGTAGAAAAAATAACTGACTTTTTTTTTCTTTTTTTTGCCTTTTTTCTTTTTTTGACTAGTAAGTAAAGACATGAATGGATAAAATCATCATTGAAATTGAGACACAAACAGCATTTCCCAAGCTAAGTGCAAAGACAAGCCGACACGTCTGCATTTCAAATATGCAAGGGAAATTACTGTGGAAGGACTGCGCTAATTCTCATTCCTGTGAAAGGGCAAAATGTAAATTGCTGTTTTGCTGTTCATGCACATCACCTAGCACAGCAGGATCTTGGTCCTTGCTTAGACATTCTCGAAGGCTATGAAGCAAATAAATATTCTTTGCCATTTCTATTCATTTTCATGAAACATCTTTTGCCCAAAGGCTTTCGAGGGTTACATCCAAACTGCATAGCAGAGGCATCCTATAGGGAGGGTGCTCCAGGTGCCCAGTGCCTTAAACATCTGGACCAGGAGATGGACAAATTGTGGAGCAGCTCTTTAACTGACGTGTGTCAGCCTGTGGTGGGGGGGTCATCTAGCCAACCTGTCTGCTCCTGCTGTGGCTGTCCAGCTGCGACTGGCAGACACAAGGACCATGTTTTCTGTGTGCTGCTACAGGTCTGGCCACCTGGAAGTGACCTGAGGCTATGACTCTGCCCCTTACACTTCTTGTTGAAGCTTGATATTTATAGAATCACAGAATCATTTTGGTTGGAAGAGACCCTCAAGATCATAGAATCCAACTGTTAAGCTATCACTGACACTAAACCATGTCCCTAAGAACCTCATCCACACAACTGATTAGGCCAGTTTTCAAATCCAGAGCAGCCCCACTGAGGAAAAGACTTTCTAGGGACAAAATTCCTCACATTTTACTCTCTCTATCTTCAGTGTGCAGTATGTAAAGACCCCCAAACAGCTCCAAATACTATAGTGTGCCTGCTGTATGATTAAAATCAAAACTTGCTAACAAATGGTGGATATTACATTGCTAACAAAAAGCAATTTTTTTCTTTAAAAGTTGCAAAGCACAGAAACAACTGCATAATGAAATAATGAAATCTAGAGGCTACCCATTTGAAATGCCAAGGCTTCTTGTCCCCTATATGGCAGCTACCTGGCCATTAGAATTTCCCAACAGAAATCAAATTATACCCGGCCAGGTAGGACAGCGTAGACACAAGGGCACAGCCGTGTGTCCACAACAACATGGACTGGTGAGGGAGAGCTTGCCCCTTCCTCTTCCTCACTGGATTTGCAGTGCTGGAGCAGGATGTAGATGTAGGCACCTGATGTTCCCATGATCCTGGCAGCTGAATCACGCTCTCAGGGCCAGCACTCTTAATGGTGTGGTAGGGAAGCTTGGCCAGGAACTAATAGTGTGTTGAAGACGTAGTGTGTCCCTGCTTCTGGAGCTGGAAAACCAGTGTGCTCTCAGGCTGTCATCACAGCCAAAGGAGACGTAGGGTGGTGAGGTAATGGGAACATAATGAAAAACCGTCCTTGAGAAAGAGCTTAAAAATGTGTCCTGACATCAGATGAGAGGCCCTCAGCCTTGCCTAGAAGCCTGAGCTTCCTTCCTGAGGAACATTCATGGGTTCATATCCAGGGCTGTGGTGGTGACACTGTATTGCATGTGAGGTCTCCACGTTGAAAGGGGGGCAGAAGGGGCAGGCGAGTGACGTGCTTTGTCATTCCAAGCAATGTGTGAGATTTTGCTTACTCACAAGTGGCACAGATGAAGATGAAGGGTATAGATGTGCCTGTGAGATGTTCAGGCCTATTTGCCATCAATTCAGAAAAATGCACTTTTCCAGATGTCTGCAAATTCTGGTATAGGTGCTGTAAACCAATGGTACAATAGTGGATGAGGTATTCACTCTTAGTGCAAACATTTTTCCTACTTGTACCATGCCAGGATGTTTTACTTGCTTAAATCATCACTAAGTAGAAAGCAGGTGGTTAAAGTCTTGTCACTTTATTGGTTTGTCTGTAACTGTAAGAAAGGAAAAGGTAGCAGACCAAAACCATTTAATCTGAAGGAAATTTAAAGAGAGAAGTTAGCAAAAGAAGGGCAGTTGTTTAAAAGTGTGAAACTGCTGAAAAGGGCCAAGTTACCAGGGGTTATCCATAGATGTGGCCAAGTTAAACAAGACAAGCTGGTGACTTGGCGAAGCCACACCTGCAGTGTCATTCATAAACCCAGCCTGTCCCTGGACAACCATAGCAGCTTTGATTGTTCCTTGTTTAACTTGGCCTTTGGATGACTAACTCTTCTGAAAGTTGGCTTTTTAGGTAGATATTATACCTTAAAACATCTGACTGTTTTTCATAGATGCAAAGTTCTTGTTTATTACTTGATTCCTTTGTGCTGACAGCTTTGGGATGGTCCTACCAGAGCTTTGAGACAGTCCTACGAGAGACAAGCATGTTTCTAACTGGCAGGAGACAGTAAAACCAACATTGACTAATCTGCTGGACAGACTTGGAGAAAAAAACCCAGAAGTCCCAATGGGTTCATCTTCTCCTTTGGAGCCTGCAGGCTTTAGCTGGAATTTGGAAGACAGTGGCAGAAGATTACAAAAAAAACCCACACAGGAGAGTCCAGTTTCAGAACTGAGATCCAGACAGTGATGCCTCAAAGACTCAAGTGTCAGGTGATATCCTTAGGGAAGGTTGTTTTGCAATGTTTTGGTGACCCTACAGAACAAGTAGTGTTGAATGTCATCAGCATCTAAGAAGCTATTTTCCCCCACAAAATTATGTGACAAGAGCGAAGCTATTTCATTTTCATTGAGATTTTCCATCAGTTTTATGGGGAGAGATCGTACTGAAAACAAGCAAAAAAGCACTTCCAGGAGCTCAGCACCAGCACTTTGCTTTTCCCAGAGCAATCAGAGTCCTGTTTTCAGATTACCCAATTTTTTAACTGAGCAGAGAAAACACAAGGATGAACTTCATAGAGTAGCAACCTTGAAACTTGCATTGGATGTTGCAATTTTGGGAACAGTTTATCCCCTCCCTAGGCTGGCTGCTCAGGCTCGTGGATATCCATACCTGAGGAAAACCCACTAGTGCCTCAGATCAAGAGTGCTAAACTGCAGTTCTTGGAACTTGTGGCAGCGTGGACCACGCCACTCCACTGCCGCTGAGAGCCTGGGGCTTGGTTGACTGGGAGCTGCTTGCCGCAGATCAGTGGTGTCTGTCAGGTAGGTACTGACTTACATATAAGATGTCTTAGCCCTCTGCTACATGTCCTAATTTAAATTGCCATCGCAGTGAGAGGAACAAACTTTGATCCACCTGGATCCTGGATCTAGAAACACCCCAGTCTTGATTTTTGTCAGCATGGTGGCAGGGCTCAAGGGTGCTTGGGGTGATCTTCAAGGCAGCCGTGCCTGCTGAGGGTAAGTCCTGTGCAGGAACCTGCTCCTCCCTCTGCCCTCATCAGGACAACTGTGGGCTGAAATGTGGCTTAGGTTCTCCCCATGCAATATACTCCTTCCTTAAAGGTCCAAGGTAGCCTTCCTGGCGAGAGCCAGGTGCAAGTAGTCGCCTTTGCTCTGGGACAAGGGGAGCATGGGAGCTGAGAGCCACGGCTGTAGAAATGCACCAGTGGGTGAAATGCTGCCAGTCACCTCTCAATGTGCTTGTGGAGTAAGAAACAATGACAGCCCTTGTGCAGCCTCATTCTTCAGTCGGTGCTGGGAGGTTGCTTGAATGTAACACTATCATTTTGGGAGGGCCGGCCTCTATCGTTCCTGTGGCAGGCAGTGTCCATCCTGGCTTGCAGCTAAACCTGTGAAAGGTGACATCATGCAGGAGGCACTTCAAGGTGCAGCCCCCTGGCAGTGCCTTGGATTAAGCTGATTACTGGCGAGAAGCGGCAGGAGCAGCAGAGGAGCCCCTGGGGCTGAGTCAATAAAGTGAAGAATACATTCCCCCGTGATAAATGGAAAGCCCTCAGCCACCTTGAGCTTCGTGTCACAGAGCTCCATGCTGGAAATGACGGAACAGTGAGATAAACTACAGCCACCCCAAGGGCTCTGTCAGAGCCTGCAGAACCCAGTCTGGAGGCTGCTGCCTCCCAGCCCTGGGGCAACCTGCTATTTATGCTTGGAGCAGACAGTGGTAGAAAGTACATAAAAACTCAGGACCATACTGGGGACTGTGGAGGAAGCAGTTGCCCCAGGCTGAGCCACCTTGTCTGTGAAGAATGGTGAGAATGCCCCCCGTCCTGTCCTGGTTCTCAGATTGGGCCATACTCTGCATGCAGCTACTTTCTTCTGCCCTTCTCCCATGATGATTTCCAGATCCTTCTTTCTACTACTTATCAGTGTAGGTGCTGCTCTTGGCTGGGAGGTCCCATCTACTGCAGGGTGTTCCTGTGGCCAGAAAGCTTGAGGACAGTGTCTCATTGCAGCCCTTCCCCTGTGTCTCCTTTAGATCCCCCAGGCCATGCGATTTTCAGAGGATCACTGAGGACCAAGGAGGGCGAAGAGCTCAGCTGCTCTGCAAAGCAGGTCCCGTGCCCGTGACGGCTCTTTGACAGAGGAGGGACCCGTGCCATGCTGTGGGGAGGCTGGCATGGGCACAGGAGTGAAAGGACAGCAGTGTCTCAGGCAGTCTGGGAGGCAGCAGTCCAAAAACCCAAGAATCAAACCAAAAGAAAACAAGTAAATAAAAAAAAAACATTGCTTTGGCTTCAGCCAGGAGCCCAGGACAGTAAACAGAGGAGCCTGGAAAGCCAATATATTCTGCCCTGGGGAAATTGGCTTTGCTTGAGCCAAAGGGGGAAGAAATGCATATAAAATAAAGAGTAAAGATGAAAGCCGTATACCCCAAGCACAAATCATCACAGACGTGATTGGCAGTTTACATATTACATTTTATAACATTCCTCTTCCCCTCCCTCCATATTTTCTTTCTCCCCATTTATCTGCTGACAGATCGTATGCACGCCTTGCGCTGCACACATAAGCGCTCTGCTCCTCCCTCGCATCCTTCTCAGACTTCGAGCCAGTCCTTCCCGGGGTTCATACCCCCCACCACCACCCCAGCTGCATGCAGAGGAGATGTCAGGTCAAGGACTGAGTTGTCACAAGTCCACTGAAAAGATTTCCTGTTGTGTAAAAAAGAAAAAAAATAACAACAATCCAGGCCCTCTCCTCTGGCTTATTTGCTTTTTATTGAATCCGGTCAAATCACGATTTCCCCCTCCTCTTTCTTTTCAATAAACAATCAGCTCCGTGTCGACTTGATTATGAGCTGCTGATGCAGCATTGTTGAATCCAAGCCCTGAGTGTGTGTTTTGGCAAAACCAGTGCTATTTTCAATCAGGCGTACGAGCTGGCTTGCCAAGAGGCTCAGCTTTCTCAGCAGACCTGAGGTGGGTTGGAGGCCACACTCGCTCCTGGCGGCTGTCCGGGCAACAGGACCTGGTCCCAGGTCTGCACAGCTCAGCACCAGCACTCCTGGCAGGGCAGACAGCACCTTGCTGCTCCTCCTATTGCTTTGCTTTCTTCTCCCCAGGTAATGGACTAACCCAGGTGGAGAAGTGTCTAGAAGAAGCTGCCTTTCCTTAAGCTGAGAATCTGCTGAGACTTCTTGATTCTAATAGCTAAAATTGCCTTGTTTTAAAAGAATACTGCTGTGGTTTTGCAGCCTTGGCTAACTACAGGTACCAACAGACCGTGTTATGAATATGTGTGTGTGTTGAGACACCTCTCCGAAGCAAGTCCTTCCATGTTAGATGCTGAACTGACCCGGAGCAGGGTATCAGCAGGATCAGACAGGTGGAGCTCTGGGGGCAGCCGCTCAGCATGTTGGCTCCCAAGGAAGTTTGCTTTGTCCCCCTGCAACACACACAGCCCTTTTACCCCTGTGGCCAACGTATGTTCCTGGTGCAGGAGCTCTGTGAGCCCTGAGCTGTGGGATAGCTGAGGAGCAGGGGTTTACACTGGGGCAGATGCCTTCCAAGTTGGCTTTTTTACACTCAGAAGACACAGCCTTCATGTCTTCACTCTGTTTAAAGGATATTTATTTCTTTCCAGAGCAATGGTGTATCCCAATCCCCCATTCTCCTCTTGGGCCACTTGTGCTTTTGGTGTCTGTTTTTGATGCTCTGTTTCCCATGGATTCAGAAGGTGTGATGGCAGGTGTGTGAAATACAACAGTGAAGGCACAGACACAGAACTTAAGTGGGCTGCAGTTTGAGCAAAGTGATTTCCCACTTCTCCCATGACAGCCCTCTTGCAAAAGTCTCTTTTCCCCAAGTGGAAGGAAAAGCTTACTCCTTAATATGCTGATAACATTCAGGATTTGCAAACTGACTGTCTACGTAATTCTTTTTGCTTTCTAATCAAATATCTTCTCCTCCTCCTCACTCTCCCTAATTTTGCTACAGGGAGAGGGCACTGGGGCAGTTTGCAGTGGGCAGGGCTGGCAGGTGTGGGCAATGGCAGGCCCTGCTGATGGAGGGGTGCTGCCCTCAACGGGGCTGTGCAGGGGTGGCTGTGCACGCGTGTACCCGCGTGTGAGCGTCCAGCTATGCCGGAGGCTGCCTGTGCCTGTGACTGCATCTCCTCTTGCTGAATTCCAGAGGTGTTACGTGTCCTGTGGAGAGGAGGAACTATTTATGCCACAGGCATAAACAAATCCACTGAGTATTCCCAATTACACAGGTTGCTCAGGGCCTGAGCTCAATCCTGCTCTGGACAGGGACAAAAACTCCCGCTACCTTTGGTGGGAGCTGGGTGGGGGCTTCGCTGCAGAGATGCTGCAGGGAGGGACACGAGGGCAAGCTGAGGGAAGCATGGTGGGGTGCTGTGGGGCTGTTCCCTGTGTGCTCCGCAGGCCCTTGGCAGCCCAGGGCAGGATAGGCTATCAGCAGTACTGGGGACAACCAAGCTGGGTGCTTAAGTAGGCACGTGACGAAAAGTGGCGGTACAGACTGCAACCCCTTATGCTCAGCAGCACAACCCTGCAGGGCTGATTCACCCAGGAGGGAGAAGTTACCTTCCCTGGCACACCTATGCTTGAGGACAGATGGACAGGGATCTGTGTCCTGACACAAGCCTGTTTGGCCACTCGCCCCTTGCGTCTCTTGCTCAGAGCCCAGCAGAGGTGCTGGCTGGCAGGAAGATCCCCATGTCCTGTGGGGTTCACTCCCACCTCCTGAGAGGCCTCGCACCTCTCCTGACCTCCTGGCACTGAGCATGGCAGCCAGGCCACCTTGCAGTGTGGGGCACTGCCTGGGATGTCTTTGCTTGGCCATCAGCACCTCGAGAACAAGTGGCTTTGCCTGCAGAACAACAGCACAACTTGCCTTCAGCATGGATGTACCTATCAGTCTCCTGCTCCAGATGCCTCCACCCAACATGAGCTTGTTCTGACATCCACCTGGGCTTTGCTCTGTTCAGTGTACTGAACCACATATGGACCTGCAAAGACCAAGGTTTGGAGGCAGTTTCAACTCAGCTGTGGTTTTCCATCCTGTGGATGTAATTCCTAATAACATGAGCTCACTTATTTCTTCTGATTTGCTTTCTGATTTCAAATACAGATCTGGGTGTGATAGCTTGCAAGGTATGCTTTACTCACTGAATGCTGTCTCTTCTTCCTTTCACAGATTATTTTTAATAAATGTTGTCTCTTTCTTATTATGCAGCTCTGAATGCTGTTTCCATCTGTTTCCCTCTGACACTTGACTTCACATACCTGTGTTTCTCGGGTACACACCAGATGTCTGTCATCTCCTTACTAAGTGATAGGTTATGTTATTTGCTAGTAGCTGCTGACACAAGCCAAAGGATTGTATTTCTGCCTCCTAATCACACAAGAGACTTGAGCCAGTGCACGTTTGTACCTGACTGAGACAAACACTGGCACCTCCTCTGGTGTGCAAGCTCAACTCAGTAGGAAACAGTGGCTTATTGGTTCATGGGAGACATGTAGAGTAATTATGATCACTACCCAAATTAATTTTTAAAATATATTGTTACTAGACATTTAAAAACATACCTTTTTCCCCCATATTTTAAAGGAAGTGTATGGCACCATTGCTTTTAACATGGGCCACGGGATGCCACCAAGCAACACCTGCACAGAGCTGACGTGACTTGGTAGATGGCGTCCTGTTTTAGAAAAATGTCCCTAGTGCGATTTATTCATTGACCTTTAGATACATATTGAGGTACAGTCAGTGAAGAGAAACTGGTGTTTCCGTGCGCACGTCACCTCAAACCAGAAGATACCTCTAACACTAGGCAGGTGAATCGTGCTTTACTGGTGTCTCCTTCTCTCTCCTGACACTGAAAGGACCCCTGAGGTCAAGCTCAGAAATAACATTGCCAATCTCAAAATGCAAGAGAAGTGATTTTATTCCTGGTCTTTCCTGGAAGACTTTGGATGATCCCAAACCTGTGACATTCAAAACTTCCCTCATTGTTCAAATTTGCCCTTTTTTTCCTTCTTTGCTGGCTGAGTGACACTCTCATGTTCTGGGTGATTCACCACTGCCCTGGATGTTTCCCAGCATGAAATTTCTCTCAGCGAGTGATGAATGAGTGCTCTGCCTTAACTCTGCAAGAGCAAAGGGCATGGCTACCATATGCACCACAACTTTCAGAGCATGATGGATATGAGCTTTTACAGAAATCTTTATTTGCCCTTCCTTGCCCTTGGAACTAAACCTCTCATGAGCAGTTTTCAATTTAATTTACTCTCTTCAGGGGGAAAAAAAAAAAAGAGGGTGGCAAATCAAGCATGATTCTGTTACAGTGATTCTAAGATGGTGTAAAACCCAGTGGTGGGGTATGATGGGCTGCTGGGCCAGGCACAGTATTGGAGCATCACTGGACAAGCAGGGAAGTCAAGGATGTTACTGCACTTCTGGCAGTACCAGCCTTCAGACTGCTTTTGGTACAGCTGTAGGGCTGCTTTCATGGCAAAGGCTCTTCTGAAAATGAGCTGGTTTTACAATGGCTTTAAGCATTTGCTTTTCACTGGAATTTGGTATACAAAATCTGATGTGATTTTTTAGAAACAAAACAAAAGAAAAAAAGAAAGAAACTGGTCTTGGTTTTTGTTGTTGTAACAACAGCAGAACCTACTAAAAACACAGGAAACCTTAGCCCTTTGTTGTTTAGTGACAACAGCTCCTGTATGGTAGGTACAAAGGAAAAACATGACCAGGCTATAGCTTTTGAAGATCTTAGATCTGTTCTTGGCTCAGCTGTAAATGCTATATGGGACCATGGTTGTCATTTACAAAGGGGAGACAAATTTTTAAGTTCTTTAGGTCACCTGACCTGAAGTCAGAGACAGATCTGTATGCACTTGCATGGAGGCAACCTGATCCTGGAGAAAGCTATTGTAATGTAACCAGTAACTGTGACTGAGGATGGGTGCACAGGGCTTATGTCTGACATCAGCAGAAAGTGGTTCATGTGCTTCAAAATGTGTTTACAAAGGCTTTGCATGGGACATGTCTGAAAATATAGGTGCCTTTTCACCTTTCTTCCTCCAGAAATGAACTGCAAAGGCCAGCCATGTGTGGGAGGGGGTTTTAATAGCCACAAGCAGCCAGGATTTGTGTCTACTGCAATAGAAGTGGGAAAGAAGAGGAGGCCAGAGCAGGGGCAATGAATAACTATGAAGCTGAAGGCTAGTAGCATATTAAGATGATAACAAAGTGATGTTAACAAAGCCCTGAAACCCATCCCCACCTTGTAACTGGGGCCAGATGTGTAGGACAGGTCGATACTCCTGGCCAGGCTGTAGAGCTGATGGTGCACTTGCTGCAGGAGGGTTTGGGGCCACAGAATCACACCAGTGCTGTGGGAGCCAGGGAGCCAGGGAACTGCCAAGGTGAGCAGGCGGCGGCACACGAGGCAACACTGTCTCACTGTGGGAGTGTCCCTCTGCTGCACTGGTGTGTCTGTGGGTCCTTGGCAGAAATTTTGGGTTCAGCACTGGCAAGACAAAATACCATGAGTGGGTTAAGTTGTCAAGCTGCTCATTTATTTTCATACACACAATGGTGATCTTGAACAAGCCCCATCCTGTTTGTGCTCAGGGATTACACTATTCATTCTCTGCCTTAAAACTAGATAGGCTGAGGAAGTCCCTGGCCTTCCAGTTAGCTAAAAGGGGAGCTTCTGGACAATGTGGCAGGTGCTACCACATCCTCAGCTGCACCACTGGATTTGCCAAAGCTTACATTCAGCAAAGAGTTCAAAAGTTCGCATCAGGGATGGGTGATTTCCAGGAGGCCGGGCAAAGAGTTTGGAAGTGAAACCTCTCTGTGATCCAAAACCAAGGCAGTGGGTCCAAGACATTACCTTGGGTCTTTATTCAGAGCCATTCAAAACTCTTGGTCAAGAAATGTAGCTCTTCATCACATCAAAGGGCTTTCTGTTCTTGGCTGTCCGGTGTTGGCAACTTTCAAGAGTTTGGATATTCTGCAAATAGAGTTTCTGTATGAGAATGATGCCTTTCAGCTCACAGATGTGTCTGCTGCAGTGATGGGTTTGGAGAAATAATCAAGCGATGAGTAACCAAAGTAAACCTGGTAAGTTAGGTGAGTTTAGGTGAGTTAATGCACAACTAATGCACTGTCCGGCCCAGGCACGTTAATATGAAGAGGTTCCCTGTAATAACTTTGGAACCTTTGTTCTGTCCCTAATCAGTGGTGTGAACAAGTATATCTTCAGGCTGAATGCCAGCCACCAAGGACAGAGTTTTGTCACCCCCAACCATTGGCTTCCTAAACAGCTGCAGGCTCTCCAGGGCTGGGCCTCTAAGGGTTGCTTGTGAAGGGAGCAGAAAAGAGCATCAATATCTTATGCCAGCCTTGCTACTCTTTGGAACTCAGATATTTTTGTTTTAATTGGGGCTGAGCTGTGTCTAATCAATACCCTTGTTTAGACAAAGACAGGGGAGGAAAAGTTTGTAAAAAGCCCTGTTTAACAAAGAGAGTTGATGGACCAGCTAAGAACCCGTCTCTTGAAAACAAGTCAACAAATGAGCAAACAAGACGAGAGTAACAATCTGATTTTCATGCAAATGCTTTCTCTTCAAGAGGACTCCATAAGCATAAACAGAAATTAGTGGCTAATGTTCATTTGCATATCCTAAACCACCTCAAGCTCTTTTGAAACACTTTTGCAAAGCATTTTGCTAACCAGCACTTGTCCCTTCCCTTGCACTCTTTCCTGTACAGGCAAGTGCTATTTGTCTGCAGAAAGGGAAATTGCAGATTACAGCCTCTATTGAATTAAGACTCACAGCCTCCAGAGGGGAGCATCAAATGCATTCATTGCCACACAGCCCTTGACAAGAGCAAGGAAAGTAGTAAATTACTTGCTACAGATGGTACAGGGAAATAGCAGAAAGCTTTTAAATAGTACCTGATGCCCTATGCCCCTCTCAAATGCATCTTAAAGCTGGTCTAAAGGCATCTTCTGAAGAGTTCAGTGGGTATATTTGCTTATTTTGAGATGAGAAGGTGGTACAGCTCCAAAACTTCAGTGTTTGGAGGCCAGGTTTGGCATTTCTGTTGTGTCAAGTCCACCCATCGACCCTGTGCATGACTACAGCTGTGACTTCCTTCCCTCTCCCCCACAGCCTGCACACTATTTGCTACTCTCCCAAAAGCAGCCAAGTCAGGGTGCAATACTTGCTAGATTGGTGAAAATCCATAACAAACTCCCATTTCAGTTGCTTGAGGAATGTGCTGCTTTTCAAGACTCTCAAACTGGTTTCTAAACATCTTACTGGGAAATGTGAAAGGTGTGTACACTGAAAAAAGCTACATGAAGTTGCTGGAGGTGCTAAATGGTAATAATGCCACATTTAAGTCTTATTGAGGGAAGCAGAAAGCTACTCCAAAGAGGTGTTTTCCAAGTGTCTGGTTCATCTGCTTGTTTCCAAATAAAATTTGCTGCCCAAACATGTGTTTTCCTGTTGCAGAAGAATTTTTACCACGTGCATAATAGAGATGTAATTAAACAGTCACCGGAACAGGCACAGTAGTGATGATGGCCTCAGCCAGCCCTAGATCTGACAGCCCCTCTGGGCCTTGTGCCAGCAGAGCGGCAGGGAACAAACAGCTCCCCAAAATGGCTCATGGCACTGCAGGCGGGCTGGGTGGTATGGGGACAGCATGAAGATGTCATTCATGGGGTGCCATGAGTGGTTTTGTCCCAGAGATCAGTGTTAGAACTGTAACACTGCCCATGAGCAATCATGGCAATGGCTTTGATCCACTTGTCCTGGGTTTCAACTAGTGCAACCAGTGGATCAGGAATACCAGGACTGCAATGTGCAAGCAGAGGCAGGGCCCCTGTAGCCAAAGGGGGCATTTTTTTTCTGGCTTTTGCTCATTACACCCCCAAGGACCTTCTGGAAACTGAGGGCAGCAATTTCTCCCCTTCTCTTCATCCCTGGCTGCAGCTCAGGGGTCATAAGAAAGAAGGACTGGCTGTGGGCAGGGTTTTTACTAGGTTTGCTGCCAATGCAGAGCCCTGTGCTTGAACATTCTCTTCTTCTCCTGCAGATGACATCATCTGGTGTCATGAAGGGGCTTTTCTGTCTTCATGGTGGCAGTGGCTGGATCCGATCCCGGGGGAAGCAGGTGCTTGCTCAGAACCCCACATTCCCGAGCCAGGGTGTCCGCAGCCGGTGGCACCGTGCTGTGCTTCCCTCTGTGTCTCAGTGAACACCGTGGGATGTCAAGGGCAAGTGGGATGCATTGATTACTTGGGTGCTTTCTATTTCTGGGCATGACAAGCAGTCCATTTCTTCTTCTTCTTTCATGTTCACTCAGTGCTCTACACCAATTTACACTGCACAGGTTTATCTGCCAGGCAGGGTAATAGAGCAGCGTATGGGAGGGTCTCTGGGGCTTTTGTAGGGGCTTGATATTGCTGAGCTGTGAATGTGGAGAGAGGCAGCCTGTGTAGCTAATCCTGCAATAAAATAAGCAGTCCTTCATAGTGGATGTCGAATTTGCTAAATATATGATTGTTTATTGTTTGCATGTGTAATGATGTGCATGAATTTAGCAATAATAATAAACATGACAGCATTTCAGTAATGCACCAGATAAAATCCTCCCATCACTCCCAGGAACACTAACACAATACGTTCATAAATTGAATGAAAGGGAGTTTTCTTCCAAAATTTAAAAAAAGAGCTTTCTGTTATCTAAGCTAAATAGCAAAAGAGCTCACTAGATTAGTCGCACTGGTACACTCCAACTGCAGGTGAGTTCATAAGCTTCTCTCTGATGCAGCAAAATCAGATCAGTGTAAGGGGCAAGGGAACAGACATTAACCTGTGCTGTCACTGAGGGGACAGCTCTCCTGTGAGGAGTGGACTGGTAATTCACAGGCCTTTCAGCTTAGACAAAACTGAGCATTCAGTTTTATCTCAGCTTCTTCTCCCTGTGGACCAGGAGCCTTTTGGTCATGGCTCTTTTATTCCTCTTATATTCCTCTTTTGTTCCTCCCCTGCAGTGATACACCTGTGTTACCAGCACTGCAGAGGGGAATATTCAAAAGTAACTGTGTATGAATGTTTATTTTCCCAAATAAGAATATTTGACCTGTACCAGGAAAACTGTCTCCCTCCCTTCCAGTTTGCAGTCTGTGGCACCACAACTTTTTGGTAATGGCCTATTAGCCACCTGCTGCCTGACCCCATTAATCCTGTCTGATGTCCTCCTGGATAGTTCATCATCCACAAGCAGGACTTGGACCAGGCAGTGATACTTCTATCCAAACTCCTGCAGATGCCGAGGCTTCAAGCCTTGCCAGTTCTGCGTGGTTACCACGCATGCCATTGGACTGGGATGATGCACGGCTTGGCTGGAAGCACAGGGAGTGCAAACCCTGGTGAAAACCTGGCTGCCAGTCCCGGTGAGCGAGCATCCTTGCTGCTGTGCAGAGCTGCCATCTGTCAGGTTGGCCCCTGCTGTCCTCACTGCTTCAGTTTCTCAAGCTAGTGGCTTTTTTGTTTGTTTTCAAATGGAAGCAAATGTTAACCTCAGCCTGTGGATGATGCAGCCCATAGCTACCAGCAACATATCTTTTTGTGTGGATTGCTGGGATGAAGGGCCTTAACTGAAAACCACACGGTAACCAAAACGAGCCCCAGCAGATGAGCAATGCAGCCTCTTATCAGCCTCAAGGGCAAACGCCATCTTACAATACCTCAGGAAGCAACCAGGCTGCTGTTTGCAGTGCAAAGCACATTAGAAAGCGTGGTCAATGTCAGTGGGTGCAGGGTGAGGCAGAGACTGTATGTACTGGCGGCACCACTGGAACCATCCTGGAGACTGGTGCAGAGTTGGCATTCTCCCTGCTTCCCCACCTGCGAGACATGCACTGTGAAGACTTTCATGAGGCATTAATAAGATGCAGTTCATTTCTTGTTTTGAGTGGCTTCTTGGGGAAAATATACAAGGAGAATCCAGTTGGGTATAACTGAACAAAATTTGGATGGGGTTTGTTCAATTGTAGTGACAATTTTTCCACACTGCCATCTGGTCCAGTCTCCTGTGTTCCTTCTCTATCCCTTCCTTACAAGCTGGAGAAAACTTGGGGAGAGTACATGTGCCTGAGAGCAACCCTAAGCTCTGCCATAGGATGTGTATGGCAGGACATAAGAAGATTTGAGCTTGAACTCAAATTGCTGGTAACAACAGTGACGTCCTCGTCTGTCTTCCCCGGCCCATTTCCCTTCAAGATACAAGTGCTGTTCTGGCTGATAGAAATGTAGAAACATTACAATTGTTGATTTTGCATTCGAGTAGTGAAGAACCCAGGCAAAGCCCATGCCCAGGTTTTTGGAGGGATCACGGAGAAGTGAGGTGGTCCCAAGGGCTGTGGCTGTGCTTGCACAGCCTGGGGGCTTCCTTGCAGCAGGGTGGTGGGTTTGAGTAGCCTTACCCACTGCAACTTCTCCTTGAGAAATGCTGGTGATTCAGGGGACACGATGGCTCCTTTCTTCTCACCCTGGTACTGATCAGACTTGCAGGGAGGTACTTTTCAGCTGAAGACTGCAGTTTCCCTCTGGCAGTTTGCTGCAGCGTTTCATCAGCTTTCTGGTTGTCCTGACACAACCATACCTGCCCCTTCAGCACTTCCACCAAGGGCCCCATTGGTGCTTTTCTGGTTTCATCATTTTGGAGGCTCACACTGTGTTGTTTTTCCATGAGGAAGGCAAAGTTCAGGCTACAGGTCTGTACACAGTAGGTACAACTGTCTTCCTACTTGCACAACATGCTTTTGTAAATGTATTGAAGGGCATTTGGGCTGAATGACTTCAGCTTCCTAATTGTCTTCACGGTCTTGGCTCATCAAAACCCCTTGACAGGCTGCCAGTCCCATGGTTGGCTGCAAATTCTGTTTCTTCTTCCGAATAACTGGAGGAAGAAGCTGTAAAGTGTCAGGCCTGGAGGAGGTCCCCGCAGAGTACCACCAGAAGTGCTCCCATGTGTGTCCCCTCCATTAGTGCCTGTCAGCCAGCCGGCCCCTCAACCATTTCACATGTTGTCTGGAGCTGTTGCAAAATGCTCATTCTCCCCCAAAAGTGCTGTCTGGTGCCTAGTGATGTCTCACCCAGGCATCGCCTCCAGGCAGCTACTGTTACCAGTCTCATTTACAAACTCACCAGAAAATTAAATGAGGCTTGTTTTCCATGAAATTCTGTCAACTGGCACTGATGCTCTCTCTATTTTTGTTGTACTCAAATCCCATGTCAGTTTCTGTGTTGTCTGGTCTGGAATTGATGTCAGATATTTCCACGCTGCCTTTTTTTAAACACTGGCACACACTTAGACCTTTTCCAGCCCACTGGAACTTAGCTGGCACCCCTGGGGTTATTAAAAATTAATGCCAACAGGCCAAACATCTCCAAGACAACTCTTTAAGGACTTCAGGGTATGAGTTATCTAGGCTTTGCAATTTAGAATTGTTTGTCCCTAACAGCTGTTGTCTGTCATTCTTCTCAGCCATGCACTAGAGAGCACTTTATCATCCTTATGTCATCTTTTTCTTTTCAAATACAGAACAAAAATATTCATCAAACTCTTCTGCATTATCATTTGTTCTTCTTTGGGTGCCACGTTGCCATCCACACTTGGAACATCTCATTAATTGTGACTTACTTTTAGCTTGAAATTCATTGAAAAGCTGTTGAAGACACAGCAAGGACTTTGGGGCAAGAAAACAGAATTGTTGCTTGTTGATCTTCTAATAAACTACCTCCCCAAAGAGTGAAGTTTAGACCTTAACAAATTCCACTCTTCACTCCCTCCCTGAAAGGTAAGGAGTGGAGTAAGTGGAAAGCTGAAACCGGGAGGGGTCTGGATCCAATACGTTATTTGTTCCTTGTGCGAAGACCAGCTTTGGTTCAAACCACTCCAGCTGGTAAAACTTTCACTCCGTAAATTCAGTGTGAAACCAAATGTGTTTCTTGAAACAGATCCTTGGAGGACTTTCAAAGACACCGGTAGGTCAGATGTATCCAATTAGTAAGGGCCTGTGACAGCAGGCGAGGGCCCTGAGGGGCAGGGTGGGGAATCTTCCCAGAATGTCTTGCCTGCACCAGGCTGAACTTCACTGAGGTCACCCCGTGGGTTAGGGTGTGGGGAGTTCACAGTGGGGCTTTGGTGGCGGAGACTTCTTTGAGCAGGGCTGGCAGAGACAGTGTGGGGATGAAGCGGGGCATGGGTTATTCTGCGGTTGTGGCAGCGCGCAGGGGCTCGCCTTGCTATTGCGTATGCATATATGGTGTCTGCTGTCACCACCACCTATGCATCTAACTGCGTGGCTTGGCATGTAGTTGTGAAATGGGAATGGAGGTACACATCTGTTCTTGCCTTTTCAAAACTTCTGTCTTTGCTTTTTACTGTTTTGTGAACATGTCTTCTCAACAAATTTTCAGCTTGACTTCTCCTTAGCCATGTTCTGTATCACCTGGGAAGGTTTCACCTTGCATAGTATATCCCAGCTTTTTCAGGAGAGCTCCAAACCAGGCTTGCTCCTGTTTAGAGTCCCTACAGGCTACAAGTCCAGGACCTTGTCTTGGCTCCCAGTGCTACTGGGGGAACAGCCCTCATACTTGACCCTAGGTACAAAATTGTCTCTAAACGTGGGATCTTTGTGTCTGCTGTTGTTACTCTGCAAGCACAGTTCCAAACTTACTCTGTGATGGCTGGTCACATCCAGGGGCTTGAAATGTGGCCTCTATTTATTACTTGCAGCTTCCATGCTAGAGGCACTCAGTGAGTAAATTAAGTAAATTTTCCCGTAGAGTGGTAGCACCCAGAGCCTTTTACCTGAAAGGGGCATTTCACAACTCACATGGTTACACCACTGCTGAGCAGAGGCAAAGGGCAGCCCAAGGCACTGCACAGGAGAAGGGGATGCTGTTGCAGTGGGCATCTGGGCACAACTCTCCCTGCTATAGGGCCTGGTAACAGCCACACAGAAGCAGAGATAGGCTTAGTTTGTAAAGCTCCAAATGAGAACCAATGAAGGGGAAGGTGGCCTGGGTTTAGGGGCTGAGACAGAGCTCTCAGGCATCACTGCTTTCCAATGTTGCTATGGGTGACCCATGGTGCAGTCATTTTCCAAACTGGAAAGAGGAAAACTAACACATTCCTACTGACTTCCGAAGGACACTGGGGTGCCAAGTGTTGTATGAAAGGACCTAGCCTTCCAGAGTGTAGATCAGGCTGAAAACTGTGTTAGGAACAAAACAACCCACGTTTACCATCTACGTCCCGGTTATCAGATCCTCACTGTCATCAAGCACCAAATGTTCAGTTGCAAAAATGTCGACCAGCCAGTTCCTTGCTCCTGTTCATACACAGAGCTTTGGTGTCAACAAACACGGGTGTACCTGCGCTGTCAGTGGGACATCTTTAACAGCAGTATTAATTTTGCAGCGGCTGCCAGTGACATAGGAAGTAATCCAGATGTTGAGCGTTCATGAGCTGATTTATGAACAAGAGGAGGATCACAGCAGCTACCTATGGCATTGGTAAGTATACAGATATAGTATCTGCCTCCAGCTTCTGCCCCTGCAGATGCACTGTGCTTTGCAGCAGTGTCTGTCAGCAGTGGGGAGGAGGAGAAATCAAAGTGCAGGAGCCCTTGAGGAAAGGATGAACAAGGCTTTGCATTTTAGATGGGCTTTAGGTTAGAAAAATAATAAACCCCAAACATTTAAATAGAAAGATTAGCTCTAGAATTGGTAATCTAGCCAGACAGCAGTGGGATGAGGAGAGACATAGGGAATGTTTGATGTAAAATCAAGGTCGTGCCCTGAAAATCAGACACAGACGTGGAGAGAGGTATGTGAACCATTAAAATGAAAGGAAACCTGAGACGGCTGCTCCGCCAGCTGCCAAAGACACCGGCTTTCTGTTTGTGCACGCTGGAGCCCACTCTCCTCCACATTTGGCAGCGCAGCAGATGCCGCATTGTGGTACCATCAGAGGAGAGGAAACCCAGAGGATGAACCAAAAGTGAGCTGGGGACATACTTAAAAAATTCCTTTCTACTCATTAATCTAATGTGGGAGAGGCGATCCAAAGCTCTCAGCAGAGGGAAAAGCTTTGGCCCAGGAGCCCAGTGACTGAAACCCATTGCTCACTTGCTGAGCTCACACGGGGAGCACAGCCTTCCTCTACCTCCTCCTCCTCCCCTGGCCAGAAGCACCAGTGAGCAAGAAAGAGCTGCTCCATCCTCAGGTGTGACCAGGCGGCAACATCTCCACAGATGCTGACAAAATCAGCAGTGGTTGTTTCTGGGAGCACCGAGGTGCTGCAGAGAGACCAGCAAACTCTTTACATGCGGATTTGTACGTCTCTGGAGGAGCCTGGAAGCTCTGCTCCTTCTCACTTATTTATGCCTAGGCTGTGACTGAGGGATCCTGAAGTCAATAGCCAATTTACTGCTGGTTTCACTGAGTGCTGTGGCTTATCCATCATCCTTGCAATGTCTGTTGCTGCAGCACTGGCTTCCACTGAGCTTTCTGCTCTCAACTCCCAATGCAGGAAACTGATTCCTCTGGCTCAACATTTCCACACAAGCCTTCCTCCCACCCCTTGCCCAGCATGCATCTCTGCCCTGGCAGTCAAGGGTGACAGGCTTCTGACAAGGACAAAGCAGATGCTCAGGAGGGTGCGCCGGTACCCAACAGACACATCAATTTCTCCCACAGCTCAGGCACTTTAGGTGCAGGAGCACGAGCTGCATTTTCTGTTGCACCAGTCCTGGAAATCCTCTCTCCTTTCATTCCCTCAGGACTTGCATAAAAATATTAGCTTTGCAGATAAACAGAGCCCTGCACACAATGCTTTTGTCACACCCTACCCTCAGTGCAGTTCAAGCCAACATTTGGTTTTGAATCAATATTTTCTGCCTTTTTTTTTCCTTCTTTTTCTTCCAGGGAAGACAACAAAGTAATCCAAAATCATCCCTGGAAAGCCCAGCAGAGCTGATTTCAAGGTCCCCAAGGCAGCCACAGAGCTGGAGACAGCTCACCAGCAGTGTGAGCTAAGATGTAATGAGCTCACAAAGTGCGTTTGTCTTGGTTGTCACCCACCTGACCTGGGCTTGCACCAGCTGGTAGCAATGTGACAAGCAGCTACAACTGGCACAGACCCCATCACCACAAGCACAGTATTAGCCCAGCACTCTGGAATAGGGGCACAAGCCACCCACTAAGAGAAAGCCCAAACTGTTTGTGTTTACACCTGGTTGCTGCAGGGATCACACATTGCTCTCTTTGAATACCAAGTTGCACAAAGAGCACCAGGCTGGCCGAGCCTGGGGCTCTTGCTTGTGCCACTGTCTCACATAACACAGTGTCTTGTGACAGGATGACAGACTGACACCATATCCTAACAATGCATGTGGCTACCAGATCCTGAGCAGCTGGGGTGGAATAAGGATTCTGTGTCCAACTTCCA
Source organism: Columba livia (assembly GCF_036013475.1). Lineage (NCBI taxonomy): Eukaryota > Metazoa > Chordata > Aves > Columbiformes > Columbidae > Columba > Columba livia. Next base: position 77,076,346 of record NC_088604.1, read on the forward strand.
GACCAGAAAGCCCAAAACCACAGGTGAATGGCTGGAGCACGAGAGCGGTGGCTTTTGCTCACCACAGTGTGGCTGAAGACAGCTGAGGTACTCCTAAGATGCTGAGCAAGTCGCAGAGAGTCATAAGGAGTGGAGAGATGCTCCACACCAGCTGGGACCATGCAAATATTGCCTTCAGCATGTTTTGGCTGGATCAGGCCCTTCAGTACCCAGGGCGAGGAGGCAGGAAGGTGGGAGGTGGGGACAGTACCAAACTGCCCTTGCACCGTCACAAATTCTCGAGCTCCCTGTGTGTCCCCATGTGTCACCTGTTACACCAGGGTCACTGGTTGCCTGCAGCCTCAGGCTGTCTCCTCCACCTGCAGCCATCCAGGAGTTCTGCCTACAGTCGAGGGATAGGATTTTCCAAGGAGAACCAGTATGGGGTTTCTTCCTCTTTGTACTTGGTCATCTAAACAATGACTCTGATTAAAACCAGGAGCTGTTGTATGCTCAACTGCATGTGGAGATTAGCCCAGCTATTTGGTCAACAACATAAAAATGAAGATATTTAAGTTTGAGCATCTGTTTTTTTGCTTTGTTCTTTTTTTTTTTATTTTCTTTTTTTTTTATTTTGGATGTGTTCTTGTGAGATTGGACCATTTTCCTGACAGGTCAGCACAACTAGATGCCTTAAAGCTTTCTAAAGATTGATTCTTTTATTAGATGATGGCCCAGAAAGCCACTGGGGATGTACAGTCAGCATCCGCCCTTTATGGGAAGGGGAGAGGGTGGAAGCAGAGAGGCCGTGGTTCTGATTTGCTTGGCTCGGTGCTCAGGCTTGCCAAGTTTTGCTGTGTGCCGAAGCCATGTGATTTGTGTAGCTGTGACACAAAATCATAAATCAATCCAGTTGGGCTAGGAAAGTTCACGAACCCTTATTGAACTTTTGGACGAACCTGGGTTGAGTTTCGAGCTCATAAGGAAATCTGAAACCAGGCAGGCTTCAGAGGGATTTGCATTTCATTGCAAACCTTTTGTAGAGCTTCACTAAAAAGGCAGTGACCAGGAAAACCCTGGACTTGGTTAAGAAAACTGGTGTTGGCTTCAGAGCATTTAAATAGAGCAAGGCTGCCTTTATAAAGTAGTCCTACGGTAGTCTGTGAAAAATGATTACTTTTGAAAACCGTCTCTTGCATGGCACCATAAGGAGTTGCTTCCATTTCACAGAATTGTCCATCATGGCTAAAACACCTGCTGGGAAGATTCTCGTTTCCCATCAGATTTTGAAGATTTTCAGAGTGGTTTCAAACCTCTTTGTTTAAAACCTATTAAATTCTACTAATCTGTTTGAACATTCCTGCATTTTTCTTGAAAACAGCCTAATGAAATGTTTGTAAAAGATTTCAAAGAGCATGTTAATTTTCAGACAGCCCAGAGGTCCTCTTTATCCTTCCCTGGAATCTGAATGCAGAAATGAATCCAGAAAGGGCTTCCTTGTAAGGTTCACCATTGGTTTTCTAGCTGAAGGGGATTGGTCTCTCCTGCTGCATGCCCCAAGATGGCAGAGACTTCTACAGAGGTTTAGTTTGAGTACAGACTTTGAACAAGCCTTTGCAGTGCTGCTTATTGCAAGTGAGTCAGGGCCAATAATCAGGAGTTTAAAGATAACAAGATTCCAGGTCCTTTTTATTTACCCCCTTCTCTTTGAAGGTTCAGGTTTCATATTTGCAGCCCTTTCTTCCCAATGCACAGGAGTCAGCTGAGATCCTTGAGGCAGCAGAGTCAGCCTCTTAGGAAAGCAGTAAAAAAGCCACAGGTCTTTCAGGAAAATCTGAAGATTTGGCATCTGTGTCTCCAGATGACCAAATGAGCCTCTGACTCCTCTGAGCTTTGTTTTTCACCCAATCACAATACAAATTAGTAGCGGATATACTTTATCTGTTAGATTTTACAATTTATATTTAAAATATACATATTGCATACTAAGAAAACGCTACAGGTATCCAAGCCAGTGGTGTAGTTTAAAACTGAACCTGGAGCTGCTCCCAAATTAACAACAAAAAAAAGAAAAGCATAGGATTTCAGGCATTTTAGACAGCAGAACTACACAATAAATGCTGAAGTTTGAGCAGTAATTTGCAGAGACGTGTGTCTCTCAGAGAGAAAACTCTGCTGATGGAAACAACTGACCTGTGTAGAAAATATCATAAAGCTCCAGTGTTGTTCTTATTGACAACAAGACTGTGATGATTTAGAAGAAAGGTCTAAAAAAGGGAGGATGGTGAATTGCCTTGATCGGCAAGGAATAATGTGACACTCAAATTCTGAGCAATGAATTTTACTTGGCCTGGGCAAAATTCAATTTGGAAGTCAAAGGGAATAATGAACTGTAAATCTCTCAGCTATGTACAGCTGTCCCAACAAAACCAACACTCTGCGCCAACTTCTGCTTCAAGGGAGATGGATACACCTTGTGTAGGCTGCTGAGGGACTGGACCCCCAGGCCTGAGAACAGCATCTCGAGGTGCACTGGTTCTTGCTGGACCATATCTGCATTCTTGAAAATCTTCCCTTCGACGAGTGAGTCCTGTGGGCCTCCCCTTCTGACCTTCACCTGGTGCATACAAGTCCTGAGGGTCCAAGGGAAATCACGCTGGGCTTATAGACTTACAGTGAGTTTGGAAGCTGATTTGTGGCTTTAAAATACGAGGCCTCAAATACAGAAACTATTTAATCTGTGTGTTGGGGCACTGGATTCAAGCCTGTTTGCCAGTGGGACCCCATGACTACATCTGGGAAAGAATGCAGAGAAGGCAGCAGAACAGAACTGGACTTGATATAATAGATAATACATAGCAGAAAGACACTATCAGTCCCAAAGAGGACAGAGAACACAATTCTAAATGTCAGGAGGTGTGGGACCAAGAAGGCCTGGAAAAAAAGCGACAGAAGATATTTCAGCTAGGTATTAGGAAAACTTTTCTTACCAAGCCAGGGAAGTTGCAAGTCGCTAAGAGTGCCACGGAGATGGAGCGGGCTCAGGAGTGTCATCTAGCAGAGAGCCCCACTGCCATGGTAGCACTGCTACTGGCACCTGGTACAGCTTGCTGTGGGTACCAGCTTGCCATGGGTCCCAGCTTGCCATAACCGTGTATAGCACTCTCTTATGACCCGCAGCCACAATGCCAACTCGAAGGGACTATGTCCTGCATCAGAAAATTTGCAAGCCATTGAAGCATTTGGGATTTGCTGGAGTAGATATTGAGCTGTTCTGTCACCATGGAAAATTAATGCCAGTGGTGTCACAGAATTGATCACAGAAGCGTTGAGGTTGGAAGAGACCTCCAGAAGTCATCTTGTTCAACACCCCCTGCTTAAGCACCTAGAGTCAGTTGCTCTGGACTGTGTCCAAATGGCTTTTAAATATCTCCAAGGATGGAGACTCCACAGCCTCTCTGGGCAACCTGCAAATCAGCGATACAAATGAGGTTTCCTGCCTGCCATATTCCCCTTGCTCACTTTGACCTTGGACAAGCTCTCCACGTGAGAGATCAGCGCTTGATCCAAGCAGAGCCAAAGTGGGTAACTCGTTGAATGCCACTTTCATCCCAAAACATCCATGCTGTAACATGTTTCAGTATGTCTGCCTGGCTAGGAGCTGCCACGGTAATTCACCATTTTCCAGACTTGAGGTTTTCCAAGTAAACGTAATTATTTAATTTCCTTCTGTGCATGAAGGAGTCAGAGCTGTACTTTCAACATTCAGGTGACCTTCTTCTCCACTACAGCAGCTGGATAAGGAGAGCCATTTCAAAGATGCTTCCACTGGGAAGGATTTAATGTGGAACAAATTGCTCCCAGGAAGCTGGACGAGCAGGAATTGTGCCATGAGCAGCTGTGTGAAGAGTTACTCGTTTTCCTGGTTAAAATCTTAATGAAAAGTAAACACCCACTTGTACTATAGCTGACAGCAACAGCAGCAGGAGCAGGAACAAGCTGAAGTTAAATGTTGCATTTCTTAATCAGAGATGTTCTGCCCCTGAAAATTCAGAGTCCTGCGCACACAGGACTTTCTGAGTGCATGCGTGTGGTCTGCAGGTCTTTGTTATATACTGGGACTTTCCCCATCCCTTTATAGAGATAAGTAGGTAGGAGGCAGCTGTTTGGATAAGTCAGCAGCAGGCGATAAGATTATAATAATGCCAGTGGACTGCAGTGGAAAGTTTCTACACCACACACAGGGCTTTTATCAGGGGTCTACAAATTGTCTTTGTTTCTTTTCAAGTGCTTAACTTAGCTCATCCTCAAAGCCAAATGGCCTCATCCTTCCTGTCATCTTCCAAGATAGAGGAAGTGGTGAGATGTGTGTGTGTTCCCTTGTCACTGGATATCACCCTACAGCAGAGCCTGGAAATAGTTTATTAATCAGCATTTTGGGTTTCCTTTCCTTATTTCCCCCTGGTTTTGGTTACTTTGGCAAAGGGACCTCTATTTCCTCCTTTGCTCTACCTAAACAAACTGGAGAATTCAGAGATGGCGTGGAACAAGTCTGCCTAAGCTAAACCAACTCAGGTGGGACCAGGGCACAGCCCTCCCCATCCCTGCACACCCCCAGCACAGGCAGTGCCCACCTCCCCTGCCCTGGTGCCAGGGCAATCGCACATATATACCCCATGTATACCCTAAAAAGCCTGCAGTTCCCTGGGCAGCTATTGAGTCAATAAATCAGCCAAGGCTTGTGGACTGGCGTGCAGTTACTTAGCTCTTGGCCACCTCAAAAGGGGAGAGGCTTTCAGCACGGCTGTGTTAACTCATTGGGGAAGATGAATCAAGAGAAAAAGCATCAGAAAAACTGATGGAAGAAACCTTTTAACTGGGTCTTTCAAATTCTGGAGGCATGCATGAAGGGATTTGCTTGGTAAACTCTTGGAGTTTGCTGATCTCTTTTCTGCAGCCAGTACTTTCTCATCACATATCCAGTGGCTGGCAGCAGTGTGTCCTGCACCAGAGGTGGGGTTATGCAGGTCTGTAAATCCCACACACTGCCATATGTGTGAAGAGTGCATCTGTCCTGTCACTGTGGAGATCATATGGCAACTAGCAGTACATAATGTGTAGTGTTTCCTTAAAAAGAGTGAAAGCAGTATCAAAATAAAGGAGTAGCTTCTTGGAGCTGCCCACTGCTCTTCTCGCCCTAGGAATGAACATGTGTTCAGAGTTCAAAGCCCCCTAGCAAGACCAGTCTCTGCCCCAAAAGAATTTGCAGTGTATACAGACAAGATACACAAAGCATGGGAGAAAAAGGGATCTTTACTATCCTATTTACTGGTCAAGGGAACTGAGGAAGCACAGAAACTTCGAGGTGTTTCTCATTTACTTTGCACATGTCCCTCTTTTTCCTCAGCCAGAGGGCTTTCCAGCCATCCGCTTAGCTCACACCAGACACAGGCTCCTCTTCTGCCACCAGGACAGTCACCTATGAGGTCCTTCAGAAACGCTACTGCATGTTAAATCCTCAGCCCGTCCTAGTCAACATGACATTGCAAGCATAGACAGGCTGTTTTAACCTGATTTAACCAGACTGAAGAGGAACTGTGCAGCAGAACAACCTCATTCCCTGCCCACCTAAATGGCAGCCCAGTGTTTAACCACAGTGTGATCCTGCCAGTCCCATGCTCACAGCCTACTGAAAACCATCTGTTAAAGTAACTATGCCAAATAAAACCTACCCAATACTAAATGCAAAGTGTGAGCAAGAAGTAAATGAAATAGCTGGAAAAGCTGGGGAAATGTCTGGACCACTTAAGTGGATTTATGTATTTAAGAGTTGGCTTATGTGTTTGCTAACAAGTCATCAACCTCAGAAGAAAATATTTTAAATCTTTTGTCTGATACGATTTTTGGCTGGAAATGAAGAGATGAAACAAAGAGACCATCTCATTAAAAACCCCAGTCCCAAACCCTGAACAGCCCAGTAATAGTCTGCAGACCACTTGAATTTTTTTTAAGAACATTTCTGCCCGAGATTTACTCACGCTTATTAGACATGCAATGAAAAAGATGATTTATAACACAATCCTTATACACACAACCTTTCTTCTAGAAAACAATCCACATTTGTGCAATGCTGGGAGAAGCATCTGAGTCGTGAAATGGTTTTAAGTGCAGGGGAGCAAGAGGTTGACTCAGTTAAAAACCTTTCAACATCATTATTTTACTTCCCTAGCAAAAGGTCACTAAAGACATGCTGAACAAGGCTGGAGAAGAGACTCCTTTTCCTGCTGTCAATGACCCTTGAGCTCTTGAGCAGGCACAGGTCGGTGGAAAGACGCTCTAACTTGCACAGGAGGAGGCAGGTGCCCTCACTGATACCAGGACAAGTAGCCTGCAGCCCCATGGAAGTCCCACATAAGACTCATTGACATGCAAGGCTTTGTCCCTGTGTTTTGGTGGAGAAAGTGGTCCTAATTCACACACAGTATCACAGTATCACAGTATGTTTGGGATTGGAAGGGACCTCAAAAGATCATCCAGTCCAATCCCCCTGCTGGAGCAGGAACGCCTAAGTGAGGTCGCACAGGAACATGTCCAGGCGGGTTTTGAATGTCTCCAGAGAAGACTCCACAACCTCCCTGGGCAGCCTGTTCCAGTGCTCTGTCACCCTCACTGAGAAGAAGTTTCTTCTCAAATTTAAGTGGAACCTCTTGTGTTCCAGCTTGATCCCATTACCCCTTGTCCTATCATTGTTTGCCGCCGAGAAGAGCCTGGCTCCATCCTCATGGCACTCACCCTTTATATATTTATAAACATTAATAAGGTGTCCCCTTAGTCTCCTCTTCTCCAAACTAAAGAGACCCAGCTCCCTCAGCCTTTCTTCATAAGGGAGATGCTCCACTCCCTTAATCATCTTCGTTGCCCTATGCTGGACCCTCTCCAGCAGTTCCCTGTCCTTCTTGAACTGAGGGGCCCAGAACTGGACACAATATTCCAGATGTGGTCTCACCAGGGCAGAGTAGAGGGGAAGGAGGACCTCTCTCGATCTACTAAACACCCCCCTTGTAATACACCCCAGGATGCCATTGGCCTTCCTGGCCACATGGGCACAGTGCTGGCTCATGGTCATCCTGTTGTCCACCAGGACCCCCAGGTCCCTTTCCCCTACACTGCTCTCTAATATGTAATTTCCCAACCTATACTGGAACCTGGGGTTGTTCCTGCCCAGATGCAGGACTCTACACTTTCCCTTGTTAAATTTCATTAGGTTATTCCCTGCCCAACTCTCCAGCCTGTCCAGGTCCCGCTGGATGGCAGCACAGCCTTCTGGCGTGTCAGCCACTCCTCCCAGCTTAGTGTCATCAGCAAACTTGCTGATAGTACACTCAATTCCCTCGTCCAAATCGTTAATGAATATATTGAATAATATTGGCCCCAGTACTGACCCCTGAGGCACTCCACTAGATACTGGCCTCCAACTAGACTCCGCACCATTGACGACCACTCTCTGGCTTCTCTCGTTAAGCCAGTTTGCAACCCACCTCACTACTCTATTGTCTAGACCACACCTCCTCAACTTAGCTGTGAGGATGCTGTGGGAGACTGTGTCAAAGGCTTTACTGAAGTCAAGGTAGACCACATCCACCACTCTGCCATCCTCCATCCACCTTGTTACATTCTCATAAAAGGCTATGAGGTTGGTCAAGCATGACTTACCCTTGGTAAAGCCATGCTGACTGCCCCTAATAACCCTCTTATCTTTGATATGCCTTGAGATGGCACCAAGGATAAGCTGTTCCATTACTTTCCCAGGGACAGAGGTGAGGCTGACCGGTCTATAATTACTCGGGTCCTCCTTCTTGCCCTTTTTGAAGACTGGAGTGACATTTGCTTTCCTCCAATCCTTGGGCACCTCTCCTGTTTCCCAAGACATGGCAAAGGTGATGGAGAGCGGTCCAGCAATGACTTCAGCCAGCTCCCTCAGCACCCGCGGATGCATCCCATCTGGACCCATGGATTTATGGATGTCCAGACTATTTAATTGCTCCCTAACCCAGTCCTCATCGACTAAAGCAAACTCCTCCATTGACCTGGCTTCATCCGGGGTCTCAGGGGTACAGGGGTCCCCAGGACAGCCTCCAGCAGAGTAGACAGAGACAAAGAAGTCTGGAGAGGACTATGTCGGACAACTCTCAGGGATTACTGAAGAGATCAGGGAGCCCCAGTAGGGAACAGGAGTAGGAAAAATGGCAGTGAGAGAGTGTGAAGATGCTTGTGAGCTCCATGGTCTTCTTGTTCCTGTCTCTGCCCCTCTGAGACAGCAAGTCTGGGCCTGCCTAGGGCCTCCCTGGACATACCTGCGGAGTCCTCACCCAGTGACTGACTCATTTTAACCAGGGAAATTACACTGCACAGATCCCCTGGGACAAGGGAGCACTGGGGATGGGGTGCGTGCCTGCTGCAGTCAAAATGCACCTACATGGGGACTTCTGCAGAATATGTGTTTACATACATATGTACATATGTATACATTAAAACAGATATAAAACTGCTTACAGATCAGTCTAAATGTCAAGAAGTGATTTCTGCGCTCAAAATCAGTGTGCTGAGAGTGTGTGGCAGGTACTGGTTAGTTTTAAAAAGAGGGGCGTTCCTTGTCTTGTTTCTAGCTCACCTTTTTTTTTTTTTGCAATTGTGACTATCAGTTACTGTGAATGGTAGCTTCATACTTCTGAATGGGCTTTGACCAAGCAGCTCTCGATATAGGTCTCCTGTTACTGGGGTATATCTATTGAGCCTCTATTAGTTCCTGTTGAAATAAGCACAATAGTAACACTACTTTCAGTAAGACCAAGACTGGGTCTGTTGCAGACCGAGCTACATTAAGCCCTTTAAACGGAGGCAGTCCTTCCAAAGTTGGCCTGATGTTCTTGTTGTTCATTCCTCCTGGCTGCTGTTAATCAATTAATATGTGAATTTGCAGACTCAAATGGAGATAGGATATTAATATAGACCGTCCACTGTTTCCCTACAGGAATTCATGTAAAAGCTGTCATTTACATAATGCATATACATGAGTCCAACAGAAAGCTATTAACTTATGTATTCATCCAAGCAGGCTCAGTAAGTGCTTTACCATCAACAATCTTGCTGCACTTGAAATTAAATATGTGTGTCAAGGTTAGCGCTTCCTGGGCTGAGAAACTGAACCAGAAGAATACTAACAGATGTTAGCAATATGCGTGTGTGGGAAGGGAAGGTCACACCTGAATCTAGTCAGTACTTAGCAGTATTTGGAGCCCAGAGCTAATAATCTAGAAAAAACTCACTTTCAATGAGGGCAAACCGGGCTAGTGTTCTCCACTGATGCCCTTCCCGTCTTGATATGCCCAGATGGACTTTCTGACACTGAGCAATAGTTAAACACAGCCTGACCTTGAGCATCCAGGAACCAGTGTGGCCCCTTGCAGCAAGACAGAGCTATCGAACTAAATGTCTCTGGGTGATAGAGAATTACTTATGGTCTCCACCTCCCTGCAGCAGCACTTTGTCCCAGGGATGGGACAAAAATTACTGTTCCACGTCCCCCAGACAACCCTTTGTTTAGAAGTGGGATTGTTAAAATCATGTTCAAGGAAGCTGGTTTAAGTTGGCTTTAGTTTCCAAAGACATATTGTGTCTTGATAAATAACAAAAAAACAAGAAGACAGCAAGACAAACCAAAACCAATCATTAGCTATTTCACAAAATGATTAAGTGAAGAGGTAATTAATGTCAGGGAAATACAGGCTTTAAACACTGTTGGAGGAAAGAATCTGCTCAAGTCTGAGATCAGACTTCCAGGTATAAGAGAGAAAGCTCTGTCCAAAAGCAATCCCAGGACTTAATAAGTGGTAGAAATCCACTGTGGTCCCATATTGCACACACTAGGGTATCTGAGGGAGTGTGCACAACAACCAGGGAAGCAGTCAGATGTGTAAAAGGTCCAAGGAGTGGGAAATGCTAAAACACTATGCAGGAACTGGGAATTGGCAAAGTTTACTATTGTTTAAGAAAATAAAATAAAATAGACTAATGAGACAATCTGGGAAGAAATACAGCCAGTGAGCTGGACATCTGTTCTGGGGAAAAGGCTTGGGAGCCATTTCAAGGGATGTGGTAAGAGAACAGCGACCAAACCGCGACTTGATTAGAGGAAGCCGGCATAGGCTGAGGCACAGGAGGGTCATGTCATGCTTAACTACTCTTCAGGAATTCTTTGAAGATACCACTGCCACAACAGATAAGGGCAATTTAGTGGGTAGCAGAATATTTTGATTTTCCAGAAGCATTTGACAGTTTTCCACACAGGAGATTAATGGCATTTGTACAAAGACATTAAAGGAAAGATAAAACTGTGACTGAAATGGAAAAATAGCTTAAAAATAGGAGACAAAGGCTGGCAAAGGATGGAAGGAAGCTTTTTTGACTGTTTAGAAAATGGACACAGCTTCTATTAATACTGGACAAAATGATATTTATGTTGAAGCCAGTGGTAATTTGCCACTGAAATCAGCTTTGCAGGAAGACAAGGAAAACGGGTGGTGTCCTGCTTTGATCGAGGTACCTGTTCAAAACAGCCTAAAAATGGGACGTTAAGTCACCTTTCTGCATGCACTGCAGGCAGACAATGGTTGGAAGTGCTGCTGGCTTTACCTGGAGGGTCCGGCACAGGGACACCTCAGGGCGAGTTCCCCCGTCAATTCATGCAGAGGGGGCTGGAGGGGTCTTAGTAAGCTGCTCTGCCTTACTCATTGGGCCAAAAGTATTTATCTGAAAAGTGCTATGGGAAGACCTGGAATCAGGGCTGAAACAACCTATTTTGGAGAAGGAAAGGGGCCTTCCATAGTGCGCCCGGTGCTGCATAACGTGTCTGTAATGCTGCAGGCTTGTACAGCAGCATCCTTCACATGTACATGCAGTGAGATTAGGCCTCCTCCCTGTTGGGAGCATTTTAGCACTGGGTCCTGGTGGGAAAAAGGTCAGTGCTGGCCCCATGAGCCAAGTGATGGTGAAATCTGCTCAAGGCAAACCAGGCCAGAGGAAGTTTAGAAGGGACCCCAGGGGCTGCAGGTCCCCAAAAGCCCTACACATGCATTCGTTCAGTGATGTTAACTTCCCAAATCAGTCATTCGAGTCCTAAAATAGAATGGACACCCTTCAGCCATCTCTCCTTAAACTATAGTGTACTTGTTACCCAGTGGAACAGTGAGTAGCCCCAAGTCAAATCCCTTGGTAACCAGTGTACTGTAATGCCTATAGGGAGTGAAGGGTGGAAAGCATTGGAAAGCTGGGGTCCTGGCTCCATCAGCCCCAAAACTCGGGGCTGTCTCAAGGGAAATACGGTTCAATCTGCAGTGCCTGAATATTTCCCCAGTTACTCCAGCCAACCTATCACTGCCCCTGTGTCAAGCACTGGATTTGCCCCAGATGATACGCTGATACATGTTGGGAATTAAAGGAGAGTTAATGAAAAAGCATCTCATGACACAGAAATCCACAACCAACATGCCAGTGGAAACTTGCACTATATGAAGGTTTTCTCCTAGTCCTGCTCTCACTAATGCTAGGATGGGTCAGGCATAGTGTCTCTGAAATTGGTCTATGGGTCATTAAAGTGAAATCTTTGAGTTCAAAATTGGCACGTCTTCAAGGTCAGTGGGATCATGTTGTCCATTCACCGGAAGGGTGTAGGGATGTACCCTATTTTTCAAGTCTGATTGTGAGCTCTGAAGCTGTGTGTCCCTTTCTTCTTGAGTAAAAGTACTCTTCTTGAGTAACTTCATGATCTTCTCCTTTAACAGATGCCTTCTTGATCAGATCCACAGATCTAGGCCTATTTAAGAGATCCTAAAGGACTTCAACTCGTCTCCACCAAGCATCTCTATATTTTCACTCCAGTTATGTTAATTGCTGGATGCAGGGTACATCAGACAGTAACTCGCTAACCAATATTTTTCACACAAGCCTTTGTTATCTCTCAGTCCTAAAGGAAGCAGTCGGCAAAACAGAAGATCTTTCAGATGATTTTGTGTGAATTCTCTTTCTATTTCTTTTCAATTTTGCCTCTAGTACTTGATCCTGGCTTTCAGAGTGGGGGGAAAAAAAAGGAAAAAATATATCATGTTCAAATGTCTGTGGGGAAAACAAACAGCATCTGAAACATGTTGTTTTAAAATACAGCTTCCTACCTGTAGTCTTTGCTTTTTCTGGAAGTGGCTAGAATCCTTGACAGCACTTGAGTTCTTAAAAACTCCTTTAAAAACTTACTCAATGAAAGTAAATCAAGATAAGGAATACATATGGTAACAATACTGTCTCCTGCTTGGTTTCGACTTGTTCCAGCTGTTTGCACAATGGCGAATTGCAAGGCCTGGAACACTGTGTCCACAACTGTGTTACTGGAAGTGACAGACAGACCACTTGGGCAGCCCCCTACATCCGTGCAAGCAGGTAAAGCAACAGATAAGGTAACATTCACCTTGCAGCAATCAACAGAGTTACTTTGCTATAACAGAGGAGAATCTATTATAACTCCTCAAACTCCTTGAGGCTGCCATAAGAAAAAGTCATGATCAGCAAATAAAAAGAAAATTATATCTGAGTGTTCAAAGTCTGCCTGAAGTTTAATTTCTCTGCCAGAAAACCCAACACTAAAGTTTAAGATAACATTTGGAGGGAAATAGATGTACTTCGGTGGTTTATTTGAAGTAACTTCTCATATCTCATAGCCTGATGTTTTGAAACCTTTCTCTTACTTGAACATTTAATGTGATTACTTCTTACAGCAGAGCTATCATTAGTGATGCACAGACAAGCATCCCAAGGGAGATGCACTTTCTACTCCTGCTTGTAATCGATGTTAAAAAAAAGTTTTATACCTGAATGCTTAAGTGTATGAACGTAAATACTCTGTGTTGAATTCCTCATTCAGTGATAATGTTGAGCCCTTACACAATGTTTTCTTTTGTTGTTAGATCTCTACAAAATGTAGTATCTTATCATTTAGTTCTTTCTTTGCTGGCATAGCAGGAAAGATGCTAACGTAATTTGCCACAATTTACCTGCCATAAAATGACAGGCTTGGGAACTGAACCTCTACATCCTGTCGCCCATCCTGGTGCCTCTGATCGGCATCTCCTGTAGACCACATTGCCTCTTAGACTGCAGGGGAATTTGTGGTGGGTCACATCATGCACAGGTTTGACCCATGTAACGTAATTATATTGAGCAGTGTTCCTGTTTTCTCCTTTTCTTTAGTGTTATGTTGTAAAGGAGAAATGTCACCTGCCATATAATGTGTATACATGTAATGGCAATATAAGCAATAACCACAGCTTAGAGAAATGGCTGAGGTTATGACTGTGCTCCTTCTTTCCCACATTTCCCTGCAGATCAGTTGTCAGGGGAGGAGAGCATCGCGTGTGGCACTCAGACGTACCGGGTGCTTTCATCAGCAGAGCAGAATGTTTGGCATCCAAGGTTATCACCTGCTATATGTCTTTCTGGGATTGCCCAGGTATGAAAAAGTATATTTAAACATACCTTTAAACCCCCTCCACCCAATGTTCTATACTACCTATCTCAGAAGTCCTTCAAGCTGCAATAAAGTTAAAACCAGTGTTAACTCTGATCGCCTAAATTGATTGTGAGATTAGCAGAATCAAGGCCTAGGGTGGAGAAGTTTTGTTTTACAAAACCAGGAGTCAGCACACAGCTAACATCACAGCCCATGGGGGAATGATGGAACAAGCAAGGATTGAATTGGATCAGCTCTGAAACAGCCAGCAAGCTGTATGTTGGCACCTAAATTTCTCCCTTGCCCTTGCAAAGCAAAGTAATACTGTTTTCAGAATCCCTCTTCCCAATACTCCCATATTGCTGCAGCAGCCCAAGCCCTGTTCTTTGCAGTCTGCCACTGCTGCAATACAGATATTCCTTTGGAACCTCAGGATTTTCATTCCTCTCTGGGCACAAGTGCTGCATTCATTTAAATTGTCATGCTTAAAAAATGCAATTAAAAAGGTTTTGCAAATGTTTAAAGCTGCCCTTGTAATCTTCCTGCAAATTTCTCGTGGTAGAAGAAATAAAAAATAAAAATATTTTAATATGAAAAAAACTTAGGAAGGTTGTGATTTTGTATCTGCCACTGGGTATTAGGGATTCTGGAAGAAGAACTTGCATCAATTAATATTTGTCAAGGAGAGAAGAATGAAGCATAATGAAATCCAGCTGCAAAAATACAATTTAGGCAAAGGGTTGTGAAGAGCTCTGTTCCTGTAGAAACAGGTGCTGCAGTGAAGCAGGTGATGAGCAGAAACATCAGTCTCCCCTTGGTATTCAGGAGCAGACTCACCTGTGGGGTCTGGACATGGAACCTTATCTCTGTGTGGTGGGGTGGGACAGTGTGTCTATGGTGTTGGTGACACCAGAGGAAGCATTACACAAACTTCAGATGGAAAAATTTGGGTCAGGTATCATTGTGCAGGGTGATTTGTACCCCTCTTTCATGTTTTTAATTGTTTTGAATAAGAATTCAGGACAATGAAAAAAGGGTAGAGGGGTGGGCTATAAACATGGGTCCCAACCCTGGTCTGCTCTTTTACATGTGTAGCACACAGAGGCCAATGGATTAAACAGACCTGGCCAACCTAATAAGCTGAATCTCTGATTCCAGGTAAGAATAACATTTGCCAACTCTGAATAATAGAGAAAATCACGGGGACAGGAAATAATGCTGCTTATTTCTGCTTTGTAGTGAAGACTTGACAGGTAAATAGGAGAGACAGAGAACTCTGCATCGAGCTGGGCTTCCCGCCCACAGCGTTCGTGTTCACTAACACAGCACAGAGTTGTGATGGCATCATCAGGGCAGCCTGGTTAGAGGCACGACCAGAGACTTGGCACAGCTCTGCCACAGCTGCAGAACAAGCCCCTGTGCACAGTCTGTGACCAAGTCCACAGATCAGTGTAAATTAACACCATCCTCAGCAAGGAGAACAGGGATCTTCCAAACGTACTCTTGTTCATGTGTTTGTTCATGCAACATTCTCTATCAGATTTTTTTCCTTATCAATTGGCTTCTGAAGTTTCAAGAGACACGGTATCTTTGCTTTTCTATACCTCAACACAATAAAGCAGTGGTATAACATCTAGAACTAGGTCTTCTGGAAAAACAGCATTTTTCCTCAGATTTATAATAGATTTGTAAGACATAGCAAAAGTGCATGGTCGTTCCTGATAAGAGTTACTGATGCTTGAGAGCATTGCCTTGAGCAGTCTCTGTCCTCACTGGACAATTGCATTTCCTGTGAGGCCACTTCTTACACCCCACAACACCAGCACACACACGCCCTCTGAAGCAAGAGGTACAAAGGTACATAGAAAGCAGCCTGAGGAAACTGGGCAAGAGCTGTGGGGAAGAGGGAGCTTTGAACAATGCTGTAACTGAAGCAAGGCCTCCATCTTCTCCAGGGAAAGGCTTCTCCGAGCTGCCCAGCAAAGGAGATGGACACCAAATGGTGCACAGCAGCACTGAGTAAGCAGCCCTGCACTTTGTTCCTCACACCGTGGCTGTCATGCAGCCTGGGAGTGGTTGCCAGATCTGCCTTATTATCTCATTTCAAGAGTAAAATCTGATTAGATTTAAAAGCCAATCAGTAAATTGAAAACATTCAGATTTTCCATGTGTTGGTGAGCAAACCCTTGGGTTTGAGTGTTATCATACAGAGGACACAACTGCAGCCAGCTGGGTTTTACCCAGTTGTGCTTTCCCCCACCTGACAGGACAGGAGCAGGCTGTGGAACTTCCCTGGAGCTTGCTTGGGCACTGACACAGCAAGCCCGAATTTACGAACAGGTTTTGTCTGCGCTGACCATGAGGCCACCAGTGACCCATCACAGCTAATCCCCTGAAGGCTTTTGGCCATGCCTGGGTGCTAGTGAAGTCAGCAAGAAGACTCCCACCGGTTTGAGCAGGACCAGGATTTGGCCTGGCAGAAACAGGAAGGCTGAGACAATGAGCTCTCTATATTGCTCAGAATAATCTCCCAGCTGATGGGCATAAAACAGTGTTTACAAAATAAAGCCAAGCTAGTTTCACATAGCTCTCCTGTGAGGTACCCCTCTTTCTGTTGCTTGTCTTATAAAAGCAGAGAAGCTGACGTTCCACAGGACTGCTAATATTTAATAAATCAACAGATTGAAGGCATCTTTCCAAACAGACAACTATGTTTACTAGTAGAAGATACTAGTAAAAGCACTCTGTAAAGAAAATTTCGTCATTTCTTCTTTTTATGTTTATTATAGCCTCTTTTCTGTGCGACAAATAAAACTGACGTGACGATTATTAGAGTCATAGGCACACTTGTATTTTTTTTTCTAATGTGCCTGTGGTAACTAGCACAGCATAGCAATGTAGCAGAAACTGCAAAGGGAGTAGATGTTGTTTCATATTACAAGGCAGATCAACAGAAACCTATGTGGTTAGTTTCCTGGGAACTGATCCAAAGAGGACCTTAGCTGTCACCATCCCCAGCACCGCAATGCTGAAGTTTCAGTGTCTATTCCCATGGCGTAATATCCAGTCCCAAATTAGGCACTTAGCATGGATAGAAGCAGGATGCAATATAGGATGCCACAACTCAGTCTCGAGCGCTGCAAATGATTGGCTTCAATGGAAATGAGTCCCAGAAAGTCTCCATTTAGGTATAAACAACAGAAACCACAGCATTAGTGAACACTTAAGATATATACCAATACATGTTTAAAAATTGTTTCCTTATCAAGGGAAGCTGATCAACCTTGTACTTCTGGAAAAGCAATCAGGGGGAATATGAGAAAGATATTCTGTGCAACTTTTTGACATCCTTAAAGAGCTAAAGTACATAAGTCTTTACTGGGGTTTTAGTAATCAGCTCAGTTTAGCAGCCCGAAGCAAAATAACTCATCTCGTTGTTATTCTATGGGAAATACACTGGGGCAGTATGTATTGGTTTGTTAATAAGCAGTAGAAGTGTAGAATCAGAAGACTGATTTTAAAAATTTCCTTTTCTGATTAATCAGGCCATTTTGTTAATTGCATGATATGCAAAAACGTGAGCTTGGATACAGGGAAAATAAAGACCTCCACAACACATATTTATCCTTTACAAGAAACCAAGTATGAAGAACTGCCAATACTGAATCTCAGCCTTGTTTGCACGCTGTGCTGCTGCCAAAGGCAACAGTGTGAAATTTTGCAAGGCCCAGATTCATCCCCAGTGTTATTCAGCTCACTGTGGTGGAGATACAGCCGGGATAAGTTTGTCTCGGTAGAGACTAAGATCAAGATAAACAAACCAAGGACTTAGACAGAGCCTCCTGCCAAAAGCAGAGATCAACGTACTGCTCCTGGGAGAAGTGATCAGATACCACTGCCAGTGATGGGTATAACCCAGCCTGCAGCACGGGAGTTACGAATATTCTCAGTTTCTTCCATGTTAAAGTGCAAACTGTTTGCCACAGCTAGCTGAACAACACCACTCCGGATTCAGTTGTGGGGTAGTTTCCAGCCTTAACACTAGCTGACTACATTTCCCCATCTGCAAAGCAAGAATAAGGACTTAAGTGACCAACCGCAGCCCAGAAAGAGTATGAGAATAGGGTAAATGTGATGATACTTCCCCTGAATACATACTCCTCCCTGTGCCTTTGAGGTTCAGTTTCCCCAGATAAGACTTGTCTTTGCATTTAACAGTCCTCAATGGATTTTTAAAGAAAAGCAAATTCTTTACGAAAGCACATCACTTCCAGAGTTGTCTTCTTGCACAGACTGTCATGGTTCCTGCCTGATGGTCCCAGCTGCCTAGCAACAGATGCAAGATGCCAGTTTTATTTCTTCTCCAGGTTTCATGGAGATTTAAACTCTTGATCCCACACATGTACGGGCATTTGACTGCCAGATCCTTCTGCTCTGTCCTAACAACTCTTGCCTGTTGCCTCCATGGGAAATATAATGAACCATTTGGGACAAAGCCTCAGAGATGCATTACATTCATGCACCTCCATGTTTGGGTAATTTAACCACAGAGTCAGTGAACAAAGTGAGTTTATGCTGTGCAGACCTATGCTGGCAAATGCTTCCAGCCTTGAAGTTGCCCACCACAGATTACTATCATAGCACAAATAATTTGGTCAGTGCGTTTCTAATGTACCTATGACATGGCATGGAGATACCATGACGTTTGTGTCAGCAAAATACATCAACCCTTTCCAACATGTCCTTGCTGTGTTCTGCATTGGCATGAGCTAGCAAATGTCAGAGAAAGGACTAGGGCCATTGCACAGTTGCAAGTATGTATTGCTTGTAGTACTGCATTT
This sequence comes from Columba livia, assembly GCF_036013475.1. Classification (NCBI taxonomy): domain Eukaryota; kingdom Metazoa; phylum Chordata; class Aves; order Columbiformes; family Columbidae; genus Columba; species Columba livia. The sequence goes on from NC_088604.1 coordinate 77,094,721, forward strand.
TGCAGGGTACCCAGATAGTTTATACGATCTGCTGCTGTAGAAGTCTGTGGCAAAAAGGCAGCAGAAGCAGGAAGATTTATCTAAAGGGAAGCCAGACCTTACACAACTCAAAAGGCTGATATTAATTGTGATGGTCTTCATCAGATTTTCTCAGAAATATTAAAATAAATACATGTGTTGCTGTTTATCTGATTGCCATCTTGTTGCTTAAAAAAAAAAAATAAAAAGGAAGAGAGAGCAAAAAAGACAGAAGTGTGGGGGAAAGAAAACAGAATTGATTTCAGACATTCGGTTTGGGAGCCAGCTCTGTACTTTACTAACTTCATCTGTGTGCTGCCTGGAGTTTGGGTAAAGCTGACATGGATTTGAATGAAGAAATTTGGACAAGGGAATAAAATTAAGTGCAACAGAAATGCAGACTGAATTTCAGGCCCTAGTCTTTAAGTGTGAGGGAATTTTTTAAACTAAAGAAGTCAAAAAGAACTAAAGGTCTAGTTATTTCCAGCATCTACATGCAGAGTAAGACAGCCTGCTAGGGAACGTACCTCATCTCCCTGCCATGTTCATGTCAGTAAGCACCCCAGAGTCAAATCTCAGGGAGCAGTGAGTCAGCTCACATGTGCACCATGGATGCATATGATGCATATGGTCACGGCAACATGGACAGAGATGGATGGACAGGAAGGCTGGGGCTTCACTGGGTGAAGAGTTGTCCAGGTCCCCTAGAAGTGAACACATCCATGCTGCATTGAATCAGGGAACAACCTCTGTGATCAGTGCTTGTCGTGTAAAAGGGACCCAGTCTGAGGAATTTAGGTCACTGCCACCTAGAGCAAGATATTGCCTGAAGAACTCAACCTCCTCCTCCATCAGGAGCTCATCTTCTGCAGGCAGCATCGGGTCTGAAATCAAAGGTGGATCTGAACACAAGGAGGCAGGTGCCAGCTTTAGATATCTGTGTTGCTCTGGCAATTAACTGACAAATATAAACCAGATCTCCACATTTCAAAGCTCATTTGCATTGCTCCTGAGACAGTCTGTCGGAAAAGGATGCAATTAGGTTGAAGCTGACAAGATTTATGCATGGGGTAAGAAAAAAATAAAAAAGAACAAAAAGCAAATCCGTCGAACACTCATGGAAGTGGTAGTTCTGGCAGGAGCATCCATCAGAGGACAGCAGTCAGCAGGGCTTCAGGAGCCATGAGAAAGGCGCAGAGCTGCTCCCCCCGAAAGTCAGCAGAGAGGGGATGCTCACAGCCAGGAGCACTGGATTGACGCTGGTAGCTTGGTGGGAAGCTGTTGGCAGCAACTGAGCTGCTACATTGCCAGCCCAAGCTGCCACCCCCCCTTGGCGACACGAGCCAGGCTCTGTGTGCAGTTCAGCTGATCCTCTGCCGCTTGCAGAGTTCAGATGCTTTTCATGGACAATGCATGTGGGCGTGAGGGTCTAGAAGACGTAGCCCTCCATTCATCAGATATATTCCTGCTCTGAATAGGCGGATTGTTATTCCAGGACCATGTGCAAGCTCAGCAGTTGCCACAATAAATGGACCTGCAGATCAGGCAGCTGGGACATACCTCTCACTTTTTCTTAATTATAGGGGCAAGTTACCAAATTCTATATGACTGTCTTCCCTCCAAAGTAAGAATACTACATTGCACTGCACTCAAAGTGGATGGCATACCTGTTGTTTAAGAGTAAAGTCACTACAGTAAAATCACCTGTTCAGCATTCAACACTAAGAAGAGCTGGAGTTATTTTCCACTTGCAAAGAGAAAAAATACAGTTTTGTCTTGCAAACTGTACTTAATTCTGCTCCGTGGCAAAAAGATTTTAATAATTAAATGATCAAAGCATTTTAATGGTTGCTGGAAACTCTTCAATTGGTGTGGAAAAACACTTTCCTTCCTTCCATTTTTTTTTCTTTTGGCACCACTATGACAGGAGCTAATGGTGCCTGAGCAGCTTACTTGGAAGTCAGGTCCTTTGTTTTCCACTGGGCAGCGATTTCACCAGTCTGCTAATACAAAGCACTCCTGTTTCCATTCTCCAGGCAGGATGGAGTTAAGGCAGCCCTGCAAGCTCTGCCCTACTGACATAGGCAAGCCCAAAGCTACACCCTACAGCTGTATTTTAATTCAGATGGGTAAAACGTGTCAGAGTTCCCTTGAACAACTGAATCTCCACAGCCAGGATATTTGCATGTGACAAAGAGAAGTGATCTCTGTGTTGCCTTTGTCTCACTGGCTCGCCTCAGCAGTGGCTTCATGGCCCTGGGACTTGCAGCAGGTGAGACGGTGAGATGTTGATTACAAGCCATCTTCCCCATGAAACTCATAACTTTCTAAATCTCTGTTATGTCCTCTTAAATGCTACCTTTTTGAGGCTTTATGGTCCTGATCAACTCAGTCATTCCTTGTATGAATACCTTTGGTTGTGCTTGTTACCTTTCTCGCATCCGCTTGCAGAGAGGGACACAGTGCTGCACAGGGGTGAGCTGGGACCCCCATTCTGGCAGCAACATTGGGTTTCCTGTCTCATGCTCTCTTCCTTTCCCAATAATTCTCAATATTTAGTTGGCTTTTGATTGCTGCTGTAGGTGGAGCTGCTATTTTCATGGACCTGTCTGCTCAAAGCCCATCACCAGACACAAAAAAATGGGGGTTCTCACCCATCCCCCATGCACCACTTCACACAGTGGTGTAAATAGTTTGATTCACAATCTAGATAATTTATCTATAAGAATTTGATTTGCTTTTTTATTGCCAGTCAGTCTCATTAGGTCCTCTTGCAGTTCCTAACAGTCTGCCTTCATTTCAACACCCTGAAAAACTCTGACCAGCAAATACTCACTTCTCCTTTCCCTCTCCAGATCATTTATGCACATGTCGAACAACCCTGACGTGGCACAGATTACTAGCACAGACAAGAGGCCTGCCCAATTCACTTGGTCACTTCCCTCCACTGAGGAAAATGGCCATTCACTTCACCTCCAGTTTTCTATCATTTAGTCAGTTACTTGTGTGTCTTTGGATTCTACCTCTTGTCCCCTGGTTACTTAGTTTCCATAAAAACCTTCACAACAGGACTGTTGGAAAACTAAGGAGACTGTGTTACTAGCATCACACACTAGTTGACCTCACCAAGACACCCCTAGAGTTTTGTTGAGCAGGTCGACTCTCAGAAGCCAGGTTGACTCTTCACCACTTGCCTGGTTTTGTCCAAGCATCCAGTCAGCTAATTTGCCTGGTACAGATGTCAGACTTGTCATTTCCCATTTTCCTTCCCAGTCCCCATCCCTTTTACATGTGATTACAGTCACATTTGCCTTCCTCCAGTCTTCAGATGCCAGCCAGCGAGTGCTAATTGCTAGCTCATTTATTGAGCACAACTTGTATGTTAGATTTCATGTAATATTAATTGCATATAGAATTGCAGATGTCTGAATTATTCCACTGTTAAGATTTTTCAGGACAAAGAGGAGATTTATACAAGTGCTGAATTTCATGAAGGACTCAATTTTACCCAGGAGCATGAATTAATTACAGATTCAAAAGGTAAGTGTACATATGGCTTATTTGCCTAGCCACACAAGTTGTTAGGCATCCAATTTACATACAGCAGGACTTTGCTTGCACAGATGCTGCAGAGCATGAGCTAATGTGTTCATTTACTGAAAAATCCATCCTGCTATATTTCATTGTTAAGTACCTACTGTTTTATGCATAGTTTATTTTGTACTTTTTATTTATATCTCTCATCCCCACCAATCTTCAAGAAATCTGTGTTTGGAAGAGTTATGTTGATGATATGTTGAAGTCTCGAAAGTAAAATTGGCTGGTCTCTGCTGAGATCAGTAGAATATTTGCCAGAGATTTCAACCTGGTGCGAGTACTTCATCCAGATCTGTTAATTCCTCCTGCTAGTAGTAAGAGTAGAGAAATACCTTTCCTTGCAACCTTGCTCCATGGATACGTGCGTAAATCCCAAAGAGCTTACTGGGGATCAGTGGGGGAGCCCTGAGCAAGGATGCTGAAAGCAGTGGCAAGAACCTGTACAGGTGACAGAATCGGTGTCCAAAATCCAGAGATGAAAGAAATAAGCTTTAAAACAGTATGGCAACACTTTGGGCAACACTATATAAAAAACAGAAGGTAACTCATGGGTGGTGGCGAACTCAACAGGCTGACTAGCAAGTGTGCACTGGCACCATTGAAATATCAACACTTACAGGTTGGATCTTGACATACCTTTAGAGGAAGATCCAGTTCTGATCAAGACAACATTGTGATATTACAGATGCAAATAGGTACAAGATCTGTGTTCTCAGTAATGTCTGTGTGGAAAGGTTCTCCAGACAGAATCCCAAGAAATACTACAAAATATCTGAGCAATGTGTAAAATATTGTGAGTAGTATTGCTGTATAGGGACTGAAAAACTGTTTTTTGTCTTCCACCCACTACTTCATGCATGACCAGTGTAGCAAGCCTTTGCTGAATATTGCATACTGTGAATTAGCCAGGATGTGCTCATGATTTCCAGAGACCTCTACAACCTAAACCACCATTTACTCAGGCATATTAAACAGTGAAGAAAACACTTATTGGTGCTGAAGAAAAATGGCCCTTCTTTGGTTAATGGTGATCTTTCCCCACTCCTTTAAGATAAAAAAGACTCATTTTTAAAACATGGAAAACATACTTTTCCCACTTCAGTTTAGATGCTTAGCCACTTAAGATTATCTTTAGATGGAACTGACTTTCATGTTAGACTTGACTAGGAAAGATAAGCATTTCAGAGCAGAAGGAAGGACGAAAAGAGCCCATAACTACACTACTTCTGTAAGCTGAAGTACAAATCAGTTACCAAAAATGAACATGAAGGAAAGAGAGCTAAATGCCTAGGTGCCAATGGATTTTAGGAGGAATCAGGTGTCTGTTTACTTAAGTTCCCCCATTAAAAAGAAAGACCTGGACTTCCTGAAACAGAAGATTTCCATGTCTGCTTTATATGCATCCCAGACAAGTAAATGAAGGCGAGTATGTGGGATATTGTTAAATAACTCTGGAATTCTGCATGTAAGTGAGTTTATTTTTGTTATCCATTCACCATGTAAGCTGTTTGCCTCTCAGGCACCTCACCTCAGACGTTCCTGGCATACATGTCTCACAATGCTTGCCTTCACTTTATTAATTAAATCCATTTCATGATAACAGGAGCACGTTCCCTGGGGCATTGTCATACTGAGGCTGGGGCACAGGGCTCTGAAATGTCACCTCAGGCATCCTGTCATTGCCCAGCAGCAGGCTGCAGTCTGGTCACATCGTCCAAAGAGGAATTGCATGCCCATTGTAACATCCAAAGCAAATTTATCCTAGGTGTAACTCCATAGTTACCAATCGAGCTGATCTAAGCCGAAGTCTCGCCTCTTATTTCCATGAATGTGGCCAGTTAACTTTCGTTTCTCACAGTCTGATTAATGCTAAACTTTCTTTCCACATGAGTTCATGGTTAATTAAGTGGTGACAGATCCTACTGTGGCCTCCCTCAGGAGGAGCTCAGCTCTGTGGGCCGATGGGGAAGAGACAGCTGTGATACTAAAAACCTACCTTGTGCATAGCCAGGGTGAAAGCACACCCAGGACAATTAACATCCTCAACAATTTTACTAGATTCATCCAGGCAAAAGGGGGGCATTTCTGTGAATTGTGAGAACTAATTTGGCCCTGCTTTGACCCAAATAGGCAGCTGAAGGAAGGACATGACCACGAGCAGAGAGAACATATTTGCTGGTGGCATCTTGTTCAAATAGCTGTCTCCCATAAGAGCTCCTTTAGCTGCCATAGGCTAACCATTTCACATTCTCCCTGGCACAGACACTTTATTAGTTTAATTGTAGAAAGATTTTGGTGTTTCATAATGTTCAGGGTCCATGTAGTTTTTCCTGCTTATGTTTCACTTGCACACATCTGTCTTCCAAACTCCAGCCAGGATCTTGAGCAGAGTGCCAGACCAACATGTGTGTGCACACGTAGAAGATATCACACTCAGAAACTTTTGATTAGCCAGACAGCTATTTCATTTACAGACAGCAGCTGAGCATCATCCAGGAAAACGAGTTAACTGAAACATAATTAACTACATGTCAGCAGAACAAGTTGAATTAGTCTGTTGAGGAAATTAACAGTCACGTAGATACAATAGGGCTTCCAAAGAGCCTGTAGAAATAGAATAAAAGGACACAGTGACCAACTCCCATTTCTAATTAGAGAATAAAGTATGAATGAAATACAAGTTTCCCCCAGATCTCACTCACCTTTCACATGCTCTTTCACAGAAGGATTTCTACATACGGGAACATTTCAGACACATCTAGAACTTGTTTAATCCAAAAGTTAAACCATCTTGACAAGTTAGTTCAAGTCACTTTGGGCAGAGGGAGGCCAGTTTCTGGGGCAGTCAGTCATGCACTGAAGTAATGCCTCGTGAGTTAGGAAATCAGCCATGCAGAAAAGCCAGTGAGCTCTGCACAGCCGCTCATCAAAGGATATTCACTGGGAACACTCAGCAGTCAATCCTGATGCTGAAATACAGGCTCAAGTTTCAGTTTCAAGTAAATTCAAAGTTCACAAGTGAGGCTATTTTCTCACAGGTAGCTGTAAACCTCTTTATTCTACTTTCATGCTCCCAGGTCAATTCTTTGCCTCAGATAATTAAACCCAGTGTGGTGCTCAGGGGCTGTACAATAGGGCACACCCTGGGAAACCTCCCAGGACCTTGGCATGGCCACTGGACCCCCTCTCCCACCTGCATAGGATTCAAAACCCCAGAGCTGCAACCCTACTTTGGGCATTTCTGCAGCCTAGGCTCCATTGACTCCTTTGGTGGGGAAGCGACACAGGGGAGCCCCAACCCAATAGTCCTCTCAGCTAAGGCTGAGCGCTGCCTGTGTTTTCCTAGGGACTAAACCTCTTTACACCTTCAAAGGTGAAAGCAGGAATACTCTTTCTGTCAGCTCTGGTGGATGCTGGAGCTGTCTTCAGGGCCAGACTCTTTCCTCAGACAAAAGTGCATCATTCCCTGTTGAAGCGAAATAAGGACTCAGCAAAACAAGTCGATTCAATGTGTATCACGCTAAAGTCATTTATTACAGAAACAAGTCTCCTTATATACGTAACCATATTCTAATCACGCATCCACACTCCAAGCATGGATTTGCTAAATGAGTATCGTGGGCTGTCCATGCTCTGGAGTCTCATTGATGATACGTCCGATGGTTCACGCCACGCCAGGACCCCGGTGACTGTGGAACGCCCCTCTTTCCCACAGCAGACTCTGTTTTCAGCTTCCCGAAGCGGCCTTGAGATTCCTTTGAGCCAGACTAATTCATCAACAAAGTCTTTATCTACCAAAATCCCCTCCACAATTCCCAATATCTGCCAAGTGTTTCAAGCACCAGGACTTGGCTTTTTGCATGTCCCTGTCCTCACCTTGTTACAGCATCTTCTGCACAAACACAAACAAAGACCCAAAACTCATTAGCTGCTCACCCAGAGCCCTCCCCAGCTGTAAAACTCTGACTTTCCAGTAATGTGTGAATGGACAGGTGAATTTAAGTTCCCCTCCTTGCTTTTATTCATAAAATCACGTTTGCTGTTGCTCCTGATAAGAAAAAAGAAAACAAACAACAACAACAAAAAACACAAGCAAACAACCCCAAAACAAACAGCATCAAAACACAAAATCAACCAACCAACCAAACAAAAATTTTTAAAAACTTTCCAAACAGAAATGGAAAACAGCCCTCTGTTTTTCTGACATGTTTTGCCACTGTCTCAGGTTTAAACCAGACCCAAATGGCCATGGTTATTATTCTCTTGTGGGCAATGAGGAAGCAGTTTCTCAAGCTAGAGATGTAAACTGGAGTGATTCATTGTGCTTTCCATGCCTCATGTGCTTTTCCTAGCCAGTTTAGGTAAATATGGTATCGGAATTCAGGTTCTGTATGAACAATTGCTGACAATTACTGCTAAGAGCCCCATCACTTTTTGCTTCATTTAATATTCACTGTAATTATGCTAGTCATAAAGAAAGTCATTTGGTATTAATGTGGATGTCACATGCCCTTCCACAGAAACCTCAGCAATAATTAATGCTCCATTAACACCTTAAGTGTCTTGTTATTATTTATTCATTTAGCATTAAAATTGATGAGGCTGTTTTAGGGAGGAAAGAGTCATGATATATTGTACAAAATTAATTTTTTTTCTCTGTGTGTGTGGGTCCACAGTGTCCCTGCAAGAGCCACAAGACATTGGTTTAGTGACAAATGCCAAAGAATCTGTAGCCTCAGCTATATTCTTCTCCCTGCCTGCTGCTGTGCTATAAATACCCCTAGCTCAAATGGGGAGATAGATAAGACACTTCAAGAAAAAACCAGAAGAAAATCAGGAGATGATGTCTGGAAAGCCTTTTAGTGGAGAGTCCTAAGACCCAGGAAAATTTCATTTTGTTCCCGTCTCTATCACAATTCCAGATGTCCATGAACAAGCTATATGGAGTAAGCCCTCATCCTGTCAGGAGGTGAGGCTCTCGGCTCAAAAGAGGGCATGGGATGCCTTTTTTTTTCTTAATGACCAGAGATGTAACACAAAATATTTTGTTCAAGCAAAATACAAAATCCACCAAGAAAAAAATGTTTTTCTGGGATCAGTAGGATCTTCTCAGTGTTTTGATTTTCCCTTTGGCTGTTGGAAAAAGCCAAGCACCATCTGGGCCCAAACTTCAGTACTTCCTTTTAATTAAGCATCTCAGGGTGTCCACCAGACCCCAGTTGAATCACCCTTTCCAGGTGGGCAGGTGTGATCTGCCTGGGGTCACAGAAAAGGAAATCTGTGGCTGCTGGCAGCCAAGTCCCAGCTGGGGACCTGTGGTACAGCTGGGACAAGGACTTGGGTCTCTCACATCCAGCCCGTATGTTTCACTGGTGGGCTCATCCCTCCTGCCCTGCTGTCTTGACCCCAAGGGCCGCATTCAGCACTGCATTTGGAGCAGTTTCTGTGTTTCCCTACTGCTATATTAGCAGTAATTGATTTTCCAGCTATTACCATCATCAACAACCCTACTAACAAGAGACATAAAGGCAAACAGCAATCTCCCCTGTGGCTGAGTTTAATAAGGACTGGAGTTCCCCAGTTGGGTCTGGGCTGAACTTAGCCTTCTCACACCACAACTTGGAAGAGCTTTTTCTTTCTTCCAAAAAAAACAGGGAGGTCTTCTTGCTGCACGACCTCCCCGTCCTCAGTTAAGCTATCCCACAGCTGTTACCAACTTCTAAAACTGGATCAGTCAGAAGTGTGGCCTTTGTGTTAAGATTTACCACTAGAAGAAGAAAAGAAAACCTTCCAGTCCCTGAGGAGACAGTAAGACTTTTATATGACACTCTCCCCCATCGCCCCCACATATATATATGTACATACACACAGGGTATCTTGATAATAACATTATGTCACTCACTGCAAAGCCTTGGTTGTATTAGCCAGACCCATTTTTTTTTTGCCTATGCTGAAATGTCATATACTTTTGCTGTTTTTATAGTTTTCTTTCCTTGCAGGAAGGCTTCACGTGGAACAGAATGTGCTGCCTTCTTTTTTCCTTACATTTTGTTCTCCTTCCCCTATGTGCCACCTGCTACAGTTTCTCCAAAGAAAACAGTCAAATAAAAGGGGTGCTCCTTTGGCTGCAAAGGCACTTCTGAAAGGGACTGAGGGCTCACCTCATGCAGTGCTCCATCAAAAGTGGACATTACCAACACTCATCCTGTGCTGAAGCTACCTGACCATGGCACATGGCTTCTGCAGCCTAGCTGGGGGAGCATGGCAGATAAGCCAGGCAGTTCATCATTTCCCACCACAGGGACCCTCTCTCTACGTGCTGCTTTTCCTCCATCCTAGATATTGCACTGAGATTGTTAATATTAAAAAAAAAAAAAAAAAGCATCAAGGTGGATACAACTTGCAAATAAGATGTTAATAGTTGCATCTTCCAGCGATCCATGGAGAATAAAGGGCCATTACCTTCATTAAAGGAAGGAGAAGCATTCTTTTGTGCTCCCATTTTCGTCTTTACTGCAGCGAGTGAGTACACACATCCCTGTGCCTTGGCAACCTCGCTTTGAATTATAGCTTCTCATTACGAGGAAGACACTTCAGCTTCAGTTTCAGCTTTCCTTGTAAAGTTTTTTGCTGCCTTTCTTCTGCAAAAGCCCTCTTGCTAATTCATCCTGAACCTGTACAACCAAACATGACAGTCCAAGAAACCCGGGTCCAAACTCCTTCCCTCCAGATCTGACTGCCATGGTCACTCCCTGGGGTTGCAAAGACCGCTATAATTCTCTACTCGCATTCAGTAACTCCTTCCCCTCCATTTCTACTCGTGGGCTATACCAACACACAGCACAGTAAAACCACCTGTTTTGGCTTCCCCATCACTGCATGAATTTCTGCGGAGATGAGCACTTTCACGTGGCCTCATTCTTTCCTTGCAGGCCTTAGTCTTATCTTTACTAGAGAGTAGCAGGCTGAGGAGGTAGCCCAGACACGGGAAGATTAACATGAAAAAGGCCACCTTCTCAACTGTCACTTCACCCTCTGAAAGTAGCGGGCCAGATTTTCCCCTCAGTCATTTACTTGTAGTAAAATCAAAGACATTTCACTAAATCCTGTGGACCTGGTTTTCCCTAACTCTATGGGCTGTTTCCCAGTCTATGTCAGTGTAATAGAGATTAAAAGCAGGCCTGGATGGCCAGTGACTGTTGACACTCATGCTCCTGGGTCATGGTAGGGTCAGAACAGTCATTATCTTTCTTCTTTGATGTTAATCTCTGAGGATACACATAAGTCACCCAGTTTTGGTCTGGATTTGGATCTAAATCTGAATTTTCTTTCAGAAAGCCAGGATCCAGACCTACATGAAGTTCTACCATGATGGATGAGTTCCAAGGAAGAAATTGCGAAACGTGAAGGCACTGAACATGAATCAAGTAGGAGAAGTGAAGGAAGCATTCAGCTGAACCAATTTTACATTTAAACACATGATCTTTGTGAAGATCTAAGATTGCTGAACACCTGGCTAGTGACTGTTTCATTGACTGAAGACTTGCAATTGTTTACTTCCTAGCAAATTTGTTTCATTTTTACAAAGAAGCAACAAATACAGATACTTGAAGGGTCTGTTCTCTTTGCTCACGAGCCTTATAATGAATTTTGCAAACTGTTTGCCCTGTTCCTGATTCAGGAAGCATTTGAGCACATACTGGATTGAATTTTCTCAAGTAAAACCCAACTTTGCTTACATCTTAACCCCTCCCCTGCCAAAAAAAAAGAAAAAAAAAAAAAAAAAAAAGAGACTTTGAGAGATACCTAGCCTACTTGCAAGTCAGGAATAAATACAATTGTGCAGTTTCCCCCATAATCTTCCTGAATAATCAGTCCATCTGTAAAAGTCAATAGATAATGGCTATGCATGTCTCAGTTAAGCTTCCTACCTGTGAATAACAGCTGCCAATAGAGGCATAGTTTGACTATGAGAAGGCAAGCACACAGATGCTGTGGATAAGGAGTCATGATGTGAAAGAGGAAAGGATCACTGCTAAGGGCATCTGTTACCGATCTCAAAAAAAGGAAGAAGGAAACATTCCTAAACCATTTATACAGGAGCTCAGGATCTCAGGATACTGTGCTCATAGGGACTTTAATTGCCTAGACATCTGCTGGGTATGACGTTCCTCAATCCTAAGCCAAAATCATTATTTTATTCCAGATAGGACTACTTTATAACATGGAAAGAATAGATAATAAATAAAAAAAAAAAAAAAAAAAAGAAAAAAGAAAAAAGAAAAAAGAAAAATGGAAACAAACTATTCTAGATTGGGTGATCCAGAGGGAAGAAAGAACTAAAAGTTTGAAGACAATAGCAGAGTTTGTAATATTACCCACAGCTTTCTTGAATTTGACCTATCTAAACTAACAGATGGTTCTGAAACAGCACAACCCCGCTAATGGGTTGAAGAGTGAAAGTGCCCACGGATAAGAGCTAGCAGGCCAAGCCAGAAAATTATGTCATTCATTCTTCATGTTTATGCTTCATGTATCTTACAACATAAATTTTCCTCAAACAGATTACAATATTTTAAAAATCAATTTGCTACCTGAGACCACTTGTTAAATTATCTAAGAAATGAAACCAAGCCAATACTCAAGAATAAATCACTAAAATAAACTAATACTCAACACAATGTCACTGGATACCTAACTCAGATTGTGCGTTGCTGTTCTGTGATCCAGTGAGTGTAATTCCATGGAAGTGATGTTTAAATCCATAGTAGCAGAGATGTAACTTTTTTTTTTTTTCTCCCCTGAAAATACTCTGTTAAGAGTTGCTTAAAATACACTCTTTGGATTCCACACCCCCACACACAACCCCCCCGCCCCGTCCCGTTATTAATTAAGTTCACTTTAGCATATTTAGAGACGAGTGCACCAACTCTAAACTTAGATCTCCTGCTATATATAGACACAGTCTAAGTGCCACATGGGAAACAAGAAAGCTACAAGCTCTGTCTGGTACACAGATTCTTTCTAGGTAATTGCCAAGCATGGTGTTGTGTGTGTCAATATAATAAGCAGGCAAGGTTGCTTAACTGCTCACTCAAACATGTGCCTTCTCTCAGCTCTGCTGGTGATTGCAGTACAAATGGAAGGAGTAATCAGATCTGCGGTGGGGGGCTTCTCCATGAAGGCTTTAGACAGGGAAGGCTAGATAACCTACTCAGGGAAAAGAAAGGTAAAAATCAACTTCATGGTAAATCAGAAGAAAAGTTCAAATTAAGCTAAGAGATACTAGCCTCAAACTGGGGTCTAATGGCAAAGGAGCTGTGTACTGAAATTGTTTGGAGGAGCAACTGAAGATATCAGGCACTCTGCAGAAGACAAAAGGACAGGTAGAGCAAAAAAATATATTGGAAATAGTTAAGAAAAATAAGACCAAGCTTTACAGATACTAGGGAAACCAAAGTACTAGAAGAAACATGAAGGAGAAAATTCTATGGGAATTAAAACCGACTAAAATAGTGAGCTGCATCATTAAAGGGTCAGAAAATACAGCTACAGAGACTTCGTCAAGCCTGTGTCTGAGGAACCTCTCTCAGAGTTGCTGAAACTTCTTTTGAACTCATCCCAAAGGTTATCTGTGTTTTATTTGTATTTCTGGTCTATTTGACTCCTGCTGTGAAACCTTCGCTCTATGGAGAACTCACCTAATACTTCAACTTACTGAAGCAAGCAGAGCCAAACATCATGCAAGGAGAATAAGGCATGTAACAGTGCTTAACTTCACTACAAAGAGTATAGTTCCATCATTTCTGTTAATGAGGCCCCTCTCCTGGCATAATAAATCCTCATGTGCGTGGAAAGGCTCTGAAGGCCATGAGCTGACGGACACCATCAGGTGAACGTGCCCAGTTATCTGCCTTGCGAGCCACTAAGAAAATTGCTTGTGGAAGTGGTACTGAACTCACACAGACACGAATTGCCAAGCACTGAGCTTCATATGTACCTCACATACAAGCTCAGAGGAGTATTCAAGGGGCTGCTACAAGTCTGCTGCTTCACAAAGCGCTCTTCTGACAAAGCTGGGCAGGCTGTATTACCACCTCTGGGCATATCTGGTGCAGCCTTCTCAGAGAAGGACACTGCAACGGGTGGTCTTGGGCATAACTTTCCTTGTGCTTGACTCACACAAAGGTTTTATATCTATTTGTAATGTTTCTTACATATTTATTCAAAAGTCTAATGACATTTAAATGAAAAATCTCATGCTGATTAAAAGCAGGTAGGGGAATAGCTGGGAAAATGAAATGCACCATACATAATCAGATCCAGATGACATGTAGCCCAGGGTTTTGAGGGAACAAAGCTAATGAATATAGTGAACCTCTGGTAATTAGATTTGAACAGCCAGGGCAAAGAGAGAGGAGGGGGTGAAATGCAAACACGGTGTAGATCTTAAAAGGGGGAATAAACAAGAGAGAAAAAGATTTATCCTAACATAGGCTTATAAAAAGCCCACATCACTGACTGTAACCCCCAGAGAGAAGGACTGCAGAGTGTTTCTTCAGCTTTCCCTTTCAAACTTTCCGTCGTCTTTTCACTCCTGGCTTCCACAGTTGTGCTCTTTTTTGTTTCCTCTCCTCCTCTTCTTCTGTATCCCAACCACTTTTTTGCCCACATCTCTGATTTTACTCTGTGATCTGTGGAGTTTTTCAAGATGAAGAGTCCTTCCCAGACCACTCTTGTTTCTCTTCCAAGGTACAACCTCTCCATCCTGTCTATGTATTAATAGTTATCAAAGCAGTAGAGCTCCATGTTGCCCCTTTCCTTCTCAATGACACAAGGCTAAATCCTTAATTTGGGTTAAGTACTTAAAGGTGTGCATTTGTCTAACATGTGAGCAGTTCCATTGATTCAGTGGAGTAACTGGGGTGTTAAGAACCATGGGTTTATGCACCTGCCCAGAACAGAAGCTCAAGCATTTATTGCTTTTCATTCCCAAACTGACTTTATCCCAACCTTTGCTGTTGTATTCAGGCCCATCTCTTTGCCGTTACTTTGTGCCCTCCATGGGTGCCCAGGCTCTGCACAGCACCTGAGACTGGTAGCACCAGCCTTCCCAGGGGTGGTGATCAGAGGGCATTCCTGGCTCTCAGCTGGTCTCCATCCCCGACTGACCCCGTAAAGGGTTTTTGTGCAGCCCCCATCGCCTGCCTGCAACAACAATAGCCTCCTTCAAGGTGCCGCATGGCCCGAGGTTAGGAGCCAGGATGGGTCTGCGTGACCGAGTGAACCCTGCTCCGCTGCGTCCCGGGCACCCACGCCAGGGCCAGATAGAGGAACAAATGAGTTACAGTTTACTGAGAGATTTGGTGGGTTCGAGGGCTTGATACACTGCACACAGAGCCTCTGCGGGCCTTGCTGAACGGGTCTTTGGATGAATTCCTCACATTGCATTAGAGTTAGAGCAGAAGCCTACAAGGATGAAATTCTGTCCCCCCACTACACCCAGGCAACCCCCAGATATTGCAGTGTCCTGTATGTGAAGGAACAGAACAAAGAGAGTTGCACTTTTCCTTTCTTTTGTGTAGATAATTAATTATTTTCAATTAAGCCAATAATCAGTGTCACTACTTGAATTGTACATTTTTACATTAAGCATGAAGTCTTTAATGTTTTTCCAATGCAATGGAGAGTTATATAGAGTGTTAACAGAGCTGTCTGTTGGGCAACAGTTCCACTGGAGAAGCAGAAAATGAGTTTAGATGGCAATAAAATGCAGTACTTTTGTTTGTTTGTTTGTTAGTTTTTTTCCTTGATGTCTTCACTGAAGAGTGGAAGCTTCTCTTGGGATCTATTATTTGGATTATAATCTGAACTACTTTCTGTCAGAATATTGAGTCTCTGGACCAGATTGTTCAGGCTAGCACTGAAAAAATAAATTCCCTTTGGGAAATTTAACACAACCCTTTTTTCTCCCCTAAGCCAGAAAATCCTTTAAAATTATTTTAGTAACACTAGCAACATAAAGCACAGAAAAAGACTAGAAGCTGTTCACTTTGCTCAGATTTTGAAAAAGAGAAAAAACGTCTCTTTGCAGCACAGTTCATTACTGACAGGTCAAAATGATTTACTGGATCAGAAATATTTCCCTCCCCAGGAGATGCTGATTGCAGTAGTAGGCTTCCTATTTGCATATCACACAGTGCAGCTCAGTTAGTTGGGTTTGAGGCAATCACATGTTAAAAGGCAATTTGAAGAAAATTGCATATAACTTCAGATGTCATTCACAAAGGATGGGGTAGTGGCATCTGTTTCTCATAATCTTTGAAACATTACACATGTTTCAGAACGGTACTGTTTCTTTAGACATAAACCATATAATCTCTGGATTTTTTTTAAATTAAACACGGTACATTTAATTTAGGATATTGTTATTCTAAAAAAGACAATGCTAACCTTTTTCGGCCTTCTCTGTGGTGTAAGTTATTGTTGGCAAAGTCGCTTTTGGTCTCTTTGTCTGATCCAGGAGTGTATTTCATGAATTGCCTTATAATTTTAAGTGGTGACTAGACCTTTGTGTTCTAGATAAGGTCACAAAAACAATTTATCCAAGGCATTTGACAAAGAAAGGAAAAATTGCCCACTTTTCCCATCAAACATAATCACCATTCACCACATCTAAATGAAGCGCTTATTGCATCTTTACTGGAGGACCAAGAGCCTCTATGAATTGGTTTATTTGTCCATTAGCAGAAATCTGGTGCAGGGAAAACAGAGGAAATGGGCTTTATAATTAACCTTCTTAGTGCTCTGACAGAAAATTGATAGATCTGAAACTTATGCCGCACAGCAGACTTTTTTTTCTTTTTTTTTTTTTTCCTTTTTTTTTCCTTTTTTTTTTTAAATGAATGATGGAAAGCCATGAGGCAAGCCTCCTTCCCCTGTTGTTGGAACACACAGGGTCTGGAAATGGGCTGGAGAGAGGACATGAGGGCAGGGGAACAGGCAAACCCAGAGCTGGGCTCCGCAAGTTTATTCAATTAGGTATTATATGTTTGGAACAAGGTTTCATTTGCCAACAGCTGTATACAATCATTTGTGGTTTTGAGGCCAGGGTAATTGGCATGTTATGAGCTTTTGCCTCAGCTTTTGGCATCTGCTTGAAAACCACAGGGGAAGAGGGAAGGCTCTGCGCAGGGCTCAGGCAGGAGCCGGCCCCGGGGAGCGGGAGCTCAGGAGGGCAGAGTCATCAGCCAAAAACCTCAACCAGCTCTACTGGGTACTGGGCAGCCAATGCCCACCAGCACTGCCAGCAAGCCCTGGTGTGTGGGAGAAGGAGCCCTTGCCCAACTGCATCCTGCTAGAGCCAAGATTGCTTCACATGCATGGATTTATGCTTTTAACTAAGCACGACTGTTTTCAGAAAATTGATTGAAGCTCCTTGCTAATTGGAAGCAGCGAGGGAATTTTATTTTCCATTGTGTGCTTCAGTCCTCAGTGATCCAGCAGTCAGAGCTAAGTTGTTACAACTCAGAAGCTGCCACCAGCTTTTATCCAGCAGTGACACAACCTCCCTGGCCTCCCTCTGAGTGGCATGGGATGGTCTCTCTCTGTGCCATGTTTCCTTGCAGGACATGCTAAGAACTGTGCATACCCTAATCCTTGCATCCTCTCCCCCTGTTCTGCCTTTTTTTTAATCCCTTTCACCAGTTGCACCACCTTGTTGCTACGGGATGCTTTTTCAGGAAGCAATGGCCTCTTGCTACATGTTTGTACAAAGCCCAGCACAGCAAGCCCTACCTAGGTCAAGAGTCTTTGAGACCATTGCAACATAAATATTACATATTAATAACACTGTGGTGGAGCCACACTTTACCATATTCTGAGTACCACTAGAGTGTATCGCACTACCTTTTCTTTATCACCTACAGACAATTAATCACTGTGTCCTGTTAAAGGGGAGTCAGCCTTGAACACCTCCCATGGCTCACACTGTCATAACCAACATCAGGATCTGATTTCTTAATTGCTTACACTTTAAAGAGATGTCATGTATCCTGCAGAGAAGCTCCCAACTGATGTCTAATCATTAACTAGAGAAAAGGAGAGCCGAGACACGCAATGCTACCCTGCATTGCCGTTTTTTAGTTATGATAATGGATTGTTTTTTCCCAGAGCTTTTCACAAAGAAAGAAGAACATTGTTATTGTCATTTAAGGGGTGAAAAAGCTGAAGCGCAATGAAGCAATGTGTCTTGCCCACAGTTACACAGCAGATCAGTGACAGTCACTGGGACTACATACAGATCCACCAAAAGTTGTGTCACATCCACGGTCCTAAGTAGGAAGTCAATGCAACTACTCAATAATAACAGAAAGTATAGTTTATTTCATACATGTCCACGAATCAATGCCAGTTGTTTTGGTAGGCACGTACTGTTTGGTTTGGGTGAGCTTACTCTTAATGCGTTCTCAACGGCTTATTAACAGGATGAAGAGATGCAGATGAAAGCCTCCAGGCTTCACAGTAAGAAAACTTCATCCCCAATCACGGTGCAGTATGTCCTGCTCCTGGCAGTTATGGTTTTATGGTGGGTCAGGTGGACAACAGATGTTCACCTGCTTAACTACAGTAGCAGTAAAACTCTTGAAACGACCAATGAACAGTAAAGGGCCATCTACTCTAGCTGCATTTCAATGAGGCAGGAGTCCTTCAGATGTGTTTGTCTATACATCTTGTCTAATTTCCTCTCAGAAAACTCAAGCAGGCGAGCCTCCACTCTTTTCTTGGGCAAATAATTTCATTCTGTGGTGAGACCCTGCTCCTCTGATGTGGCTTTCCTCCCCTACCCCACATGTCTAATTTAACTTTTCCCTTCCTGCCCATGCTCGTCAGCGTGAACACAACACACGCTCCAAAATGTCATCATTCCCCCTCACAATCACACTGTTATGCTTGCTCATCTGGAGTCCATCTGTGGTGTGTTGGTAATGAACTCTTGTTACACCAACGAGTAGGAGGATTGAGGGCTGAAGAGCATGGGAATCCTGACTATTGCACTGAGATGGGTGATCAAACCCTCCTTATTGGGTGTAGTACTGAGGTGGCTGCGTGAAGCTCCTTGCTCTGTGATATGCAAGAGGTCTTGCAGGACAATCCCATGCTCTGGTCTTGGGGAAACCCTGTGCATATTTTTTCTGCTTTTGGTGCTGTTTGTAGTGCCATTGTTCAGCAGTTATGAAGCTCCAGGTATATCCATAGATGTTTGAAATCATGAGTCCCCTGAGTGCTCCAGCATTACAGTGATAGAAGATGCCATATAAATACCTGTGAAGGGAGTATTAGGATGAAATCCTTGTCCCGCTGATGCCAATGAAAATATCACGCTAGTTTCTACAGACCTAAGTTTTCACTCTTTCTTTTCAAAGCTTAGTTTCACTTGGAAGTGCCCTGGTCCATAGTGCAGAGCATTGCTAGTTTGTCCCAAATTCACAAAGTGCTGGAAAAAACTCAGCAAATAAGGCAGTGGTGAAGGGTCTGAAGTCAGGAGGTGATGATAAGTTTTGACAGCAGCTCCAGAAATGTTCAGCCAGAAGATGATTGCACAGAAAGATAGAAAAAACACCATGGCTAGGCTGGAGTGACATGGGTACAGGAAAAAGATTGGGAAAGATGAAGAAACAAGGGAAACTTCCTAAAAAGCAGAGACCACTAGAGCAATTGCATCTTCTTGCATGCCAAATTCTTCCTGTGTGAGATCTGTTAATGATTTTTCTCCTACTTGTCCCATTCTAGGAAGGTTTATTTAAGAGACACAGTATGTGCAATGCCTGGGTCAGGAGCTGTGGCACTTCAGTCTGTTTCTCTTTCTGCCACTGATTGCTGTAGTGACTCTGCTTAAAACCTAAGTGACTTCAGAGCTTAGCTTTCAGAGTGCCTGTGTCGTGCTGAGAAAAAACAGAACCAAAGCAAATATCAGTAATGATCCATGCAGGTCTACTGTGTTTAGTGATCTCTAAGCAGCTCAGGTAAGGAAGCTAAGCTAACAAGACCATTGATTTTCTACAGAGCTTTTATACTGTGTATGAGGCAACTGCTGTCTACAACACCATGGAGTTGCTACCTGAAAAGTATCATTTTCAGTGAATCTGTATGAACAGAGACTGGCTTTGACACTCAAAGCTAGTGTTAGGCAGCACATGGAGGTACAAGGAATGTGAGTTGCAGTTTAGTGGTCAGACTTTCTGCTGAAGCATCTGTCTGAAGCCCAGTGAGAGGCTGATTGCAATGAGCCTGAGGGAGATACGCAGTCACACTTGCAAAGCTTCTCACAGCAGCGCTGCTGGCCATGGGTGAGACAGAAAGGGCCACACCAGTCACTGTGCTCACATGGGGTAAGGATATTGCTGTTTATACTGAGAAGAAACCCTTGTCTAGTAAAAAAGAAAAGTTAATAAGGAATTTTTCCTCTGTGTACCTCACATGTAACCTGAATTTTCTGCTGCTCAAGAGAGCACGCCAAGTACATCTCATATCCTCCAAAAGAGGAAATTTGGTTTAAAAATGAAAAGAGCTAGGCATATATCTCCTCTGAAAATCAGTAAGATTTATGTGCATCAATCTCTTTCTCATTTTGAGACTCTCACCGCACACATAGAACTCAGCTATGCTTTATATGACTGACTTCCCCCTCCTTGCAAAATCCCCCCTTTCTTTTGATATTCCTCAACAATGGGGATCAAAACTAGACTACAGCCCAGTGAAGGCAGGTTTCGTGTTTGCTTCTGCCTCTCTGTTTAGGGGCCCGACAGAGTCCTGGAAATAGCCCAGGCTAAAGCCTTTACTCAGGGTTGAATGAATAAGGCCGCTGTACACCGGGGTAAAGGTACATTGTCATACAGTGACAGAGAGATGACCAGATAAGCTGGAGGTGGTTTGAAGAAGAAGTACAGCACTCAGCTGTGCTCACTTTCAAAGATGCTAATCTCACATGCTTGCTTTTGCCTGGAGAAGGCAGAACTGTGACTCGTGCCAAACAGTGGGAGCAGGATCTTACCCATGATATTACTGTGGAAATGCCTTTTCTTACATGCTGAGGAGGAGGAATAAGAAAACAGAGGGTAACCTCAGCTGTTAGAGATGAGATCTTCTATAAGCCATCTTATGATTTCCTTGAGGATGATCTGGTTAAGGAGGAAAAGCAGATGAATGAACTAGTGAGCAAGTGCGGCTGGCTTGGGAAAGCCACCAAGAGACGATAATTCAATAGGCTCTTTGTGAATTCCCTTGGTTTGGTTTTATTCATGTGCCATTCCTATTCCCCTGTCATTAAGCAACCTCTGGAAAAGCACAATTAAAATCAAAACCAAACTCCATCAGACAAGTAGGGAGGCATTGCTAGAGTAGGATCCTAGCAGCCATGGGGGCTTTTTTTAATCTCATCTACTTCCTTATAAAACCAATGGGATCTGCTCTTTCTCATCCATGCACAGAAGAACTTGTGGAGTTGAGTATGTTTTTTATGCTTAACAGGACATGCTGGGTTTGGACTGCATAGCCCATTTTCTTCATCCTTCCTAATCCTTCTCGCTTTTCCTCACATTTCTTTGCACCCCTCTAACTGCTTGTAAACCAGAAGTCTGGCAGCAAGCATGTGGAATCTCAAATGGATTGGTACCCAGATTTGAACTCAAGGAGGTACTTATTTTGCATGAGACTTAGTTTAAACTGTGGAACTTGCTGCCAGAAGAAGCTGCAAAGGCAAATGTTTAAGGAGGCTCAGCAAAAGAGATCAGCTGAACTTGGGAAAGACTGGACCAGGAGCAGTGGTTAAAGAGGACAGTACCAGTGGCCAAAGGGAAGAGTGAACACACAGAGAGCCTTGGGTGGGCTGGAAGTTTGGGCCAACTAGGACAGCATCAGGAACTGGACTCTTCCTTGCTGGAAATATTAATGACTGGATTTGACAAGACCCTGGATAGCCCAGTCTAGGACATGGTCTCCATAGACCAGATGGTCCCCAGAATCAGGGACCTAGCCCAGAGTTTCTGAGATTTTGTGGATTCAAGCCTGAAACCAGAAAGTCAGGCTGAGGGGAAAATCCTTCTTCTTTGGTCTTGCTGCTTTTGCTTTTCCAGGTACCTGATACTGCCCATTGGCTGAAATGGCATGCTGAGCTGGGTATATCCAACCTGAAACTGTGCATCAATTTTTGTGTTTTCAAGATCTCTTTGCTGTAAAACCCCATTTTCCTTTCCAAGGAGGGTGACTGCAAAATTCAATCTTCACACCAGAGGTACGGCAGCCTTTTGACATGGCCATGCAGTCATTACAATAAGCAATATTCTTCAGATGAGTTGTTAGCTGCTGCCCAGGAAAAAAAAGGAACCCACAGAAAGCAGCTGGGAATAAGAAGGAAGCAAGAGATGCAAGTCCTGAACAGCACTGCTTCAATCAATAAAGCTGTCTGTTGTACATGTGCATGCCTGTATACCACATATTGCTGAGACAGAGCTGAGTGCTTAGCAAATAGCGTTGCTCGCAAAACCACTATCCCCAAAGGACCATCTCCGATCAATCTAAAATGATCATTGGCTCACTCAAGTGCCTCATGCCTTACATCCGAGACAGTGGCTCTCTCTTTAATGGCAATAACAGTGTGTGATCAGGGAGAGGAGGGAGCTGAGCAGAAGGATGGCTGGTGTGAGTGGATCAGTGCTGCACTCCCCTCATGGAAGGAGCCCTTCACAGAATGACCCTCAGGCCATGGCAAAATGGGCCCTCAGCAGGCTGACACCAAGCAAGCCACGCTGGGGTACATGAGCTGAAGGTGCAGCCTTCTGTTACTTTGCCATTGTTAATAATATTGACTACTATAGCAAGTAGCATCCTGGGCTCTCAGTCCTCTTCAGTTCAAGGTCTTTGCCCTCACCAGGGCAGTGATCTGGAACAATGACTGGCTAGATTTGGTTCTGAGCCAAATAAAAGCTTGTTCTGTGGCGTGCTTCAGGGCTTGCCTCTGCGGCTCACAGACTTTCATCTCATGACCTACCCATTCTGTTGGCTCTGCCTGCAAAGCCTGCGTAACTCTTTGTGTTTGCTCTCAAAACAAGCATGCAGATACTTTTTTTTTTTTTTCCATAGGAAAACCTGAGCAGAAGCAGCCTGTGCTAACAAGCCAGTGGGAGCACCCTTAGCAGACGGAAGCCAACAATAACAGGGGCACCACTCAGGCTTTCTCACAGCAAACAGTGGTGAAAAAACCAGCACGCTCGACATCGAAAGAGCCACTGGCAGTGTTTGCTTTATTAAAAAATGCTGCCCTTGGGTCCTGCAGGCACTCGTCATGGTGAAACCGGGGTCCCAGCTGTGAGCTTTCCCCAGCTCTATCACAGCTGCGTTTCACTAAGCCTAACACAATTACTGTACAAGGTGCTGAGATCCATGTCAGACACAGGTGGCTCCTGTATGGAGCTAGGGGTGGAAGGACATTGGGTTTCTAACTACCTTCCTTACCTCTCTTGCATTGTGTGGAGGCTACCAGGACTCTCACAGGATTACCATCCAAATTATACTTATACTCGACACAGTATTAAGGTTGAAAAGCCAAATACTCAGAAGTTAGGAAACATTAGGATTAATATTGTCTCTGTACTCTAATACACAAAGATCACAGCCTTCCCTCAGTGTCTGCCATGGTTTTTGCACAGCCTGTTTACTGTGAGTGGGAGCACTTTCTGGGTGCCCTCAGTAAGACCCCCACTGCTCCCATAGGTACTCAAACACTGATGGCACCACACGACCCCACAGAAAAGCTGTCACACAGAGCTGGCCAAATGTGTTGGAGGTTGTCAGCTCTTGATCCTCCTCTCTGCCCTGCAGCTTCAGGAGCACAATGCTGGATGGCCACCAGGCCAACGGAGAGGAGGAGCTGATGGGTGGAAAATATCTCAGCAGGAACCAGTTATTATTTCTAGCCCAGGTCACTTCTGTGCCAAGCCCAGAGGGGTAGTACAAAGGTGAGGATGATAGTGAAGAGTAGGGAAGAAGAAGGGCTTATATTGGCTTTGCTCCAAATAAAACGGCCTTCCAGCTTATGCAAGCAGTAATTCTTGCGTGACACTCTTTTAGCTTTTGTAAATCTTTTGTCAGTGTTTTGTTTTGATTTGTTTTGTTTTCCATGTTACTTAACATGTTAAGCAAGGATGGAGGCAGGAGGAGATCTGATGAGAGGTGGTGGTGCTGAATGACTGACTGCTGCCCTGGGTAATGGAGTCCTTCCTGCTCAGCACCTCAGAGAAGTTAAACACATCACTCCAGTCAAATGTTTCACAGTCACTGCTTTGCCTCCTCATTTTTTGAGTGCTTCCAAGTCCTTGCTCCAAACCACAAGAGCACTTGGACTTCTAAAAGAAAATGCCATCAGATTTTGTCAACATAGCCATTAGTCTCTAGTCTCCTCAGGTATGGCTAACCTGTTTCAGCAAAAATTTAGTCTGGGGCAATCCCCAGGAATGTAAACCTTCAGCCTGCAAGCTGAAGTGTTGGCAACACTGATAAATACTTCAAATCAGGCTCCTGGAATGGGAAGCATTTGGCAAGCTTGTAAGATGCTAAATCAACCCACAACACTCTAGAATAGAGCTTGTCCCTATAAATACTAAAAAGGAGCAACTGCTATTTTAAAAAGCCAGAGCACAATGCAAAAATGTCCTCTAGGGTATTTGTATATGCTTGCAAGAATTGGCAGACAGCTGGGGCGAGTGTACAGCACACCTGTCTGAGGCTATTTAGGCCTTACCTGTGCTTTAACATGAGAATGGCTGGGCTTCTGCAGGCAGTGTGGAAGTCTGTGTCCATCCAGAACTCCTTCTTCCAGGGAAAGGGGTGCAGAAGTGTACTACTTGAGGCCTGTTATCCCATTTTCAGAACTGACTCAGGCATCTATATCCCCACAGCTTAGATTCAAAGCCTGGATGACTAGTCTTCTACATCACTGCAGTGGATCTTGGTCTTTTACTTTGGCTCTCAGCTGAAGCTACAAAAGTGTTGTAAGTAAAAATGATGAATCTGATTCTATTCCAAAACTTGGGGAATATTTCACTCTGGGTACCAGTGTGTATTAAAGTTGATGGGCTTAGTACCCAGCACCTGTGAAAAACAGGTTGTCAATTTTTGCGTTTCGCTGGTCGTTCTCACGGCTGAGGAAGTTTGCCCTGCACAACCATTTCCGTGTCTGGCAGCAACAATAAGAAGGATTTACTCCTTCCCTTAAGCATTTGGGAGGGAATTGAGGGGATGAGAAAAGACAGAGATCACATCAGCTGTAATCAGTGAAACCTGTTTTTCTTCCTGTCAGTCGTCCTGCCAGCAGGGTTAGAAAGCTTTGTGTTCAGGTGAGGCTATTCTCCCCCTTTGGTCAGCCAGTCTGGTGTACAGACAGGCTTGCAGACAAATGGTGCTGGGGACTCATGGTAAGGGTCCACCCATCACTGGCAGGCTTCACATTTTAGGATGCTGCTTCCCAGCAGCTTAGGTCTTGATTGAAGGTGATCTTGACTATGAGTGACTCTTGTTATTGCCTTTTATGTACTGCCTTTCTTTTTCTTGTTGCCTGTCTTTTCTTTGTGTCCTTGTTGCTTTTGTTTTCCTTCCACATCAGAGTCACCGTATCCTTGAAGTGAGACGAGAGAAATTAAAAGAAAACATTTAATACCTCAAGTGTTTTTAAACCACCGGCAATCAGTAGAGGCCTGAAGAAGTCATCCCTGGAAATAATCCAGCTGGTGAACTCCGAATGGATGTCACCTTTCCAAGAGCAGTGCCATTTCCTCATGGTGTGGGTGTACTTATTTATTATGTCATTAAAGCTGTTTTCTTTTGGGAAGCCTTTAAAGATCTTCCCTGGGGATTCATCAGGCTGGGAAGGAAGCGAAGTGGAACCCCCTAAAGTTAAGTGCTTGACTCTGTTGGACATAAACCATTCAATATTTCAAAGACAACAGAAGTGGTACAGATCCAATTTGTTTCCAGTAGGAAAGAAATAATGGGCAAGTAACACACTGAGCCCATCACAACAGACAAGCAATGCCAAAGTGAGTCCCTCTTCTTCAGGCAAGAGCAGTATGGTGCTGTATGTTCGTAATTAGAAGTTGTGATTACAGGTCCAGCACTCTCCTTGCCATGGCTTCAGAGAGGTCAAGGCTATTGTTCCAAAAGCCTGGGCTCTGTCGCTCTGATGTGCTTTTCTTGTTGCAAAGCGCCATCATCGCTGCAAACCTTGCCCCAGCCCTGCTCACAGTGCTCACATTTTGATGCTGTATTTCTCAGATGCAGTTGGCCAGAGCTCGTGGGACAGTGCTATTCATAACTCACTATCTCTGGTCCAGGTGTTGGAAGAGTCACATCTGGCACAGGTTCTTCCTCTTCTGAGATACTCAGCCTTCTTTCAAAGAGAGTTGCCACCATGGGTTTGAAATTTACTTTCCACAGACCCTCAGCTGGGTTAAACTCGATTGCTGGCAGGTCAGCACAGTGAAACATGCAGGATCAGATGCAAAGCCTGTTGAGAGATAGGAAGAGACTCCCTGGATTTCAGCAGGTCATAGATCCAGCCTAAGGGAGGGAAGTCAACAAATTGTTTACCCTGGCTTTCCCTGCAATATGGTGATGAACAATACTGGATACCAGGGTGATATATTTTATGCCCAGCTAAACCCAAGTGCTTCAGAATCTCACAGTCCCAAGTGCAAAAGATCTTTCTCTTATCCTCCTGACAGGTTTTCTCTGCTTGGTCCTGGATTAGGTTTAATGTCTGGTCCAGCTGTTGGTATAATCTGCTTTGATCTGCTCAGTTAACTACAGTCTGGAAGGGCTTCCAGCTTGTCAGAAGTGTTATTCCTGTAGGGCCACTCAAATAGTGATGGAGTTAGTCCAAATTTGAGCTGGTGGAGGGCAGATCAGGATCTGACGCTTCAAGACAGTAAAACCCCCCATTACCACCCCCACCTCTCTTGGATAGGACCTCTGGGGTCTGGAACTCCCTCTCAGCAGGTTGGGACAATAAAAGATAGCTCTGCTTCAGCATCCCTAGTTTGCCTGGCTGCTCTCCTCCCAGGCCTGGGCCACAGCAGTGCAGAGGAGCTGGTAGAGAAAACCTGCAGGGAGGAAGGGAAGATGATCCCCACACTAGCAAACCCGGCTGGTGTGCCGGATCCTAGTAAGAGCCACTGCTCGGAGGATCAGGGGAAGAGGCACATGAAGAGACAAAACCAGATATATAATCGTCCGTGTTTTCAATTAATAAAACATGTCTGTCCTAACAGACAGACAGAGGGTGAGGTAATAAGGACCTCTCTATCAATATGTGTTTGCTCTTGAGTTCTTCTGGGCTTCAGGGGCTCATTTTGCAATGGGTATATGTATAGCTGGACCTGCCACATGACAGCTCATCCTGCTCAGGCTAATGACCTGTTTTACTCTCTGCCAGGAGCCTGGGATTTCAAGTCTTCGTGACTCAGCTGTAAATACATGCTCTGAAGATGAGCTAGAGCAGCAAGGATCCTTCCTGGGGGGGCAAGTCCAGTGCTGGCTGCCTCCTATGGGACTTGCATCTCTTTTAGGATCCAGCATGGAAGGGCTGGTTTATGCCTGGCTGCACCTGCCTGGGGAGGGCCAAGAGAAAATGCCAGCTCTGGCAAAAGCCCCATGGCCACCCCAGTAAAACAGTGACATCAAGCAGGTGCTGGCAGAGTGGCCACATCTGTGTCCAGCCCATTCTGCTGGTGCTCCTAAACTGGTAAAAAAAAAAGTTGCAAAAGGGCTGAGCTGGCCACAAATTAAATCCATACCCAGAGTACTTTGTGAGTAGAGAAATGTCAGTGGGCACCTCTCAAACAGGTTAAGAACAGCCATGGCAAGCAAGCAATGGCAGCGACCCTGCCATGCCATGCACATGCGCTCTTTGGGCTTCCCCATGCAGGTATGTGCTTTTGGTCAAGATGCACCCTGTGATCGCAGAGTATTTCTGCAGTATAAGCCTCCTCTCTCTCCCACTTTTAACTAGCAACAGGAAGACACTTGTGGGAAAAAACAGCTAGAAAAGTCATCCTAATGGTGGCATTTGAAAATTCTCAGGGATGGCAGGAAAGGGTGACCAAATGGATACCTGCCCATGCCCTGCACCACTGTCCTGTCCAAGGGAGCCTGGCAAACTGAGATGGATCAGCAGGGCCTGGGGCAGGGGACGCCTGACAGCAGCCAGACGGTGCTTCTGCCATGCTGAGGCCTTCAGTGCAAATCAACCAGTCTAGGCACACAAGAGAACCTCTACATCAGTTTGAGGTGGGATATAAAATGGAAATGTCTATCAGTCTTGCAGGCAGCTTATTACAGCTCTCTGAAGGAGAGTTCAGCCTCAATCTTGTGTCACTCCAGCAAGAAGGCTGAAATTACTCCTCATTTATAGCTAAGCATGGGCAGCAGGATGAAGCCTATTGCTAGACAGTATCTATGTCAGACTGTAGCCGGTTTCAATGTAACTTGCACATTAAGAAACCCTGATAATAGAAAATATTTGAGTTTTAAAACAGAAAAAATAATCTATCTGCCCACAACCCCTCCACACTTGCAAGGTACTGCAACACATTTTTTAGCTCCTGTCCAATGATCAAGACAGATGCATGCCCTAATTAAAAAAAAAAAGCCCATCTGAGAAGAGTGGTGAAGGCAGATGTACAAAATAAATATTAGATTGTTAGATTAGGAGAAACAAAAAGGTGATGAACACTAATATGAATTAGACATTAAGAACAACTGTCACAAAAGACAAAGAAAAGTTATCCTGTGTTCGTGGCAGAACTGAAGGGCAGGAAGGAGTGAGGTTTATATTAAGAGCAGGTACTAACACTTTCTAAGTGGTAGTTAGCAGCAATACTCTGGGAAGACAGGTATGGTCAATACTTTTTTCATTTTACTAGGGGCGAGGGGAGGGATGACTGTAAAAGACTTCTTATGGCCCAGTAACAAGAAAATGTTACCAACCATCTACTAAAAACCCAGTTATTTTTGAACTAGTAGATAGTGATTGCTTGCATCCAAGAGTCTGTTGTGGGTGTGCTGCATCCTATGGATCTTCATGGGGATGTTCCCAGACGACTAGGAGAAAATTAGGATTCTAATAGACTTTCAGAGAGGTATGCTAGTCAGGCTAGGCTGTTGCAACATTTTGGCTCATACTAATGGGCAGCAAGAGCTGGACAGGGCAGGAAATGCGTAGCAATGAATTAAAGAGGAGTAGAGTTATAATTTAGCAGCAGGTCTGCTGAGAAGGACCTCAGGTTTGCATTGGATGCTAATCTGCTTGGGAGCTGACAGTGTGTTCTCATTGCTCTGGGCTGCATCTGGAGGTCCACGGACAGCTGACTAAGTGGGGTTATTATTCCCTTGTGTCCAGCACTGGTGAGGTCAGATCTTGAATACTGCAACCTGCTTGGGGTCTCACAGTTCAACGGGGGTGTGAAGAAACTGGGACGAGTCCAACGGAGAGGCATAGAGACAGCTGGGGCCAAGGGAACATGCCCTGCAAGGGGAGCCCGGGAGGCTGGGCTTGCTTAGTGTGTTGTGGGGGTTAATCTAATAGCTGCCTTAACTATCTAAAAAATGGTTACAAAGGTAGTACTGCCAGATGACATAACAAAGGGCAATGGACACAAAATATGGCTATGGGAGGATGGTGTGAGGTTGTTCATTAGAAAAACCTCTTCACTGGAGGAGCAGTAGGGCAGCCCTGGAAGAGATACCCAGGGAGGCCACTAAATGAGCATCCTCGAAGGTCTTCAAGTCTTGGTGACAAAGCCATGCCTGATTAACTTGGTGTTTGCGTAGTCTTTCTTCAAGCAGCAGGCCAGGCTACATGATCTCCTGCCAACATTTCCTATGATTTTTACAAATTAAGGTAAAGAGGTTTCCTAAACTAATCAGATACCTTTTTTTCCTTAGGATTGCTGGTATGACTGGTAGAAGCAGTAGCTTAATTTATTACCACATACTCAAGCACCTGCACAGCTTCCCACTTGATAATATACAACATTTTGGCTAAGAAATGAAGAAAATCAGTGTGACACTTACTGACTGACTTGGGAGCTGGCTAAATGAGAGAACTTGAAATGAAAGGGTGGATGGGGAAGTGCAAGCGTGCATGGCATTACAAATTGGTGAGCTTCTGGCAAGTTTCCTTGCAAAGAGTGGCAGGGGGCTTATTTAATATTTCTGTGAATGAGAACCAACACTGGCAAAGCCTGCAGATGATCAAAAGATAACGATAAGTATTGAATTTGGTGCGTTAGTCACCTGGAGCAACTTGGTTCCTTGGGAATGCAATCCCAGAGAGCAAGATATACATTTTACTGCAGGGTCAGAGAGTGCAGGCATGTGAGAAGACCGGGTCCTTTCCAAAACTGCAGGAAAGCAGGAGGAGGTCCAGCCATGTGCTCAGCAGCAAAGCAGATTTGAGCATCATGCTGTGGCCAGGGCAGCCAGCGTTGCCCTGGGATGCGGAGCATGGAACAACCGAACCAGAGGGAATCACTGCCACAGTCAGTGCGGGAGCGCCCTGTCTGCTCCTGGAGTCTGTGAATCAGGAAGGACGCTGGCAAGTTACGGAGGACTCAGTGAAAAGCCATGGGAATTACTGGACTGTTTCATTAAGCATCTGCTTTAGTGTTGGCAAGAATAGAGCCCAAAAAAGTAAAATGCAGAGCTAACAGTAAGAAAAACACAAGCAAGTGTATGAAAGCCCTTTAATAACTTAGGGCTGACAGGAGAGAAAAAAACCCCAAACCTCCTAATTTCAACCCTTCTGCCAACACGTCTTTAGCTACCAATTGCTCTGCTTGAGCAAAATCTAATTAAGACTTCTTTTTTCAGTCATTTGTGAATATTTGTTGCAGTCTTATATAAACGCAGGAATTCATTAGTTTACATGGCATGGATGTTTTCCCTGCAGCTTTTAAAAGAACTTAAAGCAAATATTAAAAACTAATCCTTGTAGCTTTTTCTCTGCCCACTTCTTCTGGGGAAAAAAAAAAAAAAAAAAAGAAAGGAAAAAAAAAAGCCAAAGCGTTTTATTTCAAAATAAAGAAATCAACGATTACAAACTTAGAGGCTTTTCATACACCCCACCTTTCTACCCAGAAAGAGTTTAAATGACTGAATATAGTGTACTTTCCACAAAAAAAAAGAGGGATTTTAGTAACACCATTAATAGACATTTAACTATAACAAGTGCCACTATAAACATTTCTCAAAAATTCACCAGGGAACCAGGATTTTATCACTTTAGGAGCACTGCATGGCTCTGTGGTATGCTTTCATACTGGGTAATGATCTAATAGGCCTCACTGACAACAAGCTGGCACCCTGCCATGGCTATGCAAAACCCACCCTACAACTGGGAAGCATGAGAAAACCTGCAAATAATATGTCCTGATTTCCCAGCTATTAGAATAGCATTGACTAATGTGGTTACAGGAGTCTCACACAAATAAGCATGAGGTAAGGCGTTTAGGTCTGGGCATTACTACTGATAGTTAATTTTTTCCATTTCAAACACCCAGAAATGTAATTGGGAAGTTGCTCCATTGTTCAGCCTTCAAAATGAATGAAAGTTCACTTAAAAAGAGAATAAAATAATGTATTTTGAAATGGACTGTTTTAATACTGGTTTTTGATTGTCCTTTGATTACGAGTAATTCCTATATGTAAACATACAAGCATCACACCTGAAAGAATGTTTTTGGTAGTAACACTTTTTTTTCTTGTTTTTGTTTTTGTTTTGTTTTTAAAGATAATAATTTCTGTGAAATTTTTAATGAAGAGGGGATATTTTATGATTTTATTGCTTCTCTATTGAGACATTTAATCCACCTCACTGCCACAGTAAACTAATAGAGGAAAACCACACCTAACTGAATTTGTCATCATTTTACTCTTGCTCTGAGGTCTGTAAGGCTCTGTGGGTCTTGCTTGTCTTCACTTCTTGGGCTATAAATGGAAATTTCACTTACTTTGAAAGTGGGTTATATTGGTAGTGGTGTTCTTACTTGCCACTTTGGAGTTTCAGATTCAAACCACAACAACAAAGAATAATTTTTGCTTGAAAGTTTTCAATAAAAAATAAGACCTACCTCTACTCTCTTACAAAGCCATGCTGTCAGTTCTAGAGGTTTTAGATGCAAAAACTATAGCTTTTCTGATTTTTTCCTGGAAAATGAGTCTACCCTCACTCAAATTGATGAATGTAGGCATGCAAGAGGAGACAAAGGAAGTGCTGAGTAGGTTTTGTTTCCAGGACCAATCTTTTCCAGGGTCTGGCATCAGGCTGGTAGTACTTTTAGATGATTTACTCACAGCTCCTTGTGCATCTATTGTGAAGGGACAATGGCTTATGGACTTCTCATTTGGGATACCCCCTTGATTTGGGTGAATTAACTGGGCATAAACTGAAGAAATTCTTCTGTAACATTTTTCATTTATGCTGTCCACAGCTAGACAGAAAAAATATCCCTTTCCACCCACCACTGACAATGGTGCTGACTTTGAAGACAGTTGGGAAAGGCTGAAGCCCCTACCAAGATACCTGCTGTGGCACCAGGTCAGCAGTTGCAATGGTCTCTCCCTTCCACCCTCGCACGTGCCCTTGGTGCTTTACAAACTCACCCCAGAGGCAGAAATTTCCAATTTGCCAGCTGTGAAGTAAAACTCAAAATTTCTTCAGAAAGAGCCATCCATGTTCTCATGCTCTCCTGGGATGGCCCAATAACACCAAACTCTTTTTTTTCGAGTCAAGAGGAGCAGCAGGATTCTGGCTCCAATCTTGCCAATTGTGCTAGTAAAGCCAAGCAAAACCATAGACTGACCTATGAACTTAGACAGCCAGCTCTACAAGCACAAAAAGAGAAGACAATTTTTGTTGAAAAAGGACTGTTCTGATTGCTCACCACTTTAATTTTTCTTTTTTTTTTTGCATATCTTTTTCTAATGTTGCTACAGATAGCATCACATAAGGCTTCTTTCTAATAAGTTTATTTGTAAATCAAATAAGCTCTAAAACAAAAAAAAAAAAAAGCAAAGCAATAAAAATTAAGGCAGCAACCAGTCAGAGATGTAGAAAGAAGAAATACAGATAGAAGTATATATCTGGGAGCTAAAATAAAGAGAAAATGATTGACAGTGTTTATTAAGAAAATGAAGTAACCAGTTATAAAACAAGAAACCTCTGCTATTTTAGTACAGGTGCCATTTTCAAGACTAAAAGCATCCTTTTGCTTTTTGGCTCACATTGTTTGAGGTTAAAATTTAACAAAATCAATCCAAGTACTTCTCTAGCCACTGAGAAGTCACTCACCAGATGAGTTTTACCAGTGACTGTGTCAGATGAGTTAAGCTTGTAGGGGACAGACTAGCCCAAATCAGCCACCCAGGCTCTCTGAGCTTGCCTTTTCCACTTGATAGAATACAATGGCCCTTCCACTCCTTTTCATCACCTCACAGTGACTCTTCAGTCACTAACCCACCTGGATTTGTTTTTTTTTTTAATAAGCAGTCATTTAAGGTTGCAATTAAATGTTTAGAAGGCCAGCTCTGTGACTGCTGTGTACTACACTCACTTTACATAGTCCTTTAATGACAGTTTTCATTCCTGGAAGATAAGCACCAGAATATATAGAACATAGCCCTGACTAATTAACAAGCCCCTGACGTTAACCCCTGGGTAAACCTAAGATTTTTGTCATACAAGCTTAGGAAACTGACAGGAAGTTTCCTACAGAAACATCCACCCACCCCACACTTAAATTGTACTAAGTCCTCTCATGACAAGTGGTGATCTTCCTCTCCCCATGGCATCTCTGCCAGGCCTCAACATTGCAGCACACAGGCACTGATTTTGCATTAAAAAAACAAACAAGCAAACAAACAAAGGTGGAATTGATTGTATGAAATGTTTTTCTGGACTTCAACCACGCACGTGAGATGTGTACCTCGGAGATCTGAGAAAAATCTGACTGGTTAGAGGAAATTGCCCTTTCCCATGATCACTGCAGCACTCGTGCAACCCTTCAGCACACAGAAGCGTGTGTGCAGCATGTGTGAGTTGTGCAAGCCTCTGCGCTAACAGACTTGTGCTGCCCCTGTCCCTGCCACAGCCCCCATCACCCCAGCAGTGGTACCAGCAACCCCCACTGCCTCTTGCACTTGGCTATGGACCTGCCTTCCCTGTGCCTTAGCGCATACTGTTAGACAAAAAGTCCTACTGGGAAAGAGCAACCTAAGAGCAGCTCTCTTGAGGGCGGCGTCAGGCCTGGGGATCATCAGGAAGACATCAAATGGCGATGTTTTAGAAAAGTGAGTGTAGCGTAGCTGAGAGTAGACAACAGGAGCCCTGTGATGCCTCTGATGATGGCATTATGGGTGTTTCACTGTTTTCTGTCATCCCACACACAGCATGCAAGTTCTGTGTGCTGGGGAGCATTTTCATCTCACAGACATGGGCAGCAGCTGCTGTGATACAGACGGCAAACAAACAAAAGGAAAAGAGAATGACAGTGATCTTAACGAGATATTTTGTGTTAATTTTTTTTTTTGGTCTAACAAAATCTATAATCAAAGAGAGTAAAGAGTCAGATTAATCAGGTTGTCCCAGGGTATCTGAAGCTACCACAAGCCATTTGAGCTTTGCTTATATAATTTTATTGTCAAGCACAGCATGATGTTTGGCATGCACATATGTAATACTGAGGCTTCCTGTTCCCAGGTTCCTTGCTCTATTAACCAGTGACATCAATTCATATGTTAAGGAAGAAAAAGAAGATATTAAGCATTACTAAGGATTAGAGGTGGACAAAAGCAAAATTTTAGCTCAAAACCCATTTCAAGCCTGCAGTTCAAAGCTCTCTCTCCCTGGTCAAGTCTGTGCCTCAGGCTTTGACAGCTGCCATATCTGGCTGCAGACTATAACTACTAAGTTCTGGAGGATCTGTGGTTATGTGGGTGGTTTGCTTCTGTCTGAACTGAAATATCCATCCAGGTTCTAACAGAGCCTCATTCTCTGATATAAAATATATTCGATAATTTAAGATACCAAAGAGTGCTCATGTTTTTGAAAAACATTGCTCAGCTGTCCCACAAGCAGAGAAGCAGGCTGTAATTTTAAGAAACAGCTCATCAGATTCCCAGCCATCACCTACAAATCAATCCACTGCAGAGCTCTTGCTTAGAGTCTCACTTTCAGAAAAAGACTACCAGTTTTTCTGTCTTTTTGTTATACTTCCCTAAGGAACAATCTGACCTGGCAAAGCATTTTTCAAACCCACCAGCATAAGCATCTTCGGTGGGGATATATGAACCAGTAACTTCAGCTGTATTCCCAAAACGGTCTTCAAAGTTAAAGGTTTGGATAGTTTGACTGGGTTAGATCCCTATCTGTGGCTGCTTTTCTGTCCAGAAAGCAAGACCAAGCAGCCCCGGGAGCCAAAATCAGGGACAACAAAACTACCCCCAGTATGTTCACAGCACAGTTGTCTGTAGGAAAGTAACCAGGGAGCACCAGAGCAATCCAGGACTGTGGCAGGAGAAGACAGAAGGGCTGCCAGAGGCACCATTGGAGAGCGTGAGGGAGGGGATGGTGCTTTGATGAGGAGTGGGAGTGATCTGCAGGGGCCAGAGTTGGAACCCACCTTGTCCTGCTGCAGGGGGTAGTGGCAGCAAGAGCAGGAGGGGTGACTGCAGAGACCTCCTGGGACTGAGGGGCAGGGGAAAACCAGGAGCACCCCACCACTCTGCTGTGCCAGCCATGATGCTGGGGAAACTCTCCAGCCCTGACAGTGCAGGTGCTGTGCTGGGGCAGCAAACACCCGCAAAGTAGCTGCACTGCTGGAGCCTGAG
The DNA here is from genome assembly GCF_036013475.1 of Columba livia. Lineage (NCBI taxonomy): Eukaryota > Metazoa > Chordata > Aves > Columbiformes > Columbidae > Columba > Columba livia. Next base: position 77,130,274 of record NC_088604.1, read on the forward strand.
AGCTTGGTCTGCTGCCCAGTCTGAGTGGCCTCCAGCCTGAGCTAGTGCTGCCTCATGGGCTCCCAGCTCTTCTCTGACCAGGGTCTCCCTGTACTCTTTCAGCAAGCCTACCCAGAGGGCTACTTGCCACCCCTGCCATCCAGGCCAGTTGGCATCCTGCACACAAGGGAGTAGCCTCATCATGAGTGGTTTGGGATTGGGATGTCCCCATGGATCGGGAAGCCCCCCTTTGAGTAGATGCCCTGAAATCCTGCTGCAAACACAGCCTGCTGTCAGGAGGAGGGCTACTTACCCTCACTGTTCATTTATAATCAGGAAGATGTATGCTCACCTGTGCCACGCTGAATGAAGCATGAGGACCCATCAGGGTACACATGAGCGCACTCTGCTTACTTTGCCAGTTTGAGGGGGGTGCCAGGACCCATGTGCTGCTGGGGAGGATGTAGAATAAGGAGCCGCTGAGTGGGGAGCTCATTTTTGATCACTGTGGAATTTCATGCTCCATTGGTACCACAGCTTCGCACAGAGATGAAATATTATGTGGAGCGAGAACCCCTTCATCATGTAAGTCAAGCTGAGGAAGCATGAACAAAGCCCTTTCTGTACTCCTTCCCAACAGCCCCGCTGCTTCGCAGAGTGGATGCCCCAAACTAAACTTCAAGACTGAAGCATTTTGCTAAGAAAAGATTAATTTCATGCTTTAGCCAGGCTGGCTGTGGACTCATTCCTGGTGATGTCAGAGAGCTAATTTTTCCCTGTTAGTCTGTCCTCCATTTTAACAAGGGTTCAACAAAGCAAAAGTACTCCTGGACTTAAGAACTCATAAAATGGCAGAGTGTAAACCACCTTCCTGCAGACAGAGTGAGCAGCCAGCTCTGCTAATGATATTGAAACTGGGAATTAAGCAGCAGAGCGCTGAGGGACCCAGCATATGGTAGCCTATTGACCTGTCCCATATGCAGTGGCTATTGTTTGCTCCCCGCTGTACTGCAGCAGCCGACTCCCCTCCCATCTCCACTCGCCCTGCCGCTTGCTCGCTTTCCTCACAAGGGCTGGGGCTGGGATCTGCTAAGACTTGACATTTACACATGAATCGTGCAACAGTGCACACAGAGAGCCAGGGTGACCTGAGCCACTAAGCAGCGTCTTGGTAATTAGGCTCAGCGGAAAAAAAACCACACCAGCAGCTATTGAAGAAGTTGCTCTGGGTGTGATGGTGGAGAGGACTCTACAGCAGCAAATCCTGACTTCTCACTTTCTTGGGCAGCGTGGGATGGGATAGGATCTGATTTAGCTGCTGAAATTTTTTTTTTTTTTTGCATAGTTGGCAGAGCTTGTAGGGAATGAATTTCTAGACTTGCAGACTTTTTCACTGAGCAGCAGGAGGAGAATGCAAATCCAAAATAAGCAGAATTGCTTCTGGAATGGACTTGTCCACAGCTGGGAAGATCCTACTGGGGATCAGCCATGGATGTTTCTTCAGCTCCTAGTTGAACGGTGAGAGGATCAACCCAAACCATGGTTTGTGTTCACACAGGAGATGCAAAGCCTGAGCCAGATCTTCAGTTGGGATTGTCTGGTCTGGAATAGCTGAAACGGATCGGTCAGGTCTCACGCATTGTGAAGAATCACTTGTCTGATTTCTACCCCATCTGCCCTCACCAGGGCATCGCCTCAGTGCCATGTGGCAACCCCAGCCCTCCCAGTGAGCTTGTGGGCAGAGTTCAACCCTGCAGCTGCATGAGCTCAGGGGCAGGCAAGGTCCTGGGGTCCCATGCTGGGCCTGACACCACAGAATTCAGGCCAGTTCCCCTTCCACCTTTTCAAAGCATGAAGCCCTCTCTTCTTGTTCCCACAGCTCACATCCATCACCGATAACTCTGCATAGAGAGGGTTGTGGCACAGGGAGTTGCATCACTTGCCTGACAGTGTTGTGGGCTGCTCCAGGCATGAGTTACACCCACAGCTGCCTCAGCTGCCCCACAGATACACTCCTCCTGGCATCACCAGGGCTCCCTGGCAGCCACCAATGGGACGACTTGAGGTGACAATGTCAAAGCAACAAAATCCAAGCTCACATGAAACCAAATGTCAGCACCCTTAGTGAGTTATTTGCTCTTACTCAACTGACCAACATAAAGAAATCTCATGGGCAGAACTGGATCCAACATAATCCTTTATGAAAAGATACTAATGTGTCCTACTGCTTAGAGTGATTCCTGACAGCTTTCGCAGTGTTGAACCACCAAAGGACTCCCAAACTAATTAAAATGATACTGCTATTTTTAAATCCTACAAGCTATTAATCCCAAACATATTTCTTAGCCAAAACTCTACACATTTATTTGATTTCTATCTAAACCCATAATCTAAGCCTCATTCATTGGTGAGATTTCAAACTTCTTGAGCCAAGCTTGAGCTACGGGGCCTTTAAGAGCTTTTGGAGCATGGTTTTTATTCCCCACACAACCACCTTTGACTGAATTTTTCAGACAGCCCTGTATCACATATTCGGAGCCTCATTTTCCCCTCTGTGCATGCACAGCAGTTAAGCCAGTATTGCATCAAGTACAAGTGCATGCACATCAAGGAAAGAAAAGATGCCCTTCATGTCATAAGATAATATTAGTCATCATGACCTGAATTATTCTATGAGTCAATGGATATTAGGAATAACTTCTTCACCATGCTTGTGTCCAAGCACAGGAGCAGGCTGCCAGGGAGGCTGACCAATCTCTGTCCTTGGAGACACTCAAAATCCAACCGGACATGGCCCTGGGCAACCTGGTGTCACTGACTCTTCTTTAAGGAGTTTCATCAGCTGTAGGTTTGCTCCCATGCTGGAGAAGGCTCCTTTCCTGCTGGAAACAGAGAGCACAGGGATGGCACTTGCTTGCAAAGGGCAGAGACGGCATTGCTTGCACTGCACAAGCTGGGCTGAGGGGCAGCATGTGCTGGCTTGGCCGAGCACCGTGCTCATGGTGTCACACATCTTAAGCCAGAGCTTGTGCATTGTCCCTCTTGCTCTGAGCACACCAGCAGTTTGTCTGCCATGCCCAGTGTGGGTACGGCCCTCCTTGCTGCGGTCAGTCAAAATGCAACATGGGAGCAGAAACCAGATGGGTGCATTCCTGATCAAACTGGCCTAGAAATTTTTGGAGGGAGCAAGAAGTATTTGTCTGTCACCTCCCTGCTTTCTGTTCTGTTTGCCTCTAAACCATCCTTTCCATCAGACATTAGGCCCTGTTAAACCATAATCCCCCACTTTCACTGTCTGAGATGTTTTTCTACCCTTTATCTTCCAAACAGAAATCAAACCTGATTAAATCCAAATCAATCCCCCAAGCTCCAAACCATGTTGTGGGGTGAAGTGGCATAGCGAGCCTGTCCCTGATGCCCTTCCTGCTGCCTGCCATGCTGTACAGTGCTGGTAGTGATGCTTGGGTACTGCTGAGATTGGTGGCACTGGTACCACTGGAAGGCAGGGGACTGCACTGCTCAGGAGCAGGAGCTACAGGCATCAGGAGCCAGCCAGGAATGAGCAGAGGAGGAAACTGTGAACAAAGAAACCTTATAAAAACAGTAGGAAATACTGCTTAATACTTCAAGTCTTTTCTCCAAGTAGCAAGTGTTAGGACAAGAGGAAATGGCCTCAAGTTGCACCAGGGGAGGTTTAGGTTGGATATTAGGAAAAAGTTATTCACAGAAAGGGTTGTCAGGCATTGGAAAAGGCTGCCCAGGGAAGTGGTGGAGTCACCATGCCTGGAGGTGTTTAAAAAATGTATAGATGAGATTCTTATGGACATGGTTTAGTGGCAGGGTTAGGTTGTGGTTGGACTCGATCCTGAGGGTGTCTTCTAACCAAAATGATTCTATGATCCTATGATTCAAGGACAGACAGCTAGAAACTATGTCTGGCAAAACAGCCTCCTTTAGAGCCTGGGGCTGAAAACATGGCAAAGGCTGCTCAGGCTCCCCCAATGCTGCGTTTCCTGGTGGGGGTGAGCGCAGGAACCAAAGCCTCTGTGTGATTTATCCATTACGCACTGAATTAAGCTGAAGGCCAGCATGTCCTGTGAGTACCGAGGACCTGTCACCGGCTGAATGGGAGCATTGTGCATCAGCTTCTGCTGTCAGAAACTGGGTCTGCAGTCAGCAACCGTCTGCGGAAGCTCTTTTCTGGTGAGGAGCACTTTAATTGCTCACTCACTTGGTGGCATTGATGCAGATGCTTGTGGCTTTGTGCTCCCCTTGCAGGGAAAGCTTTCCACCTTGGTCTGTGCTGCAGGAGGCAGGGGAGGAGACAGTTCTTAATGGGAAAGAGGCAAAATCCCATCCGCAGAACAAGAGCAAGCAGGGCAGGGCAGCCTTGTCTATGCTAAGTGGCTTTAGAGAATGAACGTGAAAGCAAGAAAATCAAACCCACATTACAAATCCCTGACTTAGAAGGGCTCAGGCCTTCAGGGGGGTCATGCAAAGGTTTGGAAAACATCTGATTCCTTGAAAATATTTTCTTTAGGGGTGAGTGAGCTGGAGTTATCACATTTCTTTGTTTTCTGAATACTGGGAGAGCAGATAAACATGCTGCAGCCTCCAAATCAATATACTGGAGAGAGGCTTGGTGAGTAGAAATTCCATTATTTTGCTCTTTTCACCCCAAGTTTTATATTATCTTGATTCAGCTGATCTGTGTCAGGCCTGACTTGCATGATTCGGAGAATAAGAAGAATCAGGTCCTTGGGCACTCTTTGCTATTGTCCTCTCTGAAGCTAACTGACTTGGTGCAACAGGCTGCACTCAAAGGGAAGAGAGCCCTGTCTGGAAGAAGAGATTAGTGGGGTGCCTTTATTCTTGCTCCTCTGAAGTAACAGGAGTCTCACCACAAATTAATTTGGACCAGGGATTTTACTTGACCATCATTAGAAAGGAAGGTTGATCAGGTCTGAGAAGAAACAAAGACACTGCATCCTTTGTAATGTAAATGTGTTTTCTGCTTCAATTGGCTACAGAGAATGATGGACAAAAAAACATTGTACAGAGATGTCTGTGGCTTCGCTCTTATTCTTCTGCCATGTGTAACTTCAAAAGAAGGCATCTTAATTTGACAGATGGACATTCAATCATAAATAATAATGTATACCGCTCCTTAAGTCAGAAGTGCACAGCGTCTCTGCACCTGTAGCCACTCTCCCTTACAAAGGAAGCCTCCCCTCTTCCCAGATCATCCAGAGCATTTCTTTTTCCATCACACCACAAAACCTGCCTGTCCTCGCAGGGAAATCCACCCAGCAGCACCCTGCAAACGCCTGTCACTGCTTGCATGTCAGGTTGCAGGATGGTGAGATGTGGTCTTATCAGTGTGGAGTCCATTTCAGCAACTTTGAAAATGCCCTGAAAACTGTGTGAACACATCTTGCCTCATAATTGCTACAGATGGAGCAGGAGATGTTACTTTGAGTTTTAGATGGATTAATTAGTTGCTGTCTGGGCCAAAAAAGGCTTGTCCTGGGTGGAAATACTATGACCTTGAAGCTATCGGGTTTTTTTTTAGTCTGATTCCCTAAGGAAAAAATACTTATACGATTAGGCTTTTTGAGTTTGTCTGCCACTATCTACTACCAATAACTTTTTAACTTATTGCCCAGTTTCAACCAGTTTGACAGGACAGTGGAGGGCCGAAAGCTGTTAAATTCCATCCAGGTAGTGAAAACAAACTATGAAGCAATGGAAAAAATCCTGCCAATGTTCCCCCGGGTGAAGGACGGATAAACTCAGCTCTAATAGACATCAGATAACTGTGCTAGGAAGGATGGAAAGGAGAGGATGAAAGAGGCTGTGAAGCAGATAATGGCACTGTAATTGCTCCGAAACTGCTCCAAATATCTTCCTTTCTGACTTGCCTCTGACAGAAATTATTTGCAAAATAATTCATCTCTTCCCACCACAGACCCAAAACTGGTCTGTAGGTTTTCAAAAGAGCACCCATTTGCCTAAAAAATGGGCCAAAAACATCATCCCGGGACCTGCTGGATGCCAAGCAGTCTGGAAGGTTCACTCCACAGGGTAGGAGAGCTTTCCTGAAACTCCCCAGCTGGGCAGCCTTGGAGCACTTGTCCCTGGACAGCCAGAGTGCCCCACCATGTTCATAATTGCCCTGTTGTGATATAGGGTCTGTCAGAGAATAAAGCAGTATGGGGACACTTTAAAGGAACTGCAAGATTTGGCTTGTTCTGAAGTCTCAGAGATTTCTTTTTCTTATGGGACACTTGTCAGCTAATTGCAGCTGTCCCACAGGGAGAGTGGTGAAACAAAGTCCTGCACCTCTGCTCACCTCACCACTCCAGCTGGCCAGAAACCCGTTCAATGTACGGAGGAAAGACAAACACATAGCAATGCTGACTGCAGGGACCCACAAATCCATCATTTCCCACAGTGCTGCTGGTGGCTCAGCAAAGGAGATAACTCAGTTTTCCTCCTCACTGAAGCCTTTTTGCCTTCTCACGCCTCTGCCACCTTTGCAGGACACATGGGTCGGAAGGTGTGCAGGCACCCTGTCCAGCAACGGACACTGGGGGGGCATGAGGGCACCTCAGCACTGGCCTTATACACCTGATGGAAACAGGGAACACAAAATTAGGCCGTGTTCTGTCCCTCCTTGCTGGCACACTTGCTCACTGGTTTCTGTTGCTAAAAGCTAGAAGGCAATGTATTTTCACCCACTGCTGTGACAAGTTTGAACAGAGCAACACTACCAGACCATGGCCTGGAAAATGGCTTATTCGGTGTGCAGAGATCACATGCCACTGTTTGCTCATGTCCATCTGCCTATGGCCGTCTGCTGCTTCTAGTCTTGTATTTTAATAACAAGGCTCCCTGGGGCAGAGACAACCTTCTTAGGCTGTGCTGAGCACAATGGAGCTGTGGTCAGGCTTAAGTGTTATGACAATAATAAAGAATACAGTGATGCTAAATTCAGTTGATGTGAACATAACAAACAGAAGAAGAATGGGACTAAGACACGACTAGTGACTGTGTGGCAGTGTCTGACAGAAAGGTGGTTATTTTATAGCAAGATCTGAGCAGACCTGTACACTTGGGCTTTATCCTGCCCTTCCCTTCAGAAATCACTTAGCTTCACAACAGTTTCCACAGATGGACAACATTCACTTTATAAGGCAGAGTTTACTTAGTGACATCCAGAGAAATTTAGGCTATGAACTGGGAATGATGTGTAAGGCCAGCTCCAGGCTAGAGCTGAGATTCATTTTGGAAGGCACTAAAAACCTCATGATTTGTGCTTGTGAGAAGCACTGTTTTTGGTTTTAAAGGATTTAATTCAAGTCTGGGTCATGTTTTCTAGGCAGTCTGGAGATATTCCAGGGGATTCAACTTTTGATATTAGTGCTGGCTTAATAGTGGGGGGGTGTGTCCAACAGACAGGAAACACTCTGTAACTTGTCAGGTCTGTGTTTAGAAATAGGCTGAGGAGATTTAGAAATTTTCTGGATTTTCTGCCTTTGAACTCAAATCAGCTTGAGCCAAAAAACTTTGAATGCAAGCTGGAAAGACATTTTGGGTCTTTGTATTACTGTCATGGGCTTAAAGGAAGTCCAGGGGCAGCTCCTAGTCAATGTGACAGGCTGTTTCAGACAGGCCTTGGCTCAAAAAATGTCCTAGCTGGGTGCTTAGGCTTCTAGAACCACAGGTTAAATTTGAATTTGCTTTCTGGTAGAGACCCAGTTCAACAGGACCTGACAATCCCTGTAAATTCTGCTCCTGAGCTGAGACCCACAGCACTGCCCCTGCTCCTTCCCCTGCTGCAGCCCAAAGCATGAAAGCACCTTTTTACCCCTTCCCCTCATAGGTGTGGACAGCACGTTCATAGCAGGAGTTGCAGCTTGGTGCCAAATAATATTCTGGGTGGAACACCACACCTACATGCATGGTACTTCAGCGACTACAGGGATGTTTGTGTTGGTTACTGGCGACACAAGCCTGCAAGCCCAGGTTCAGGGCTGGTAGGGACACACACTGTGGGGTTCTGTGGCAGGAGTAGCAGTGAAGGCTCAAGAGAAGGACAGCCCACAGGGCTGGTGGCTGTGGTGGTGGTTTTAATGTATCTTTGTGGTTTTCTGAACTGACCTCCTCCACAGGGGAAAGGGCCCTACCACAGTCGGGATAGTCCTGGACCAGAGTGAAGGACCACAAATAGTTTCTCTGCCTGTATGTGCTGTAGCGCACACATCTCCCATCTCATGGAGACACCACCATCCTTCAGGACACTGGAAAGGACAGGGGCTTGCAGCAGAGCCCTTTCATGCCACTTACACCCCTGCTACCACTCTGGGTTGAATGGAAAGAGGAGGTGTTTCTTTGTTTCCCTTTTTACAGAAACGGTATGTTCTGTGGCACAAACCTCATACTGTGTTAGTCCAAATTCAGACTTTCGTCTTAAGGGTGGTAGAGCAGAGCAGAAGGAATGACACAGGGGCAGCAGGGGAGAAAGCACCCTTCAAGAGTGCAGCTCACAACGTGGGCCTTGTCATCCAGCTGCCTCTCATCTTCCTTTCTCCTTCTCTCTCTCACGCACACACAAAGAGGTTAATATTTGGTTTAAAATAAAGCAGAGTAATTTAAAACACACACTTTGCAGACAAACCAGTTTTCAGTGTAAACAAAGCATTAAACTGAAAAGATCCATATGCACTCGTTATCAGTTATTGCATTTCTTTAAAAAAGGAAATCTAATACATTTAAAATAAACCCATAGCATGAAACAAAATAAACTATGGTCTTGGTTAGTTTGGTTTGATTTTATTATTTAATGAAGAAAAGAACTCTGTGATAAAGTAATCCTTTCAGAGGGAAAGGCCTGAGCAATGGTGAACACATCAGCCACATGTTGAGGGAAGATTAAATTCTAACAAGAGTCTTTTTCCCACAATTTTTGCAGCATTGTAATATTTCTGTGCTTAAGATAGCCCAGAGCATCCTTTTGGACAAGGGCCCGAGAACTCCTGCAGCTTTCTGCAGAGAAGCCCTGTAAAGACCAACTGACAAGTCCATCATCTTCCAACACTTAGGAATTGAGGGCATCTGGTACAAACTGCCCACACTAAGCCCCTAGAAGGGGATCCAATACTTTATTTGTTCGACACAACAAAATTTTGCAGGGAGCATTATGAAGGAGCCAATGGCAGCTAACAGAGAATTCCCGCGAGGAGTGAGAGGAAGGCATTCACCTTTCAAATTCCCACCATTTGTCACCTAAAAAGTTTCTTAATAATGTGGCTGGTACCAGCATGTTATCCATATCCCTTTCATCCAGTGCCACAACCTGCTTAGGAGAGGAGAGAGTTAATCACACATGTAGACTAGTTATCAGCCCCAGATAAATCAGAAAATTTTCCACTTTTCTTCCTGCGACCTTGTCTTCAGTGTTATCTCAGGTATTTTATGACCTGATGTGAAGCCTTCACAGTTTAGCCTGAGGAAGAGCAGCCCCACTACAGGGTAATGTAGTGCTGGGCCAGGGCACCTGCACCAGCTGCCAGAGCGGCTGAGCCCTGGGCTCCTCAGCCTCTGCGGCTGAAAATGCACCCAGTGAGGCAGCCAGCAGCACCAACTGGGCCAGGCTGCTAGCAGGCTGCATTTCTGCTATACCAAGTGTCAGACCTTCCAAATGGGGCACATGTTGGCTTCACAGTAGAAATTACTGGGGACACAAGGAGGAAAAGCTGCCCCTGGAGAGCAGGGTGTAACAAGATGTAGAGCAGCACAGCTCTGGGCTCTTCAGGACGTGGCACACCTATCCCAGAGGTAATCTGATGATCACTTCTAAATGACTGCTTTGTAGCTCATATATATGTTGGGCAGCAGGCAGAGAAGAGCTGGTTTAAACCCAGCAGCAATGGTCTGGCATCCAAAACTGACTCCTGATATTTGAGTTGTGTTTCTGAATTTAGCATGCAGTAAAGTCCAGGCTGAGAAGTTTCCAAAGATATTAACTTGCAGCAATTAGCACTAATTTTTGCTATCTGATGAGAGGCCAAGGACTGACTGACAAGCCATAAAGTTCAGATCCAACTCTTGCCTGCCTTGAAGCTCAGATATATTTCTGCTTGGCTCAGATGATCACCATAGGAGTTGCACAGGTTCCAGCTCTCAGATGACTTGTACAGGGTGGAGCAGATTTTCTCTCTGTGCTGTGAATGACCAGGGGAGGGTGATGGCACAGTCAAGTGCAGCCCTGCCAGAAAGGGCCACTTCTGTTGATTTTTGACAAGATGCAGTTCAGGAAGAAATAGGCATATAGAGGATATAGAGACAGATGTGGATACAGATATGGATATATTAATAGGTACAATCACAGATACAAAGGCAGTTCTGATGCCATGACAATGAACAAGATAGGAGGACTCTGAGAAACAGGAGTCAGGATGGGGAAGATTTTAACGCAGATCAGCTGTCCAGACCATCACATCATATGAGCCTTTAAATCTTCCTCTTTATGAACATGCAGTCAGAGCCAGTCATGACAACTGTGGCTGAGCTGATGGGAACACGGATCCTTTTTGAAGAAAAACCACTCGGTGTCTTATGAAAAATGGGAACAATGAGAAAGATTGAAAGCTGGGAAGTGGAAGGTTTCAACATTGTCATGCAGTTAAATATTTTGATTTCTCAGGAACAGCCTTTTAATGTGACTGCTTTTTAAGGATTATTATCTTTGCATCTAAGGATTATTATCTTTGCATTATCTATGCAACATGTTATTAACTAAAAAGTCAAAATTGACACAAAATGCTTCAGTCAAACTAAAATCTTTTTTGTTGTATTTCCTGGAGAACTGTGGGGATTTTTTGGTTGGCTTTCCCCGCGCACCCCCTCTATTTCTATCCGGAACAAAGGGAAATGCTGAAGTCCCGAACCCAAGGTGAAGTGCCGTTCCCTTTTTGATGCTCTGTGAATGATGCCATGCTCTGGGATATCTGCTTTGCCTCCATTTGTATTTTACAGACTGGCTTGCCTCACCTCCAGCACTGCCCGTGGACCTGTGCAAGCCTTTGGAGCAAGGAAAGCAATAACTGGGAAGGTACCAGAGGATGTCCCAGCCTGACAGTTTAGGGGAGGTGAGTGGGAAGGGGAAGGACACCTGCACCAGATTGCCTTCACTAGAGGCAGCTGCCACCCTCTTGGTACCTGCTGCCTCCACCTACAGAGGCAGCATCAGTGCTCTCTTTCCATGATTAAGCATTTCAGGAGGCACAGGTGAAGGGCTACAGAATAACCCAGTGGACTAAGTTTTGTTAGCACATCCAGCTGTTGGTGCTGCAATGGTGCTGCAAAAAGCAGCAGTAAAAGTGAGAGCTTCTGGTTTGATTTCTGGGAATGGGGTTTTGCACCTGCCTTCAGCTCAGAAAATGCCCAATTTTAGAGCAGAAGCCTGGTGCAAGTAGGCAAATCTCTCGCCTATGCTACTTGTGAATCATGTCTTTGTGAACACAAAAAGGGAGTGGAAACACAGAGTCCCACCCCCTGTCTAGCCCTGCAACATCTGCATGTTCTTACAGCTCAAGGAAGTACATGATCCCATCCTCAAAGAAAGTGATTTTTTGTGGAAAACCTAAAGATCTCCACCCTGGATTTTGCAGGTGGCTGAACTGTTTGTCCCGACAGATGCTAGCAATTAGCCATGGAGATAAGGCCTGCCGCGGGGGGCAAGGACCATGGGGGCTGCCCTGGAACTTTGGGGTGCATGAACCATGCATGGCGGCCTCAGCACAGCTCCAGCAGGCACTGGGTTAGACTGGGAGCCAGCCCAGCACGAGGCTGGGGGAAAGCATAGGGAAACTGCCCCTTCAACACTCTGGAGAAATATCTGGATGAGGAGTGCCCAGCCAAGACACTCAATTCTCCTTCTCCTCTTCCCTTTCTGACCCACATGCTGTCCTTGGGGAAGGGGTAGTAATGGAGCAATAGGCAGCTGGGAACCCCATGTGCCTGGGGTGCATGTGTCGCACACTGGTGAGGACATTCTGTGCCAAGCACCCACTTGGGTGCTGGTTGGGACCTGGGAGCACTCTAAGTCCCAAACGTGGGGCTCTTCCCCAGTCTTCTGCCTTGTCTCCCTTTTTAGAGGGTGCAGGGGAAAGAGGAGAGGCTTGAACCTCATCAATTCATGGTTTCAGGCTTTTCTGCCACAACTGGGTGTTCCTTGTGTCCTCCGATGACTCCAGAAATCGTAGCTTTTTGAAAATAATAAGAACAAAGAAAGACATCCTTTGTTGAACAGAGGGAGTATTTCCTGCCTCACATCCCCCATGCTGTGTACCCAACTCCTCCGTGGGCACCCAGGAGCACCACAGGCAGGGCATGGTAGAGCTGGTTCCTTGAGGGTCAGTCAGTGGCCACAAGCCAAACATGAAACAGTGGCAGTCCCCTGCCTTCCTCCCGCCAGCTGGCAATTAAAAAAGCTATTAAAGAAATATAGATTAACTCCTCCCATGGTCATTGGTTTCAATACCAGGAGGGCACTGAAAGACTCATGGTCAGGCTGTGATGGGGTAATGTCACCAGGTCTTACTGTCCCTATGGGGACGCAGCTCACCCCCTCCCATGCAGAATTTCCCTTGGAAAGGGCATAAATTATAGTCAGTCTGTGCAGTTCACCAGGGACCTCATTATTGTTAATTACTTTAAATCAGGCATGTCAAACTCATTTTCTCCGGGGGCCACATCAGCCTCGCGGTTGCCTTCAAAGGGCCAAAGGTACTTTTAGGACTGTATACATTTATACAGTATACAGTCCTGCTTTAAATGGAAGATGTTGGATACTCTGGTGGTGGCGAAAAGGCATTGAGAGATAAAGGGAAAGAAAACACAATAAGCCCTGAAATCTGCTGGGAGAGATGTTGATTTCCCAACAGGACTGTTTTAAGGGATCTCATCTGGAAAACTCCTTTCAGCCCCTCAGCTGGGGAAGGAGAGGGAAAGGCTGGGGAAGAGGTGATCCCACTGCCCCCTGGGCTCACCCAGCTCCTGCTGCCTCTGTATTACTGCCAGCAGCCCCACAGCCCCTCACTCCTGCTTGTGGCAAACCCTGCTGCCTCCTCACTGTCATTGCTGAGTCTTGTCTGAGACACAGATCACAACCCAAGTTATCTTTGGTGCTTGACACTGGATCACCTGAAAACTTGATTTTTCCTGACTTGGTTGCAAATTCTGAACAAAGGAGGGCACTTTGGGATGCAAATGCTTCAGTACTCCCTCCTTACAGAAGGTATTCCAAAGAGATGGCAAAAGCTCCATCTCCTCTGCTTTTTGCAATTAGTCACACCAAAGACCTGGAAACGACTATGCCTGAAGGTGTGCTGTGGGGGAGGATGCAGGCACAGTGACCCTAGAGCATCCTTCCATCTCCCACTTCAGTGAATAGGAACCTGCCCCTTTTTATGGACCCATTTGCAGATGCTATGTGTATTAGCATAAGCCCCAGCAGGACATTTGTCATCTGCAGGATTGCTAAATGCCTTAGAGAGTGTAGAAAATTAATGGGCATGAATAAGGTATTTGATATGTTATTTGCATGGATTCCACATTAATTAATTAAGCTCCAGCTAAAGGATAAGTTGAAACTCTAAAGTTAAAGTGAGTTTGCTGTATGCTTCATTCCCACCAAGAGTGTGACAATCTCTGAAAACCACTTTGGAAAATTAGGGAGCAGTATTCCTCCCCCACACATGTACTTAACTTTGATATGTGTGTGTGGGCTTTGCAAACAAAAGAAGGGTGATACTGTAGAAGGGTTTGGAACTGGGAATGTTGCAAAATTCAGATGATGACTATTCCCAAGAATCCAAGGTGAAGAGATGCTCATGATAGGCAGAGGTGACATGGGTTTAACTGAGGATCCTCCATGAAACAAAGGTGCAGGTCTGCATTAAACCTTGCCCATAATGGCGGGGGAGAGGAGAGCCAATTTCAGCCTATTAACATTTATTTAATGAAAGATGGTAATAAGATAGGCCCACTTTAAAAAGTAGTTCAGGGCACGTTCTCGTTCACACACATTCTTCTACAAATCATATGTCAGAGCTGTGCTCTGCGGATCATAATTGGAGGTGTCATGCGGATTTTTTAAAGCCTGCTCCCTCTAAAAGAACAACTGTGAGATGCAAACAAAAAGTCTGCCTGTAGAGCTGTCAAAAGCTCCCATACAAGATAGTTTTTAAGAATTAGTGCTACAGGATGGTATACCTTTGCATACTGAAAATACTAACCCTATAAAAAAGCCACAGGCAGGGACAGGCAAAAGCTGCCAGGCAGCATCTTGTTGCAACCACTGATGGAAACAGGAAGAGAAATCGGGTTAGTTTCTTATGCCAGATGAAAAGGAGAACTGAAAGTGAGAAATAGAGGCTTGTGTTAGGACCTTAATTCAATGGGCCCGGCTTTTATGTTTGGGTTTTTTAAAATCACATCTACAGTTTCTTTACTTTCAGATCTTTTCAGTAAGTATGTTCTGACATGGATACAATGCAATCTGATGTTAAAAACATTAAGACAGTGCCAAAACATCAACCAATTTGCAGACTATGAGAAGTTCTGCTATTTTACAAAAAGAGGAGACCTATGAGTATCTAGGAGATAGAAAAACATTGTTATTATAACTTTAGAAAAAACATGTACAACCTTATCTTCGGTTCTTTTGGAAAGCTGTTTCTATCTAGAAAAAACTACAGTTGTTTCTGAGGGAAGTTTCCTTCGGCAGGTTGATGAAGAATCATAACTGAATTGGCTTGGCTGCTTGTGGGATCTCCTAGCACATGGGAATATGAGGCAGGTCCTAAAGACTGTAACTCTGACAGTTGTAAAATGATTGCATTTGAGAATAACCAGATGAGGTCAATAAGCCTGTGCCATCTCATTTCTGTATACCTACCTATTTTCTTCCCTCTCATTAAATGTTCCTGAAAAAGCAAAGCCAAGAAGTTCTTCTGGAAAGAGTGCATTGTAATAAAATGTAACTTTTGCCCATTCTAGCACTTGGAAATTGTGTTTTGATTTATTATGTGTGGTTTGGCAAATCTGCTTTTGCAAGCTGCAGGCAATTGTCTGTAGAAACCACACTTGCTCTGAACGCAATGAGCACAGAGGCCTCTGATGGGCTCCTTAGAGACCACCGTGAATGGAGTCAATAAAACAGAAAGCCAAAGGAAACATTTGTGTTACAGTCCAGGAAGAACCAGACCTTGGTTTTATCAGTCTCCTCAGTCTTCCATGATGGAAACCTTCTCTAAATATGCTCATCATTAAGTCAAGGTAAACACACTTTACATCCTCAGTCCAGGAAACAGGAACTGTATGCTGGTATGTCTACATCACTGGACTGTCAGGGTCCTGATAGAAGACTCAGCCTCTTCTCCAGGGCAGAGGAAGGCTGATGGCGGGTGGGTGGGGGAGCAGTGAACCTGGTGTCCCACGACTTAGTACAACTGGGATCCATGGGGCCTGAAACTCTTTACATAGTGAATTCTGTAAAATCAGTCTGTGGTCTGAGTCTGGTCATATACAGCAGGTGTCCACAGGCCCTACAGGCATCCTTGCTCGCAGTAGCATCTCTACCTGCCCCTTCAGAAAGCCATCCTGTTGGGGCTGGACCAGTAGAGGCAACAGCCCTGAGTGGGAGCTCAGGAAACAGATGCAGTGCTTTTTGATTTGCTCCCTCTCTGGAAATTACGTGCAAAATGGCCCACGTGCACCAGCAAGCTAGGCATGAGCAAACCCCACACACCCACATTAGAAATGCTGTGGCTGAATAGGTTTTCCCAAGCTCCAGCCAGCCCCAGAGAGCAGGACCTGCCAGGACACAACATATTTATGGAAGGGTAGACTTCCTCACTCACAGGTCAAGGCCCATGCAACATCCAAATCCTACTGAAGTGTGTCCTAATCAAAGACCCTGGGACAACATTTCAGTTTATTGTGGGAAGATACACTGAGAAAAGCCATGCCAGCAAGCCTCATACTGAGATGCCCATTGCTGCTGATGCTGACACAGGAATTTGTCCTTGATCCTATGGGCTCCAGGGTGATTATTCATTCCTGTAGGTGTCATTGCTCACATGCATAAGTATGTGTGGGAATAGGGTCTTTGGCTGGTGCCACTTTGCAGAGGTTTTCTCACAACCTTGACAAGGGTTTTACTCCTAAATCTCCTTAATGATCCCAAGACCCTCCCACATTCATTCCCTGTTTAACAGGGCTGAGCAGAGCAATAAAGAAGGGGCAAGGAAGCCACAAATGCAGGAGGCTCATCAAGGCCCTCCAAGCACTGGACTACAGTCCTAAGTAGCAGCAATGATTTTTTTCTGCTGGCATATTTGCTGCTTTCACATGTAAAGGTTATGGTTGTACTTTTTGGGTAAGAAACACCTGGGTTTTCTTCCTGATTCTGCACTGTTATGTGTTGCATGCCCCTGACAGTGTTCAGCTGTAGGTCACCATCCCCTTCACAGTGCAGCCATGGAAAATATGTTTCTTTTCCCCTTGTCAGTACAAAAATGGGTGTCCTTGTTTGCAGCATCTTGATTTTTGAAGAAAGCAAACAATCACTGTGAAGTTCTTTGAGGAAAGCCACCTCTTCACTGTTGCTGGGAGGAAGAAAGGGCTTCCCTGTGTGCTTCAGGGAAGGACTCTGCCTCTGGATGCTTTGCTAGTGTTGGTGCTCTTGACTTGTGCCTGGATGCAAAATTTAGCAAGAGTTCTCAGTAGCTAACCAGCCCAGGAATCCCTGGATCCTGTATGAATTTTTAAAGTATTTACCCTGGTGGCCATCCCCCAGTGGGCCTGCAACCTTATGGAGGAGCTGCAAAGCTGGTTGTTCAGCAGCACCATGCCTAAAAGCTTCTGTCCCAGTAATGATGTTTCTGCTCTAATAGTGCTTGATAGCCAGACATGTACCTCTCTCTCTCTCAGCCAAGCCTGTGCAGACAGCAACCCTTCATGCAGCATGCAAGCAGAAAAAGGTGACCTCTCCTATGCAGCACTGAGGTGTTTACACCCAGCATAAGGGTTCTTCCAGAAACCCAGTTACCCTTGTACCAAAGCACCTTGCCATCTTTCCTGTGCCAGATTCAAATGGCCCTGGAAGGCCATGAATCATCACGAGCATTTCACAAACTCTGTGGTCCCCATCAATCACTAACATCAGTCACAGGCTGGAGAGTTGGGCGGGAAAAAATCTAATTAAATATAACAAGGGCAAGTGTAGAGTATTGCTTCCAGGCAGGAAAAACCCCAGGTTCCAGCATAAGTTGGGGAACAACCTGTTGGAGAGCAGTGTAGGGGGTAGGGGAAAGGGACCTGGGGGTCCTGGTGGACAGCAGGATGACCATGAGCCAGCACTGTGCCCTTGTGGCCAGGAAGGCCAATGGCATCTTGGGGTGGACTAGAAGTGGGGTGGTTAGTAGGTCGAGAGAGGTTCTCCTCCCCCTCCACTCTGCCCTGGTGAGACCACATCTGGAATATTGTGTCCAGTTCTGGGTCCCTCAGTTCAAGAAGGACAGGGAGCTGCTGGAGAGAGTCCAGTGCAGAGCCACGAAGATGATGAAGGGAGTGGAGCATCTCCCTTATGAGGAAAGGCTGAGGGAGCTGGGGCACTTTAGCTTGGAGAAGAGGAGACTGAGGGGTGATCTCATTAATGTTTACAGATATATAAAGGGTGAGTGTCACAAGGATGGAGCCAGGCTCTTTTTGGTGACAACCAATGATAATACAAGGAGCAATGGGTGCAAACTGGAACACAAGAAGTTCCACTTAAATATGAGAAAAAACTTCTTCTCAGTGAGGGTGACAGAACACTGGAACAGGCTGCCCAGGGAGGTTGTGGAGTCTCCTCCTCTGGAGACATTAAAATCCCACCTGGACGCCTTCCTGTGTAGCCTTATCTAGGTGTTCCTGCTCCAGCAAGGTAATTGGACTAGATGATCTTTCGAGGTCCCTTGCAGTCCCTAACATTCTGTGATTCTGTGATTCTGTGACCTGTTCTTCAGCAACTTACACAAGGTCTGTCACAGAAAGTCTGCACACAGGCTGGCAGAAGCATGCTGGGGCAGAACCAGAAGCTGCAGGAGAGATGGTGCTTAAAGTGTGCAGCAGTCTTCACTTGAGCGTCCATCCACACTGCTATCACTGCAGACTACCAGGATCATTGCAAGCAAAAGGTCTTCATGACAAGTCCAGAAAAGAGTCCACCCGTAAGCAGGCTGATGAATCTCCTGAAAAGTCATAAAAAGATCACAGAAATGTTATTTTGGGTGCCTGAAACACACAGGAACATCTCTTTTCCAGAAAGTCCGTGTGGATGTGAATAACTTTACCTGTAGAAGGAGAATTGTTGCCAAGCAGACATAGCCTCGGGATGCACACCCCAGTGCATCTATCTGACATATGGATTGTATAAGGGTGAAGGAGGAAGCTGCGAGCACACCACCGGTAATCTGTCATCCCTGGGTTCAGGCTGCAGTGAGCAAGCGCCAGCACCACGCACCATTTAATTAACCTTTCTACAAGTTGTAAGATGAGCCATCTCCATTCACCATGAGATTAATTTTCAGCACTACATGATGGCAATAGAAAATAGATACTGCAATTTAACAGGAAAGGGAGTGTAATAAGGGCAATACAATTCCATTAGGAAAATTGTTTTAGCACAATGTAGCGTTCTGAATTTTTTACAGTCTCCTCTAGCAAACTCATTCTGTTTCTCATCTGTCAAGGTTCACTGGAAAATACTCGTGTCATATTAATTTCTCCTTAGCACGTGTGTGAAATGCACCCCAGGCCCATGAAGCAGAACTGCAGCGTCAGAGATTCACACATGTTTTGCCTGCACCATATGGTGCATTAGGCACCATTCCCCACAGAGTGGCTTTTTGCGCTGAAAGTCAATGTGTTTCCCACACGTGCGAAAGCCAAACGGAGTGGCTATAAAAGGGAAAAAGGAAGAACAAAACAACAACCAATGAATCACAGAAAACTAGTCTGAAAAATCAACCCGGAGAAGCAGTAAGTAGATTTAGCTAGCACTGTGCACATGGGTGTACAAAGTTGGCTGCACACAGTCTTCAGTGCACACTTTGAATTTAAAGCATGAATGAAGAGTATATTAGACAATATACTAACTTGTATCTTAGCCATATATACTATTGTCAGCTTGTACTCTAGCATTGAGGCACTTAACTACAGAGGGCCCTGGAGAGATGATTTCTTATAACTGTCTGTATTTTGTCAGAGGAATGGAATACTCTCAGCACAGCTTCCAAATATCATCACTGGAAAACGTAGAATATTTCTACAGTATCTTTCATTTAAATCTGCCCCGTGCAGTAAGGATTAATTCCTTTTAAATTGAAAAAAAAAATAGAAAAGAAATGGATTAAAGTAATATAAGATTTCCCAAGTCCTCAGTCTATGTGACCTAACTCTGTCTGTCAATCATATAGACATGTTCAAAAAGATTTTCTAAGGCCTTAATGTCAATAAGACACCTATGGTAAATCCTGTTTGACCTTTCTGGGGGCAATGTTCTGAGCTCCCAGCTACAGCTGTGCAAGTTCCCCATGAGACATATTCAGCTTCACTTTGCCCATCGCTTTGGGCCATGCTCTAACAGCTTTTCATAAATGTATTCCTGCTGTAGAAACAGCCCTTTAGGGCAAGATGCAAAGAGCATCAGCTCCAGTCAGAGCTACAAACTGAGCACAAAAAGCAGCCCACACCATTTTCTGCAGCCCCTCAGTTTCCCGTCAAGAGCCCTTCATCCAAAAACTGATCCAATCATGAATTAGTCCAGACTTGCTCAAGTGGAGAAGTCTGGCCAGGAGCAGGAGATGCAACCCCATCTGAAAGCCTGTGGATCTGCAACCGTGCCATATGAAATGGGATTGTGAGATGGGATTTTGGGGGGTGGTAAAACCCTTCAGACCCCAAGAAGCTTTGGACCTGGCAAGATCACGGATGTTTGATGTATCTCCTGCAAACATGGCAAAATAGCCAGGATTAAGGAAAAGAAAATACTCCCAGTTGAAAGCTGTACCTATATACAGTAAAAGATACATATATATGGTCCTCAGGCCCATGCAAATAGGAAACCCACTGCTATTCACTGTATATATAGACTCTGATAATCAGATCCTTCTTCTGTTGGCACTTCTTTTTCTTTTTTTTGACACAGGACATCCCACAGGCTTCAGAGAGACAAGTCATTCAGATCTGAGATGGTGCCCCACTGCTGCTGGCATGAACGAGTCAAAGGCAGCATAAAACTACTTCAAGCCATCTCTCAGACATCTCAGGCTGAAGCGAATGCTTGAATCTTCTCATCTCATGTTTTCACCGTTGTCAGTCTCCAGACCTTGTGGTAGAGGCAACAGAATGATGCTGGTGCAAAAAAAAGCGATAGCCCCAGGCCCCACACACACGCACTATCAGAGGGAACTGGTACCAAGCTCCGCTGTGTAAACAACCAGGGCAAAGGAGAAGGAGGTGGTGGTGGGGTTAAATATCTGCTCTCTTTTACGAGACCACCTACATAATGTTGCAAAGATGCCGCAACAAAAATAATCTGCCACGATTTCAGTGCTAGGCAAAATATAAACAAGTTAAGTGCTCTGTTAAAGAGAACATCTGGGAAGTTACGGGCTGCACAGATGTTTTCACAAGTTGTTTTTTACAGAAAAGTAACCCTGCTAAGCTTCCTGCCTCTTCCATCTTCTCTTTCTTGACTGTGTTTATCAAGTCGAGATATAAACACATTAAAAAACCTTTAGAGGCCTGTCTTGCATTGCATTATTAATTTGGGATTGACTGAAGGTTGACAGCTGGTTTCAGTTTGACCCCTGGCTCTTTTAAAGGCACTCCATACGAACAATTATTCAGAGTTACGTTAAGTGGATTTTACTTACATACATACATGCGTATATATGTATGTATGCAGTAGTTTGCCAGAAATGCTCATTAGACTCAGCATGTGCATTGTACAGGGTGCCCTGGGTAGCTAGGAGTGAGGGTCACAAGTAGTTTCGGGAGTCCTGGGGCAGGAGGCAGGGGCTGGGTGGATTATCTGAAGAGTTGCTGGGTGAGGAAGGTGCAGTGCCTGGAGAGGTACAAGGTGTATGGTTGTTAAGGCAGCTTTGATTTTAGCATCAGGCTCCCACAGTATGGAAAGAATTTAGAATTTTTAGATTTAAAAAAAAAATAGAATTTTTAGGAAATTGTCATTAAAATAAAAGAAGTAAATAAGGAAGGCTAATTGGAAGGGCAAACACCAAGATCCTAATAAAATGCAAACGTAGCTATTCCTTGAAATATGTAGGGAAACAAATTTGTCCACTGGGTCGCTAAGAAGCAGAGCAATTAAACCAAGCAGCAATCTTGTGGCAGAATAAGTATTTGATCCCCTTAAATGTTGGTGTTTTCCACAGAGGGTGCTGGAGAGACTTATTACACTCAGGTAATAAAAATCAGGCACCAGAAGAACCCAAGGTGTTGAAAGAGGAGCTGTGAAACAAATTAATAAATTAAGTACTGTGAGTCACTGGACCCAGATGGTAAATACTAACAAGACCTGAAGGAAGTGTTGGAGACCTCAGTGGCTGAACTAACACAAATGTGCTCTCTCTCACTAGAGCTGGCCTGTGTCTCAGAGGCCTAGCAAGCCGCAGAGGCTGGGCCCATGTCTTCAGGCCAGCCCCTATCTGCAATGAGACTAGGTTCAGGTTGGGGGGGTCTACCTCAGACCTGCTAGGTTGGTTGGAATCCAGATGAAAAATACAACTTTGAGGCACCTGAATGGTGATGATGGGCATAGTAACATGCAGTGGGGTCTGCTGCTGGAAAACCAAGCATCTCCGCTCCGCTCAGCAAGCTGGCCAGCAGCACGGCACCCAGAGATGGTGGATAAAAAGGTCACAGGCAGCATAGGGTCTCAGTGCCCTGGCCTTGCCAGCCCCACCGTGTCCAACAGCAGCTTTAGGGAAACCAAGGAGTTACTTTTGCCAAGCCAGAGGTCTAGCTGGGACCTCAGGGTTGGTGACCACACTGGGTGTTGGTGTAACACCACTGGGGACATGGTCACAGGGCCACGAACAAGCATAAAACCGTCGGACCGTGACACTGGCAAGGCTGAGATGTAGAAAAAGCAAGATAAGATTAAAAAAGCCAACATCTGTGAAAAGCATTTGAGATGTTTCACGGTATTTCACTACTGATTATGTAAAAGTGTTACTAGAAACATCATCAAGAGGTTCCTCTTTTTCATTTAATGTTAGTTTTTTCCTGTGTTTTGCTCTCTATCGTGTTGCTTCAAAAAATAAAATGTGATTAATCATTGCTGTTGGGACCAGCAAAACCTGGGAGTTAGTGTGGAAGAAGAGCAAAAGAGCCGTAAAATGATGAGATGATTAATGTAATTTGGAAAAATAGAACCAATAAACCCACAATAAGCAAGATAGTAGCTAGCTTCACACTACATTATTTGCTCTGCCCCTCCTTGGTTGAGAGCCTTCTAGGCTATCAGCTCGGTGGGGACTTTTGTCAGTCCCCAGGGTCTGGGGAAGCCTACACTGCATGGCAAATTTGAGGCAAAATGAGTCTGATTTTCTGCCTATGATAAACACTCAACTCTTTTGGGATATAAGCTGGTTCCTCTGGAGAATGAAGGCATTAAACAAAATGAACGAATAAACAAATATTCACAAGAATGTATGTATATCATGTTTTACTATGTAAGTTTTATATATACTGTATAAAAATAATCTGTTTTTCCAACCCCAGCCTGGCTTCCTCTGTGCCCAGAAGGTAATCTCTGGGGCTCAGGCTGCATTGTGGTATCAAGGAAGTAGCAACAGCCATTCAGTCATTGACATGCTCCCTCCTGTAAGCTGGATCTTGAGGAATTCCTGGCTTGTCTGGGTGGCCAGTGCCACAGAGAAGCACTCACTGGAATGATGTGTCCCCAGCCACCTCTTCACATGTTGGTGAATGGCTCCTAGCACTGCAGGCTGTAGCACTGGAACTTCAAGTCCTGGAGTCCCCTGTTCTACTGTGTCTGGCAAGAGGTGAAAGACACATGGAGGTGCAAAGCACTCAGTCTGCAAAGGAACATGTAGCTCACACCTCAGGCCTAAGCAAAGCCCTGGCCTCCGGTGATGAAGTGGCAGTGATTAGCCATGGCCTGGGAGGACGTAGAGTGGAAGGGGGATGCAGGTGCCAGCAGGTGTGGGAGGGAACAATGCCCGTGCCTTAGTCCCCAGCCACCATGGGGATGTGGCCCTCAGGGGTGTTGCACATCCAGACTGTGCCTGTCACATGCCCACCATGCACACCTGGAACAAGAAGATGTGGTGGGACACAGAAGCAAGGCTCCTTGATAGCACCTTCCCAGTGTGAATTACATTTAAACACAGCCCCCAAAATAAATCTATTGTGGTTTCACGTTGCAGAGTGCACAGAGGGATTGTACTCTTGCTTGCTGGGGATGAAGCCAATTACTAAGATAAGGAAACCCTGAAACTGCCTTGCTGCTGTTTGGTGAACAACTTGTCAGAGCAGCAAGGAACCTCTAAAACCTACATCTTTTCCTCTTGATTTTGTCTTCCATCTCAAAATTCTGGAGCAGTAAGAGCAAGCTGGAGATTCTGGGAGGTGATGGCCGCTTGTCAGCTCTGCATCACGGCCTGGTGACAAAGGGATTTGCCCATCTGTACCAGTCTCCTGACATTTTAAAAAGTCACTGCACTCCTTTTCTCCCAAAGGGACAAGCAAGAATCAATTCAGTTTGCAATCTAAAAAGACAAATACCCCTTTCTTTCCAGTCTAGGCAGAGGAAGAAAATATTGAATTCTGCCTTGTTGACTGCAGAAGGAAAACAAAGATTTGTCCCTTTCTCTCTCTCTCTCTGTTTTTATTTTATTCTGAGGTGGTTAGGCAGTTTTGGATTTACCCTGGTGCAAAACAAAGTACAATTAAAAGCTAAATTTGAAGATTTATTTATGGTTGAGAACATCATTTATGTCCAGAGGTATTGAGTAGTGGGACCTTTGGTTTGCAGAGACACATAGCACTCCTGGCTCTGTTTCAGACCACATGCCTCACTGTCTCCCAAGTCCCATGTTTGAATAAAACCCCAACACTCCAAGACAAATCTAAGCAAATCCACACAGTCTCATCAGGTTTCACCATGCATCTTCAAGTTGTGCTGTGGATATTCAAGGAAATCACCAGATGACCTGACCGCCTTGTTATCAGGGTCTCTTGTACATTTTATATCAAGTAAGCCCAACCGAATTGTTATTAACTCAGAGGGTTTGGTCTGGAGACTGAGGGACAGATCTACCCCTCTGCAGCCAACAGAGTGATACCCTTTTTTACTCGAGGGATTGCAGTGTGCTTGATCTGGGTCACTTGCTATAGCAGTGGGTGACAACTGCTCCCTCTCTGACCCCCATCTCCAGGTTGGTTGCAGCCAGCCTGGGACTTTCTGTGTCCCTGGGGCCTGTGGGAAAACATAAAGAAAAGTATTCCTCTCTTTAAATAGCACTCATCTGTGGAAAGGGACTGTGCAACTGTTTGTGCCATGTCAAGTACAAAAAGGGCCCAGAGCTGAGAGCTGGCGCTGGGGGCTGCTGCTGCTGGAACAATAACTGGTGGCAGAAAACAATAGCTTTTGTCTGCTCACAACAGCAAGTGACAGGGATAAGACAAGCAGCTCCCACTTTTTGTCTTGCTCTCTGATTTTAGCGACACAGATCAAAAAAGATCCTTTTGAGGAAAGTGAGGAGGACAAAATAACTTGGAAAATAACACGCTTCAAAATTCTCAGTGTCACTCCTTCTTTCTGCCTTTTTAATGGTAGAAGCAAACTGTCAGTAAAGTCCTTGATTTCCACGAGAGCCCTCAGCTCCTGGCTTCTAGGTAGCTCTGTCTGCCACCTCCCCAAAAAAAGGTGTCGTTGCTAGTCTGGAGCATGTCTGTGAACCAGTTCATAGCTTGGCCTCACACAGATTTCTGGGTGAAGAAGTCAAGTTGGCTTCTTCAGGTAGCTTTGCCAGTTCACCAGGCTCCCCATCCTCCAGTACTGGATGTGTTAACATGTTCATAGAAGGTGTCTGGAGCTGTGTTAAAAATCCTCTTTAAAATTAATATCTGCTCCCAAATCTATGAGATATCACTTCTCTGACCTCTGGAAAGTTGCACAATGGGTGAGATGGAAGGCAATAACTAGCGGAGGAGAAAGGTGATATTTGCACTAATATCCTACCAGTGCTATTTTGGGCAATGCAGGAGCCTGCTGGTAGCAAAGCAGCCTGATTTGCATAATAATCTGTATGCCTCCAGACTTCCACCAGAATCATTTATTGCTTAATTAGATGTAGTAAAAATGAAGATATCAGCAGGTTGCATCTTTAACCTTCCAGCCACTTACTCCCTGCAGTGCCAGTCACAGGCCTTGCTGTCCTGCAAGGAGAAAATGCCCATGTAAAAAGGTTGCATGCAGGGGACAGTCCCAGAATGACTTAATTCAAACTTGTCTTTGTGAATTGGGTCTGAACACTAGAGATGAACACGAAAAACTGTGCCGCTACTTCTTCTCCTTCAAGCAGCTGCTGAAAGGGGCAAACCTGCCTAGTGGTTCTGAGTGCTGAACAGACCGACAAGGCTCCTCTTTCTGTAAAACACAATCCAAACAACAGCTTATTCTACCTGGTTTTGCCTTAAAATGTCACAGCCCTGATATTTGATCACTCTAAGCGACTGGGGTGCAGTGGAAGGGGGTTAACAAGAGCCAGCTTTGGTCAAAACTCACCCCTGGTATAAGGTTTAATTCCTCCTCTGCTTTTTATATAGCTTGTGCCTGCACTTTGCCTGTCCCGCTCCTCTTATGGGGCTGAACAGACGGACAGACACCAGGAAATAGAAGATAGCTTCTCTAACAAGCCTCTTGGCAACTCTTCCCACTCCGTTTTCAGGAGTACTGGGAAGGGGGATGGCTTTGCTTATAAGCAGACCTGTTAAAGCTGGGAGTCAGTTCAGATTCTGGCTGTGCCCTGAACTTTCTCCATGACCTTAGAACATCCTTTAAGCCAGACAGGCATTTTCCTCACATGTCTAATCCATGGAAGCTGCAATATTTTGCCACATTCCCTATCATAAAGAACCATGAAAACTGCAAATGGAACCTGCTAGGGACATATAATCTTGAGGCTGGTCCATCCCTACATTGCGGGAAAGCTTGCAATCTGTTTCTCCAAATGGAAGGTAATCCCTGCTATTGTTTTTTTCAGTTTCATCTTTCTTTTTAAAACACAGCCGCAAAACTTCATGTGAATTTGGACCTAATCCTCAAAAAGAAAGCATGTTTGCACAGCTGAGCAGAGACCCCACTGAAGATTAGTGGCATTTCAAGCAGACTACAAGCACTGACTAGGGACTTGTCTCGGCCATGAAAAACACCTGCTTCTTTGAGGTTTCTCTGCCTGCTGTGAGAAAGAGGGGTAGGCAGCAACTCTGCCTTGAAAAGCACAACTCAGGAAAGCTTTTTCTGCTCCTGTAGCTGATTTTCACATGTGTTGTAAATTAAAGAGGATACAAGTTTGATGCTTTCTCATTCCTGATATAAAATGAAATGTTAATGTATGATTTTTATTGGACTTGGTGGATCCTCAGTGTTCAGCCAGGGTCCTGTTGTGTTAGGCATGGTATAAGCACAGGGCTCAAGGGCTTATTGTGACCATAAGAGAAGTGAATGAAGGACACCACTCTGATTCCAGCATGGGTTTTAACGCCCTGCTAAGTTTGCACAGTTTGCAACTGGGAAAACCGTACATGTGAGGCTTAAGCCAACAAAAAGGAGAAGTCATTTGATACAGGCTAGAAATTGTTTTCCACAATGTTTTCAGAAGGTGGCACATCAAAGAAAAGCAGTAACTTCAGGTAGTGCCTGGCGAGCAGTTCTGGGGTGAAGACAGGCTGGTCAGATCAGGTAACTTCCTGAGGCATTAGCATTCTGCGCTGCCATCAGTCATACTCTTAGTGCTGTAACTGCAGAGCCTGTTCGCCTGCTCCTACAAACTTGGGCTCTTCAGATGTTCACAGCCCCCATCAGGGGTTGTGAGGGCTGTGCTGCCAGGATAGTGAGGTTTGCACACAGGCACTGTGAGAAATAAAGAAGTGGGGTAACTCAGCTGTTTGGGCTATGTGAGAGGTGGACACACTCACTAATGCCCAAACTTTTTTTACAAAAAAAAAAGAGTTTCAGCTGAATTTACACCTTGGTGTAAGTGGCGCAGAGACAGCAAGGAGCAGCATGGGCTGGTGAAGTTTTGGTGGCTTTTATTTCAGCAGCTCAGCAAGTTTGGTTGCCAGCTGTTACTGCTGGATCTGTGATCAGCTGGTGCGTCTCCAGTCTCCTGGGAAAGGATTTCTAATGAGGATGGAGGCCCCAGGGCTCTGATGTGAAACAGAGACTGCTGCAGCACACGAGGAGTAGATAAGATCAATAGGAAATGCAGATTTGAAACATGTTAAAAATATGACAGCTTCCACACATACCCTGGGGGAAGGATTTTTAAATCTGTTAAATGAGTGGCAAAAAGACTACATCTCATTTATACATATGTATATATGCAGGTATGTATATAGCAGTAAGAAGCAATGTGCCACCTCACCTCTAAACTGTATGCTAAGTATTGTGGAAATCTTTATCGGGTTGGTCAGGTTACTAAAACTGTTTTGTTTTCCTGCAGGAGACCTAAGCCAAACCAATCCCCACTAACAGGAGCCCTGCTAGGGAGCAGGATGTGGCTTCCAGCCCCTGCAGCCCTGCAGAGCCCACCACAGCCGGCCTGGTAGGTCTCTGCAGGGCTGCATGCCAGATCGCTCCCCAGCAGCAGCAGCTGCTGCTGCAACTCTTGATGGCTGCTGGAGTGGTCACAGGAAAGGTTTGGGTCTTTCCCGCCATTTTTAATTCCCCAGCAGCTTACAGAGCACTTGGCAAGCCAGAAGATGTGCATTGAAATAACCAAGGAAGAAAAAGAAGTGAAGTGCAAGTTTTTAACAGCTGGGATAAATGACTGCTGAAAGCATTTACTGAAGGATGGCGTGACGTTGCCACCACTTGAAGACTGTATAATTCAAGAGTAGATCTTCCAAATCATCACTAAAATTCAGCCACACATTATTCAGGCTGGTGGAGTGAAAACTGAAGTGAAATTCCTGTGCTGTGTTACACAGACGGACCGACTAGGTCATCATTATAGTCTCTCGTGGGCTTGAAGATCTTGAGTCTATTGCTGTAATGTACCAGAAACACTGTGAGGAGTAATTCAGGTGCTGGCACCTTATCACCTTGTCTATCAGCACCTGCCTTCTGGCTGCCTGCTATGATAAAGATACAAGAAATACCATGACCTACTTGAAAATTATTCAAAGTGTTGTTCATGTGCTTTGTCACCTCCTACAATGAGTTCGTTCCTACTGGGAGGGAATCTGCAATCTGCCCAAAGGCTCAGTGCAAGAAATAACCACTACCCATAAATACCTCTTTAGAAAAGGCATCCCCTCCTTACCCCAGTCCCACAGGAGAAGAGCCTGAGATCCTGTAAACTCCCACCTGACTGCAGCTCCAGCCCACTACCACATGCACAAGGAGGGGTGATTATCCACTTGGAGACACTCCTCCAGAAAAACAGGCTCAGGGAGACTCAGTGTCATTCACATTGTAAAAAATCCTCATGCTTTGAAACCAGAGCATGCCCCTGCAGAAGTGCAGGTTTCAGTTCTGCAGGGGGCAAGAGGGACAGAGGAAATGATTTTGCATCTTTCCATGATACGAGCCTCAGATAAGCTGGTACCTCCCAAGGCCAGTGGCCACCTTCGTGCTCCCTTGGTCACCACATCACTGGGTGGTCTGTGCTCCCCTCACTGTAGCTGAAGCCATGGAGTTAGCCTGGATGCTCTTGTGGGAGGGAGATGGATTTTACCCTGTTATGGTCACCTGCAAGGAGCTTGACCCACTCCTGTGTTTTGTTTGGGGTTGGAAAGGTTCATTCTGTAATTAACAGCATCTGACGTAATTTCCAGGATTATGTTGTTACCAAGAAAGGAACTAACGGTTTGTCCTGTAACACACACATAAGTGGCTCCTAGATGGGAACTAGTGCTGCCAGCCCACTTGGCATGGCTCTCTGCTCCTGGAGCCGACGGCAGCGCTCCCAGTGACACTGGGCTTCTCGTCGACTCCTGGCCAGCCACTCGAGAGGGAAGCTCACACTTGGCAAGCATCCTACACATGTATGTCACTTTTCCTAGCAGGAGCTATGGTGATGTGCCCTGCGGCCCTGCAAGCCAAATACTAAATGCATCAGACAGTACATTTGCAGCTAAAAATATCACTGAGCAATTTGCCTGAGAAGGAGCCTGTCCCTGGCTGGTTGGCAGCCAGATGACTTCGCCTCAATTGCCACAGCTAGAGCAGCCTTGTGGAGTCCTTGTGTAAAACCATTTCAAATATTATAGCATGGTAATGTTGATGGCAGAGTTAAATCTCTTGGAGAATGGAAGCCATGGGTGCTAAATCCTGGCACAGGGAAATGAGTCCAAAGTGCATTCCTTCAGCAAAATGATGGAAGTGTCACCATCAGCCCAGCTTCACACATTTACGTTGAAGTTTATGGTATTAAGCAGGTTCTCATGCCACAATCGCTGTTCATTGAGAATGTTTGACTGAGGGAAAAGCAAATGAAATTCCCATTCATTCATCAGATTACTGTGTGGTCATCACTTGTCTCTTAAATACATAATAATTATAATACATAGCACTTTGGCAATATTTTTCATCCCAGAATTTCAAAGCACTTCAATTAAGCCTTCTAATGCTGCTGAGAAGGAGGGCCAGGAATACACCCTCTCAGTTAATCATTAATGAGTTTGGAGTACACGATATATAGAGGTTAAAAATAACATTTTGTGAATATAATACATGATCTTGATAATACACATAGAAATAATCTTGATCACTGCTGGGCAAAGACCCAACATTAGAATAAGTGCAAGGCTCCCTCCTGCAACCTCACTGTTTCCTGTCTGTCAAAACTGACGTGACTGAAGCTGCATAAGCAGCACAGAAGAATTAGAGAAAGCTTGCCACTTTTATAACCTTTTAGGCACCAGCTGAATTTTGAGAGAGCAGAGGTTTTTATCTGCAGACCACCTCCAGTGAACCCCACTGACTTACCCTATTGCTCACCTGTTTCTTCCACACCTGCTTGGCCAGGCAGAGGTGAGACGTCTCACTGAGGTGAGACGGGGCAGCCCTGGGGGGCTGTATGGCCCAAGCTCTTTTGAGACTTTCTGATGCCCGGAAGATTTCAGCTAATGTTGGGAGGCAAAGAGGACAGGACAGATTGCATCACCAGCACAGCACTGCCAGCTTTTGTCATAGAGCCGTAGCCTGTTTTCCCCCAAGGCTGGCTTTGCCGAGGGAGCAGGTTGATTGAGATTCTCCCTACTCCTAGGAACAGCAGCACAGACCTAACTCACCCTGCAAAATAAGAAGCATGAAAATCACAAAATCCTAGTACCTGCAGGACCAGAAAGCCAATTAAAAGGACACGTCACCATACAATTTTCAAGCTAATCTTGTAATTGCTTAGGAGCACGACTTATGTTTTTTTAAATACCTGGCATTGACATTCCAGGTTTCATTACCAAGATGAAGGCAGATTTAATGTACAAATTAACTCACAGATGCACTGAAACTATTTTTCTTTACCCTGACCCTCAGTCTCCAGTCAGATATAAATCCCCAGCTGTGAATCAATGGTACTTAATGTCCTCCCATAATTGGGCTGGAGCTTATCTCCTTCTGCAAGGGCAGCAGCATCCAGGGTGCAGCAGTTTGCATTTGTCTGAAGAAAAACTGCTGGTACGGGAAGGAGTGAGCCAAGGGACTGGGTAAGTGTGCTTTTGGTGGAGTGAGTTAATGTTTGATGGACAGGTGATGGAGTAGGCTAATATTTGAACCTCTGGAGATTTAACTTCAAACACTTGCCGGGATTTGAGTCAGCTCTGATCTGTTATGGCCTCTTGCCATGTCAAAGGTCTTCTACACAACCAAGCAGACTTCAGTCAGGCTGGCAGTCACACTGGCCATCTCCACCTGGCTTGTAGAGGTCACCATGTCCCCAGTGACCTCACAGCCTTGTCCCAAAAAATGGCAGATTGTCCCAGGGCTGCTGTGACAGAGAAAGTGCAGGTGAATTGACTCCAGTGCATGGGAAAGGGGCAGATCCAGCCATGATGGGAATGAGCTAGGGCATCTCAGATGTCCTGCTTCAGTGCCCAATTTCTAAACTATCAGTTTTCTCTGGTCAGAGGAAGTGGTTTGAAATAACAATTTGGATACATTCCCCAAGGTAGGAAATTAACAGAGCTGCATAGGCAAGTCTGCAAAGTGTTTGGCAGCATTCCTTGGAGCAGAAAAGACTTTGGGATGGCAGATTATATTTGCTTTTCTCATGCTTTGGTTTCTAAGGAAAAAAGGTGCTTTTAAACAAAGATTTCTAGCATACAAGGTTTCTCCTTGAATTTGCATTTGTTTGATCTATATTGCCCTGCTTCAGCACAAAGCCAAACTAGTTTATCTCACAGTCTGCACACCCATGTCTCTAGTTTTGATGAACTTCAGTCAGAATTAGCAACCAAAGCTCCAGCTCACAGAGATCTGTTTACTCAGCCCAAATAATCATAAAATAGGGACATGCCTTCTGGGCTTTAGCCTCTTCTGGTCAGTCTATACTAGGAGAGCGTGCCAACTCCCTGGCTCCTTACTCTACTCTCAATACCGTCCTTCCGCCTCCCAGATGCATAGAGGATCAATGGAGGGACCTCTTGCAGAGGTCCCATTGGGGAACACTGCCAGAAAAGAGCCTGGAAACAAAGCTGGTATGTGGGGCAGTTGCATTTGGGTGAAAAGGATGGCTTGGGGGTTTTACTGTTCTTACTGTGATGCTGCACTTAAAATGTGGCTTACTCAGGGAGCAGCGTATGACCCATGTGTACCTTGTCACAACCGATAGATCTCATGTGAAAAGCTGAAAGCTCTCAATAGCAGCTGGGCCTCAGGGACTGTCACAAGGCTGAGCTGTGTGAATTAAATAGCCAAGAGCAAAACCCACAACTCCTCTGACAGAGCCAGAACCCTTCCAGGAGCGCAGGGCTGCTCCAACCCTGCCCTTCTCTTTCAGCACCCATGGGACCAGACCTTCCCAATATGACCCTTGTCGCTCCAGTGACTCCGGAGAAACTACAATAGTTTAAATCAACACCATGTCTGGCCCTTTGCCTTAAATCTCCCACACAGACTTGATTTTATGGACGCTCAGGGTCGCAACAAAGTCCTCATTTATCAGAGTCAGGTTGCTCCCCTCCTATCCTAAATCAAACAAGCCCAACTGAGGGCAGCTCTTTTGTGGAAGGCTTTCTGGGCTGGTTCCCCCCTCTTCCCTCCCTAATTGTTCGTTAATGTGCGTAAATGATTTAACCAAATAGAGGCTGGAGTTTCCCTCTCCCAGAGGAAGGGAACATTGTTGGAGGAGGGGGACAATAACACAGATGGATTTATCTGTATCTGATTCTGGGTAAATATTTATTCTCCTTTCCCTTTTCTGCACCTTTCTTACCCTGGGAACAATGACAGATCCTTCCTGGCTGTGGGGCAGCAGGGAAATATTACATCTATTTTACAGATACACAACTGGGGCAAAGGTGACTTAAGCTCAAGGTGGGGAAAGTCAGCAGTGCTTTTAACCACGGAGGCCGAGGGACTTTGGACAGGAGCAGTTGGAGCAAACAGCCAGAGCCAGCCGGGCTGCAGGCAGGAACTGGTGTCCCCTGCTGCATCACCAGGTATCCCAGGAGTGCCACCATCCTGCCTTGGAGCCTCGGTCACCGCCAGCCTGAGTCACGGTTCCTCTCTCCGACACAGCTCCTGCGGAGGCTGACTTCAGCCCCTCTGACTTACCTGGGGAGGTGCTGGGAAATTTCATTAATTTGTGTTTGCAAAGCAGATTTAAAGTGCTGCCTACAATGCCTGCAATGAATTCTTTGTAGCAATAGCTAGAGCATGCGGCAAAACACAGGGCGCAGAACACTCCTGTGCCTTTTCTTTTTTTTTTTCTTTTCCTTTTTTTATTTTTGCAAATAGGAAAAAATCGATGTTAGGCTTTTATTACAAAACAACAGACTACAGTCATCCTTTTTTTCCCAGAACAAGAAGAATAATAATAATGCATTACGTCAGGTTAGTCAGTAGTTTTCACAAATCCGCAAGACGTGCACTGCTGACCTCTGAGGTAATTTTGGATCATGTTCAAGCCAAATAAAGGCAGATTTGTGGCTGCAGGTGAGAGATCCTCTGAAAAACCATAAACGTAACCACAATGTCCTCTGGTTTGATCTGAACTCAGCCTGGCCTTCATCAGTTTTTCTGGCGCTAGTCCAGAAGTAAGACAGATTAATGATTTAAAGGCATTACACTATGATATGATGTAACTCAGCACAGGATGGTGGTTTTGTGAAGATAGTTAGCAGTAAGTTAGCAGTAAGTACCCAGGGCAGCAAACTATCAGCCACCCCTCCTAGATAGTACCTTGATCCTCAAAGGATGTTACAGGGTTGACTGGAAACACTCATGGCATGAATGCATCCAGTGATCACAGGGACATAAGAACACGCTCTTCTACAGGGAAGAAAATGCTCCTTTGAAATGGTAGACCCCATTTTCTGCCTCCTGAAGGGACAGTGAAATACTTTGAGGCTTTGGTGGATGACGAATGAAGTCAAAGGAGAGAGGGGTGAGCCTGTGAGGACAGTGACAGTGCCCATGCCTATGACATGACATGGCATGCTGTGTGCCCTAAGGGTGGCTTGCAGCTCCAGCAGCAGCGACCCTATGGCTTGGGCGCTGCATGGCATCTTCTGTCATCTCTGCAGCCACTGCTTTTTGGACTCATTAGATATATCTACCAGGGGTCCACTTAGCCATGCTGTAATCCCATCTCTGAGTAAGGGCTGAACCCCTGTGTTAATCTCAAGCCTGTACAGAAAGTGTTCCTCAGTCTGTTATGACTACAGGTCTGCCTCTGTGCTAATAAATCAGCGTGGCTCCAGTGGAGTAATGTAGAGCTTGAGGGAGCACTGGGTGGGGAAATGTATATGAAAGGCAGTCCAAATCTTCCTTTGGCAGCCATTAATTACAGCTGGTGATGTGAGTAGGAAACAGCAGTCATGCTGGGATACTGCTGCTTGCAACTCAGTCAGGAGATGCTGAAACCTGGAGACAGAGAGGGCAGGCACTGTGCAGAGGACTGGGGAGATACGTGATGTTAAAAAACAACCTCACCTTACACTTAAGGGTTAATACTTATTTAAGCATTTGGTCTGTGAGATGACATCAGCAGGGTCAGGCACAAGCCCCGTCATTGTATGGTAGAGGCATAGACAGAGAGGAGTGGCACATAAGGAAGCACATCAGTAAACGGTGCCAGTCCCAAGTGGCAATGTGTTGACATCAGCCAAGCAGTACTGCTTCTCCTCCACTTGAAGAAGACTGTGTGTTAAGCAGCAGTCAGAAGGGACTCTGTGAAGGACAGTAGGTTTCCTGGCCCTGCAGTCAGGAGGACCAGGGTGCTGAGCCAAGGCAGGTGTTGGGTCAGGAATCTGCAGGCAGTGAGGGGCTGGCCTACTCTGCAGCTGGCCATTTGAAACACTCCTGAAAGATCTTTTTCTATTTATCAAACAGTTCACAAAGAAGCTTAGCCAGTTCCTCTACAGTGATTTGACAAAAGCCACCCTGTGACTGTAACCATTAACAGGGAAGGAGAAATTAACAGTGTGGCAGGTTTGAACAGTGCTCTTATGGAAGTGCATTCAAATCAGTGGTCAGATCACGGCCCCTGCTTTGCTTACGCAATAGCCACTTCTGTGTTTCCTCCCTCAAAAAACAGCTTTCTTATCACCGAGGTCTAAGGCGAAGCACCTTCACCACCCAGCTGGAACAAGTCACGAGCACAGGTACAGGCTGTCCGGACGGTTTGGTGGCAGCTCCTCGCTGTGCCACGATGACTTGTCTGCACACCGCCCTCTTCTCACTGGGGTCACCCTGTTCCTGCCGGTACTGAAACAATGCTGTGTGATAGCAAAGCCAGACGTCCAGCTCCAGAAAGTGGTGTTATCCTGTGATTGCTTTTCCTGACATACTCCTTTCGCTTGGGCTAGCCGCAGAGGCTCATCTGACCAATTTAGTACTGCCAAATACGCTATCAGTTTAAGGCAATGTGGTACTTTCTCTGGTGTGGAGGATTTGGCTTTCCCGCTCTGCTCAGTAAAATTCCATGTTGGCTTCATCTGGTGTGACTCCGCTATGGCTGGAGCAGTCCCACTGCCTCTGGATGTCCTTCCTATCTGCTTCTTCTCCATTTCAGCATGAGAGCGCTTGTGCAGCACGGGATACCAGAGCTGAGTCTGCTGCCTTGGGAGATCTCGTTTGGAGCCTCGTGAGGTCTCTTAGCAGATTTATGCTTAAAATATCTCTGGGCTAAGAAGGTGTTAGTCTCTCTCAGAAGTTCTCTCTCTCCCATCTGCTTTTTCATGTAAAAACTGAAGGTGCCAAAATCTGCTCAGAGGACTGCAGAGAAAGAGCCAGGAAAGATGCCTGCAGTTGTCCCTCAGGCTTCTGCACAGACAGCGTTTCACAGATGTGAAGTCATGAGTACAGCCATAAACATTTTAAGACCCACCTGCCAAATATTTCTGGAGTTTTCTAGTGAGAACAAACCTTGTGTAAATGTCAAAGGGGGGAAAAAAACCAACAGGAAGATCTTCATGTTGTGGGTGGATCCAGTGAATTTGCTTTCTCTGTCCATGATGAGCACAGACTGCTATCTTCACCTTCCCCTATAAGCTCACTAACATTTTTTTAGCTATGTAAAGCAGAAATTATAGGAATATTAAAAAAATATGTTTCTGTCACACACATGCTCTACCATTCTTTTTTTCAATGTCTTTTCCTATTGTACAAATGGGAGTTAAAACAGATACACACAGAGTCTTTCATGCTCTAATTTCCCGACTTTCAGGTCCTGTTATGGCACCCACATACTCTCACCAAATGCAGCCTTGCTCGGTGAGTTATGCTGAATTTGCCTTACCCTCTGTCAGCGTGAGTGGCTTACACACACACAAGCAAACACACACATAGACTTCTCTTCCATTCCTACAATGAGAAAGTGCAGTGCAGGAGCTGATAGTAGGCTACAGGATGGCTCCCATCTCCTCACAGTGGTGGCAATCCCATCCCAATACAGTTCCCACATGCCTACCTCACATCTCCACCTCGATGCAGGCCCCTGCTCTTACCCTGGTACCTCATTCCCCTGGTGTTGTACATTAAATTATGGAAGTATTTGAGTCTCGATAGATAGGGCTGTAATCAGGCAGATGTCCACTTCTGACAACAGAGCCCCTAGCACAGCTCCCCTTGCCTTAATGTGATGGAGAGAGGGCTCCTTCCACCTGCATAATCCCTGGTAGCTCAGTCCACCTGCATTTTTAATCACAACTGAGTAACCACTGTGCTGATACTGGCTGGAGGAATAGGACTCAACCTTCCTGGTCTTCAGTTTGTTTATCTGTGAAACAGGGATGGTCCCTCCAGGAGAATCCTCCTGGAGCCCTTCCTCTGGGCAAGCTCACGCTGTGCCGAGGGCCAGCACAGGGCTCAGGGTCAGGGGTACCCGTCTGTGGGGATTTAAGCAACACCGAGACCTTCTGTCAACTAAAATGCCTTTCATTGTAACATTGGTAAAAAAGCTCTGAGATGCTTTAACCACATCTGAAGTGGTTCACAACCTGCTGGGCAGAGAATGGGAAAATATAAGGTACACTGCAGCAGGGGCAGTGCTACCAGTATAATTAAAAGGTAGATCAGTATAGCTACATTGCTTATGAGAATAAGAGAAAAAGATATTACCTCCCTAACATTCACTCTTTCTAATGTTAGTGTAGCTATACAGGCAACTGTATCTTGCTGCTGATACAGATTATCCCCATTTATCCCCAGTTTAGACTCTACTAGCAGGACAATCTGGATTTTATTTGCCAGAATGGGGCTGCATTTTCCCTGAGATAGCCCAGCAAGCCCTCTTCACCACAGACAAGCCCTTGAGCTGCTGACTCTCACCTAGTGATAGTGAATGGCCTTAACACATATCGTCTCCCTTCCTTGTGTGCAAGGCTGTGCTATGGAGAGGGGATGGGAAAGAAGGGGGCTATGAACCGATTCCAGCACTGAGTGCTCAGTCTGGGGTCAAAGACTTTCTCTTCTGCAGCTGAGGGGTAGGTTTTTTCACCCTCTTACTGTGGCCTGGCCAGTATCACTGCTTCTTTCTCCAAGGGGTGCCCTTTAGGGAAGCCTGGAGATCATCCAGCCTTGGTGAGAAGCCTGACCTGCTGCAGCCCCACTGGCTGTGCCCAGCTAGGCTGCAGCCCACTTCCCAGAAGGGCTTGGAGACTCAACCAGTAAGTGCCTGGTTGTCCCTACTTTGTTCTGGCAGAGAGAGAGCCACCCAGGCACTGCTGCCCAGGCACCCCAGGTCAAGCTGGGCAGTGTACTCCGGGGAACTCAGCCAAATTGCTGCAGAAAAGCAGGTCTGTGCTCCTCCAGCCAGCAACCCCCTGCTCCACCTCCCACCCACCCATCTACTCTCAGCTGGGGGCAGGTGTTGTGCAGAAGCCAAACCAGTTTTAGTCACTGTCTCCTCACTTGTGGGCAAACCCCAGCATGAGCCTGGTGCTGTGGAGGGACATACCTCCCACTCCTCTGTCTCGCTGGAAGGCAGGGACGCCTGCAGTGGTTCTGCTCTGATGAGGAAGCAGTGTCTAGACACAGATTAGGCAAACAGCTAAAGCACAAGACCAGAAACTGAAAAGAAAAAGGAAGAAGAAGAAGAAAAAAAATAAAAAGAGCTCTGTTTCAGACCCAACTCTGTCCACAAATGATTTCTATGAGATTTGGGGCAAGGAAGGGAACTTCTTTATGTCTTTGTCTTCCTCACCTGTGTAGTATGGGATAATATTTCCCTTTCTGGCAAGACTACGGTCAGAGTTAATTAGCATTTGAAAAGTGCTTTGAAATGGAAGATGCATTTGGAAAACTGAAGTATTATTACTGGAACTGAGTGAGTGGCTCACAGGGTAGAGAAGCATTTCACTTCTTTTTCCCTGTGGGTGGAATAGTCTGGAGGATAGTGGGATTTCTTTAGATTTATTCATTATTCAAACATCTAGTACGTATCAGGTATCTAAAGCAGAACTCGGTTTGGATATTTATTCCATGAAATATTAGATTGCAGATACATGAAATCCAAGCTACATTGTCCAGACAAATAAATCACATGACACTGGAGCTCTTCCCCTACTGGCACCAACTCTCCTGGAGCAACTGCCCGAGGATGGGCATTTAAAATCTGTTTTCCATGACTCCTCATGCAGGATTTTCAAATATACTCTAAGTTTGCCAGTAAAACAAACTCTTGCAAGAGTCTCCAGCAAGCAAAAAAAGAGCCCTGAAACAAGTATGTGTAAAAAAAAAAAAAAAATCAGATTAATGTGCTTTGTATGCTCAGTCTATGATTCTGCAGGATGTTTTAAAGTATTAATTTGTAGTCTTGTGAAGCAAGTGGAACTGTTTCTGGGCAGAATCAGGCAGATGCTTAAATACTCTGCTGAATACAGCTTCCAATTACTATTTCATCAGTCCAAGTGCTCTCGTACTGTATTTTAAAGACTTCCTGTGTATTGTTTCACTGTCTTCCCCTCTACACTCTAATGCCAATTGCTGCTGAGCCTAGGTGGGAAACACACCACCTCTGTTATCCATGAAGCATGCATTAGTCTATAAAAATGTGTCTTACATTCCAAGAAACCTCCAGTAAATTAAAAAAAATAAAAAAAAAAAAAAAAAGAAAGAAGTGATGGGGCACATTTTCAAAGCCCTGCTGGGTTTTGGGAATGGTGGTTCTTAGCTCTGTGTCTCTCATTAACTTCAGCTGAAATTGCCTGTTCACCTGTGTGTTTGTGGTACCATGCTCTCAAAATCTACTCTGAAAGAGGTGTCTTTTGGAAAAAGAGTCATCAAGTTCCTGTGTAGACGCAGGGGTTGGGATTGATGCAGAACTTGTGCATCCCAAGCCCATCTCGTTTTGACTCTGTGGAGCTGAGTGGTGCTTCTCTAAGTGACTCCTGCATGTACACAGGCAAATCTTGTGTATTTTAAATGAATAAGGATGTGACACAAGTATGTAGCAGATCCTGCTTGGCAAGGAGGATTCAGGTTATATCAATCTACTGATCCAAACCCGGGGTAACTTTTCCTTTGACCGAGCCACAGACAATCAGTCACTGGTCTGTCTTGGCTGGATCAACAGGCTCCAGCTCAGCTAGGAGAGGTGCTAAACATGGGATAATCAGAAGATATTTAGACAAACCAGAGCTTCCCTCCCTGGCTGGGTGTGTATCTTTTTTGAGGGTTGGGGAAAGACCCCCACCATAACCAGATGTGGGAAAAGCCCCATGGTTTGCAGCCACAGTCTGCACCCTGTGCATGTGTGGTGCTACATAGGGAAGAGGCCAGGAGGAAGATGGTGATCAGGAGTCTGGACTGTTCAGTGTGGTGCTCTGCAGGGTTACTACCCCAGATTTCAATCCCTGATGTATTGATTGTAAGGGGATCTTCAAAGGCAAACTCAGAGGTATGGCTGCCTGCCCTAGGGAAGCTGAAAGCCGTGGGCACTGTGCCATAGCAGCCTGTGGTAACTGCCTATATTCATGGTTTATATCATAGCACTGGTAGATGAGAGGCTCCTTAGCTGTCTGAGCTACTTGCCCCATCAGCAAGTGGGTGCACATGGACACATACCACAGAATAAATCAAAACATGGCAAATCCACCTCAGGACACTCAAGTTCTCAGCCCCTAAGTTTCTGTCTGTCTTCATCTCTTTTCCCCACTAACCCTCTTCTGAAGGATTTCCATGAAGTTAGCATGGCTGTGTGCTGACCTGTACCTAGGACTGGTGGCAGGAGAGCTTCTCCTGGTCCTGTGTGAGTAGGGGCCAATGCTATCACCTGTCTGTGCCACAACAACGAGGTCTGTAGCGCAAAACAATGTTAGCTGCTGCGAATGGTAGCCTAGGAGGTGACCAGGCTGGTGATGGCCAGCTCCTGCACTGGCCATGCTGTGAGAAGGTGTCTGCACCAGCCTGTATCTTGTTGGAGCAGCTAGACCAGCACAGGGATGTCACATGTCTCCCATTATGAGTATCATCAATGAAACCCCTCTTTTTTTATTTTGCTTTTTTTCTGCCTGATGCTTCACCTGAGCCCCTGTGAAATGTCCTCTCTGCCAAAGTCATTGCTTCCCCTAACGATGGTGCAGTGCTGAGCCAGACAGAAAGCAATGCAAACACCGAAGTAAAGCAGTATGAACAGCTGCATTTGAGTCAGCTTCATCCCTATTTAAGCCAGTGTCTCACCTTGAGGATGCATGCCTCCCACTCAGCCAAAGGCAAAGTCCCAGTTTAAACCCATTGCTCCTCTGTTCCTCTGACTCACGGTTTGAGTTGTATGTGCCAGCGTGTGTTTTCATTCCCCTGCTTACGAAGCTTGCTCCTGCTAGCAGTGACAGGAGTGTAAGTCTGTGTTATCCACAGGAGACCCAGCTGCTCACTATTAATGTTTAATGACAGCTCTGCAAGCTGGAGATATTCTCAGACTCTATTTCAGTTGGTCAAGTTTCATACAAACTGTTTTCAGCAAATACTGTAAATCTACAGAGCATTAAGTTATTTAGTAACACTGGGCCAGATTCAGAAGAGAGCAAAGAAAATTTGGTGTGACTTACTCCTTCCAAAGGCTTTCCTACATCCAGGCTTAATATTTTTTGTATATGCAAAACTCACTGTCTGTTGCTGTGGTGTTTGTTCAGCAACAAATGTGTGTGCAGCCGCCTGCACCAAAGGGTCAGTGCTGAATGGGACACAGACATCCCCCCCATTTCTTCCAGACAGGTTAGTGTGCTGTCAGCATAGTCCTGCACAAGAAGTGGTGTCAGATGGTTTCCTAAATTACTGCAGCTCCATTATGTTAGGCCAGCTGATATCAGCAGAGAATTCAGACAGCTAATTTTTAACCTTCTCCAGTTTTCCCTTGGCTCGTGAAACCATTTCCTGCCCTGGTCCTTCTGACAGTGTCCTGGTTCTCCTCCAAGCATTTATCCAGTGGAGAGACAAAGTTGTACATGATGTGTAGGAAGCTCAGATCCTAAGATCATGCAAACAGCATGTAAGTGACTCTAATAATCCTAAACTTGTATTACTTATATGCCAAGCTTTCTAGCAGAAAGGGTAGGTCAGATCAGCTCAGCTAGGAATTTGACCCCTTAAACCAAAACCTGCCTTAATTTAAATCTCATCGTAGCTATAGAGGTATTATAGTTCAAGGGGAATGTGATACCTCCACTCTCCATCTCTACCTTGACCAAGGACTTATCTGAGGCACATGTATTTTCTGCAGATACTGTTGGCAACTCATTTCCAAGAAAGACAATGTGACTGAGAGTGACTCTGTGGAAATTTTGAAGAGCAGGACTTGGCCTTGGCTGCCTTGATGTTCTGTGAAGACTTTGAAAGACCCTGAAAAGGTCATTGCTTTGGTGAGCTTGTACAAAGACTTAGGAAACTGTGCACACAGCGGTGGGTTTACAGCACGGGAAAGCTGGCTTTACCAGCTGTGAACGCAGGCACTGTGAGGGAGCCAGGACAGAGCCTTTTGGGTGCAAGGACAAAATGGAGTAAAGGCTGTCCAAGCCATGAAGATAAATTTAAACACATTACTCTTTCTACCTTCCCTCCTCAAAACCCTGAAGGCTATTTATCAAGGGTCTGCCAAGGCGCATTACATCCCTAACAGGGGAGGGGACTGCACAGTGATGACAAACTGAGTATCATGGGACAAGGGACAGAGACGAACCCCACAACCACAAGTACTTCTGGCACTATGTTGCTTGGAGAGCCAGGACCCTCACTGTGCTCCTCATCGTCACTAACTTCCCAGTGATGGGAAGAGGTCCCTTTACCATGTAGAGCTGCACGTGGTTGGCTGCCAGATGCTCACATGTGCAAAACCACACAGCAATATTAGAGGAACAAGGTTTGCCTGGAGATTTCTGGTCCTGCTTGCTCTGGGGCATGCTGGAAGTGCACAAGACAGCTTCATCCCTGCCCTTTACAGAGAGCAGGCAGGAAGCTGTGAAGTCAGGTTTCCATCTACGTGGAGCTAAACTCTTCAAAACTCCAAGGTTGTTTGGACACAGAGATCATAGGTTCAAACCTGTGCCTCGTGCTGATTTTCGGTCATGTCAAGGGAGACGTGAGCAAGCACAGTGGAGAAGGCAGAAGCTGGCTGGAGTGGGCAGTGAGAGGCTGTCACCCTGGGGCAGATTCT
Organism: Columba livia; assembly: GCF_036013475.1. Classification (NCBI taxonomy): domain Eukaryota; kingdom Metazoa; phylum Chordata; class Aves; order Columbiformes; family Columbidae; genus Columba; species Columba livia. Next base: position 77,172,897 of record NC_088604.1, read on the forward strand.
GTAGGCAATGGTTTTAAGACTTACTTTTGGCCCCAAGTGAAGGTGCCAGTCTATGTTGAGGATGCCGAGGATGCACCCAAAGCGTACTGCCAACTCCAGTCTTATTTTTCCTTCCCTCAGTCCTCTTTAAAAACACCATTTTTGCAAGAAGAATACACTCTCTGTTGAACTAGGAGTGCTGTCAGTGGCCACTGTAAGTAACCATAATAATCTGTAAAGCAATGTGCAGCTCTGATGTGCAAATGGGATTTAGGGAAGCCTTGCTAAAGGGATAACACAGACAGTGTTTAAGCTGAGTTTCAAACTGATCGTAATGCTTCACTTGACAAATGTCTGGTTTTGAACTTTTTAAGCCTTCAGGGCTTTAAGCAGAGGATGTCAGTCTCCTGCAGAATAAATCCTTAATATTTTGAGCTTTCATTTAAGAAGAGGAAACAAACTTTTGAGCAGAGAGGAAGCCAAAGAGAATATCCGATTTCTTTGCTTTCATCATACACCACTATGTACCATTTATTTTCTCTCAGTAGCCAGGGGCATATCTTCTCTAAATATTTACCTACTCTCTTTTGAAGGGCATGTCTGCACTGCAGTCACCATAGTCATTTGAGTTTTAGACATACCCACTGTACTTTTGACCTAATACATCTATTACATCCAAGCTCTAATAGCAACCTAGTAAAAGCAAGGCCTAATAGTTACAGGGTGAGGTCAGGGTAGCCTGTCATATCTGCTGGGAATACCTTCCAGCCCTTGCTCTGTGCCACAGCCACCTTAAAGCTACACCACAGGTCTCACAGTGAAACTGATGACAAGTGGGCGTTACTGGGCATGAAAGTTTGGTTACAGGAAGTCCTTCATCCACACGGAAAATTAATGCCTTTCTGAAATCAATGCACATCTGCCGGGTCCCTCTCTGCTTTCACATTCGCCCACCAGTCAAGCCAGACAAGCAGAGGCTTTGCCATCTCCACTCCCGGAGTATTTAAGCCCTGATTGGATCAAATCCAAGCAACCTGGACTGACCTCAAAGCAGACCTGGCTTTGAGCAGCAGTTGGTCTAAAAACTCCTAAGGTTCCTTCCAGCCAGAATTACCCTCTGATCCTAGCCCAGAGACGCCCTTCTTGACTTCTTGAAGGGCTTGGCCCTACCTCTGTCCCAGCGACAACTACAAGGCTTTTAGTCTGAGCATTTTCAACTTCAGTATCAGAAACCAAAGGTATGACTATACCAAAGACATGTTTCTTCCTCACCTCACTTTCCCACAGTCAGGCAGTACTGATCTCTCCATCCTAGAAAGGAAACTGAGGCACACTTGGATGCCATAAGATGGGTCTGATTGAGGAAATAGAAAAAAATCAAAGTTAACAGAGAATCACAAGGAAAATAAGGATGGATGACCAAAGGCCCACAATGACTCTGTCTAGTTTGATCAGTACTGTGGGAGGCCTTTGGCATATCTTAACTGAAGTTAAACAGAGATTCCCATCCAAAAGAACATGTCCAGATTGTAATCACAAACCCTGGTGCACAACCCACTTGTTCTCAGAATTGCTGATCAACTCAGCAGTCTTCCTGATGCCCTGGACAAGAAATGTCTTAAAATGCTGATTTCAATTATTTGACCCTCACATCTTTCTTAAATTCTATCTATCTTTCTGTGCATGGTGCTATGTGGGTGGTCTAAAAGCTTCAGTCTTCTAGTATATATGGCACAACCTGCAAACCAAGTAGAGGGTGAGGGCTTAGAAGCCATAGCTCTGTTCTCAATACTGGCTTTGCTTTTGTTTTGTGTGAGCTCACTTAACATCAGTGCCTCTCTCCATTTCCCTCTGCAGAAGGTGGACACAAGTAGCAACCCACTGTGACATGAGGATGTGAGCATTTGCATGTCCTTAGCCAGAAGGTCCAAGAGAAAAGTACTTCGTGCCTTATAACAGCCCCATCTCCTTGTCTCCTTTTCCCCTGAGAGGACAAATCCAGCATTACCACCCGCCCAGTAATGTTTCCTCCATCCCCTACAGCACTCTAGCTGTGCTCCACTGTGTTTTTCACACTCCCGTTGCCTCCTTTCTGTAGGAGCCAGAGCTGCACACCCACTCCACCACGCCTTAGGAGCCCAGTTTTCAGTGGTTTCTATGAAAGTCAAGAAGGTATTAGCATAGCTCTTTGTAAAATGGGACTTGGGTACTCTTGGGACATTTGCCTGAGGTCTCTTCACAGACTTTGCAGTAGGTTCATCTGAAATGTCTTTACATGTGAGTGACATCTACACGTGAGCCAGACACCCTGCGCTCCATTAACAGAGATAAACAGGCATTTACAGGAAACAATTCATCTTTTCCTACGGTAGATACATAAAATAGCCCAAAGCAATCACAAAACAATTGCTTTCCTCTATAAACTATAAATTTAATCTGGAAAGCCATCTCAGCCCTTGACATGTATTGGAGGATACAGTTGCCTGGTGTTTTTTTGAGCTGCCCTACCTAGACTTAGACATTCACGCATAGACAGGCAGGGATATACATGTATGTATAGGAGCCTGCAGAAGGCAAATGACCTTCCAGCATGTCACTTGGACACCAGGCAAAGGATTCTGCATTCACTATCCTGTTGCCTACAAGGTGAGAGTTGTTCATTTCATGACAGCTAGAATTATTTCCCTCCATCGGATCCTTGTATTTATATCCTATATGTTAATAAAAACAGTCCATGCTGGTATAGCTGAAAACCAATAATTGGGCCCACAGTGCTACAAAACAAAGCAATGATTATTGAAATCGTAGTTGTATTTATTAAAAAGAAAATTAAGCAAGTGAGATCCATTGCAACTTCCAGAGTAATGCACAGGGGTATCATTCTGGTTCTGCAGATAGCTACCCCAACCAGGATATGTATGCAAGATGTCACGTTACAATTGTTACATCACCAGGAAAAAATCTCAATGGCTGATCATCGCCCAAGGGGGATGTCAGTGTTCCCAGTTCATGTACAGAGAGAAGTCTTATAGGAATTAACTCTTTCCTAGGTGGTGCACACCACTAGATTTTCCCAGTATTTCTTCCACCTTGTTTGCCTAAAATGAATCATCATGCCTTACTTTCCATTTTTGTCTTTCACTCAAGCCATAAGTGGCATGACTTTGCAGTGACAATTGTCTTTCACATCTGCTGTGTGACTGAGGACTTTTTCTCCTCCACCTCACCAGTGGATTTCTGCTGGATGTTCACCACACACACCATTCCCATAGAAGTCAATAAACGTTACCTGCTAAACTCAGACCGGGCAGTCTCACTGTTGTCTGGAGAGCAGCCCTTTATCTTACATAAAGAAATATTGCCTGTGCATCACCAAAATGACCCATCCTCTGGTAATACCCAAGACGGTGCGAACGTATGTCTGTTTACCCTGAAATACTTTATGGGGGATGCAATGATGAAACACCACAGCTGGTTACTGCTGGCATTAAGGGACCAGTGCTGCAGGGATTGATGCCATCCACAGCCCCATGCTTGGGCAGGACAGACCCTTCCCAGAGAGGAAATTCCCCTCATCTAGAGGAGACATAAACGGCAGTGCCATTCCCCAAGTTCCCAGGGAGCCCAGGCAATCTTCAGCCTCATAAAAATGTTATTTCTAAGTCAGGAGAACAATGGATAGAATATATTTCTTTCTCTTCCTTGACATTTTGTACATAGAGATGTTCTTCTCAGACACAGGTGCCAAGGCATCTGAGCTGTTCTTCATGCTGAATTGCTGCGGTTTGTGCCTGGAAACTGGAGTCCAAACAGTTCCTGCTGTTGATGCAGGCTTTGTCCTCTTGAAAATTCACCTTTGTGCCCTGGGCCAGGCTCATGCAGGGCAGGAGGAGGTGTCCTGTGAGACACAAGTGCCTGTAACCTCTTCCCTCCCACCTGCTTTTACTCTTAGTTGTTTTGTATCCTTCTTGGTCTCTCAGTCAGGTAGGACAAAAATTTTTGAGTATCTTGTTTTATTTCGCTTCCCTGCTCATGGCCACCAAAGCCAAAGCTCACAGACACCTCTTGGACACTGAAGGCCACCATCAGTCCTGAGGCAGCCAGAGCCTAGGGGACAGCTCTCCTTAGCATCTCAGTGCCCAGGACCTCCTGCCTCCCACTTTGACCTCTTTCTTTCCCTCCTTCTTCCCTCCCTCCCTTCCTTCCTCCCTCCCTCCCTTCCTCCCTTCCTTCCTCTCTTCCTTCCTTCCTTCCTGCCTTCCTTCTGGCCTGCCTTCCTTCCTTCCTGCCTTCCCACCTTCCCGTCTTCTCTCTGTCCTCCTTCTTTCCATCTTTCCTTCTTTCTCTCAAATGCAATTATTTTATTCTCTTTAATGCCATGAAAGCTCTAAGTCTCCAAATAAGTGACTTACTTTCCTCCAGAGGAACTAAAGCCACCCCCCCGCCAGCACAAAGTACGCACTGTGTTGCCCCTGAATGTCTAGATTCAGGAAGCTTTGAGCTCTCATTGTTTGCAGTTCACAGAGTTCACCTGCATTTTACTGTCCTCATCTATTAAAGAAAACAAAGAGGAAAGGAGAGAGAAGGAAAAGTATGGCTGTGAAAGCAGCATTCGGTCAGAGAGCCCTCATGTTCCTGGTACCAGTTGTGGTCCAATCAATCAGTCTCAAACAGCCCACTAGAGAATAACTGCCCAACTTACCCAAATTTATTTTCTTTAATAACACAATCCTCCTGTGACCCTGTGGTTATTCCTGACACAAAGCAAGGCCTGATTGAGCCTGATATCTGTTCCCTTGCTCCCTGCTGTGTGCTGAGCAATGGAGCCGTCGTCCCCTTGTTTTCTGCAGACAGCAGCTTTAAATCACCGCTGGCGACTTCTGCCTGCAAGGGCTGAGAGACACTCTCCTACACGGGTCACTCACTTGTGTGTGTTTGCCTGGTCATACTCAGGGAGAATTTAGCTTTTTCTGTTTTCTCCTTGCTTGGTAAAATAAAGGCAAAAATGTCTGGAGAAGCCTGTTTATTCTTTGAGTGCTTGGCTCTGTGAGGGCTGTGAACAATATTTAGGTGCCACAGGGCCTGGACAATCACACAGATACTCAGCTACAAAGCAAAAAGCGCTGTAAAATCTCCAAACTCAGGCTCTTGCCAAGTGTCAACACTAGCCAGGACACTGGTATGTCTCAAGCCACCAGACAATGAGATTTAAAAAAGGAAAATGGAAACTTCAGGATTGTAGGGCAGGTTTGCATTGTGGGTAGAGTCTCAGGGCACAACATCCTACGTAACATGTTTATTGCAAACTGTGATCCTTCTTTGAAGGGTGTTCAAAGTCCTTGTGAGAAATGTGGAAGGATGTTTTTTGGGAACTGGGGAAACGGAATCTGCTCAGCCTGCCAGGAAAGGCCAGGGCTCCCTCTGCAACACTGCCCCAATGTCTGTCTTGCCCCTGGCTCCTGCCTTCCCGACAGATGTCCCTCCCTGTGAAAACTGAAGCCAGCGTTATCACCAACCATGTGCATGGTCTCGGCAGGGTGAGTTGGGGTAGGAGTTGGCTGTGGTGCTGCCTGTTGTCAAAAGGGAAAATACACACGTTGCTCACATGACTGGTCTGTCTGCGGGATGACACTTCAAGGTTACATCCCAGATTAAGCTTTGATTTAAGATCCGTATCAGGTATCTCTAAGAACAGGTCTGCTGCTCAAAAAATTGAGAGAGAGCATTTCACCCACAGAAGGAATGAGGTTTTTGGCACTTGGCTTTTATGATTCAGTGAGGAGAAAGGCCTGGGTTACATTTTCTAGGCATGTAGGTATAGACCCAATCTCATATTACAGTCCATTGGAAGCAAGATTGGACCCTGCTGAGACAGTAAAACCAAAATTGGGTCAGATTGGACATTTTGCTTCAGTGAGGGTTTTAAAATAATTTCCCTTTAAAGAGCTGCACTTTTTCTAAGTCTCAAGGACTAATTACAAGAGGAAATAGCTGCACTCTGCCGGTATTGGAGAGTGGATTCTGGGAAAGGAAAATCCACTCCAAAACTGTAGGAATGGCCTTGTGAGGTGAATTTTCAATCCAAACCCAAACCCTTGCATGGTCCAGGAGCAGACGTGTGTTCCCTGGGAAGGGAAGACACAGCTGGGCCCCTGCCCTGCCAAGGTTAGGCAAGACCAGAAGTGAGGAGGCAGAGATGAAAAGCTGGAGCGAAGGGAGGGAAGGTCACCGGGGGTGCTCAGTAAGCCTGTAGTGAGGGAGCATGTGCAGCCTACAGGTATTTCAGGTATTTCCAGGTGGGGCAATGCAGTTTTCTCCTGGGCTTCGTGGGCAGGGTGTGTGCTGCAACAGGCCCCAGGGCTCCCAGATTGCATCGTGCTGCAGGGACCAGGTGTAACTGGGGCAGCACCCAAAGCAGGGAGCTTGGGATCTCATCTGCATCCTCTGTGTAGCTGTAACCCAGGGACTCAGGCAATTTAGTCTGGGTACATCTCACTGACAGCTAAACAACCACAACCCCTCCTGAACCATGCAGGTTTGGGATCTTTTCCGAGGGCACAGGAGCGGGCAGGGCTGAAGGCATCTCACTCAGCTGGCAGGGCTGCCACTGCCCACCCAGCACTCTGTGAGTGGACACCCACAGGTCTGGCCATGGGGATGTCTTATCATCCTGTGACACATGGAATAATTAATGGACTTGAAGCTAAAAACTTGGCACAGGCTGTGGATGAATGTGTTTTTTCCAGTCATTATCACGTTTGCACTTGGATGCAAGCCAAAATGTATAAACCTTCCTGAGGACATTAATTGGCTTCTTATTGCCTGTCCTTCAACATGGTGGAGGGCTCAGGGCTAATGCTGTTTAGCTTTTCATAAGTTTGCTCAGTCCCCTAATCTTATGTGAAAATTATCTGGCATGAGTTCTGCAAGTCAGCATGGCAGAAGTATAATTAATTCCGTGTGTGAAGTGAAAATAGCCAATTTTCCACAGCATCAGCTTGGACATCAACAAGTCATGAAAGTAATATAGAAAAAGCAGACAAAATTTGCACACAGACAGCTGATATACCGAATTTTTATGGGGCTGCAGTGCTTTATGTGCCACTGTGTAAAATTGTCAATACAGATCTGTAGTACTCTTCATTCCCTGTATGTATTCCTCAGGAAGTCTGGCACAGTCTATAAAAACAGCCTCTTTTTCCAATCACAGAATCACAGAATGTCAGGGATTGGAAGGGACCTCGAAAGATCATCTAGTCCAATCCCCCTGCCAGAGCAGGAACACTTAGATGAGGTTACACAGTAAGTATCTCAATACAAGGAATTTGTTGAGAATGTGTGCTCATGGGATATTATTTTCCAGACACTACCATTTTGCAAGCAGTTCCCTCCCAGATATCTTGGCATAGAGCGGAAATTGTTTTTCTCCTACTAAGAGCAGGGATTTAAAATAAAATATTTCTGAAGCTCAAGCCCATCCTTTCCAGTACTAAGGTTTTCTGTCCCTGTGGCAGACTGTGTGCTTATGGGCTGCTGTCTTTCCCATCTTGTGTTCTTTGGATCATTAGAAATTCATTTGCCCAGTCTGCACCTCACTTAACAAACTCCAACAGCTCTAATAGAGGTCTTCATTCCTCTTTGGTTCAGCCAAAGTCATAGCAGTCACCACAGTCTGGCTGGCCTGACGACCTGCTGGTATGTCTGAAAGCCAGCTAAAATGGTCTCTCCAGACTAATCTTGACCCTCCGACCACTGTTTGCTCTGCATGGCTGATAACTTGATTTGGACAGGATAGGTCTCCAAAGGAAAACCTGAGCTGTTGATGTGCCAGGGAAGCCACGCTGCATTGCTTTTTGTAATGAGTGGTGTTGAAAAGCACCTCTCAAGTCTCCATCCTGTTGTTTCGCTACAGGTGAGTTGCAAAGCAAAGAAGAAAAGCAAGTTATGCTCAGCTAGCATCAAATACAGCTTGTTGCTATTAACTGTGCCCTGGTGACTATCCAGAACAAATGTTACAGATATATGTTTCACCTCTCCAAAATCCTCTTGATGCTTCCTGTTCCATTCTGGGACAGTGACAAAATTAAATATTAGCACCCATGTCATAAAAGCCAGCATGTGCAAACAATGAACTGAGTTGCCTTAGCCTTTTTTTTTTTTTTTTTTAACCACTATAATTAGAATAATGACTAGGTAGCACAAGTATAAGATATAAGTTGGCAAACGTGAATTCTTGGAGGCAACTGCCACACTATGTATTACAATGACAGTGTTTGCAATGTCATTCTCTGTGATGCTGCAAACCAAAAATTTGAAACTAAAAGATCTAATAAAGAGGTCGTGTATTCACTATTTTCCTTTCCTCTACCTGCATATAGCCTTATTAGTGGGAATAACAGAGGGAGAAATCCATCTTCGTCCTTCACCCGTTTCTATTTTACACTTCACATGTCCCAGAAACTTCCTCACCATCACAGGGACCACTTCTTATGCCTCTCCTTGCTGAACAACTCTTAGAAAAAGGCCACGATAACTCTTTGTGTATGTAAAATGTAGCAGAAATATTAAACCAAAGATCAAAGGCAGTTCTGTTTCTCAGATATTTTCCCTGACCCTTTAAACTGGCTAGGTGCAGAATGAATAACAAGGACCAGACTCTGCCATCAATTACATGGAGTTAAATTCAGAGTGGGCTATTGTAAATCAAGTTACTTTAGAGTTATACAGCATAACCGGGAGCAGATTCAGGACCTGAGTCTGCAGCCCAAAGAACCAGACCACAGCAGGAAAATCCTACCTCTCTCCCTCTTCATTTCACCTGAACTCTCCAGCTCTTCACATAAGCAGCCTCATCCGCTTGCTTAGAAAAGCTCACAAAGCTGAGGTCTTCCTAAGCTACCCAGCCAGAACAATCCCACCTTCAAGAACAGCCAAATGGATCACAGATAAATGAGTTTTTTATTCAACTAATGTGGCAACATGCAGCCCAAAAGGACCAAACAACATCTAATTTTTATCAGCAGCTACAAAAGGTGGAGGGGAGAAGCTTTAATTGCATGGGTGCAAAGGTTTCTGGAGGAGAAATAAAATCAAAAGACTGTATCCAGTAAAAAGTGTCTGGAAGCACATTTATACAATAAATTATTTCTCTTCCCATTACATGATGCTTCTCCTCCTCCTGCGAGCCTAGTGCTTCAATCTAGCTAAATACTTGCGAATTTGCACCACATTGGGTCAAGATAATAGAGGGGAATAAGCAAAGTGATGCAAGCCATGATATACTTCTTACTACAGCGATAGCATTTCACAAGATTAAAGGGGATTTCCAGGCAACGGAGACAAATCCAGCACCAGCTTTATTGAGAAAATGTCGCTGATACTTCACCCATTAACATGTGGTAGTGCAAACAAAGGAGATTATTTCCGTTTCCAAAAGTGCACCATCAATGCTGCTGTTCCATTTTTTACACATTTTCCCACTCAAGTGTTCAGTTTTGAAAGCTGACACGTGTTGATTGTGGGGACCTGGGTGAGACAATGGATTTTTAGTCTTTGAGGCAGAAGTCCCAGTCTTATTGCAGCATCCAGGGTAATTATCAATCGACACTGGTCTTGGGAGTAACACTGACAACCGGAATGAGAAAAGGAGAAGGGGGAAAAAAAAACGCAACCCAAGCCTCTCCATCATGGGGATTTTATGGGTCCGGTGTCCTGAGAACCTCCACTCTGGTCCACCCACTGAGACAAAGCTATTTGTAAACACCAGATTGTGCTATCTCTTTGCCACCCTGATGGCTAATTAACCAGAAACAGAAGTGCCTGGGTGAGAAATACAAAGCATCAGGGGAAAATGAATGGGAACCTGCACAACTGCGGTCCACAGTGTGGACTACAAAGCAAATGGGGGCTTGCATTCAGCCAGGACTCTAGGATCTAGCACTGCCCAGCCCCAAACACCTTTTTATCCCATTTATTACAGAAGTGACAACTGTCAGGGCTCCAAAGAGCTGCAGCAGCCCCAGGACACTGCTTGGTTGCAGCCCTGACCCCCTGCCACTTCCATTTCTCTCACTGTGCCTCTTTCTCCTGTGTGATCTTCTGCATCCAAAGCAAAGGTCAAAATTTCAAGCCACATAAATGTTGAAACTCTCAACTGTACAGCAAAGGGATTCAGAGGACCCAGAAGAAAGCTGTTGTGAGACGCCAATTCACTTTGAACCATTGCAGATCAATGAGGGCCGGGGGCTGCTCCCTGGCCAGCCAGCCCTGGCTCACACCAGAAAGCTTTACCAGCAAATGCTGCCTCCAGTGAGAGCAACCTGGTCCCAATTAGGACTGATCTGTAACGCTTTAAAGGGGTTAGTGACTGTTTTAACTGACCCACTGGATGAACAACTCCAAAAATCTGGACTAGATCCCAAAAAGTAAACATGTTTATCAAGTCACCCTTCTGTCATCAAGTTTGCCAACTGCCCCCTGTCCATCTCTCATGATTATTTTGATGTTACTGCTCCCAAAAGCATTGAATGTAAAAGTTGCTCCTCTGGATTCAGAAGGGCAAAATGTCCAATCATCTCTGCAGGCTGCACCTCACATCCTGACACTAAGCTCCCAATGTGACAAAGGGGAATTTCACCTGTTTAAAAATTACATTGGAGTACAACATATTTGTTTCTTTTGCACATTTCCTGCTGAAGGTAGCCATTATAATAATATTGCACTCAATTTTTACCTAGCCTGAAGCAACAGTATATATCAAGTGTCCCTCTTGCCTGAAGTCAAACAATAACAGACATACATTGTTGAAAGCCTGGGATCACAACCTCACAGAAAATTATGAATATTTTTAAATTACTAGGCTGAATCTGCTCTCTGTGACTCCACTACAAATGCAATATTTGCACAAGCACCTTTCACAACCAAATTTATTATGGAAACATTTTCAAGTTATTTTGATAAAATTTATAGAGTTTCCATTCTAACTGGGCAAATGTTACATTCTGGACAAAATATTTGTCCAGTGAGTTAAAATCATTTTACCATATACTTGAAAGAAGGACACAGAGACTCCTTTCTCAAAGCACTTTGTTAGGAGGATATTGTTTTGCCCTGCTGCTCTGCCTCCTACCTCAGGCACCTCAAGGTTTTTGCCTTCCTAAGGTCAAATGTTTCAAATGTGACTGGGGATTTGTGAAATCGGACCTGGAATAATTACAACGGGACCTGCTTTCCACTGGGTTGGTGATCAGCAAACCTCTCAAAGAATCCCTGGTGAGCTAACTACCAAAGTGGCCAAAAACTTGTGTCACACCTGAGAATCTTGGCCTAGCATGCTGGAGCCTTATAGTACTCCAGTGCAACAGGAAATGTTCATGATCTGTGTCCTCCAGATGGAGTGGATGAGGCAGGAAGTGGTCACTTGACTTTCATCTTTGGTAAGATCACAGATCCGTTGAAAAATATGGATCAAAGGAACCCCTGGGCAGTTTCTCTTTCCCAGTGCTGTACCGCTCTCACAACAAAGGCTATTACACACATGTTCATTTGAAGGGTAGACACTACAAAAAATCCTAAAATAATGGACAACATGGTCTGTTGGGAAAGTGCCAGCTGCTTTCTCTGAGGGGAGATCCTTCTGGAAAGCTGCTGCAGATGTAAGGGATAAAGACAAGCTTGGAGGTAATGGGGGTCCCAGGGACAGGATACGGCTGGATTTCCAGGAAGTATTTGACAAGGCTGAATGCCAAAGCTCGTTGAAACACCCCTGACAACATGCTGGGCATTACTAGGAAGACTGCTGGACAACAAAACATAGGTCTCTGCTCTCCACTCCTCAGGAAAAGAACAGTGAGGTTAGAGGGGACCCAGAGGGACAGCAAGTGAAATAATCGGGGGGATGGAGTGACATTCCTATGAGGAGAGACTAAAAAAGGCTGGGATTCTTCAGCTGGGGTGGGAAAAAGGAAATATGATGCTGGTTTACAAAAACAAAGAAGGCAGAAGATCAAGTCTCACTGTCATTTACCTGGTCACCTACATACCTGTAAACTGTTACTGGCTACCTCCTACAATGCTGGAGCCAGGGTGCACATGATGGAATGGACGGGAGCTCAGTTTAAAAGAAAGAAAAGAAAATACTTGTTCACACAGAGGATGTGGGACCTCTGGGACTGACTGTCCTGGCTGGCTGTGTGAGCAGACAGTGTCGGTGAGGGAGAAGGCAAATTCACAAATAACAGTTACATAAGAAGGGACTGAAAGCATCAGGCAGGGTTATATCCACCAATGTCACCCTCATACAACTGCAGGCCTGAGTCAGATGCTAGAAAAATTATTTATTTTAACTTTTAAAACCCCAGGTTTCACATTACTTTGCATTTTCTGCTTGAATCTCTGCATATCTTCTCTGATGTCAGCAGCCCAAGTCCTTCTGGGTTACCCAGCCTATGTAAACATACGTGCTGCTGAAACTGTTTCCAGGAACTCCTTCCTCTCCCTGCAACCTCTTATCTCCCAGAGGAGATTGTCAGAGGGTACTTCAAAGCCCTTTGAAAATGGCCAGGGCTCTGCCTGTAGCCCAGCAGATATGGGCGCCTGCGCCCCAAGAAGAAAACAGCCACCCCGCACGCAGGCAGTCGGTACCACCTTATTCCCACCACAACCACCAGCAGCAGGAGGGACTTCACCTCCTTGCTATCACTACCCCATTTCAGCCTTTGCAATACACTGCCTGTCTTCTCACCAGATTCACCCAGGGGGGTTGTGGCAAATTACAAAAATGAGAGAGAAGAAAGGGATAGGGGAAAGGAAAGGAAAGGAAAGGAAAGGAAAGGAAAGGAAAGGAAAGGAAAGGAAAGGAAAGGAAAGGAAAGGAAAGGAAAGGAAAGGAAAGGAAAGGAAAGGAAAGGAAAGGAAAGGAAAGGAAAGGAAAGGAAAGGAAAGGAAAGGAAAGGAAAGGAAAGGAAAGGAAAGGAAAGGAAAGGAAGGAAGGAAAATGGAGTGTTTTTTCTCAGCCCTAGGGTACAGGGAAGCCTGAAGCCTGCTGAGCTTGTAATTAAAATGTGGAAAGGCCATGACAGAGCTGAAAAGATGGAAGAACGGGATACGGGGAGCAGAAAAATGCTGAGCACCAGACTTCGAGCAATGCCTCATTTTGAATCAAGAATAAATGAGAAAATAGCCTATGGAGAGGGGAATGCGGGGGGAGAGAGGTGGCTGTGGAAAGAGAGGATGACTGGGGGAGCTATTGTTCCAGCACTTCCCTCAGATAAATCTTGTTCTATGCCCCTCTGCTGAAAGACTGCAAGGTGTAGTGAGGCAGAGGAAAGCAGTGCAGCTGTTTCATGGTGTTCTTACCCCCACTGAACCATGGAAGACCAAGTGCCTGCCAGGACAAAAGACGGGACTCCGTGCATGCAGTTCTCACTCCATCAGCAACTTGAAAATGGAAACACAAAACATAAAAATCACATTTCTGCCTGTAACTTGTTTTCTGCCATCGTTAACAAGCAGCATCACTTGCAGGGGCTGGCACCAGGGACACAGACAAGGTGGCCACAGATGCCCCACATCACACATGCAGACAGGGACATCCCACAGTGACAGGAAAATTAACAACTGTCTGGACAAAGTACCCTGCTTTATCCCTTGTCATATTTATCCCATCCATATCAACCCCATTAGGCCACTGCGACTAAAATTACCATCCAAAAAAGAAGGATTTTTAAAGACATTTGGAGTTAATTGAATAAATTGTGGACCAGGATTCAGAAACATCAGATAAGTATATGGGAGATTGGTGACAAACACACACTTTTCAGAAAGGGTGAGCAAAATAATTTGCAAGATGTATTGGGTTGGGATTGCACTAGCCAAGTGATTAAGCATGTCCTCTGATGAACAATAACCAAAGGACTTCTAAGTGACTCTGTGAAGGAGACACTGAAACTAGCTTCTTTGGGTAAATGAATGCTTATGCATAGAAATGGCAAGCCAAAATTTACAGGAGACGTGAGGTAGGTGAGCTGGACACAGAAGACCATCAAGAGCAGCAAAACTCTGGAGCAGAGGATCGATACTCATCCCTCTCAGTGAAGTTAGGGGGGAAGAGCCATACAGAGGCAATGCCATTACAAGCACACCTGCAGCTCCAGAAGCTTAACAGGAATCCCTTTTCGAGTCTTTTTCATGCTGCATAAAGCTTTACAGGTGTGCATCTCTGCTGACTTGGGTGAAATGATTCCTCTTTTGCCTCCAAATAGTAGGACCAGATTCCAACCAAAATGCACAGACCTAAAGAACAATAGAGATCTGGGGACACTCTTGCACCCACCACTAGTGTCTGAATCAGTGTTTGCTATAGGTCTCCTTGAAAATGGAAACAGAAACAGAAACCTCTCTGTGCTGAAGAGCCAGAGGAGCTCCTCGGGAGATCCATGCAGTCCCCAGCATATCAGCAGGGCTGTTCCTCATGCTTCATCCTCTAGACACATTTCCCTTGTCAAATTAAAAAAAAAAAAAAGAAAAAGGGCAAAAACAAAAAACAAAAAAACAGGGCTGAATAAAAAAGCTGGTTCAAGCTGGGGCTTTATGCCTTTTTTCATATACAACACTGATTCATCCATCCTGTTAAAGCAGTGTGGGAAAATAAATTGGTAGTGCTGAAGAATACTCTGCCTCAGGTGGTAAAATTCATTAAATTATACGACTGCTTGTTCCCCAGGTTATACCATAGAAGACTGCACTAAATGGGTAATGAACAACCCTCATCACATTACATCTTCCCACTGTCTGCCAGCAATGTGGGAAGCTAAAGCTTCAGGAGGCCCTACTGGATCTTGGGGCCTTGCTGTTGGCTTGAAACCCATCTTGCTCTTACAAAAACATTAAATACATTAGGACAGCCAGGCTGGTGGATGCCAAAAATCCACCTCATCCCATATCCTGTCCCTAGCCAGCGCAGATGCTTGGAGGGAGTATAAGAACCAAGCACATGCAGAGTGATTTTTCCCTATAGAGTGCAGTGATATTTCCTCCCAGCTTCCAGCTACCTGCAGCTTTGAGATTTCCTAAAGAAAAGTCTGTATTTTTATACCTAACAGCCCTCCCTGGGGCTCTTCATTTCCCCATGAATTTCTCTAATTGAGCTTTTAATCTGATCATGCCTAAAGTAGGTAAAAGTAGTTTCTATCACTTCCCATTGCTCAGGGGTTCCTTTGCCAGTTCTTTCGAGGTTTATAATGTCTCACTCTTTCCTGAGCAGTTGTTTTTCCCCTCTCCCCACCTGGCTGCACACCAGGGCAACACCAAAGGCAGAAGTTGACTGAAGTCTCTTCTGTACAAACCTCTAAGCACATTGATTATCTCTTGGAGCTCAGAAAGGTTGCTCAATTGCAAGAGCACTCACATGCTTCACTGAGGTTCAATGTTTAAACATAATACATATGACAATATTAGGTCAGCTGCAAGTGGTCATACAAAAAGGCCATCTCCTGCAGCAGTGTCTCCCTCTCTGTGGTCAATAACTGATGTCTAGGAAGAAAATAAAAAGCAAAGTAAGAGTGTGGTGAAGTTTCCTCAGAGACACTGTCTCCCCAAACTGGCACATTTTTTAGTGTCTCAGCTCTAGTTAACCTTCAATCATACCCTAGAGGTATGTTCAATGCCCAAAATACATATGGAAAAATGGTAAAGATGACATTGATTTCCATTTAAAAAAAAAAAAAACAACACAATTTTTCACAGAGCACTTAAATTTTATATGAAAGAAACAAAATCCTCTCTTGGGAACTTCCATCCATCACAAAGCAGCAGTGATTTCAGCATTCCTGGAAAACCTTATGTACAGCAGGCTTGCTTCAGTATGCTCTTATCAGCCTCAGCTGCCACCCCATCCAGTATCTCAAGCAGGGCAGCTGAAGGAGCCTTTTGATCACAGCAGCACACACATGCACAACACTACCCTGGCGTAAAGGATGACCTGAACTGCCTCAGCCCTGCCCAGATGTCAGGATGCATAAGACAGCAGCCCACCTCAGCAGAAAAGCAATGCCTCACAGGTAGAAGGGGTTTTGCACTGGGATTTGGCAATGGCAGGTTCTGGGCTCTCAGCTAGCACGGCCCCTTTTCCTCCAAAGTGAGTGTGCAAAGGCAAGGTGACTCAGTCTCCAGCAAGCACACCCCAACTTCACACTGCCCAGCACACAAACCCATTGCAAGCGATTCTTCAAAGGCACCAGGAATGGCAGCAGCAATTCGACACCCAGTACTCACCAGAAAGCAGCCCTGCCGGTGGTTCAGGCACTCCGACAGGGTTGCTGTGCTGCAGGTGAAAAAGCCACCCAGCAGCCTCCAGCATGTCAGGTAACAAAGCAGAAAAGAAGCCAAGACTTTGTTTCCAACAGTGAGGAACCGACCATGGAGAAGACACACGGCACATTAACCTCCTTCCTCTGCTTCGTGCAGGTTGCATGCGTTTCGATATTTGAAAATGCATCGTCCTTACAACCTGGGAGATAGGCAGCATGGGAGGGCATACCGGTATGCCATCCCAGTGTGCCTGCTCCACCAGAAAAAAACTCAACAGTGACAGCTTACAAACCTTGGTCTAGAGCAAAGCCTATTCTCCTGAGTGGTTTTTAGTAGCAGGACTAGTGGCTCCAGGAGGATGTCCCAGGGTCTCCATGCTGCTCCTTGCTTGAGTGACACAGCCCTGCGGCAGCTGTCCTGGCACTGAAGGGCAGATGGCCTCTGCACCACGGCCACCTGGGACCTGCGCACAAACAGCCTCAAGCCTCACAAGTCTAGGCCCTAGGCACAAGGGAGAAGGCTCAGGGAGGGGCTGACAAGACCTTTGCTGCCAAGAGAGAACAGGCTCCATTTTTGCACAAATGCCCTCCAGCTGCCCCCGGGCATGTGTGGCACGATGCGTGGTAAAATAACAGCCACCAGTCTCAGTGTCCCCCCGATCTGTCCTCAGCCAGGCTGTGCTCCTCCTGCTGCTCACCCTGCTTTCGGGGTCCAGGCACAATGAGCCTGCAAGAGGCTGCCATGCAGAGAGGCAGAATGCTCATCAACCTGCCCTTCCCACCTAGCCCATCCCCCTGGAGATGCAGCAGCACCGGAAAAAGTCTGTATTTTTTAGCCAGAGGCCTTTTGCCAGGGTGCCAGGAGCGCAGCCCCAGGCTGGCTGCACAGCTGCCTCATCTCTGCCCGATATCAATCTGGTGCACAGCCAAGGACTGCCCTTCACCTTCCCCGAGCAGGCAATGGAGGCAGACACATACAGAGGTCAGAATTTATTTCCAAATACCTCATTTATATCATTCTCACATGAAATATTTTTTTCAGAATATAGCCTACACTTAGAAAACAAAGAGAGGTGTGTGGTTTTTTTTTTATAAGGCACATCAGATTATAGACTACATAGAGACATCTCCCCCTCACTTGCACTTGTAAAATACTGGTGATTTTAAATGTAGTATTTCTAGAACTTAGACCCTGTGTAGCCCTATGTAGAGCAGTATTCATAAAGTTAATAGACCTCAGTTTACATACACCTAGTAAAGGGCTATAACAAGTTGTATATACATCACATTTTCAGAAACAGTCACAGCTGGCTAACTTTAAAGTAATGCTACTCCAGACTATGAAACAGGCTGCTTATAAAATATAACCTACTGCTTCCAGTATGGCATGATATAAAGCAGTATGATCTTGCAGAATAAATTTTGCTACTTTTGCAAAAGGAAGCTGCTCTGATTCAAGCCCATCTCCTCCCAAATCCACATTTTTGATTGACTGAGGCCGTTTTACAGAGAAGCAAAGCACCCAAGAGAAATCTGGCTCTATGTTTTTCTCCTGGATGACGGACGGTATGACTGCATATCTGAAATCCTGTCAAAGCATTTGAGTATGAAATATAAAGGTTCAGATGTTAACTTCATGACCAGTAAACATTAAACCATTACCAACCAGATGTAATCAAGTTAAACGCATCCAGCTTCTGTGCTATGGAAACTTTTTCTAGGCTGTTCCAGTGCAAAACCCAACACATTTTTATTGAATCAGACCTAGGTAAAGATTTCCATCCCATTTTCAAATTTTTAGCAGTGGAACATTACCCATTCTACACTCAGTTCGTTGTAGAGGAGGAAAAAATACTGTTTATGTGTGGAGCCTATGCCAATACAGCCCAGAATCCATTTACATAGTGTTATTTTCTTTAATGGGCCAGGAGGTAAACTGTGGTCAGCTTCATCAACTCAAACAGCTTACGCAGTTCTTGTTTATATCAGGCGTTGGTTCATTTCTGATGAAAAAAAGGTTTCAGCTTTCTGTCACTGCAGTTTAGTTTAAGACTATGAAAAAGGTCACTTCAAGGCTATGACCAAAGGGAAAAAAAAAAAAAAAAAAGTATATATATATATATATATATATATATATATATAAAATCTGATCTTGAAATATCTAGGGAAAAAAATAAAAGTAGTCAGGGCCATAAAAAGGCAGACAAACGGCACAAACTAAATGTCCTCTGCAGAATAAGTTAAAATACTGGTTCTTGCAGAGGGTCATGTTACCCCTCAGGTCTCTCTAACTCGTCAGGGCTTGAATCAGGCTTAGTTTAGTAGGAACCAGATTTAGTCAGAGAGTAGGTCACACTCAACTCTGCATCATGTTGATCACTCAGCTACATTTTAGGCACATTTCAGTCAATCTGTTGGACTGACCTGGGGAAAAAAAATTATCAGTTAAATATCCAGGGTGACCTCAGCCGATTTCACGACTGTGAGCTTGGACAAGGTTAAACCACAAGCGTCAGTTGCCTGCAGAAGGGAAACATTAACTTGGTTGAAAACAGCATCATGAAGAGGACACAGCAGCCTCAGTTTCTAGAGTCTAGTTTGTTATAAATCTTGATCTGCCTGATTTGTTATTTGTTTAGCAGCCTTAAAAGGTAAGGAGAAGCATCCTGAAATACTTGGCTGAAGACTTAAAACCAGATGTGGTTTACATGGTGCTGCAGGAATATTTGTTACACATATTTCTGAAAAAAAAAAAAAAAAAAAAAAACACAAACAACAACCAAACCAAAACAAACAAACAAACAAAAAAAAACCAAACAACAAACAGCATTTACATTCCTTTCAACTGAAATAGATGAACTGTCATCATGTCTGCAAAAATACAGAGGACATCACCACTGCTCGAGGTAGCAGGTTAAAGCTTGGTCATGTTCCTCGGGCTTCCACGCAGCTTCCTGGGAATGGCAGGGGAAAGAGGACAGAAAGGACTTTCTCAAAGTCAGGAGGTGACAAACGAGATGTCAGCTCCATAAGGGATTATGTTCCCTCACCGTGTGCTGAAGGTATATTCATGACCTTTCCAACTGTCGCATTTGCGTATAGACTACACCTCTCACATACCCTTTTTAAAGCGATCCCCAAGAGCATTGGCTTGGGAAGACACAGAGAAGAGAGCAGGAGTGGGGTTTTAAAGCTACAAATGTCAGTTAGGAGGCACAGTGTTATTTTTCCCTTTGATCATCCACATACAGAGCTTGACGTCTCCACCATCACTAGTGTGTTCCTCCTGCAAAGCCCTGGCAACAAAGGCCTTCGGTGTGCTCCTCCCCGTTGCATATGCCTTAAAACACAACTAGCCAAATCCTTCGGACAAATCCTTCTATCCTCACAGACACATGGTGCTCTTCTTCCTTAATGAGAGGTTTTAGTCACGAAACTGGATGCCAGACCTGATTTATAGCAATCATTTAACTAAGAATCCTTCCACCACCCTTGAAAGGGCAACTGAAATATCCAGTAGCAACGTATACACATACATACAGATCTACACTATACACTCGGGACAACACAGATGAGATTTCAGCTAATATAGCCTCTATTTGATTTCCTCAGAGAAGCACTTGTGTCCTTGCAACCCTTATACAAAACAGCAGTATTTTTTCCACCAGGATTTGGAGAGGTTTTTCATCTTGTCTGGAGTCCTACACTTGGATTTCTTTGGTTGCTGCTGGGTATCTGAGTACTGAATACCAGCCACGATGGCTGCATCAAAGACCTCCTTGAGGTTTTTCTGAGTCAAAGCAGAGCACTCGATGTAGGACGCAGCTTTTATTTCCTCAGCACAGAGCTTCGCAGCCTCCTCTGAGACTGGCTTTTCTTTGCACTTGTCCAGCTCAATGAGAACTTTGACATCCTCCCGGAGGTCCGACTGTGTCCCAACCAGGATAATGGGTGCCTTGGGGCAGTGGCATCGGATTTCGGGAACCCACTTCTCACTCACATTCTGGAAGGAGGAGGGGCTCACCACGCTGAAGCACAGCAAGAAGATGTCCGTGTTGGTGTAGCACAGAGGTCTGAGCTTGTCAAATTCATCCTGCATGGAACAAAATCATGTTAGTACCCAACAGAAAGAGCACATCAGCCCCAGAGGGTGCCCCACCACACTCCCAACTCTAGCCTGCCACTGATGTTTGGAAGAGCTAAGGATCACCTGCCACTGGAGAGGTGTCCTGACATCAATACCCAGACCACTCAAGGTTTGGAGCAGAAGTCACCTGTACCCAGCCTGATGTCTCACCCTGCAGAGCTGCTAGCCAGCAGGCATCCTGCCACCGTCGGGCATGCAAGATGAAGGTGGTGGCTTCCCCACATAGCTGAGATTTTCTAATACCGCAGCTCGTTTGAGTGCTTAAATATTTCATTCTCTCTTTGTACACAGGCACTCTGCCCCATTTCAACAGAGAAGCAATTCCGTGGGAAGCAGGTTACAGCACATGAGCGACAAAGCCGAACATCGAAGTACTGGAGGGAGAAGGTACTTTCTATAGGTCCACCTCTTACAGGGGTTAGTCAGTGAACCCCTCCGATGAGGAGCACCCGTGCACCTCAGAGCTGCTCTGCTAACACTTCTACCTCCAGACACCTGCAAGAGCAGAGCAGACAAGCAGCAACAAGCGTACCTTCCCTGAAATAGCACCTTTCCTGGAATCAGCTTTTAAACTGGTGACTACTTAACAACATCCTACAGGATATGGGAATAATTTCCCTGCCATTGTGCCCAGGGATTTAAATCTGATGGCTGCAATAATGACTCACAATGCGCAGGCTTAACATGCCAATGGCATAGAGTAAGAGCTTTACCTTTCCCTCCCACCCATGCCACATCAAACAAACTGCAAACAGGCCTCACAGCACTTCAGCGCTACCTTTCTTTTTATTTTTTCTTCTCCTTTTAGTGCAAACTCCAGCAAACAAGGCCCTTTTCCAGTGTCAGGAACTAGCCACAAGAAAGCCAAACACCTCATGGTAATAAAGGCATGCTAGTCCTCAGCAAAGCATCAGCAAGAAGCAAGGGTTAACTCCAGGCAGGCTGCTTTTATGCTGACAGTAGGATAAAAGCAGGGTAACACTAGCAGCCTGAACAGGTAGGATTTGCCTCAACAGCAGTGACATTTTAATTAAAACAGACCGTGTTCTCAAAAGCTCTGAATTGAAAGTGCAAATAACACACACAGATTAAAACATTTCTCTAGTATCAGCAGTTTACCACTGAATTACAAGCTCCATGTTAATTTTCAAGATGTGAAATTTTCCTTTAAAGCCTCTGGAGGCCCAGGATATGCAGTTTAAAGCCCCCTGGAAGCCCCAGAAGTCTGGTTTCACTTGAATGAATTTCTTCCAGCAGCATCTCTGAGAGAGACAGCAATTTATAAAACACGAGTCAAGAAAGTAAGCTTCATTAGCTCTCTTGATACTCAGATTAAGGCTCAAAGGAAAGGAAGCTCTCAGGTCTTGGCTCAGAGACACCCCGCATTTACTGAGATGCTGCCCTGAAAGAAAGGGCCATTTACAGAAAGTCACCTTGCCACGTAATTGCTACACGTAATTGCTACACGAGAAACCTCAAAAGGGCTCAATGCAATGGGTTTGAAAGCCAAACCCGCATCTTAAGGCTTTCTATCAAGATGAAAGAGTGCCCTTCATATCCCAAGTACGCTCATGCAGTTTCAATGGTAGGTACATGACCTGCAGGGACTCTACACCTCTTTGGGCTGGTGATGCTGAAATACAATTTCCCTGTGCTTGGAGTGCTTTTTTAGCTGCAGTTTCAGCAGCCATCTCATGAAAGCAGTTTTACCAAAGTATCCAGCTAGGTATCTTTTATTCAGGATGACTTCTGTCAGTTTAGATAACCACTTCATTTTTACGGCAGCAACTCTACCCATTCCAGCTGCACTTGGGCAGCCAGAACAAACATCTTAACCATTATCCACAGCGAAGGCAAGAGATGACTGGGCCTGCCAGTCCCTCCTGCACCTTGCAGCCATGTTGCCACAGGCACTACCTGTCCACAGGCTGTCACTCGATGGCAAATTCAGCTGCCACACTCTACATATGAATACACACAGCCAAGGCCCTTGCAGTGCCACCGGTCTCTTCAGCAGAACATGAAATCATGGGACTGTTCTGCTGTTTTACTTGGTATAATTACCTAATGAAGGCTGCTTGCAGGATTTTAGCTTCAGTTTGTAGGGCACATGGGAGCCCTACACTGCTGTCTAGGACCGCACAGCCCTTCAAACCCCTTTCCTAAGTAGGGCGCCCAGTTACAACTCATCTAAATAGGTTTGTATGTTAAGACCACTGAGACTTTTCAGTGTGCTTTTGGTGAAAGTTTAGACCCAGATCCACAAAGCTGCGCAGGAACCTAACTCCCACTTGCCTTCAAGCGTCAGCTAGGTAGCAAAACACTTTTGGCTACTTTTGGCTATCCAGACTCAGCACCTGGCAAGTAGCGTTGCATGCTGCTCAGGGTGGTACAAGCCAGGGACTTGCAGAAAATACAAGGCAGTAAGAAATGGGCTCTTTTTATGCATCAGGCAAACTAGGAGCTGAGAGGCATCAACCACTCTCAACTCTTCAGGACTTAGATTAAAGCAAACCTCAGCTTTGTGGCAGCAGGGGGATGGGAATGGCAAAGATGAAGTCTCCACAGACAACACCCAATAGGACTTTTTATCCCTTCAGCTTAAGCCTCCTCAAAAACACAGTCTCTGTCTCCAGACACCTACAGATGTGGATTCTTTGCATACATACATCCCAAACACCGTAAGTCTTAAACATGCAGTTATTTAGCAAAAATATAGGCAGTGACAACTGTTCAAAGAGAAAACCAGGTGGCCCTTGAATCCTCAATATGTTCAGCCTTTCTAACCAGGCAAAGCAAAGCAGCAGCTTGAGCCAGCAGAGCAGCAGCCTGTGCCCAGCCCCTATTCAGAGTCAGAGTCTGTCCCCCACCCTTCAACAAACACCAGGCAAAGCAGTGGGTTAAGCTGCAGTGAAAATAATAGCAGTTTAATACGATGATCAAACACTGGGAATCCTTTCAAATCCATGAAGTCATTAGCAGGACTACTTTGCGCAACAACTTCTCCCCTCCTGCTGTCACTTGAATCAAATAAGTGGCTTCACTGACCTGACCAGCTGTGTCGCAGAGCTGAAGTCTCACCGGCTTGCCATCGACAGACACAACAGCTTTGGAGAGAAAGGAGGAGGGAGCGGGGAAAAGTGTGGTGAGTCCAACTGTACACGATTTCCATTAAAGAAAAGAAAGAAGATTTACCCTCCCGCAGCTCTTACAGTCTTTAACAATTAGTTTAGATTTAACTACTTAACAGAGCTGGAAGGGAGTGTAGAGCTAACACTTGGGCACACACAAGCCCTTCAGGGCTTTCCGATTCATTTCACTGCAAGACATGAGGCAGTGAGCGGCTGCACTAACCCCCAGCTGGCAGCCGGGAGAGGGAGCCAAGCGGTCCCGGTCATTCTTCTGCTACAAAGGCTTTAGTTTATTATCCTCTGATATATCTTCAAAACGGCCGGGGCACAAAAAGCCCCCGCCGGAACCAAAGAGAAAACCCAGAACCTCCCCTTTTACAATGCTGAGACAAGGCAAGTATTTAAGCTTTCCTTTTAGGCGCTTCCTATCTCGCCGAGAGCTGGAAGTTTTAGACCGGAGAGTTCACAATTAAAGCCCGGCTTCGGCCGTACGGCCGGGCGCGACACCAGCTGCCAGCCTGGCCCCGTTACACGGGAGACCAACCGGTACTGCTGGTTGCGATGGAAGTCCAACCAGCTCCGGTCCTGCCTGAGTAGGGTCCTGCCCCCCAAAACAGCGAAATAACCGAAGCTGGACACCCCACCCGGCGCAACCCCGACACGGCTCCAGGGTGAAGCACACGCGGGACGCGCCGCTTGCCGCGGCGGCAGCACCCCCTCCCGCGCCCCTGCGGCCGTCCCTGGCCCTTACCGGAGAAGTTGTCGAAGGCGGTGGGGATGTACTCGGTGGGGTACCCGTTGGTGGTGTAGCTCACCACCAAGCTGGTCTTCCCAACGGCACCGTCCCCCACCAGCACGCACTTGATGCTGCGCCGCGGCTCGGCTCCAGCTCCGGCCCCGGCTCCGACCCCTGCCGCAGCCCCGGCCCCGGTCCCCGCCGCCCTGCAGCGGCCGCCCAGTGCCGCCCCCAGCGCCGCCGCCGCCCGGCCGCTGCGCACCCTGCGCGGGGGCACCGGCGGCACCTCGCAGCCGCCCGGCGCCGGTTTGCTGATGTATCCCGCCTCGCCCTCCTGCTGCGGCGGCATCCGCGCAGCGACGCGGAGCCCCGCGGGTTGGGGTGCGGCGCGCGGCCCGGGACCACCGGCCGGAGGGCGGCGGGGTGCAGCGGCGGCGGACGGGCGGTGCGGGGCCCCCGCGGGCCGGCAAGCACGGCGCGACCGCCGCGAAGCCAGCCCCGGCGCCGCTGGCTCTTCACCGGGCGCAGGCGGCTGTAGCAGCGGATCCCGCCTGCGCTGCGTTCGCCTCGCCCCGCGCTACCGAGTCCCAGCCGCCAGCCCCGCGCCTCCGCGTGACATAGCGCCGTGCGGGGAGGAGCCGCCGCCGCCGCCGCACGGCCCGGCCCGGCCCGGCAGGCGGCGCCACAGCGCCCCGCGCTGCCCGCCACGACGGCCGCGGGCAGGGGGCGCGCCGCCGCCGCCCCGCGGACGCGCCCCTCATTGGCCCGCTCGCTCCCGCCGCAGAGCACGGCGACGAGCCCGGCGCCGCCACCGCGCTCTGCGGCGGGAGCGAGCGGGCTCGTGTCCCCACCGCGCTGTCATCAGCCCGGGATACAGATGTTGGTATCGTCATTTTTCTGGTTCCGTGCCGCGGGGCGTGCTGCAGCTGCACGTCGTGCCCCAGCTGCCTGTTCCGTGCTCGCTGTAGGAGCTGGAAATGACAGGCCTGCAGGGCTGCCATCCTCTTGCTTCTATAAGTGCTTCTTTCGGTACTTAAAAGGAACCTATAAAAAAGATGGAGACAGACTTTTTAGAAGGGCCTGTTACAACAGGACAAGGGGTGATGCTTTTCAGCCTGAAGAGGAGAGATTCAGGTTTGACATGAGGAAGACACTTTCTACAATGAGGGTGGTAAAACACTGGCCCAGGTTGCCCAAAGAGGTGGTGGATGACACATCCCTGGAGACGTTCAAGGCCCAACTGGATGGGGCTCTGAGCAACCTGATCTAGTTGAAGATGTCCCTGCTTATGGCAGAGGGTTGGACTAGGTGTCCTTTGAAGGTCCCTTCTAACCCAAATTATTCTGTGATTCTATAAAGCCCAGAGCTGCGTGCTCTGACCACTGAAGGCCTGGCCAATGTGTGTCCCTCATGGAAATAAGCACTTGGTACAGCTAATCTTGCTTTCCTATGTGTGCTGAGCTCTTCCATAGGAAGAGCTGCTGTGGCTGTTCATAAGTTTTGGTGCTTGTGCACTCCAGACAACATTTTGGGCACTCCAAAGCAGGGCCAGACCCAAGGTCCTCCCTGGTCAAAGGCAGCCTGGAAGAGCCCAGGCTGGATGCCCTCTGCATACAGTTGTAGTGATGGGGAAGAAACAGCTCCCTGGAGTCCTGTGCTGGGGTGGCATTGCCCACCCAGTTCCTGTGGGGAGCACAGCCAGGTAGGGATGGAACACGGCAGCCAGTGAAGCGCATGGCTCAGGATGACCCTCATGCTCAAGACCCACAGGGCCACTGACCCTCCTGTGGGACAGCTCAGTCCTGCAGAATTACCTTCCCCTAAATGAACAAAGACAGTGCTGCCATGTACAGGAGTCAGCGCCAGAGACATCACAGGGCACCCAGCTACAACCAGGAGGTGTTTCCCAGTCAGGTGCTTTCATATATTGATTCCCCTGTGAGGAAGCTTGAGAAGAGATGACTCAAGCAGCTGGGCTTTGCCAGGATCAACAGCCAGAAGGACCAGAGTGGGAGCCTGCCTGCACTCAGGCATGTACCAAAATAACAGAAATGGTTTAATTCATACTTTTGGTTATTTTGGTGCAAGTCCTCTTGGGATTGCCTAGGTTAGAACAAAAGCATTCTGTTTTAATTTAGTGTAATTATAGCCTGTCTACCTACAAAAGCTGAATTGCTTTAACAATACTGTTGCAGCTAAGTCTCTGGAGTAACAATGCAGTTGTGCTGTCTCATTCTTGTTGGGAAAGGGAAAAACATTACACGTGTAGGTGCAGGCTCACTTTGCAAACAGCTGCATCTGTTTGAAAGGTTACCACCATGGCAGCCTGTTGTCCCACTTGTTCCTGGGGTTGATCCTTTCACAGCAGAGCCCTAAAGCCTGAAAATTCCCCATCCACCTGCCTGCAAAGTCACAGCATTTGTTTAGTTCAGTATTAGCCTCAGCCCAGCAGATGTTTCACTGAAAGGGGTGAGAAGCCTCTCCATCGCTGCTCTGCTGTGATAGCTGAGTGGGCTCAGAGCTACCTGTGGTGTGGTAAGATCTTGAGCACCAGTGCTGTTTCAATGATGAACCACATAGCTCGGTGTAGAGATGACAGAGGTGACAAATCACATTCCTGATCAAAATCGGGTACCAGTTCCAGTACCAAAAATTGTTATGGGTCCTTCTTTTCCTTCAACTGGGCCAAGAGGAAAATGGGTGAATTGCACAGCAACTTGTGTCCCTTCTGAATTGAAAACAAATTGCTTCAGTGAAACTTTGAAGGTAGTCAGGATCCGCACAAGACAAGGAATAACTTCTTCAGTCATTTCTAAAGAACTGCATAGAGCATGGAGACTAAATGCTGTTGTTATATGTCTGGTGCATTTGCTCCCTACTGCTCTGTGCGGGGGGCAGAGCCCCATTTGCAGTCCAGTGTCTCATTTTTAGTCTGCATGGTTCTGAGTGTATACATAGCTGCATCTCTGCACAAGAAAAGGCAATGCTAATAAAAGGCACATAGAGTGGGAAAAGGTATAGATTTTAAGACTCTAGTTCCCTGTGAGAGTTTAATCTTCAGGCTCTGAGAAGCACCTGAGAAAGTTGTTTCCCACACACGATCTTTGCCAGAAAGGCTTGTTGTACCTGAGGAGCAGAGCTATCAAGGGGAGTCTCCATCATCATGCTCAGATGCTTGTTACCTTTCTCCTGCCAGAGTCCAGCAGGCAGTAGTTCTCCATTTCTAGAAATCCAGAGGAACTTTCAACCTGGGAGAACAAGAAATGGAAGAAAAGTCAATAGACCAGATCTGGTTCATACTACATTTTTGCAAGGAAAGAAATGAAAGGAGAACCATAATTAAAATTTAACTATATTTTACTCTCAGCAGCATCCCATAAATGGTGTATCTTGTTAGTACTGTGGAATGGCACGTGATGCTGGAAATCAACATGTGGTAAATACACTGACAGTAAATAAGCTGATAGTAAATATGGTAAATACCATATGCTGGTCAGCTTTGGCTGTCATGGGCAGTGTGTCATGGCATGCTGAAGCCATGACAGCAGATGAATTTCAGTCCATTTTGAACAGTGTGCCAGCTGAAGGTGAGCAGACATACAGTGATCACTGACACCAGGATGGAATATGACCCAGCTGAGGACACAAGGATGCCTGAGCAATGTCACCTCTTATCTGCAGTGACAAATAGAAAATCTGTGGCCTGTATCAGTGTTGTGATGGGAACTCATTTAAGAGGAAAGATGCACAACCACAAGAAAAACTGTAGGTGGGAGATGAGAGGGTGGGCAATGTGCACTGGGTGACAATCCGTTTGAATGGTGTCAAAAGATGATGTGAGAAAGCTCTTCATACAAATGCAGCAAGCAAAAAAATGCAACATGCACATTTTTAAACACCTTCAGTAGACAAATACAGTCAATGCATTGAGCTAAGTAGGCTCCAGTGAGATAGCTATAACAGTCCGCATTGTTTCTGTGCTTGGGGAGGGGGGCGTGAGTGGATTCAGTGCGGCATGGTTGCCCTATACTGTAATGTACCCTACCAAATACAGTAGCCTTTTGTGTAAGAGGATGAGCTAACCAGTTGTTTTGCAGAGGGGGGGCGGCCCGTTTGCACCACAGCAGCAAGTCAGAGCAGCTCCTGGGCAGCCGTGCTGAGGGTGTGCTGATGAAGGGATGCTGTGACAGATAGCTGTTGTCTCCAAAGCTTTCAGCCTCAGCCCTATCACATGCACACATCTTACAGGTTTGAACCCAATTGTTTTCAGAGCTCTGAGCTGGGAGATAAAGAGGCTTAACTCCACATAGGTCAACAGGGTGGCAGTTGTCTGTCTCACTGCTGAATTTGGTCTATTATCAGCCAGTTCACAGAAAAGTTCTTGCTCTATCTTACTTGCTCACGTTAGTCAAATATTATTCTTTGAGAAAAATTACAGTGAGAGGAAATTATTTTATCTAGACATGAAGTAGGTCATTGTTATATCCTGGCTTATCATTTTCCCTGCAATATAAAAAAAAAATGAACTGAATGCTGGCCTTGTAGAATGAAAGCTTGCTTTTTTTTTCTTGTAGAAACTTGAAAAGCCTGACACGGGGAGAGGCAAGGGAGTGAGGCAACGCGCTCTGAGCATGACGTGATGCACTGCTGCTTGTTCAAGGGAAGAGTACAGCCTGCTCTGCAGGGCTGTCACCAAGACCCTGTTCTTTGTTGAGAAGAGCAATCCCAAGGTCTGGAAAAAAACCATCTGTGATGCACCCCTTCATTTTCCAAAGAGCACGATCATAGTGACACAGCTAAGCTGGCTGGTGGCAGGGGAGGTGGGAAGAAAGGGGAAATATGAGGGAACAAAGAAAGGGCAACAACCCGGGAAAGAAAAGGCAGCCTGTATGAACGATGGCTCCGACGCCAGAGGAGTGCTTTTGAAGCTGTGCTTTGAGAACTAGAAGGGAAAAGGGCTATAGAAATACCAGATATTCCTGCTTTTATTAGATATTTGATTTGTAATTTAAAATATTTATTTATTTATTTATTTATTTCCAGGTATTTTTAAAGAACATTTTCATCACACAAGATTTCAATCTCAGAGAAGTTTTCACTACCTGGGGAAAGGGATCAGTTAGCAGCACACATTATTAACACAATAAACTCTCACCGCCCCACCAGATAAGTTCCAGTTGAGAAGAAGCTACCAAATACTCACAGGCAAATAGGATTGTTGAGTTAAAACTAAAAAAAAAAAAAAAAGAAAAAAGGTACAATTGCTTCAAGCCTCCCAAATTCCTAGTTAATTCAGAAAACAAATTAACCCTAACCTGCAGTGTCTCTGCAGGGGAACCACAGTGGGAGGTGAGCCCTTTATCTTGCTTTCAAAATACTTTTCAGCTGGTCTGGGGTCACAGCTGCTGAAAAGTGCTGCATGTCATGTATTTTGTGTGACTGTCACCAATTTGCCTGCTTGTCCTGTAAGCCCCTCACTGCCCTTGGGCTGCCCCACGCCCCTCTGGGTGCACCGGAGGTGGGAGCTCTGCTCAGGACAGGCCACTCTTTCCAGGGCTCTCCCTGCTGGGTCTGAGCAGGAACCAGACAGTGGCCACAGCAGTTCACTTGTGCACTGGTGGGGACACACTGGCTAAGATCTAGGTGATGGCAGATAAATGTCTCTGTAAGAAAAATAACAAAGATACCTGTTTGCCAAGCATTTGAAGGAAC
Organism: Columba livia; assembly: GCF_036013475.1. NCBI lineage: Eukaryota > Metazoa > Chordata > Aves > Columbiformes > Columbidae > Columba > Columba livia. Next base: position 77,202,909 of record NC_088604.1, read on the forward strand.
TGCCCCTGCCCTGCTGCATACCACATTTCAAACCGGTCCCGGGAGCCCCAGTTTACAGACGGAATCTGGAAAGAGGGAGGCAAACCCAAGGACTAAGCTGGAGGAGGAGAAAGCATGCTTGAGTGGTGTACTTGCACATTGGTGAGGATGGTGAGGGTGGCAGAGGAGAGAGCTGAGCAGAGAAACAACAGCTCAGTTTAGAAACACGTCTCCAAGGAGCCAGAAGCAGAAGAGCTAGCACTCAAAACAGAAATGGTGTCTGCAGCACAGATGCTCTTTGCCACATTGCCTGTCAGCCCCTATGTGAATCCCCTTATTAGATTTTCCTTAGCTGCCACAACACCACCAGTTCCCCAGGTGGACTGCCAAAACAGCCGTCAAAACCCCAGTCCAGCACTCTCCTGATCTCCAGGGGCTCTTTCAGCAGCTGGGAAAAACTTTCCTTTCTACTACACATCCCCCTGCCCATCAGGACAGACCTGTGGGTAACTTTTCTACCACAGCCTTCCTGACATTTTAGCAGTCCCAGGAAGAAACCCTGCTGGCTGCCTCTGCCGGTTCCTGCTCCTTCCCTAGTCTCATTCCTTCCGTGAGCACTCTCTTCACCCCTCACCCATGCTTGAGCTGAGGTGACCTGCATTTACAAGCATCTTCATGTGACCCCGCAAGTACATCTCCGTGGCCTTCATGCCCAAGCCTAGACTGCAATCTACCATTTCTGTGTACAATCCTACCCTAGTCTTCAGTGTCATAATCCATATTCCTGAAGTTGCCTGTATCTGAGAGGTATTTTCTGCACAGCAGACATAATCTTTTCTACACAAGCCAAAAGACCTTTATTGTTTTTTCTCTCAGGGTTATGCCAGGCTTCTGCTTTGTTTTCATGCTGGTTAGACACCCAGAGTCTTTTTGAATGGGGATGAAACCCCACAGTCTGTGTGCACCAAAACTCATCACCCCCCTCCCTGCACCCCATCTGCACACTGTACCCAAACCCCTCATTTTGCCAGAGTGTCAGGCCTCAGGGCTGCTTCAAAGGGGAGACAAGTTCCAGAGCAGCCTGCCAGTCCTGGTGTTTCCTCCCCAAAATGTCCATCCTGGTGGCACAGCAGATGAAGGAGCCTGATCTCCCATGCCTGCAGAGGGAGAGCTGGGAGGTGCTGGGGAGACTCCAGCTGCACAATGGGAACTGCAGAGCTTTTGTCTGGATCAGGGAGTCCTCAAAGGCCAGACCTAAAAATGCTGACACTTCTACTTATTTATAAAGTGAATGCAAGGATACCTCTTTGCATTCTGGATGTGGGGTTGCATTGAAGAATAAGGTCCTGGTTTGAAAATGATTTGTGACAGAGGATAATGTGATCAGACCTGGCTGGAGGACTGGGAAGAGGCAGTGAGAGCCCAGGCTGATGGGGCAGAGCAGAGAGTGCAGAGGAAGACAGTCAGCAGTGATGCAGGTGGAAGGAGAATGGTTTTGCATGTCTTAAACCCAAATGCAAACATTGCAAGAGGAAAGAGAATGCAAGGGAGTGGATAGTCCGTGTCTCCCCTAGGCATAGAAAACCAGGACCCTAAATACCTTCATAGCTCTGAGCAGTATCTTATGCTGCTTGTAAAATATGCCCAGATTGGTCTGAAATGGTCACTAACCAAGGTGAACAGAGATCACTACTCCCTGGAGAACTTCACCGCCTCCCCACTGATGTGGGATGTCCCCAGGGGAACATCTCACTGAACCATACACGTCCTTGCATGAGCCCACATTCCATGGGGAGTGAGACCAGCTTCCTAATGGGGGACTTAACTTTTGTCAGTTGTGCCAGGAGGTGAGTGTGGCAGAGAGATCCATCTGCTCTACAGAGACTCTCTAGTGGTCGCTTCTGCACCTACCCTTCCCAGTGAAGCTTTCTCCAGCCCATGGATCTGTGCTAACGTGCCTCTGTGGACAGTTTGGCCCACACATTTTTAGTTGGTTACTTTTGAAGTCTGGAAAACAATGATTGGTCCTAGTGTTATCTCTTTTGGAGCTGGCCACTTCCTCTTGGTGTCAAACTTGGAAGAATCCCATGGCCGCTGCCAAAAAGACTTTTCCGCATTTAAAGAAATTTTCTGAAAGTAGTTGCTAGGATCCTCTTGGTGGGCATTTAAAGGCTTGGAACAAGACAGTGCAAGTGTCAGTTTTATTGAAAGTGAACAGGCTGTTCTTCCCTGATAGCTGCCCAACTTCTAGGGCACGCATCGCAAGACAGCATCCACAGCTGGCTCGGGGGCAGTTTAGCAGAGGTAGAAAAGCCACAGCTTTTTCAGTGCTGTGTGGTGACACACAAACAGGAACACAAAGGCCGTGATTTCCTTGGTACAGAGCAAACCCCACCGTCCAAATCTGCACTGTCCTTGCTCAGGCGTTTGTATGTGGGGGCCCTCAGGTGCCTCCCTGATCCCCGGTTTAGCCAAGCCAGCTTAGTGCTGAGTCCAGCCCACCTCCCTGGCGCTGGCAGCTGCAGCTGGAGAGGAGCAGGTACTCCTCAGCACACTGTGCCTCACCCCACCAGAAACCTGCTTTGGAAAAGCAACTGTAAACAGGTTTGGGATACCAGAAAGCAGACACCCAGACATTCCATTTCTCTTCTTTTTCAGGCAAGGTATGAAAACTCTCAGTTCCCCGGTTTCCAGGCCAGAACTTTTCAAACATAATAGGTAAATATAATCAGACGTAGCAACCAGCCACAATGTAACTTATTTTTTCTCTTTCAAGCCTGGTGTCTCTACCTGTGAGTCCCTCACTAACTATTCTGTTAGCAGCCAGAGTGTCGCCTGGCCAGCGTACAAGGCCAGACTCAGGAAATTGCCATTATAGTCCCAGCTTTCCTGCTCACAAACCTCCCTCTGCCTGAGGATTTAGTTGTAATTAGAAAGAGTTTTCCAGTACAGTGCTAACCAACACAGCTCTACAAGGCAAACCCTTCCAGGGTGGTTTATTTTTACGAGCCAGCCTAGTTTAAAACAGTTTTCTGAAGAGAATGAGATTCAAAGGACTCTTTTGCTGCATAACTTTGCCAAACTAGTGTCCTCTATTAGGTGGGGAGGAACAAGCTAGAATTCATGTGCCTAAAAGCATAGCTCTGCAGAAAAACTTCTGTAGAGTGAAAATTGAGCCTCAGTTTATCAGTAGATGAGAAAATACTTCTTAAAATGTCTTGAAGTCCTCAGATTAAAGATGTGAACAAGGGAAAATCATCACTGGTAGGCCTCCCCCTGCTCCAACAATTAAGAAGAGAGGTGTTCACAGAGAGGTGACCTAGGGGCCTTGAGCACCAGCCTCGGTTAGCTGTAAATACAAACCACTAAAAGGCACCGGTGCTTTCCCACTGAAGTAAAGGCATTGGGAGAAGCAGATTAATAGATTGCCAGCTGTGTCGGCATGATAAGCCAAGCAAGGACCAGGGCACTTTCAGTCAAAAATGGATTGAGACCTCAGCAGGGACACATGGTAAATCAGCCAGAAGCCTCACATAGAACACCCAGCAAGGCAGAGCAGGCAAACATTTCTTATCTTTGTTTTACGTCAATAGAAATGGCATTCTAAAAGAGGTAGCAAAGTATTTGCTAGAGAGGAGGGAAAAGTCCACAAGCTTTTTTGGCTGTACGTGTGTGTTTTAAAGTGCTACTGTTTTCCTCAGAAACTTGTCATTGAAAACAAACAGACAAAATTCACCCAACAAGTTCTTCCAGAAGGCTGCTAGGATGCTTGTTTTGGTGGGTTTAGCTGGGCTGTGCTGGCAGGGATGCTGCCTGCCACTGCCGTCGTGTTCCAAAGGCAGCTGGGAAAGTACAGCCTCTTAAACCAGCCCAAAATACAGCTGCTATTATTACCCCATGTACTCTGTTTTGCCGTTAAATGGGACCCAGGGAAGAGGCAGCCCCAGAAATCTGGGGCTCTCTGCAAGGCGATGCTTTCCGCAGCCATCTTCCCACTTCCCACAGCTCCTGCTTCTCCAGCAGCCTGGCCCGATTACCTCCATCAGCTGTTGCTTTTCTTTCTGGTTTTATTCTTTCATTTAAAACTAATGAACAGAAGAGTGAACGAGGCCAAGATTTCTTCTTATTTCTTTTCTTCCTACCAGAGGTGGTACTGAGCAAGGAGAAGAATAATTAGGGAAAGGCCATAAGCAGGCTTCCACTTCTCAGTGGGGTTCAATTTTGCAGCCCCACCCTGTGCAGATAACGGGCCCTCACTGCACCTCTGCTGTCAGCAGAAATGTGTAAATATTCCCACCATGCAGGAGATGTGCAGGTGTCAGTGAGAGGTATGCTGGGAAGAACAAAAGACCAATATAAATACAGCTGAAGCCTCACAGCCTGGATCCATATGGTCCCTGGATCCATCCCTGCCCTGCAGAGCCTCTGGGTGGCTGATGGTTGGAGGAAAGCTCATCACCAGGTTATGGCCAGGGGTGGGTTTGTTGCAGCTGTGGCTCCCAACACCCTCTTCCTGCTGTAAATCCTCACCCCTGATGTGCAGGGCTCTGCAGGGATGTTAAACACCTGCCTGGGAGCTGGCCCAGGAAACCTGAGGGTTCTCTGTCAAAAGGTCCAGTTGTGGCTTTCAAGGTATCAAAGCAATGATACTGCTTCTAAAAAACTCAAAATACAATTGTAGATGAAACAGCGCATTTTCATATAAAACTCTTGGATAAAGACTTAATTTACAAACACCGGTTCTCTGTATTCCCAGTCCCTGACACCAGGGTGATGGACATGATACAAGAGCAGAGAGAAATGATCCAGTGGCTAAAAGACAGATCAGCTCCCTGTTAACACAGACATGGAGAAAATTAGTATGGAAAATTCATGATGCTGCACTGCTCTCTGTTTTTCTCAGCAGAGAAAGTTCAGGCACTGTGGCTGTAAAGCACTGAGCACCCTCTGCTCTTCCTAACCCACCAATTTCCTCTGCATAAACTATCCTTATGGATGTGACATGTGGTCTCCAAGAGGCCTCGAGGCCTTGTACTTCCCAGCAAGGCAAGAGTGTATGGGCTGGAGGAGCCAGGTCCCTGCCTAAGCTTCTGCAAGTCCTTAAGGGTCAAGTTAAGCCTGACCCTGTTTTCAGGACCAGACTTGCATGGCATGTGCTTCAAGCCGCCCAGCCTCACCAAGGTGGGTTTTGTCTCAGCCGCAGAGCTCAGAGGAGGTGGCCCTGACTTGCCCTGTATGGTCCTGGGTGGCTCAGCAGCCCCACCAGACCTGGGGCACATCTCCTTGGATGGCTTATTCTCACCATCCCAAGGGGCTTCGAGCCATGAGGCTGGAGCAGAAGGATGGGTAACAAGCTGGCTGCAGGGCCTGGCAGGCTGGAGCCTGCTCTGGAGCCACATTGCCTTTTCAGTGCCCTCACAGTGTGTTTTTCCCCTCAGACCTGGAGGCTAAGCAGTGCTTCCCCACCCCACAGAGATGCTGGGATGAGTAAACCCATTAAAAGGTGTGTGGTGCTGAGACACCAAGGCTAAACCAACACAAATTAATAAGACAGGCCAGGGGATGTTTTCTGTCCCAAGACCCACTGGTGTGCCCAGCTGTCCCCAGAGGGATGAGCGCTTGTCGCCCCAGAGAAGGAGCGCTGTACCTAAACCACCTGCTGGGAACCCTCCCTGGCCTACCCTGGCTCCCAAACCACGCCTGGGCACTGGCTGCAGAAATGTTTGCTTGGTCTGGGACAAACTCATGGAAGGACAATGCCAATCATTTAGCTGTTCGGACAACTGCCTCTGCTTTGTTTATTAGTTTGTTAGTACCTTGCTGATAGTCTACACTAGTATAGACAGAGAGCCTGCCATTAACAAGGGCAATAAAGTACCTACAAGGGAAAAGTCCGAAGTGTTTCACCTGGTTTTATAAGAAAAAGGTGCTTTCTTGTCTGGGGTTCAATATATTTGTCCTGGTCACTCCAGGGCTAGGTGGTGTGATTTTTTCATGGTGCCTAGCAGAGGGAGCCCTGGCTGCCATGCATCGCTGCCAACCCAGCAGATGATGCTGCTGCTATTACAAATAATAATACAGCCAGGTTTAACACAGGCCTGCCTTGCAGCAATATAATGATCTGAGTGGCCAGCTTACCACAGGAAACAAAGAAATGATTATAGGATCAGGCAAAAAAATAAGGAAAAAAAAGGAAAGAAAACAAGGAGCCATTGACAAGAGGCATAAATTAGTTAGGTCTTGAGTGTCATTCTCCATCTGATAAAACAAAAATGTCCAGAGCAACAATTAACAAAAAAAAGTAAGAAGGGAAAAATATCTCTGTTCAGCTCCAGGTACTGACAGTACACAGAGCTCATTTTTTGCTCTCGTGCTTTGGGTTATCTTAGATCTCGCTTAATGTGGAGCTGGTTGCATGTGTGTGTGTGCGTGCGTGGTGCAGTCCCTGTGAGTTTGGGAGCTGCCTTTTATGAAGGGCAGCCCTCCTGAGGCCTGAAGGAAAGCAAAGTGAGTGCAGAGGAAATGGGAACGTGCTTTGGGTGCTCCTGGCAAACAGAGCTCAGGGGTAGGAATAGAGCTTGAAAAGGACTCAAAACTAGAGTCAAATGCAGCACGTGGTTAAGGATGGATGGGAGGACAGCACTGAGTAAAACTGAAGAAAATGAAAAGGAAAGCTGCAGAGAGTGCAGTTCCCACGCTGCTCTGGGTTAAATCAGCCATTGCTGGCTTTCCAGCAGCAGCAAGGCAAAGGAGGGGTGGGCTGCCCCCACAAAAGGGTGGTGTGAACAACGGGAAGCTGGACACAAGTTGGCATTGACACACTGAAGAGGAAAGGAGTAGTCTGTTCACTACAGCCTGTGGAGGTAAATAATTCAAGAAATAACAATCTTCAATTGCAGCAAGGAAAGCTCAATACAGATGGCAGGACAAAATTTCTAATGATACAGAGAGTTGCATATTGCAGTTGCCTCCAGGGGCTGAGGCATCTCCAACAAGGTGAGACCCCCGGTGCTGTCAGGAATGGTTAGAGACAGTTGATTTTATTTCTAGAGAGCTGGGATGTGTTGGTGTTTCCTGACAGCTTCTCTTCCAACTATGGTTTTGGAAAACAATCCAAAGACTGTAACGGGCAATGGCTCTGTGATGATTTGTACTGACAAGAGAAAGGAAACCAGACAAAGCCCAGGATACATTTCGGTGCTCTCGCTCCCTCACTGTAATATTTGTTCACATGTGTGGAAGTAGGTGCACCTACTTGGTTCACTTTTTCTCCATTCACTTGACTGACCACCTCTTCTCGCCCTGTGGATCAATAGTATGTCCCTGCACTGCAGTCTGAAAACTACAGGGCTGGGTGTCCTTCGGGAGCCCTTTTGGGTCCCTTCCCCATGCAAGTGTGGCCACCTTCCCCATGCCGGGCACTGCCTGTGGCCAGGGGACTGCTCATCTCTGTGGGTGAGGCACACACAGGTGCCCCAGAAGCCTGCTGGAAGATAGAATCATGGAATCATTTTGTTTGGAAGAGGCCATTAAGATCATCAAGTCCAACTATAACGTAACTCTAGCACTAAACCATGTCCGTAAGAATCTTTTCTTTACACCTTTTAAACAACTCCAGAAATTGTGATTCCTCCACTTCCACGGGCAGCCTGTTCCAATGCCTGACAACCCTTTCAGTAGTCAAGAGCTGCCAGATGTGCAGCTAGATCCTGATAGATGCTGTCTGTTCTGGATTTCAGGTTGCTCTCTATCGGAGAAAGATCACAGAAACAAGAAATTACTCTTGCCTCTTACAGTTTAGTGTTTGGAAGCAGCAGTTGTTCTTACCTATATTACATAATTTACCTATATCATACCATCTCTCTATGGTGTTCCTGAAAAAGTCCCCATTTGGTTTGCAGCAATTCCTCTTTCTTTCCCTGCTGGATCAGCAGACTCAGCTGGTGCCCTCAAAATTGGCCTGAATTCCTTCTACTTTTCACAGTAGCTAGTGGCACCATAAGTGATACAATCAAAGTTCATTTCTTTTGTCAGTAAAAGGAAGAAACACAAATTGAAGAAGAACAATTTTTTTTTTTCTCAGTGCAATAAGGACAGGATTCTGCAAACTCCCTCTTAACCCAAGCCTGAATATTATTGTGTTCAAGGCCTGACTGGAGCTGTTCTGCATGGCTTGTCCTTCAAAAGCTAAATGACAATAATAAATTGTTCTACTTAAATAAAGGACCTATTTCACCTTTTCACCACACTTATTAAAAAGTGGCGATGCTAAATACACTTAAAGATCATAGTCCTGGTAGGCAAACAGGTCCTGTGCACTAAACTGATACACTGCTTAGGGTTTTATTGCTATGGTGCTATTGCCTTGACAAGTTAAAATATCCCTATTTTAGGGGACCCGAGATGGAAAATTAACCATTAAAAAATAACTGAATATTGTCTTTGAATACAGTCACTGAGCAGTTGAATTTTTTTAAGCTTTAATCACCCTTAACTTCACGTTTGGCTATTAACCCACCAACTGATCATTAACAATATGGACTGAAAGCCTGATTTCCAGAGGATTGGTCCCAAGCTGGGCTGTTTTTTTCTGTTTGTGTTTTTTTTTTTTTTGTTAAGACTTTAATATCTCCTACCAGCATGTAGACAACCTATTGAATGCCCTGTAAGACTCCAGGGCTGAGCAGGGAGGTACTTGCAGGTTATCTGCCTAGAAACACACTGCTCAGAGCTGATAAACTCACTGAGGCTCTATCCTGCTTTCCAATTTAACTCAAGCCTGGCTAAGCGGCAGGAGTAACCTGACTGAATTGTTGTGGGTCACAGCTTGAGGTCTTTAATCAACATTCCCAGCTTAATCAATGGGAGTTCAGCTAGCCTGAAACCCAAATCAGGGTATTTCTGGTATTTAACCTGGTGCTTGTCCTTTTCCTATCAGAACAACTGGTTATGGGTAAATGTAATGTTGCTGCTGAAATGATCAAATGTCAATTGGACTTCTTTTTTTTTTTTTTTTCCTTTTTTTAATTTTGTTTACTCTCTCCAGCTTTGAAATGCCCACAGCTGATATTTTCTAGCAGTAACTTGCTTAGGCTGGTTAAAGACATCTGCTAATAAATGAAGAGAGTCTTTTTCTCTTATTTTTTTTTTTTCTTTTCAGGAATAAACACTTCTGACTCACATTCCTTATCCTATGCCACAAGACCAACCTTCCCTCCTGACTTAAGATCTGTAAGACCTAAGAAGCTGACTCTGACTCACCAGAGGAGAGCTGGAATTGGACTGTATCTGCTACTGCATCTTTTTTCCATACACAACACAGCCAGGACTAAGATGGGAGAAAGCCCCTGGTACACTGGCCCTGATTTCTCCCTGGGAATCACTGAGGGTTTGGTTGCTTCCTTTATTTAGAGAATGAATTAAGCAGAGATTTGTAAACAGAAGTATAAACTCCACTGCACTGACAGGCACCAACATCAGGAAGCATGTAGTTAGTTCCACCAGCGCTGCATCTTTGAGCTTTGATTGTAAGTACCTCTGTCATACCAGGGGAAGTAGAACAACACATCTAGAAGGAAAAGCTTCCTGCTAGACTTCTCACACTAACTATTTGCAGCTTTTTTCCAGGTAGGAGTTTTCAGCAAAGTATTTTCTAAGTGAAATATACCAATTTCTTAAAACTGTTGGGTTTCTTGTGGGAGCTACAAAAGAAAACATGCACAATACAATTCTCAAATAAAAGTAATGCGGAAAAACGTTACAAATATCAAAGTATCACATTTTTCCATTGTTGACATTTAGAATAGTGTTTTCTTTATTCAAATGTCTTCTACAATTTAAATAATTTTAAGTGATCAAGAAAAATCAGCTTGAAAGTATTGAAATGAAATATTTTCATTGACTCAAACTGCATTTTTATTGTTTGCCTGCAAATATTTTCCACAGTTTGATTTTCTATCCCATTTTGTGACTTGAAGGACTTTTTCCATTTCAAGTGCCTTCTCTCTGCAGAAAATAGTAATCAGATGCTTTGTGCCTTAGTGAAAAATAGGATGAAGTTCCAGCTAAGACATGTACTCTTGGAATATGCTCATGGAGGAGCAGCACACCTGTGCTGTTGCTTCGTGTATACAGAAAGGCTGTGCTGCAAGTCAGACAGGAGGCAAGTTTTCCATCAAATCAAGCATGCTACAGGCCTCCTGCAAAGAATTGCCAGGATGAGGCTCAGCAGGACAAGAAAGTGGACAGGAATAAACAAACAGAAAACCAAAAAAAACACACCAAAAAAAACAACCCAACCAAACAAACATATATGTATTGAATTTTCCAGTTGCAGAAATGCAATCATGTTGATTCACAGTCAGCAGGATGAATGTCTCAGTGTAACAAAAGCGCCAGGTTTCCAGTATTCATTTCTAGTGCTAAAATCCTGCAGAAAAATCTGTTACCATGCATAGAGAGGGACTGGTCATGATGCAAACAAAACTCACAGTGAAGTACCAGGCTGTAGCGCTGGAGCCAAGAGGATGTGGAGGTGGCTGCTTCTGCCATTCTTTAGCCACGTTGCATGCCTGCCTCCAGCCCTGCACAGTGGTGGGACCAGGAGTACACCAGTCACTCTGGCTGCATCCTGCACATCTGTAAAACTGACTCCTCAGGCTGTGGCAAGCCCACTCCAGAAAGATTTTTCCAGCTCCCAGAAATGAAATAGCACCTGTAGCAGTACAGTTTATAACAGGGCTTCGGGCAAAAGAGCCCCAGCATAACTACAACCACTTCTATGGTCACAGTTGTCATTGTCCCTGAGAGCAGAAACCACAATAAAACCTTGACCCACAAGCAGCAGCACAGTGTCAGCCATGCTTGCTGCATGCCCTGGGCTGGGATGCGGAGATGGTTGTGCTGCTGAGCTGCTCTGTGTGGGGCTGCAGGGATGCTGAGCTGCAGAGTTTTGGGGCTGCTCTACAGCTTGGATGTTGCACTGAATGTTAGGCTGTGGGGATGTTGGGTGGTAGGGCTGCAGGACCCCTGGGCTGTAGGGCTGCAGAGATGCTGGGCTTTGGGGGTGCTGGGATTCAGGGACTGGAGGCTGAATGCGAGGCTGTTGGTCTGCAGTGCTACCGAACTGCACGTTTGGATGCGGGTGTGCCAGCATGGTTCGCTGTGGGACTGCTGGAACACTTAGCTGGGGGACTGTGAGGCTGCTGGGTGGTGGGAACACGGAAATGCTGGGTTGGAGGGCTGTGGGCGGGGTCCAAGGATGGGCTGCAGGGCTGCAGGGTTGCGGGGTTGCGGAGGTGCGGGGCGGCGGGGCTGAAGGTGTGTGGAAGATGTGGGGGCGCAGAGCTGCTGGGCTGGCTGCGGGGCGGCGGAGGTGCTGAGTTGCAGGGCTGGATGCGGGGCGGCGGCCGCCCCCTGCTGTCGGTGCCGCCGCGGCCGGGGGTGGCCCTGGGGGCGACGGAGCGGAGGCGGGACAGGGCAGAGCTGGCGGGGGGGGCGGCGGGTGCCAGCCTGGCCTCCGCGGGAGCATCTCCCCAACCGTATCCCGGCGCAGAGCCGGGATGAGGGGCCGGGAGCGCGGCGCTCCCCGGGAAACTGCCCCCGTCCCGCTGGCCGTGCGGGGCGCCTGCGGTAGCGTCCGACTCGGGGGCTGGCGGGGCGCAGGGCTGCCCCCTCCCTCTGCTCTGGCAGCGGCCGCTTCCCGGCACGCCTGGCCCTTGCTTTGGCCGTAGCAGCAGCCTGAGTTTGCAAGATCCTGACACATCGGGGGAGGTGGGGAGGAGGGCGCTTATTATTTTTTCCCTTTGAGTCTAGATCTGGCAACAAAGGAGCCTGCATTTTCCTTGTGAGATGTCCTGTGGTGCCATCAGGTTACTGATTTATACCATTAGTCATAGCTTAGAAATCACAGCAACACGCTCGGGGGCTATTTGTGCACTAGCTGGAGTCACTCACAGGACACCAAACCTTGGCATCATCCTCATTTTTAGGTGGCTGTCTGTGGCTGTGTGTGTAGCAGAGCTGCAAGCAGGAATGGCATTTGCTGTCCTCAGAACCCCTCTCTCCCAAATTGCAGAGCATCCTCATTAAGTGGCACAACAAACTTGTGCTTACCCATAGCTCCTTCCCCCAGGAACCACTGCAAGCTCCCTGGCCATGCGTGGTGGGGTTACTTCTTCATTTTCTTTGCTTTCTATCCTAAAACCAACCAAACTAACTAGCTAATAATAATAGCCCTCCACTCTCAGAAATGTCCTGGTTTAAATACAAATAGGCTGTGCTGCACTCATTTCTTCGTCACCATTTGCATGAACTAAAAAATTACTCACCTGGTTAACTACTCCTCATCAAATATAGACAGTAACAGCCCCTAGGACACTGCGTGCAGTACAGTGAGTTTTTCAGAGCTGTCCTGGACCATTTGTGCAGTGTTAGCAGCGCAGCTAGAGCTCAGGGGGTAAGATCCAGTACAGCAAGTTTCTCAGCCCTCACATGCTCTGTGGGCCACTTTTGGAGTCAAGTAGCCAAGCTTTAATGCTTAAACTGTTCATGAACAGCATGAGGAAAAAACACTGAGTTTTACCCAGTTTTTATTTGCAGGCCACAGTATTTTCCAGAGGAGGTGTAGGCCATCTGTTGTGAATTTAAGACAACTGATAACAGGGTTGATTTTCTTAGCTCCCTTTCCCCTACAGATAACCCACAGATCCCCTCAGGGCCTGCAAACAATAGGTTGCAAACTGTTGGTGTTGATAGATGAGCTTCCTCTCCCCTCCACACAGCCTGGAAAAGTGCTTGCTTGTCTATTACTTAAACAAATTAAATATTCCAACCCCAAACAGTGCTAGAACTAATAATGAAAACAGGGACCAGTTTCAGATTTTAGTCTCCTATCTCCTGATCTTTTCCATGCCCACCCCTCTGCTCTGGCACCTGCTTCTTAGATTTACATTTAATAACAAAGTGCACAGATGCATGGATGTTTGTGTGCAGACTCACAATGTTAAGCAGAACGTCTGAGTGAAGCAAGGGGCAAAAAATCATACCAAAGGCACCAGTGTTTCCAGGTGTGGCCTTGATGCAGGGTTTGAGCTGACAAGGCACAGAATTACAGTCTTTTCTACAAAAGCAACACGAAAAAAAAATCACTTTCTGCCTTTTCTACTCCTGAGAGCCTCTTCTGCCTCAGACAACCAGTATTCTCTGAATTTGCTCCCCAGGGATGGAAGCTGGTCATAGGCAGAACCAAACACGTATAGCTGCAGCACCAGCATGAATACAGATATACAGAAGCAAGGATGCGTTTAGTGCTGTCGACTCCCGGGGGCAAGGTTGGCTTGCAGCTCCCATACCTGTGTGCCAAGGCACTTGCATGCGTTTCAGTAGGGACGTGTTCAAACCCTTGCACCGCCAAATACTGGAACTATTTTAAGGGTGGGAAAGCATCTGGATAGCAAACAAGCTTTGTGTGTTTGGGCCTGGCCCAATTAAAAACCTTGTTTCTTTCAGAATATTGAAAGTAATGAAAGTGCCTGCAGTAAAATAGCCGATAAGCCTTTCCTACTCTATAGAGAGGGTAAATACATGTCATTTTCCAATTAGCTCTTGCTCTGAGCAATTATGTTGATCAAATAATTGAATAAGTGACAGGAATGTGAATTCTGGAGGCAGTTAATTTCATTCATCTGCCAGTTTATAGCTTGACTTGCATGAACACATAAACCAGACTAACGTGTTATTTATAACCTCAAAAATACAATTATAACAGTCAAATATGAAGAGCTGTGTGTTGTGCATGCAGAGAGGAAGCCAGTAAATTGCAATAGTAGCATAATGAGGGAGTTTGTAGTTTCTAACCAGTGTGTAGGACAGGAAGGATGTGTGGCTTGTGTTTGAAAAAGCAAACAAGATTGGTGTTAGCATTAGCAGGGGGGAAATGGCCCTGACCCAAATGAGGGACAGAGCAGCTGAAGCCTCACCCTCCTGTTTCATGAGACATTGTGTAAGTGCTGCCCAAACCTCCCCCCAGCTTTCCCTGTCCTGATACATACACACCTCTCTCTAAGTTAACCTGAACATCATTTCCGAGGGAGAACCAGGACTGTGATCCTTTGCTTGGCAGTGGGTGCAAAAGAGACAAACTAGACACTTCCTACTTGGAATTGGTCTTGAATGAGCACCAGGGTACTCTGGAAAAAGCTGCAATGAAGTATGCTTGACAGCAAGGTACTAGAACAACCCTCACAAACCCGGTCCTGACTTCCATCTAAAGCGTGAATCCTGTTTGTGAGTATTCTTCAGAAATAATAATAATAAAAAAAGAGCTCAGCAGGAAAACAAACCATTTGTTTTCCTTCTTAAAGCTATCTTTAGATTATCTTAACTGATTGTACCTTTTATCTGAACCCCCTGTAGCAACCTGCCCTACCATCCAACAGGAACTAATTAGCAGAGATACACAGTAATAAAAGCAGTGCACAGGCATGAGCCGTCGTCTTTCAGGGAGTATTACCTGGATGAGCACTACACTGACTGCAAGGAGGAAATTTGTGCAATTAATTGCTTCCTCATTAAAGGCATTTGCAGTCTGGCCCTTAAATCTTCAAAGCCTAAAAACACACTCTGAGTTAAATATGGAATTTACCTACAGTAGCCAAAAACATTGCCCCAGACAGCAGGATTCAGTGTTGTAATTTTGGTTGGGAATAAAGACTTTGCTATCTAAATATATTATAACCCAAGCCAAGCACATAGAAAGTGCACCAGTCAAAACAAGAGGGTCACAGAAGGTCTTGTGTGGGTTTAAAACAGTTTTGAAACCAGTTTTGTTGAACCCATACCATTTTCCCGTGAGGATATGATCCTAGGGGAATTAATTTCACAGAGCATGAGGCAGCAGAGCCAGAAGCTCCCCAAGGACATCTCAGACTGGAAGGCTATTTAAATGGTAATAAACTTCAGGGCAAAACAAAACACTGTGACTGATTACAGGCACACCAGGAGAGGGGCTGTTTGGTGTGAAGATGCCAGGCAGCAGCACAGGGGCCTTCTGCCTACTGTGCACATCACTTGTCACCCAGCAAACAAGATGACGTTTAACCCCACCGAGGGAGGAGACCTGTTTCAGGCCAGGCGGACAGCAGGAGGGAAGCGCTCACTGTGGGAGGTGTTGGGTTTGGGTAAAAGGAGTTGGGAATGGAGTAGCAGGCAGGAGGCTGGGACTGTCACACCGGGTGACACCCGTGTTGGGCTCAGGTGGAGCCACATCCCAGAAGAGCAGCTGAGCCACTCTCCCTGCACACCCTTCATTAAGTGCTGCAGTTTTCCGGAGGGTGTTGGGTTTCCTCCACCCTAATGCGGTGCTGCTTATCACACCCTGTCAAATGAGGCAACTTTATTTTAGCGTGTCCAACTCTATTATTGCTGCCTCCTGGAAAGTTGCGACGCTGGTAAATTATGGAGCCTACTGCTCCTGCTGAAGAAGGGGAAGGCTTTGTTTGGGACCACAGTTTGTCACACTAGAGTTGAGGTGTCACAGAAATGCACACTTTGTTTGCTCATGTGCTGCTGTTGCTCTAGAATCACTTCCTTGTAGCTTCTTTGCCAAATGGTTTTGTTAAATTTACCAGAAATTTACTGATGCTCCACACATGAAAAGCACTTCAACATCTAATTAACTCTGAGTATAGGAGGGGGCCTTTCAAATTCAGGGGGACATATGCTCTTCAGTGTTTGCTTAAGCAGCTTGCTGGATGGAAGTTGGAGGGAAAAAGGTTACAGGTCTTTCCTTGCAACCCTCCCAATCCCCCCTCCTCTCTGCGTACATTATCATTAGTGAGAGCAAGCAGGGAGGTATGTGGCCTGCATTATGTTAAAACAGATGCATGGACTGTAATTTAACATGCAGCTTGGCCTCTTTCCTCCACAAAGCCAATCTGGCACCTCTGCTGGAGAAGTCACATTGTGGAGTGGGAAAACAAACAATCCTGCCAATTGTTAGTGGGGGGAAAAAAAGCAGAACAGGAGCTGCTTATCAGAGACCCACATTTTGAGAGGAAAATTCACTGAATCCTGGGGAAGGAAGGATGCTCTGCAGAGCTTCAAGTACCCTTCTGACAAACCCATCCTGCAGGAGCTGAGGCAGAGAGCTGGACCCCTTCCTGTTGTGAAAACTGGGTCCAGAAAGCTGAAAATGAACATAGCAACAGGAGTCCCTGGACTGCAGCAGTGCCGTAAAGCTGTAATTAAAAATAAAAAAATCACGCTAAACTTAATAAATCTGTCTGGCACAGACAGTTGTTTTTGAATTGTGATTTTAGAAACAGTAGGAATGACTCAAAGCCCAGAGAACCTGAAGCCTGGAAGTGTTTGAGGCAGTTTTCCCTCAGTCCACGGATAGGCTGGGGCAGTGTCTCAAGTTTAGATGTCAACTTTGCCCACATTTGCAGGTGTTTAAATGCACATGTCTCATATCACAAAGGATTTGGCTAACTCTCAGCATCATGAGAATTTTGGTTTTGACTGGATCAGCTTTCTAGGAGGACAGAGAAATAACTGTGTGTTAGTGCAACTAGCTGAGGAACTGCATGTTTTTGGATTTGGGTTTTTTTTGTTTGTTTGTGGGTTTGGCTTTTGTTTTGTGTTGATGTTGTTGTTTTGGTTTTGTTTGTTTTGTTTGTTGTTGCTTTGTGCGGGTTTTTTTAGTAACTTGAAATCATCCTTAATCCAAGCATCTCCAAGGACTTCCCAAGCAGCAGTGCAGTTAATGCTACATGCACTTCTCTCTGGTTCACCACCGTAATGCAACACATTCAATAATCATGTGCCAACATATTAGCACATCTGAACGAGATTCCCAACAGCTGCAGGGCCAAATTTATATTTTGGGTAATATAAGCCAATGCCCCTGAGTCCAGATTGTGCCACGACTTGAAAAGATTAATAACTCCGCTTTCACATCTGCTTTTAGCTCTTGTACTGTTCTATGAGAACAAATTGAATGCAATCATATCTGCTTGTATATACAGTGGATGCGTCTTTTCCCCAGGCTGAGGCGATGCTCATCAATGCAGAGCTCTTGTGGGACCCCCACTGGTGACCGTGTGCCATCACAGCCCTCCTCAAGTGATTTGGGGAGCAAATTATCTCCATCCTCCCACATCTTCTGCTCGGGTGGGAAGTGAGATGCTCATGCCATCTAAACGAATGCAGCTGTGACCCAGCTACTGCACAGGGAGGGAGAGAGGATGAATACCACGCGGTCACAAAAGGGTCATCCAAAATTGCCCTAAGTCTGTCCTGATCAGTCACGTAAATCACCAGGAAGGGGGATACTGCTCAGTGGTCAGCACAGGCCAGGCTTCTTGCTAGTACCTTCTCTCTGCTGTGTCAAATAGAGCACATCTGCGGCAGGGAATCTGGTTCAGCCTGAAACCCTGGAGTTGAGAACTGTATTACAGGGCACTGTGTGGCCACTGAAGTTGTATTAGCAAGTTTCCTAAATACTCAAGAAGTAATTACTTTGTGTCCAAGGTGGTTCAGTCAAATTCTGATCTATATTAATATATATATGCTAGTCAGCATCCCTGGTAATTATAAAGGGTGTAAATCTATTTTCACAAAAACAGTATACTACGTAAGACTGGGAGACATTCTTTCCACAGTTTATGGTGCTTCGATCTGCACTGCCATTCAGTTTGTAGGGATTGAATGCATAGAACAACTATTGAATCTCTGAGGAAAAAGCTGTGTCTACGTGCTACGCTCACAAACATCCTTGACAGACAAGCCCCACGTTGGATTCGATTTTCTTCAGAGAAAACATACTGAGAGTTTGCAGAACTACTAATATTTTTAAGTAAAAGGTAACCCAATTAAAATGTAAGAGTTGTGCAGCCAAGGGAATGTAAAGAGTGTGTAAATTATGAAGACTGGTGGTGGGGACCTTCTGCATTATTGTGCTGGAGTGCAAAACTGTGTAAGGAGCATGAGGTCTCATTGGAATTTCAGACCAATATTGAAGTAAAATGACAAGAGATCACACAAGCTTGACTTTGAGAAGTCATTAAGCTTAACATCTTACACCAGGCAGCTGAAGCTGGGACAAGTGGCTTTTCACATCTCTGCAGGGGCTTGCAGTCTAGCAGAGCGTCTCTCAGAAAGAACAAGTCACGTGTTGGTACATACCTTCAGGAAAAGTAGAAAGCTGGGATCCTCTGCAGGATGCCTGCCGGTAGTACAGAAACACAGCAGGAAAACATGAATAATTAAGAAATTAACAATACAAAAATTAGAAAATGTAGAAGAAAAACACTGCGAAGGAAGGAAGGAAAAAGAGTTGACTCTAACATCTGAATGGCTTGGTGCAACATGCTGCAAAAACATCCCAAGCCACACTGTGAGGCAGCCCAGATTTAACGTGCCCACAGCACACTGAGGTTTCAGCAGACACAACGCCACCTAGTGAGGAGAGGGACTGCACTGCACACTCAGCATTCAAGTTAGGTGTGAAGGGACTTCGGTGACAAAATCATCTCTGGAAGGTAACAAACCCTACAGCATTACACTGCCCAGATACTGATGGGGCTTCACATATCTACCCAAAGTCCTACTAGACCAGAGTACAGCCTCTCCTCAATTTGACTTAGATACAACGTTGAGAAACATTTTCTTCCAACTTCACCTTATTAAGCCAGACATTGACTATATAAGAATGTAACTGGAGTGACATCACTCGGCTTTCATCACCTGGCTGCCTCTTAATGTGTCCCCAACAAACAACTGACCTGAAGATCTTTGACTTCACTGGAAATTTATTAGTGGACTTGAACTTTGAATCAACATCACCTTTCTGATGATGATGTAATAAAAACAGAAACACACCACTAGTGTTGTATGTCCAGGAGTTTTAATACATGGTCCTTGCTGTTCAGAAAAGTTATTGCATTAAATTATAATACATAAATTCATCTGTATTAAAAAAAAAAAATCATTTTACACATCACAATTTTGACACAGCAGCTAAGGGAAAACAGATTTTATACGCAATTGTCTCAAAACAAAAACTAGCTCTTCCCCAGATCAGCAAAACTGCTATTGTATTATTCAGTAGTTACTGCAAATCCCTACGTGAACACCACTATCCCCACAAGTGTACAGCTCAGGAAAAGTGCCATTCCAAATTACCATCTGCAAATCTGAAATTTATTAAACCATGACTCTCAGCATGTGGTGACTTTTTCTGTTAATGGAATTAACATACAAAGTGTGTTTAATTTAATTGCACACCGTTTTCTTTAAATAATTGTTTTTCTTTTATTATGACACTAATAGATTCAAAAGTTACAAAATATCAATGTTATCTACAGCAGTTCATACAAATACACGTGTTTCAATTGTGACAGGCACACAAACATGATATTGATCACCCAAAGGAAAGGCCAGATTCCCTGATTCATTAAAACCAACATCCACCTAAGCCCACTGCTCCACGGGTGACAGCAGAGACAAAACCAGTAGGTCCTGCATTCCATAAATAGACTGATGAAGGGAGCAGTGACCGAGGCATAGCAGAGTACATGGCAGAATTACATTCTAAATTTCATCCCCTGAAGAGGATAAGATGTGCTATACCAGCTTGCAACAGAAGCATGAACAGGGCTCTTCTCCTGTTCAGTCTTACGCCAGAGCTGGGAATTGGGAGAATACAATTCAGCTTCTTATACAAAATTCTCAAGCATCACAATAATCAGAGCCTTGAGCCACAGTTCCACAGTTTACCCTTCTCTTGCACAGGAAAAAAACAAACAAACAAACAAAAAAACCAAAACCATAAAGCTCATCTGTACTTATTCTACACTCACAAGATGCTTTCTTCTGCTGTAAAGAAAACAATAAAAAAATATTCTGCCTTCAGAGGAAAAAAAAGCCCTCGCTTCTCCCTCCTCTAAAATACCCATCACCATGGAGAGATCTCACTTATTATTCACTTGACAATATTTCTCAAATTAAGTAAGGCCAGGTTGCTACCTTTGCCCACTTTAAACAGATGATAGAGAATATATTATTTCAGCAGACTTCACTAGGTTCTGGTATCAAAGATAGTTCACTAGTGAAATAACACGTGTGTGACTCTCTCATGGAGATAACATGTTGTCACAAGTTCTAACTTTCACTGTTCCTGTGCCTTAAAATAAAACCACAGGTATTCCGGTGGTTTGCAATCTGTTTTAGCTAAAAGCACTGAGTAACCCTTTAAAACCATTTCGCACATTTTTTTCTGTGATTTGCTAGCAAAAGCCTCACACACTGGAGAGCAAGTGAGCAGAGACAGTAGAGCAGAATGCTTTGCAAAATCTGACAGTCCAAAAGACATCCAAAGAGCAAGAGAAAGAAAACTGGCCACTGAAGTGAAAACTGCATTGAACTAGCACTGTGTAAACAGGGAGAAAGGAAGCAGCTCCAGCATAAGCAGTTATGCAGAATGTTTTACTAGCTTTATCTTTCAGTTGTTCAGGCAGTGACAACGTATTCATTACCATGATACAAATTGCAAGAGCTTTTACTTGAAAGCATGAGAGAAATAGGAAACTTAATTATTCCAGTTAAGAACACTTACTGACAGGCTAATACAAAGTTACTTGGCTGTAACATGATTTTCTCACAATTAAGGAAGTCTGCAATAAAGGAGAAGTTTACACAGTTTAAAAGGTGATGCTGGTGACGCTTTCTAAAGCCAGTCTTTACACAAAACCTGGCTTATTTTATTTTCAGAGACACTGAAGGAGACAGCCATCACCTTTAATCCAAACAAAAAAGCGTTTGCATAAACTTCCCCACCTACATTGGAGTTCCCAACCAAATACAGTCCTTATGTTTTCTGCAGATAGTTCTTCTTGGTTGTCATTGTATTACATGAAACAATACTAATATTTGCAGCAGAGACAGAATGTGTATTTTGAAGACCGTATCATTTACAAAAAGCCTCACAGCTAATCTGCTGTTTCTGTACAGCAAAACTAGCATCCTGCTTCTTCCAAACAAAACAATACTTTCAGACCCTCTCCCTGCCCTGCACATCTCAAGAGCATTTCTGCCTCTTCAATATGGTTTCTACCAGTAGCTAATGGCCCTTAATGCATTTATGACAGCACCTCAAGCAAGAGTGCATACTTCTTCAAACAGACTTGACCCCAATGAAATCCACAAGAAAACAAGGAAGCGCAACACTTTGGGGAAAGTAATATTCTCTCTTCTTCTCTGAAGGGAACAAATGTTTCTGACAGCAGATTTGTTTCAGACAGCTGTAATTAAGCTGACAGAACAACTTATTAAATAGAAGCAGCCCCTTCACTCAAACACAAAAACCTACACAAAAAAGCATTTTAAATTTAGATTTGCCTCTGAAATTAACAAAGAGAATTTGGATGTTGGAGAAACTGAAGAGTCTGCACTGCTACCAAACAAATCAGACTGTGCAAATCCATGTTGTTTATCTGCAGTGCTGAGTCACATCTGGATGGTGGACGTGCCTCATCAAATACCACACCCTGCGAGCCTTTCAGCACTTCCCCTCCTACCAGAATGCTGCCTTAAAAAGGAATTCCTACAGAAGCGTGAGGAGAAGTGATCTTTTCCTGCCATATGGTGTATGTATATTCAAGACTTTCACAAACATTTAGCCGAAAGTTGTATTTCATAGTATTTCCCAAGCCACAAACACTACACAAGCCATTCTTACAGGATACACTGTTCAAGGACATGTGATCTTGATCTTACTTCTCACTCCCCTACCCGCTATCCACCAAGAAAAGCAATGCATCCATCCTGGCAGGCTTTGATCATAAGCCTTCAGCTTCTGGAATGCAGCAGTTAGACTTCTGCATTTTTCAGGGACTAAAAAAACCCATTTAGTTCATATATTCAATGTACAGCATTTTCATTAAGTGCTTTCACACTCTGTTTGTAAGAACAGTTGGGTCACTTCACACCACAGAGGTGGTACTTTCCGGATTTATACGCATCAATCTTGAAGCATTTCTCAGATCCTGTAGCTGCTTGGCTGGCTTTCCAACTCCTTCCTCAAATCTTTTTTCCACAACAGGAAGGACAGTTTCATACAGGAAGGATGCATTCTGTCTAATGAATGCTTTCTTCTCAGGGTCCTGTTCACACCGTAAACTGTAATCAACATGCTGGACAGCCACCAGGATGATTTCCACAAGACTCTCCAAAAGAACCATATGCAGCTCTGGAAAGTAAAGCTTTAACGCTTCCTCCAAGAAGGCCATAGTCTGCTTAGTGAAAGCTACCACAGTATAGCTAAGGTTGACCCAGCAGTCATCACCCGTGTATTGGTCAAAACTGCCCACTCCACAGCTTCTCATCTCCTCCCTGAGCTTCCCCAGTGCTTCTGGAGTCATTAGGTTCATCCTTCTCCACATCTCCTCAGAGTTGCGGTGCTTGGTGGCCTCAATGATGATATCCTTGTAGCTCTGTAAAGCACCTTTGATATCCTTAACCAGAAGGGCATGAATGATGAAGGTGAGGTCCAGTCCAATCTCGCTAAGCTGCTTGCAGTGCTCTTTAGCTACCTGGGGTATTAACGAAAAGCGAAGGGTGTTACTAGTGTGCGCATTTACCAAATGCATAATTCTCAGAAAACAGGGAAGTGTTAGTCATACTTCACTTATTTCTCTTGCTTTGAGAAATTCCTTATTAACGAGAAATTAATAGCTAAAAGATAAACCCCACCTGTCAAAAATACTCCAGACAATTACATGACAACACACACACACACTTTTTTTTTTTTCCCTATTAGCAGCTGAAACAAACCATAATCTGAGAAAGTTAGTCTTGCAATACATTATGGAAATGTAGTCCAGGAAAACAAACAAAAAGTCTTCAAGATACCCAACATTCAGATGTAGCTTATGTAAATTTTAGGACCTCCTGCTAGCTAAGGGAAAATTAAGAATAAACACATTTTGCATCCCTGATAAAGGCAGGGGTTTTCTTGCTGTGTACTTTCATCTTAATGCTTTCCTCTGAATATTAACCTTTCAATGCAGGAAACCTCTCAATAGACTCATTCAAGAGTCCACAACTAACCTAGGGTTAGAAAAGAGGATTTAAAAGCTTTGCAGCCTTTGGTTTGGCCATCATGTCACACCACTCACTTTGGACCCTCTTACCTTGACACACTCTGCTGCAGTTGACAAGCTCTCTTTACTATCAAATACTTGCTTACTGAACGCATCTACGAACATCCTCATGGAAGAGCGGGCCCACACAACGAAGGCCGAGTAGCAGCCGTTGTTGCCAGCAAAGTCTGTCTCAAACTCTCTTGCCGTCTCTAGAAGGCTGGTGAAGAAGACGTGGCAGAGCTTGTGGATGTAGAGCAGCGTGGCACCCTCGATGCGCAGCTGTCGGATGGCCGTCTGCACTGCGGCTGCCCGGTTCTTCAGGAAGAGCTCACAGGCCTTGGTGGACTGGCCCAAGCGAATGAGCTGGGACACAGCTCGGCGGGTGGCCCGCGGCCCTCCCCGCAGCGAGCGGTCTGGAGACAGCTCAAACACCAGCACGTCCGTAAGCTGCCGAACCCGCTCATCCACCTTGGCCCGCAGCTCCTTCACAGGCTGGCTGACAGGCTTGTCCCCCAGATACTCATTGAGCTTATCCAAGAGGTCCACCGCCCCCTCGAAGTCCCGCTGGGCAATGCAGACATCCAGGTCCTCAGGCAGCTCTTGAACCCACTCAAGTGAGAGGTCAACCACCTCCTCCTCAGCAGAGGGCTCTTCCTCCTCCTCATCCTCATCCTCCTCAAAAGGGTTGGTGGATTCGGGGGGTGTCGGGGCAGGCCGGGGAAGGGCCTCCTGCTCCAAGCGTCGCTTCTCACTGAGGGCCTGGTTGCGCTTAGTCTCCTCCAGCACCTCCAGCCACTCCTTCTTGATTTTGGCATTCTCAGCCTGGAAGATGCGGCTCTCTGGGAACATGAGCAGTTTGAACATGTCCTTCATGGGCGGGTTGTCCTTGACGTTGACCACAGCCAGCCGGTCGAGGGGGTAGAGGGCATCATAGCGGTAGGCGCCACGGCGGTTGGGCAGGGCGGTGGCCACGAGCAGGCAGTCGTTCATGAGGAAGGCGTGCACCCGCTGGATCTGCGCCATGTGGTCGGCGTCGTACTCCACCAGGTCCCCGTTGTAGACCAGGTACTTGCCGGGGCTCTCGGGAAGGAGGTGGCGGCAGCCCTCCACCTTCTCCAGGAGGGTGGTGAGGGTGCGCTGCCGCCCCTCCTCGCTGGCCGCAGCCTCCTTGGCCGACAGCGGCAGGAAGGGGTCGGCGGCGGCGGCGCGGCGGGCGCCCAAGGCGGGGTCATCGCGGTCGGCCTGGAGGAGCAGGGCCTGGGTGACGGCCTCCATGATGCCCTTCTGCTCGGTGAGGATGTGGCTGAGCTGGTACATCTCGCTCTCCAGGTAGCTGATCTCCCGCGCCGTCTCGATGAACTGTCGGTAGTTCTGGTAGACGTTGCGCTTCAGGCTCTGCGCCGTCTCCTCGCTCAGCGCCTGGATGCGCTGCCGGTGCTCCTGCAGGTCCCGGTCCCCATCCGACTGCTGCGACAGCTGCTTCACGTACTCCCCCGCCGCGAAGCCCCCCGACTCCAGCTGCCGCCGCAGCCGGCTACTGCCGCCGCCTTCACCCAGCGACAGCGCCATTGCCGCACCTCCCGCCGCCCGGCGCCGGCCCCGCCGACCCTGCTGCCGCCGGGTAGAGCGCGACTGCGACTGCGCGCAGCGGTGCGTACGCCGCCTGCGCCAGCGTCGCTGCGCCGATCGCGCATGCGTGGGCACCCCCTCCCCGCTGCGCTGAGGCAGCGTCGGCCTCGAGCGGGGACGGGAGGGGGAGGAGTCGCTCGCGGATACCTCCATGCGCATGCGCCGGGGGCATCGGGGCGCGTTCGGCGCATGCGTAGTGGGAAGCAGGCGGTGGCGCTGGAGCTAGCCGCGCAGTGCGCATTCGCCGGCGGCCGCTCGGGCTGTCGGGGCGGTCTCGCGCGGGATGGAGGACAGCGACTTCGTGTTGGCGCTCCAGCTGCAGGAGCTGTGGGAGGCCGAGGATAAGGAGGCGGCAGCCGCAGCAGCAGCGTGCGCCGAGGCCTCGCCGGACCCCTCGCCCCTTCGCCCGCTGTCGGTGGTGGACGAGGCCTGGGAACTGCTGGACCCCAGCCCCGACGTGCACGGCCTCTTCGTGCAGTTCAACGAGACGCTGTTCTGGGGGCGCCTGGCGGCCGTCGAGGTGTCGTGGAGCCCGCGCATGACCCTGTACGCCACGGTGGGGGGTCGGGGAGTGCGCTCGGAGGGCGGCCCGCGTGGGGAGGGGCCGTCGAGCGGCCTCCTGCCAGGCAGCGGCCCGGTGGGGCGGGGGATGCGGGGCGGGGGGCGCTCGCCAAGAGCGGGAAGGCGGCGGGGAAGGCGATCCTTGCCGAGGAGCGCTGCCGGGTGGCGGTCACCGGCCTCAGGTTTCGGGAGCTGCCGTGCCTCTGAAGGGGCCCAGCAGTGTGCAGAGGCTGTGTCCGAGCTGTCGGAAGAGCCGGTGACTCGTCAGGTGAGCAATGGCTTGTCTCATCCTATAGCTGTGGGATTTGGGGAGGGGCAGGAAAAGCTGTCACTTGTCGCTCTGTGCTGCTCCTAACTGTGCCTTCATATGGACGATGCGCTAGTGCCACAGTTTCAATTCTACGTATTTCAATGTCCTGCTTTTCTAACATAGTTCACACTCTAGGATGTGGGTTGGTCGCTGTCAATTTCTGTTCTGTCAATCATTTGTTGCCTTTGGCAGACATTAATGGCTTTTCCCGTGGTGCGGGCAAAACTGGAGAGATGTTAAAGTGGTACAGATAACTTCATCTTAAAGTGTGTATGTCAAAACTTAAAAGAATATACTTGTATTGCTGTCGGTTTTGTTGTTCTCTGGTTTTATGATGGTTTTCGAGCATGGCAGAAAGGCACATGTGAAACAGCATTAATATTAACAAGACTTAGAATGGACTAGGAAGAGGAATATGCAAGAGATCTGAAATTGAAAAAAAAAAAAAAGCTTTGTAGTGCAGGCTGCAGTTCTGCAGCAGATCAGCTGATGCAATTACTGGCTGCTGGAGTCTTCACCCCTTCTGTCCTTTGCTGGTTGCAGTACCCCTTAGACGCTTGAAAATATTTGGATACTGGACTGGTAGAGGAATAACTCAATAACAAACCAACAAAAAATGATTTTTTTTTTTTTCTGCTGGATTGCTGTGAATAACTGATGATATACAAAGGTTCAGCCAGAGTAAAAAGCTGGGGGAGGATGAGGGGTGAAATTGCAGCAACTGGGAGTTAAGTTGCTGTTGACTGCTGTGACTCTCCAGCCTCTGTTTTATATATTTCACTCTGTCAGTTCTAATGAAAACAGTCCTTTGCCTCCTAAACAGGTCAGCTTGGAACAGTCCACTGACTTTGTTTTTATAATTGCTTGCTTTAAATTAAGTGATTGCAAGAGATCTAATAAATTACAGTTTTGCTTTTGCTAATTTAGTCGCAGTTTTTTCTAAGGAACTTGTAGGCTTTTTTTTTCCTTCTCGGTTAATTATATTGAGTTTTTCAAGTGTTTTTTCATGTTCTGAGTTACCTAGTATGTGTTGGACAGGGACAGCATTTTAAGTCCAATTCTCAATTTTCTTCATGTACTACAGAAACAACAGGCTTTTCATATTTTCTTTCTGTGTCTCTTCTAGCTGTGCTGGAGTGTGTAAATATGAAGGAAAAGGTGGAATGTGTTCCATTCGTCTAAGTGAGCCGCTCCTAAAGTTAAGACCAAGGAAGGATCTCGTTGAGGTATTGAAGATTGCTCATGAATCTGCACATAAAATGTATTGTGCCTCTCTCCCCACCCCATACACACATTCTTCTATACGGTGACTTGTAGATCATAAAATAGTGGTGGCTTTATTGCTCTCTTTGTGCTGCTTATGTGGGCAACATTATGGTAATCTTTCAGTTTTGTGTTTCCAAATGGACAACTCTGAGTAGGATTCTGAAGTCACTTGTTTATTTTACTGACTTTAAAAAGGAAAATTATCTTTTAATATCAAAACCAAACATGGACTGAAAGCACAATCAGAAAATGGCTGTGGTTTTATCTTCTAGCTCAAAAGGCCAAAAACAGAAAGTAAGGATATAGTATATGACTGTAAACAGAACTTGGTGTTGCTGTTTGTGCTTGTTTGAATTGGCTCGACATTCAGATGTGCTTAATGGACAGAAATGCAGTAGAGTTACAACCTGCTCATGAGTGTATCTCTCTTTGGTTTCAGAGAGGATGATCTCTTTAAAGACCTGACTTAAGTCTGAGGGTTATTTCCCTTGTTTGGAATGTCACTTACTGTAATAATATTCTCCAGTATGTTTTGGTGGTATGGCAATAGAGGTAATATGATTTGACAGGTAGAACACGTATTATGTTTTTACGACCCATACTGAACACACTGATGCATGAAAATAAGATCAGTACTAAGGTAAATGTAAAGGAGCATAATATTTTCAGCTTTATTTTGAAAATATACGTGATGCTTTTCAGTAGATAGCTAATGATTTGCGTTATTTCAGACATTGTTGCATGAAATGATCCATGCCCTGCTTTTTGTTACTAATAATGACAAAGATCGTGAGTCTCATGGACCAGAGTTCTGCAAACACATGCGTCGCATTAATCGCTTGACTGGAGCTAATGTCACAGTAAGTGTTATCTACTTAACATAATTTAATAGAGGATTTTTCCTGATTTTGTTTTTCAGCATGCCTGGCGTGTTACGAGTTATACACTTGTTCTTTTTTGACACACCACAGTTCGCACTAATACAGATTTGCATTGAAGTGTGTGCCAGTTCCATAGTTATTTTGCTGGGGAGAATGGTGGGAACAGGTTGAGGAAGATATGATGAGTTCTTGGTCATATAGCTTTTGAGTATACCCCCTGTAAATATTTTTCCTTAAAACTTTGTTTTAAGCTTGAAACAACTTAATGATACCAGGGACAGCATAGGTTCATGTTAAGAATAATATTTGGGGAAGAGCAGTCTGTTTTAGTTAAGATATACATCAGTAAAGGTTAGTGGGTTGATGATGTTTAAAAATAATGTGTCTGGTAAGTTCAGTTAAGATAATAGCTGGAGGGAGAATACCATACTAGTATTGTTTACAATGTATTCTAAACAGTACATCATTTAGGGTGAAATTTTAGATAGATTTTCAAAGTTATTTTATTGCAGTTCAAACAAAATAGCCAGGACACATTCCTACACATCCTGTCTTTTTTTAAGAAAAAAAAAGCTTTGTTTTATTGGTATCTAAATGTTGATCAAATTTTATCCAGGTTCATCTCTTTTAGCTGGTAATGTAAAAATCACAGTAGTAACGGAAGGAATGAAATTATAATAAATTTAGAAAATAGAGCTTGTGATCTAAAATTAGAAGCTTTCTGAATGACTGCCTTTTTGTTTGTTTGTTTTTAAACCTAGATCTACCACAGTTTTCATGATGAGGTGGATTTGTACCGCCAGCACTGGTGGCGATGCAATGGCCCCTGTCGAAATAGAAAACCTTATTTTGGATACGTGAAACGTTCCATGAATAGAGCACCCTCTGCACGAGACTTTTGGTGGGTTGAGCACCAGGAGACATGTGGAGGTACATTCACAAAAGTGAAGGAGCCAGAGAACTTCTCCAAGAAATCCAAGGAGAAAACTCAGCCAGCAAAACGTTCAAATTCTGACTTGGCTAACAAAGGTATTTTAAGTAATTATTTTCTTACTTTCAAACGGGTTTTGTCCAAACAGTTCCTTGACAGATCAACCACTCCCTGAGATTTGTTTAGATATTACTGTTACATAGCAAAGAACACCCATTTTATTCGTGCATTTCTAGGCTCCTTCTCAACTGTTTGCTAAAGGTTTAGTTTGCTACACTGTTTTCAAGCAGCAGTTTTTTTGGGGGAAGCACGTCGAATACTAAGCCCGTGATTTATACATGAAAAAGTTACTAACTTTTTTCATTTTATTCTCTTCTTATTTTGCAGGCAAGACACAAACAAGCGATATGCAAGATCTGATGCCTTTTAGTGGAAAAGGATATCGGCTTGGAGGAGGAGAGAGGGTACTCTCAGAAAATAGCACAAATTTCAGTAGCAGTGTTAGAAACAGTGAAACACCTGGTTCACGGCATCGTTCAGCAGTGAAGACAATACCAATCCCTAAAAATGAGATAAAATTTGAAAAGTCACCCCGTAGCGGCACCTTCTTTCCACTTTACACTGATGATGCCAGCGAGAAAATCAACTTAGCTTCAAAGCGTGAGTTTCCTAAACTCTCTGTTGCTAATACAAAAGCTTACAAGAATGTTAGCGGATCACCTGTTAAAATTGCTCGTGTTATGGAAGAAAAGCCAAACCAAGGTTCTGCAAGTGGCAAGAGGATTATACCGCTTTATAACAAGCCACCAAAACAAATTTGTTTAGAGCAGACAACAGCAGCTCAGGTGGCATCTGAGAAAAAAAGCTCTGAGTGTACTAATACAGCGCAGCAGTGGCCGAAAACGGAAGACAGAACTGCCTTTGAAAATTATTTCATTAAAAAACGGAGTACTGATGTCACTTTAAGTATAAATACACCTATGAAAACCAAAGCTGAAAATACAGTGTCCTCTGCAAGTTCCAGCAGTGATGTAAGGCAGGATAAAAAAGTCAGTTGTCCTGTTTGCCAGACTGAGGTTTTAGAGTCTAAAATAAATCAACACCTTGATTCGTGTCTTGCATAAAACCTTTCAGAAAGCTGTCTCAAAAAGGTAAACCAGGGCTGAAAACACTGCTTAAAAACTACTCAGGGTTTGCTTAGCTGTGGCGACTTCCATGTGTGCCTGTTCTGAATTGGAATTTAAAGTACTGTCAGCATGCTGAACAACAGCTTTGTGGGGTTGCATGTCAGCGCTGACTAGGAAGCTAGCTGCTACTTGGGTTCCAAAGAATCAAAACTCACGCTTTAGTAGGTGGATGTTTGTGCCAGTGTTCTTGCTGAAGAACCTGGGTAATATAAGAGAAGGTGGATACTTGGCAAACTGCATCTTTTCAAGCAGTTTTAAAAATTAAGTCATTTTAAATCCTACTAATTTATCTTTGTTCTTAAGACTCCTTTGTGTTGTTTTTTGTTTTTTTTTTTTTAAAGTGTTTTTGCCATTCTTAAACACCTATAATAGAAAATAATTCTTCTGTTTAGTGCAAATGAGTGCCAGGTATTTTTAGAATAGTAAATATTTTGCATAAGCCAGAACTACAGTCTCAGGTGGTCCTTCTTGCCTGTGACCTCTCAGACAAGATAGATGAGATAAGAATCTCAAATAGGGGCTTTTGTCAAAGATGGAAGAGGCGTAGGCATCAAAAACATAGCATGGCATCCATTTGGCTTTAATGGGTGGGTTGTGGCAGGACAAGAGAAAATCTAGAAAGGTGATGAAGCTGCTAGGAAATCAAGCACAAGACACTTGGTAGATGAGGAGAAGGCCCTACACTGAAGGGCTCAATTAAAAAAAATCATTTTGAGGAACTTGTTTTCAAAAAGGATTTAGAAGTTAGATATGCTGTTAACAGTTGGAGTGGTCAAATGGAAGCTAGTGAACATGTCTCTTACATGTCTTTTGGTCAAGGATCCCAGCCAGACTCTCCACCCACTTCTGATGGTTTGCTCAAATTCTGTGTTGAAAGTTCACTAGTTTTTACTATATAGGTGTTATGTGCATGAGTAATGGACCTCCCTATGTTGATACTAGTAAGTAAAACTTGTGAGGAATATTGATGGCAATACTGGTAAAGACTGTTCCTGGCTGTATTATAAAAGCCTTCATGATTTTTCAGTTAATCTACCAGTGTTTTACAGGCCAAAATGGCATTAAATTGACATTAGCTGACAGTCTTTGTTTTTCTTCTTCTGGAAGCCAGCCAGCTTGGTGGTTAGTGTTCAACAAGCCAGTCAGTTGAGCACTAAAACCATTGTGCTGTGAGAAGTTTTGGATGCTGAGCAGATGTGTTTTCTTTATAAACTTTCTGAAATGTTAACAGTTCTCTTGCTGCACTGAAAGTATTTAACGGGTTAAACAGTTAACAGCTTGATTCCTTACTGGTAAAATTGATTATAAATATTTTTGTTTATAAAAAGAAAAAATACTTATGCTGTTACATATATTGTTACTACAACTTTAAATGGCTATATTAGCCTCAGATGCACATATGTTTGCCTTTATATAATTACTTACTTGCTGCTCTCTTTTGAAATTAGGAAATAAAACTGATGTGCAATAGCATTTGGCAAATGATACCTTTACTCTTTTTAAACATTGATGTATTTTTTCAAATAATGGCACTACAACTGTTGGATTGTTCTTGCTTATTCTGAATAAATTGGTACTGAGTTTTAAATTTTCATTAAGCCTGGGTTTCACATGGCAGTGGTAGCCATCTTGCATTATTCACCAGTGGGCTCACTTAGATATCTAGTAACAGTCTAGTTTAGTAGATCATGTCTGTATTAACACTTTTCCTTCTTAAATTTCTCTGTAAAAACAGATGCCGGTGAATATGGACTGCATCAATCTCTGCGTTCTCCAACATATTTTCAGTACAGTTTCACTTTTATTGCATTTCTGTGAAAAAATTTACAAATACCAATTTTAAAACATGATGTGACACGTTAATTTTCCATACTTCCTTCTTAAAACTGCAGTATTTGTCAGCGTTCCCATTGAAACTTGACATTTACAGAGACAGTACTACTCAGAAGTATTGGTACTGTCACATGGCTTTTAAGATGAGGACTAGATTCACATTGTGGATGGTCTCTCACACCATAAAGCATTGCATTTTTGAGTGATATTTCCCTTACCATTGTTCCCATTGGTTTCCTGGTTTGTCTTTGCCGCTGCAACTGAAGAGAGTAAAGGATCGCCTCAGGAAGGGAGTATTGTTAAATACATTTTCACATTCAGATAGATTTTTACAATGTCTTCTTTTACATAAACAGTGCTCATTTGAACAACAAATAGAAAACAAATGTGGGAGTTGGCCTGTTAGTATTCAATGGATAGTATAGCCTGCTCAGGGGCTGAGGGGAGAAACTTAAGCTATAGGCAAGTCCTGTCTCAAATAGGTCTGTTTTCAAAAGAATTTGAGCCATTTCAGACCAGCTGTGGAAAAACATCACCTCTGCCCATGCGTGTTTTTCCAATGAAGTATTATAATGTCATATAAGTATAAGTAGTATATGTCATACATATATATACATATATATACATACATATATATACATATAAGTAGTATATGTCAAGATCTCTTTTATACAGAGATAAAGGTGACAAAGAGCTGGGTGCATAGGCTTTGCAGTTGTCACCTATTGCAGGCAATAAACAGGTCAGGGCTGTGGCTTTTGGCTATGTTACTGTGAGTGCTGTTTCTGTAAGATTTTGTTCTTGAATAGAGTGTCCTTCCTACAATTATAACAATGACTACTAGTATGTGTTTAAAATATGCTGGTGAATTTGGGTCAAAGGTGAGAAGTGTCATCTTCTGTACCAGTTGACTTTGTCCCAAGTGAGTGTGGATGCTGTCTATAACACAAACCAGTAATGGATCTTGAACAAACCTGCTTCACTGAGCTGCAAAATAAGTTGTCTAACTGGAAACCTGAGAAAAAAGTTAATATACTTGACTTTCGAGATAAATGAGGTATGAGAGAGGTCAACAAATGGCTCTGCAAACTAAAGGCAAAAGCAATCTTCTGTGGTGATCTACTGGAATTGCTCAGAATGACTGAGATAATGTTTCTAGAGGTTAAACTACCTAAATGGAGGTGACCTAGCTATTTCATTATTATGAAAGAGGTTGCTCTTAAGTTGCCTTGAAACTTGTTACAGGGCAAGAAAGCTTGAAAGTCAAATATTTTCAAGTGTTTTATACTTTGTAGTGAAATGTTATCTAGAAAGTTTTCATAATACTTTATGAGTTCTGATGAAGAAATTGGAAGTAGCATTTTTCTCCAGACTAATAAAAATAAATCAGTATCTTTCGAGAAGATATGTAATAGTCTGCTTTATAACGTGTTTTAAGAGTGATAGTTTGCCATTCCTCTATGCTTTACCATCTCCAGTAGTGCAACCACTCATTGTATGCACTTGGGGCATCTAGGTCGCATGGGAAGTGTATTCTTACAGCAAATTCAATCCTAATTCCTGTGTGTAAGCTGATGAGGCGGCTATTTATGTCTAGGTGGAAGTACATGTCTCGGGCAGGTAAGGTGCTGCTGCTCAAACTGTAGGAATTAGTTAACTGAGCCTCCTTTCTAGGAACATTTTTCAAGAGAACAACTAAATGTTATTCATTTGGAGCAACCTACAGAAGGGCTTATGTTATGTTGCGCTACTTGCCACTGTACCAGTGTTGGTAATAAAGGACACCAGGTAATGTGGTACAAAATCCAAGGCTAGAGAGGGTTTAGTCCTAACTGGACAACTAGTGAGTAATTCCTGAAATGCAAAGTGTCACTTCAAGCTTCTCTTGCTGCAGTATCAGCAAGAGATGCTGTAGAGTAAGTGGCTTGTAAGAATTTTTCTTCTTCCTCGGGTGTTCTTTCGGAGCGCCTCGGTTCTGTTGCATTTTCTATCTACAAAGCATCCCTACACATCCTTAAAGTAAAGCAAGTTACATTGTACTGAAGCATAACAGCAAGAAACACAGTTGAGCGTCTGAGGAAAAGCAAGGTTGCCATCTCTTCTACATGGTTTGGAACAATTCATAGTGATGAGAGTGTGACACAGACTGCTCTGGCTGCCACCAGTCATCCGTGATTATGGTGTCCGTGCATCAGCTGTCACATTTTGCCACCTTAAATTGAAAGGCCACTAAAAGGTTGGACTGGGTGACCTCCTGAGGTTACATCTGACCTAAATTCCCCTATGAGCATATGATTGTTGCTGCCTGACACTTACTGTGACAGAAGTGAAACATCTGCTCTCCATCAGCTGCTGCTTACCTGCCAGTCCGTGTTCATGAATTTTACACCTCAAACAAAAGTACCCAAGTTCTTACTTGCATCTGGATTATGACAGCTGTTAGGAAGTCTTAAGCTTAAATAAATGTAAATGTATAAGACATTGTATGTGACTGTAAAGGCTCCACATTAAATTACCCTTAATCTGTAGTTTATGGGTAGACAGGCTATGAAAAAGACTTGTATTTCAGCATGTTTGAAAATACACTCTGCATGTTTTCAGGTACTTGTGTGCACAGAAAAACCGACACCAGGCTGTGTGGAGCTTTGGGATTCTTCAAGAGGCCATTAGGTGGCACTCCTTGTCCTTCAGGATCACTTTTTTCCTCCTCTCCTACCTGTACAGTGAAAAGAACAGAAAGTGCAGACTTAACAGCCTCGTGTTTCACCTGCACCTGCACTCCAGGCTGAAGATGGATCAGCAGGAACCCCCGACTGGACCATAAAACAAGTTAAAGAGGAGGAATGGGGAGGTGTAGGGCGAGTTCTGCAACTAGCTGAGAGCTGAGAAGTAGAAATTACGTCTGTCTTGGTTTTTTGTGAGTGTTTCTTTTAACTTTGCTGCAAGAGGGACTTGGAAGATGAGCCAGTAGCTCCTTTGTGCAGTGAATAACCCTGAAGGCATACTTTTGTGGTGTAAGTGTACTGCACCATTTGCATCCATTGCAGTGAAAAATCTGATTTTCTGTTACCACTTGTCATCAGCCCAGCTCCTCAGGAAAGTCAGGATGGAGTGGTAGGAAGTCAGAAGGGTTTATAACACACAAAACTTGTCTCTGGCTCCTTGGCTAAGCTGTGGGCCTGGAGGGGTGTGACAGGCTGAGGGGAGGGTACTGTGCTGTAGGTGTGAAAGCTAAAAAAGGGAGACAGCCATGGCCTTAATCTCTCTGTTCCCTTTTAGCTTCTGCCAGGCCAGGCTGCTTTAAGACTAGATTAAGTTTCTAAGAAGGTGCAGCAGCTTGGCCTGAATAGCTCACCCTGTCGCTGTCTCAACCATCCCCTATCTTTCTCATAATTTCATCACTTTTTTGTCCTGATAAGTCTTAGACCTGACATTTCATAAACTGCATAACCAAGAGCATTTGAAGGAGCAAGAACCAACAAGCCAAATAGTTGGCTACCCCATTGCTTGATTTAGAAGCAGTAAACACTTTATTTTTCTTTAAATGACACCAATCTCTGGACTATTAATTTGTGTGTTCACTGCAAGTAACTTCTCTTTAGAGGTGTTACTAATCGCACAAAGTCTGGGGTAAAAATGCGGACTAGTAAAGTTCCAGTACGGTACCTTACCTACAAGAATATAGTTCAGTTGGGGATTTTAATTCCTCTAGTAGCTTCATTCAGCAACTTACTGATGGGGGAACAGCCAAGGGACCTCTCTGCTTTTGCTCCAGTTCCTCCCCCCTGCTTCGCTTCCCTGCCTTGACCTTCCTACTGACCACCCTGCTCCCTTCTCAGAAGCATCCCTGTAATTACCTGCTTTCTTCCCAGAAGGATCCATTCGGTGGGTTTGTTGCCACCCATTTGTGAGCAGATTTTGATTCACCAGGAGGGTGAGGGTTGTGTTTTGAGAGAGGCACAAAGCAAAAAACCTGTGCAAATCATTTGCTTGGAGGGTGCCCACCTGCAGATGCCGGTGCAGTCTCTGCAGCACTTGCCTGCAGCCGGTGCAGGGTGGGATGCAGCACCCACACCTGGCTTGAGGAAGCCCTGGCTCTTTTGTTCAGCTCAAGGGCAGCACTTCTCAGAAGCAAGAAATAATTTGACCAGGGCAAGGTGTTTTTTATGTCACTGACTTTGGAGCGCAATGTACCAAGTCCAATAGTTTTGGCCTGTCTAATGCGTAACCCAGCACACACTTGCTATTTTACAGGCATTACTTCCAGGGCTTTGTAGGGTCGTGCTATTTATAGTGCACAGCACATCTCACACCAGCTGTTTTTCAACAACAGCAAGGCAAACTCCTTACTGTGTGATGGGACCACACAACTTGGCATGGGCTGCTCCAGATAACATAGCCATGGAGGATATGGTACAAATTCTGGGCTGTTCTGGCAGATGGCAAATGTGAACGTATCTGAAAAGTTGTCCTGAGGATAAAACACCCCAGGGGCTTCAGAGAGGGTGGCACCTCTACCAGGCGGGGTATGGAAAGCTGTGAGTAGGAGACTTCAGTTTCCAGTCTGCTGTCTTCTGCAGGATGTATCATTAAGAGTTATTTGGATCAGTCTGTAGCTTTGCATTTAGCAATATCTATATAGGAAATTTAATTAAAACATAAGAAACAACTTTATTGCAGTGAGGGTGGTTGAACACAGGAGCAGTTTGCCTGGAGAGGTTGTGGAGTTTCCATCCTTGAAGATGCTCAGACTCCAACTGGACATCATTCTGGGCAGCCACCTCTGGGTGACCCTGCTGAGGGCAAAGGGCTGGACCAGACCATCTCCTGGAGCCCCTTCTACCTCTGCAGGCCTGGGTTTCTGCATAACACCATGAGCATTCAGGACAGAGTGAAATTGCAGCTGAAGGCAGTTAAGATCCATCTGCTTGCCCTTGTGCTGACACAGCCCAGGAGTGCTCACTTCACCTCCAACCATCAGTTTATTTCCAGCTGCACATTTCTTCCTCTCCTTGAAGAGTTCAGAATGGGCAGCTCTCATCACTGCCACTACCCAAGCTGTGTCTGAGAGGGACAAGTCCCCCATCCCATGCATGAAAGACTGGGGAACATCAGGCAGGAGCTGGGCATGTGCCATGACACAGACAGGTACGAGGAAGCTCTGCCCTGCCAAGCCAGGCAGACAAGCAGGTAGCTCCTCACTGCTTCTCACGGCCTGCCCTGGAAAGGCAGGTTTTAATTGCTGCTTCTTGGCCAAGCCACACAGCAGGGGAGGTCAGGATTATCAGCCCTGCAGATGACGTGAATTAAAGCTGAGATGTAATTAACTTTGAATGTACCTATAGGAGATTTAGAAAGCAGGAAAAGCATCTGATGACAGGAAACAGGAGGTATTTCAGGCGCTGCAAAACCCCCAAAGACTATTTAAGCTAGCTGGCAACATTTCCCAGGCAATTTGGTGGAGTTAAGAGGACACCACCCAGGATGTTTTACCGCTAACATGTGGGCTGACGCTTGGGTCTTGAAATGCAGTTTAGTCGAAGCAGCTACACATCCCAAGTGGCAAGCAATGCCATGACGTTGGAGCTTTTTGCAAGGTGTTACAGACGTGAGCATTCCCTGAAGGAACAAGAAGACCTGAAGTTGGAGGGAAACACCTGAAGTTGCCTTAATGGAGTATTCCTCATAATCCCCTTACAGGCTCCAGAAACGTTACTTTCCCTCTGGATCTTCTGCAGTGGAGTGCTTGCACACTAAATTAATGCTTTGCACCCTTAGCAGTGCAGGCACTGAACCACACATAGGTCAGTCTGTGCCCACTCTGCAGCCAGTACTGAGGGATACGCTGCCTTAACTTCTGCAGGAAGGTCTGCTGTTGGGCGAGCATCCTCACTCTGTTTTGGGATGTTACATGATGGGTTGATGCCAGCCCCAAGTGTATTTTCACATGTGGCTGTGGATTTGTGTTGAAGCAACACCGTTTTCAGGAGACTGACAAGCAGATGTCCTGTTTGTAAATCCTGCACCAGTTTCTTGTCTCCTTGTATCTCTCTATTTCCTTTCTTCAACAGAAAGTCTACCCAAGCTTGGTGTGAATCACAGAATCACAGAATGGGTGGGGCTGAAAGGGACCTCTGGAGATCATCTGGTCCAACCCACCTGCTAAAGCAGGTTCACCCAGAGCAGATCACACAGGAATGTGTCCAGGTGAGTCTTGAATGTCTCCAGAGAAGGAGACTCCACAGCCTCTCTGGGCAACCTGTTCCAGTGCTCTGGCACCCTCAAAGTAAAGAAGTTTTTCCTCATATTCAGACAGAACCTCCTGCAAGTCTCCTGTGCTTCAGTCTGTGCCCATTGCCCCTCACCCTATCGTTGGGCATCACTGAAAGGAGTCTGGTCCCATCCTCTTGACATCGTCCCTGGACAGACACAGCTCTCTCAGTCTCTCCTCATAAGAAAGGTGGTCTAGGCCCCTAATCATCTTCGTAGCCCGCCGCTGGAGTCCCTCCAGTAATTCCTTATCCTTCTTAAACTGGGGGGCCCAGAACTGGACACAGTGCTCCAGATGCAACCTCACCAGGGCAGAGTAGAGGGGGAGGAGAACCTCCCTCGACCTGCTGGCTGAAACTGCTCCTGGGTGATGCTAGCATGATTAGATACACTGAATTCAGTGCTGGCCAAAGGGTATGTCCCATGAACTGTCACAGTTCAGCTGTTTCATGTAACATCCTGCCACCTCTGCCAAAAGATGAGGAGCCCCCTCAGCAATTCAAGATTATTTTGTGTCCCTGACACAGCCAGCAGCCTGCCACACTGAGCTTCTGTCAAGCAGCACCAACTCAGGGCAGGTAGAAGCAGCAGCCAGAGGCTGCAGTGCTGGCTACAACTTGGCCACCACTCCTCTCTCAGCATGTTTTGCAACTCTCAGCCAAGGGCTTAGGTAGCACCTGACCACTCAGAAGGGCAGGCACCAGGCTGCTGCCAGCTTTCATCTCAGAGGAAAAACCCCAAACATTTTTCTCAGCCAAGCATTTTATAATTTAATCCACCACCCAAACAAGGGGTGCGGCACAAAAGCCGGCGGCTCGGCTGACACATGGGCCAGCACTTGGGGAGCCAACACAGCCTGGAAGGATGTGACAGTGCTGGGCTGGCGAGGGGGCAGAGGAGAAGCCCCCGTGCATGTGTGGGAGCAGAAGTGGAAAGGGAGGGTGCGGAGGACATAGTAAGCAGAGCTGTTGGGCTCTGTGCACTCTCGCCTGGGGAAAATAGAGCAAATTTGCAAACCTACTGTAAGCACTGGGGGTGTAACCAACCGTCTCCCACTTGCACTGCTCCTTCGTCTCTGTTCCATGGATGTTTAGTCATAGATAAAGCTGCCTCAAAGTATCTAAACAAGAGCTTGCACCATCGTAATCAACAAAAACCCCCCACCTTCCAACCAAAACACACGTCCTTCGATTGGTACAGGTTAAAATAACTTTTGTTTGTGCAGCGCATCCTCCACCTAAAATAAAGCGCTTTGTCCCATCTGTCGTCCCTAGGACACTGAGAACACGTTGTTCTCGTACGGGGAGGCTGTGTCCCGGTGAGGACACCAGGGGGACCCAGTTCCCCGCCCTGGCTCCAGCTGTCCCCGGGAGCAGGTTCCCGAAGCGCCTCTTGGCGCAACCCCCCGCACCCGGCCCGGCTTCCTGGGCTGGTACCAGCCTCCTTTTTACCGCAAAATACATGCCCTCCCTGCCTATGTCGTTGCATAACATTGCATGGTTATGAAATTGCAGCAAGGTTTAACTATATACAGTTGCTTCCTACTTGCGCTATTTTAAACAAAATGTTTTTTTAAAAAAACAAAAACCAACAGCAACAACCAAAAAAAAACCCCAACAAACTACAATGTTCTCATACCATGGGTGGGGAAAAGTAAAAGTAATCAAGGTAGTTTAGAAATTGCTACCTACATGTCATGAGACTTTTACATATAGCAGAAATGTAGGACCAAAGAGACCTAATTTACTACAGGTTTTGCTTATTCATTAAAATACAGCTGCAGAACACGTGCCCAGCGCCCTATTACTCAGTGTTGTGTTGTGGCTGGGGAAGGGGAAATGAAGGGAAAATAAATATGCCCAATGTGACAGCTCAAATCTTGCTCTTCGCTATCAGGAACACCATCAACTGGACTCTAATCTCAAAAAAACAGATCTGGTTATTA
This sequence comes from Columba livia, assembly GCF_036013475.1. Lineage (NCBI taxonomy): Eukaryota > Metazoa > Chordata > Aves > Columbiformes > Columbidae > Columba > Columba livia. The sequence continues at coordinate 77,242,845 of NC_088604.1, forward strand.
CCCATGTCCCCAATTCCCTTTGCCAAACGTTAGTGGTGTCTGCAATCACCTTTTCCTTAGAGAAATATTTTCTCTTCTATGTCCAAAGATGATGCCAAGTCCTTAAATAACAACAGTTCTGAAGTATTTTTCTGTTCCGTTAACCCAAGGTACTGCACTCACCAACAGCTAAGACCGCACTTTTCAAGTTCAGGGGTAGTGGTGTTTAGTTTATTGCTGGTTAGGGCGTGTGGCTTTGTTTTTGGTTTTGGTGTTTTGTTTTGGGTTTTTTTTGACACATTCCCATGTTCATTGTACGGAAAAAGTTCTCAGGATTGCAAGAGCAATTAAACAGGTTACAAAATTCTAGTTTCCTTATATTTCTTAGAGCTGATACTTTTACTGCTTGGCTTTTTGTTCAACCCTTGCCTTCTTTAGGTAGTGAAATACTAGGTCACAAGACAATAGAATTATTCAGGCAGTAGGCTTTCTGTTTGTGAGCAGGAGTCAAATCTCTGCATTTTGGCTATTCTGGATTCATCTTTTATTTAAAAGCAAAAATAAAATTGAACCACAGCAGCTCTTGAAACAAACCCAGGAGAGGAACTGGTTCCACCCTGGTAAACCACGCTGACACACAGGCCCACAAGGAGCTCTGGATCCACATGGTGAATATTCAGAGATGAATTTTACTTGCCATCCCCAACTACATTTGAAAAAGAACAGGTTTCCAGTTTAGACACTGCCCCGAAGCAGCAAGTCAGCTGTGTGTGATGCCGGTATGTTGTTAGTCCATCTGTGCATTTTACATCCCTCCCCACTCAGATGCAAGGCATGTCCTGCAAACTTTTAGCCATGTGAAGATGCTGGTGCTGCACTTATAGGCTGAGCTGGACATTTATTATCATGTTATATACAAAGTAGTAAATTGTCCAGAAGAGCCCATAAACTATTACCAATAAACTTAATAATAGGAAATTTAATCCTGAGCTGCACATTTAGTAAGAGAGGGAAAAATCCCCCAAGTCCAACAGCTTACATCTGGAGGACACAAGGAAATCAACTTCTTGTTCAAACAAAAAGTTCCAGACCTTTTAATTTTCAGAGATAAAAAATATGCTATTTTACAACACGCATCCATGAAGTGAAAGGTGAACGGGACACATCAACAACTGTCTTGTGTGAGGCCAACCCAGTGTGTATTCTTTCTCCTCACGCTTCATGTTCCTCTCTAAAGTCAACACCTATAGCGTATTTTCCCTATACTCATCCCACACGTGTTTAGTCTTGGGTCTCATCCATCGGTCTCTTCCTATTCTACTTGACCATTTCTATTCAACTCATCCCTTCCTCCTTGTCATGCTGAGGCCTTGAGTCTATCCCCAGTGGGCTGGTGATTTGCATCTCATCTGCTCCTTCCACTTTTAGAGCAAACTCTTAGTACCTGGCTCATCTATTTGGGAGCTACGGGGTTTTTTTTATTCTTTCAGGAAAGGGATAAATGTACTGTATATTCACTCAACTTCAAAGCTATGGGGAAAAGCTTGATGGAACTGAGTGAGTGGTAGCAAAAGTCAACAGAGCAAATTCTCTGGAGCTGGTTTTGTCTGGCAGGACAGAGGACCTTCAACCTGCTTCTGTCAGCTGCTATCCACCCCCGCCAGACAGGGTCAGGCAACTCAGATTCAGCAGACGCTGCTCCAGAGTGAACAGAGCTCCTGCAGTGGTGTAACAGCACAAACAGGCTTCAAGGCATTTGCAGTACTTATATTCAAGCTTTACTTTACATCTGCAAAAAAGGTAAGTGAGTATTTTATATGAAAGGTGACTCTGGGAGACTCGAGTTCCTGCAGATCCATACCCACCCATCCCCCCCCAAAAAGCAGATGAAATCCAAATCCAATTAAGTCCCATGAATTTCTTCAAAGTCATTGCTGTTCAGTACTCAAATTCCCACTATGTATTTGCAAGTGCATGCAGCTGTCTGGATATCTGCATGCCTGCAGGCAAGGTGCACAGGCTAGACTTTCCAACAGACTTCCAGGGCTTTTGAGACTCAAAGTTCGCTATTGTAATTCAGTAGCCTCCCCTCTTCATATAAGAATTCCACAGGCACAAAAACCATAGAATGATGTGGGTTGGAAGGGACCTTAAAGATCATGTAGTTCCAACTCCCCTGTCATGGCCAGGGACACCTTCCACTAGAACAGGTTGCTCAAAGCCTCATCCAGCCCGGCCTTGAACACTGCCAGGGATGGGGCATCCACAGCTTCTCTGGGCAGCCTGTTCCAGTGCCTCGCCAACCTTGGGGTGAAGAACTTCTTCCTCATATCTAATCTAAGTCTGCCCTCTTTCAGTTTAAAAGTTGCCCTTTGTCCTATCACTACACACCCTTGTAAAAAGTCCCTCTCCAGCTTTCTTGTAGAGCCCCGTTAAGTACTGAAAAGCTGCTATAAGGTCTCCTTGGGGCCTTCTCTTCTCCAGGCTGAACCCCAACTCTCTCAGTCTGTCTTCACAGGAGAGGAGCTCCAGCCCCCTGATCATCTTCGTGCCCCTCCTCTGGACTCACTCCAACAGGTCCATATCCTCATGTTGGAGGCCCCAGAGCTGGATGCAGTGCAGTACTCCAGGTGGGGTTTGATGAGAAGTGGAGGAGAACAGTAATTTCCAGACTGATTGCACTGATCAGCATGGCTTAGAGATGGGATCATTTCACCACTGACTTTCAAGTGGTCAGCACAGCCAGATGTTTTATGTAAGATACAGGTTGTCAGCTAGCTTCCTCTCAGACTTGCAAGAGTCGTTTATTTGAGAAACACTCAAGAGAAACTTCATTTTTCCCTGGTGCAGTGTTTGACTTTACTAAGCAAAACCACCCCCCTGCATATTGTGCTCAGTAATATGATTAAAAAAAAACCAAACAGGTTTACATAGAATAGTTGCAAGTGCTGGACAGGCTTCTTCCTTGTTCAATGTAAAACAAAGATAAGAAAAACTGTATTTCAAGAGAACATGTAAGAAGTTACACAGCACCCAAGCATGGAAAATGCCTCAAAGCACTTTGAGATGAGCTCAGTAGTGCTACACTTGTATTTCAGCCTAACACAGGGACAAGAACCATCACCTTACAGCACAACTGAACACAGCGGTTACCCAAGTGCCATGAAAGGTGCCCTAAGGCTGGCAGACTCATCCTGAACCAGCACCAGGCAGACAAGCACACACAGGTGGGCTTCACAAGAGTTACAGCCATGGCAGAAGCACAGCCAGACAGATGTTTATTTGATTACCGTACACTCATTACGAAGCTCATCAAAAAGCTTAGGGAAATTGTGTGGCATCTCATATGGGTTGGCATCTGTAGACATTCTTCTGCCATCTTCAAAGGGCTCATAATTTATTTGGAGCCATGTAAACCTAAAGAGCTTCCACTAAACCTTTACAATCCTGTTTGAAAAGGACTTTGGATTTGCAACTCGCATACCTGTCAGAAAGTGGCGAAAAAACTAGAGCTGCCTCTGTGTCTGTCATCACTTTCTGGTCAGCATAAACTTGGTCCTGTTTCCGAGGGAGAAAATCATCATGAAAATTATCACCACACCCAGGTAACCATAGGCAGTCTTAAAAAAAAAAGCCAACAAACAAACCAACCAACCCCTGATTCTTCTCCAGAGCAGAAATAGCTCTGATTTAAAATATACAAGAAAAATAAAATAAACCACAAAAGAGAACAAAACTCCTCTCCCCACCCCACTCTCCTTTCTCCCTCAAATCCACATGCCTCCTTTATCAGGGGGCATTTATAAATTACTTGCTATGGAGTAGTTTTACAAGTTACAAAGATCACAAATAACCACATAGTTTTCAAGAACCTTTATACATCATCTTTTTTTAATTAGATTAGCTTTACAAGCAACTTGAGAGCTCTTTCATAATGAAACACTGCTTTTCAAATTACACAACTTTATAGGCAACCTGTAAATGAATCCTGAATTTCTTTGCCTGCTATAGATAAAGGTCTCATATTTTACAGCTGGCTAACATCATGAATAAAAATAGCATTATGAAGCTTTATCTTTAACCAGGACTAGACACATACAGATCATAAGACAGTTTAAAAAATAGTTTTAAAACAAGGACCTGCTTGGTGATGCTCAAGACTGAATATTCAACCGACATGAAATGAACAGTTTAGTCTAAAGGACATTGAAGAAATGGCTGACCTGATTTGTTGACTCTATTGTAATGACTTACATGGAGTGAAAAATTAAGCACTTTTTAAACCTGTCTGGCAAGCACAAACCTACAGTGTGATGAGAATTTGATACGCCCCGTGTAACTGCAGAAGTTTGAATTACAGAGGGACTGAAATGAGTTTAAAGGCTTATGCTTACATTTCGAAAACAAAACCAACCAAACCTCTGTTAAGGTAGTACTAAAGAAGGTGAAGTAGAAGAGGTGGCTTTTTTGCTTGTTTCATCGGTAGCCTAAATGCACTGCAGACCAGACAGTAATGACGATTTGCACTCCTTGGCCAGGCTGGCAGAGGCACTTACAGTAAAGGTATCCTGTCTGTTTGTCTGGGAAGAAAGTAGGAAAGAGGAAGAGAACTGCAAAGGGCAAGAACTTACTAAACAAAAGGAAAAGCGAAATCAAAACAAAACCGGGATTTCTGTTGGTTCTCCTAAATGATACACCAATACTGAATTTTTTCCCCTTTCTGTCAGTTTGTTACTAAACAATTAGCTTTTTCATGTTTTACATGAACAATAGTAATCTTTTTAATAAAAAATTACTGAGCTTTCCATAGAAAAGGTCTCTAATTGAATACAAACTATACAGATGCTAAAATTGTCACAGGTTGTAATATATACAGAAATATTTCTGTACACTCACATTGTTTTGGCTAAGTAAGGAAATAAGGGACAGATAGAAAACTGCAGTGGGTAAGTTGATCAACCCCCAAACTCCTGTAAATATGAATGCTGTCCTTTATAGGTTTGTTTTCTCAAGCTTTTAAAGCTCAGGAAAATAAAAATTAAAAAAATAAAAAAGAAGAAGAAAATAATCAGTGTCCTAAACATCAGTTTCTTAAAAATAAGAATATCAAAGTTTCTGCATGTATCACTTTTATCCTGTGATGTCCCCTCTCCTTGATAATATGAAAACAATGTAAAAGAAAATAAAGCTTTTCTTACTCAATATATACCTCAGTATTGACCAAAGGGCAGTGCCTCTTTTGGGGAAATCCTTCAGCACAGTGAAAACCTAAAGATGTATTGCACAAGGAGCCTACAGTGATGCACTTCAGCTTCAGTGTGCCGACCATCTCCTTGATACTATATAATAGATCAAGGTGTCAACTTACAGGCCGTATGGGACACCAACACTTGAAAAGGAAATAAAAAAAAGTAAATTTTACATATTCTATTAACTTATATACAAAGGAAAAGGGGGTGGCAAGTATTCTTTAGAAAAGGGAGAAAGCTCAAAATTTTCTGTCAAGTACATAAGGAGGTTCTGGGTACCTCTAATAGCCTAGGAAAGCCCTTGTATATTCTTGTAACTTGATGGTATTCACCAGGTCCCCAAAGCCAATGACAGCAACCGATAGTGTCAAATTCACTTAGTGCCAGTCACTTAAAAAAAAAAAGAAAAAAATAAACCAAAAAAAAAAAACAAAGAAGAGACAAACTTCCCCTCTGTGGATTCAACACAAAACCACAAACTGAATGTTACTAATAGCAAGATACTGATTTGCTTCTGTTAATAAGGTTCAAGAGGACATAGTAAAAAAAACAGTACAGCAGCAATCTTTAAAAGTTAAGATTAGTGTGAGATATGATATAAAACAATCAGGTTTTTAGCTGGTAATTAAAGTGCTCCTTTTATGACTTAAGGTGTAAAGAAAATTAAAGTGATTATCAGTTACTGGCAACCCTTACATTAAATTAGGTCTTTCATGGCAGAGGAGAACAGTATGAACGGTTTTACAAAAATAGATCCATGTTATTTTGGAGAATACTGTAAATTTTTTTCTTTTTTTTTTTTTTTTTCAGTTTTTCTTTTTTTTTAAGACTCAATTTTGATAAACTGTACCTGGTCATACAAAAATTACCCAAAATTCAAACTTTTACCATATAAAAAAAGGGAGAGATGAATTGGATTCAGCTGGATGGCAGGTCTGGCAAAATATAAGGATGGACAAATTCTATGTAGGGCACTTATGTCCAGATGCATATGTTGTTTCTTACTGATTGCTTATCTTCTTCACATAAGCAGTCACAGGCCTGGAGTCACAATCACATAGTACGATGCTTCAGCAGTCAAAGAATCTTCTATTTGATGCAACATTGAAACACTGCTTCTTTATTAAAATGTTGGTTTGTTGTTGATTTTCCTTTATCTTGTTATTCACATTCAAAAGTTAATAGATAGCATCAAGATTTATCAGGGAGAATAGCCAAGGGGAGTTGCTAAATCAAAGGCTTATAAAACGTCTTTCCCAACTGAGTCAGAAGGTTTATTAAGTTCAACCCTCACACCTTTTTCACCTGCAGAAATACAAAAAGGAAATTATTATTTTTCAGCATTTATCAAAGTATAGTCTATAGAATCGCTACATCACTTTCCAGATTACTTTTAAGAGAGTACTTTGAAGACTGCCTAGCACATACGACCTAGCAAGATACATATTTTTGTACACGTGTTCTGTAAAGTTAATGAGCCATGGTTAGTCATGATCTCTAAAAACAGGCGTTTACTTTGCTGCCCAAGTAGAAAACTGGGTACTTCACATATGTACAGTTTTGAAATTCATCATTTGAGCCTTTACATGCAAAGGTAAGCTTTAAGAATGGCCAGTTAAGAATCTGACCGTATTGTCCATTATTCTGGACCAGAATATCCAGAGGTTCTTGGTATTTACCTTTGTAAAAAAAACTGAGGGATTTTTAAAATGGAACATTCAATTTGACTTGCTGCTAAGAAATACACCAAGCTCACACCTCTTCTGCACTTCTCTCTGAAAACTGACCTTCAGATACCCCCACACAAGTTTGACTATTAACACTTCAGACACAGTAACCCATATTCAGGAAATACTCACACATATTCTGCATAGTTTTAGTTAGACTGACATTAAGCCAAAATGAACAGTGTTCTATTTCTGACATTTTATTCTATAATTTCATATTTTGGTATCAATGGAAAATAAAGAGCATCTTGCACAACTCTTGCTGTAGATACAGAGCAAAGGTGGCAGTTCTAACTGCAAATGAATCTGGACTCACAACAATATGATAACATAAATCAATTACAGGGCAAACCGATACCAAAATCCTTCCAACCCAGCCTTTGTTCCTCAAGTGCCTGCAGTTTAGGATGACCCTGGAGAAGGAGGGGAGTCAGAGGGACCACAAGCCCACCCTAAACACTTCCCTCCCAAAGCTGCATGGAGACAACCAGAACAGCTCTGATCCAGCAAGGCTGGCTCCAGGAGCTGCCCGGCTTACAGACAGACACACAGACAGGCTTCCTGCAGAGGCCAGCTGGGCGTTATCCAGCGTTCCTGCCCACCTGGGAAGTCACCGAGCAGCAGGACAGCCTGCCCGGCCAGAGCTCAAGGGCTCCCTGTGAGTCAGGCAGGAGCTACATTGCTCTTATCGCTCCCAAAATGCACAGTTATCAGCTGCACCAAGGCATACTCAGCCAAACTGCCGCTTTTGCAGCTGCTAATTAGCTCTGGGGCTACTTATGACCTTTGGATGCCTAATAGCTATGAGTGGAAACTTCATTTGAAATTATTGGCACACGTCTTCAGCATCATCAGTTTCAGAGCTCGTTAAGAAACTCTGGAGAAACTGGCTCTGTGCATGCATGCTCTTCTCGTACACCTGATTTTGGTTTAAACTACTGTAAAAAACACAAAATCATGATGGCAGTTAAAAGCATGACAGAAGTCCTAGGCCATTTCTCCTTATAATGCTAATTTGAACAGGAAAATTAGATCAACTTCCTCTTGAGGGAGAAGCCAGAAAAGGAAAACAGATGCTAGATATGTGGAATTGGAAATTGAGGAAGTAACTCCATTCTTTGATTTCAGATTTTAATTTTAGGCTTTTGTTTTTCCAGTATAGAGACTGTAGTCAAGTTAAGTTGTATTCACTTGTCGAATCACTATATTCAACCAAAACTATTTCCAGGGCTCTCCGTTCTGCAGTGCCTCACAGTCTCTGGTGTACTTATTCTCCACCCCTACTAGGGAGACAAAGACTAGGGAGAAGCTGCATCCCCCATATAGAAATACTGAGCCGTCTCAGAGGAAGCGTGAGCAGGACAAGGCTCTGACCTGGATTTCCCAAGTCACTGCCCAGCAGCTCAACTACTGGGTCACCTTCCCTGTAAAATCTGACTCTCTCCCCCTTTTTGTGCACAGGGTGGGCCAAGGACATGAGGCTGGACTACGGAGCTATTCTTCAAAAAAAAAAAAAAAAAAAAAAAAAAAAAAAAATATATATATATATATATATATATATATATATATACACACAGTAGACATTAAAAGGAAATTACCTGTTAGATATTTTACTTTAGCTCGTGCTCTTTCATCTGCATCAAAATACCACACTGTTATTGCGTACCTAAGGAAATAGATGGAAAAAGAACTCCTGAACTATGAAGAAAAAACAAAGCGAAGCACTTGACATAAAACACAACCTAAACGAAATTATACTTCTGCAGTCTGACAAAAGACTTAATAAAACACGAAGCAAACAGATTTGGTGCTTTTGGTTGGTTGGTTGGGTTTTTTTAATATTAGAAGGTATTGTCTGAACAGTCAGTGAAAGGGTGACACTGAGGTTCTAAGTTTATGCTTATTTGTCCTGATGAGTTCCTATTACGGTTCTTGTCCAGAACCTGTAATAATATAGTTTCTGTCCCTATCACCTAGCCCCGTGACCACATCTTTTACTGTACTCGGTCAAGTCCATCACTGAGTCACACTGCAAGAACCTCTCTTTTTGGACACTTGCCATACGGGAATTTTACTACCCCTTCTTATGCAGCTCCTCTGGTTTTCCACTGCCTGTGGCAGATTTAAATATGAAATGCCAGCTATTGAGAAAAGACTTTAAGGAGCTTTAGTAAACAGCATTTCATCCTTTGACTCTGCTTGGAGCACAAAGTGGGAGGGGACAGCAGTACAGCCTCCAGAAAGGCTGCAAGAGGATGCAGCTGATGGTAGTTTCAAGTTACTTCTTGCAAAGGTATGTGTGTTAACTCACAGTTCCAGTCAACCTTCAGTACTCTGGCCATCCAAACGTGTTGTGACAGGGGCAACAGGAAGTCTGGATCAATAACTCCAATGATTTACCTATTAACGCTCTCCGGAAATGCTACTCAAGACTGGGGGCAGTGAATGCAGGTACCTTCAGCATCACCCACTGCACTACACTGAGGGACAAAAGAGATATCAAGTTCCCCCTGTGACTCAGACTGTGACTCCCCAGAGAAGGGAAAGATTCGTGTATCAGCCGTCATTTTTGCCCCATGGCCCTCTCCCAGTTCCCTAACTAGAAACTGGTGGGGCTTGGTTTGAAGAAGACTATTTTCTAACAACTCCCTCCCAACAAGAGGTGACATAAAACTGAAGTACCTAGCCAATGTTCCAGCAACACCATAAGGTGCTGAGGACAAAGGGAAAGGAGGGGAACATAAAGCCATTACAGAGAAATAAGGAAAACAACACCCCTGGGCTAAGGTGGGGGCTGCTATGGCTCTGAGTGCTCCCACCCAGCTCTGCCAAGTACACGCCCAGAAACTTCTGGTGTTTCCAGTCCTTCCTATCCACCTAGGAGGATGTTGTCTCCAAAATATGAGAGCAGACATCAGTAAAAAACCCAGCAGCACAGCAGAAGCCTAATCGATCTAGAAAAGAACCTCTTATCATAGTGCAAGTGTACATGGAAACTGCACATGGAAAGACCTGGGATCATGTCATAACTCACAGCATCACTCATTTCTCATTAGGACTTGCTCATTTATTGATAATAGAGGCATCACACAATATAAAAATTCCATCAGTCCTACCTTGTAGCAAATGCTGGCTGTACTTCATGAGGGTTGCGGCGATCAGACCAGAAGAATAGCAGTCTATCGAATTTGGGTTCAATATCAGCGAATTGGGCTTTACCTTCTGGAAATATCCGAAGGATGCCTCCACTTACCTACAAATTAAATATTTAAAGCCAGTGCTTGAAAACAACATCACATTTGAAAATATTTAATAGATTTGGAACTGAAATAAAAGCCTTTAAGGGATACTACAGAAATTACGGATCTATGGCTTTTTCATTTTGCTTTCATTTAACAAAACCTTTTACACATTTTTCATGGGTAATTTCAGAATGTTTGCAAATATTGAACCTCCATTCATGTTGAAGTAAAAAACTGTGGTTTCAATTGGTTGTTTCTTAGCTGCATTACCTATTTGCAAAAAATAGACAAGACTGACAGATATTACACAGGTGGCTTAAAATATGCCAATACAGATGAGAGAAACATTCTCAATTAGGAGATTGTTTCATTTAACAACAGCACAAGTTTATGTCACATTTCTGTAATTATGATGAGGAAAGACCAGGAAACTTTAAACTGAAGATTGAATCTGTGTTGCTACTGGTCAATTTAGATCTCTTCCAGGCTTTGAAAAACAGCTGGACCTACCTATGCATGCCTACAAAACAGCACAAGTAGGTGAGGTTCATTATTTTTAAGTCACATTAACTTCTTCCTACTGATGGTATTGATGTTGTTAAAATCTAACTACAGATAGCCAACTTAGGCCTTCATGGAAAAGTGCAAATACTAACAAACTAAATGGACATAAATTGTTTTAATTGTGATCTTAATCAGTGGACAAGAAGTCACAATTTAGATCAATTTGTTCTCCTAAAGAACGTTTGAGCTGCTTTCTTTACTAAACAATATACTTGCTAATACATTAATTGTAACTTGAAATAGGTATCACAGGTAATGAAACACACTTGTTCCTAAATTAAATATCCAGCTAGTAAATTTTTCAGTTATTTTAAAAATGCAAATTGCTTGACTTCTACACTCTGATATGCATTCATTCTTTTCCAGGAGAAAAACTGTAAAGCAACTGAAAATGCCCCAAAGCTTCATTTTAAGATATTCAGTCCAACCAGTGCACTTATATGTGTAGATGCTATAACGGCAAAAAAGGCTAGTAACTTATTTTTTAACTGAAGGATCAAATTTGACATTTCAAAGAGCAAGGCAGAAACAGAAAGCTTCAAGTGCATCCATTTCTGACTCAGCTTTCCGATCTACCAGTTTTATGTGAGTATATTATAAGTGTCATTGTCTCATCCGGTTCTTGTAAGAAATGGACAGCACTCAAAAAAGGGAAAAGGGGAAATAAAATTAAACAAACAAACAAAACAAACAACAAAAAACAACAACAACAAAAAAACACAACAAACAAAGCCCCACACAACAAACAAACTCCCAGCTGCAACCTGCGTTATCCACCTCTGGTGCACCCAGTTCACAGAAACTTACTGCTTACATGCTCTTCCATATGCTACTTTCTATGTACAACAGAAATATCAGTAGTTTTTTCTTCTCCCCCCCCCCCATATTTAATGGGAATAAACTTCTCCATAGCTAACTGCTGCACATCAATCAAGGAATAAACAAAGCTATCTTTGCATTACTCTCTCATGCTTTCAATGCAGCCAGTTAGCTGCTTCCATTCTTCAAATCTACCAAATCCCACTGAATCACTACAAAAATCCTCATTAAAAAAATCACTTTATCATAGTCACCACATCTATGTAAAGTTTCAAGTCACTGGTAGTAATACTGTAGACCACTTAAACTCTGTTATAAATCCTCATCTATCCTACACCCTGTATTTACAATGGTACAAAGACTTGTGCTGCTTTGAACCATAACGCTTGCTTATTTTAAACTGCTCCCAAGCTACAGCATCTTTCTTTTTATAAGCATATCCATGTAAGTAAAGTAGTTACACAAACAGTAAACTCAACATTCAACGACAATATAAGGAGGAGCAACCTAATATCCATTATCTTTCAAATATTATTTACTCTTTGTGTACGTGTGGGTGCTTACCATACAAATAATGTACAACAAAACGCATAATTAGATATTTATGAAACCTGGATACTAGCAAATACTTACACGTATAATTAAGAAACATACATGAAAAACACGCAACTTTCCTTCAGTCTCACTGTCAAGGAGGTCTTGCTGGCATCATTCAAAACCTTGGAAAAAATGCCTCATCTCTATCTGCTCTTGCTAACAGCAGTATCAGGAGTGCAAAAAATACCCGCAGTTAACATATCGTAAGAACACAACTAGGGCAGAGAAGTACAGGAACAAAAATCTGTAGCAAACGTGAATTAGAAAGCATATGTAAAAAAGTTATAGAAAGAAACTATTGCATACCTTAGCATCCCAGTCTTTATTAAGATAATATATACACGTAACACATCTTCCATCTCCATTTGGGTTATCAACATGGCGCACGTATCCTGTTCCATTGCCTGGATAACAAGCCACCATAGCCTAGAGCCAAAGAATCAAACATAGTAATTAATTTTAACTGTGTGTACAGAAAAAATGTCTACATTTTATCTGTATTAATTCCTAAGTAATTCATACAATAGCAAAAAAAAAGTAAGTTAGAAATAACGGGAAAAGAATTTTTAATCTGTGTTTTCTTTCTAGTTAAAAACTAGTTTTGAATACAAACAGATGTCTACAAAGGCATGAAACACATTGAGAAGAACACTGTTAATTAAGGTGTGGAAGGTGGGGCTGCTCCCATGTTGTGACTAATCCTTCTGACTTCCCTCCGTTGAATGAAATAGGAGAGAGGAAAATGTCTTGTGTATAATTAAGTAACATGTGCTTCTCCTTGTGATAAGACTCCTTGTTTTCCAGACTCAAGTTCACAGACAGTTATCTTTTTATCTTTTTTTTTTTTCTCCTTGTGTTTCCAATTCTTCCTCAAAATGTAGTGTTAAACTTTATTTTTAGGAGACTTTTTAGACAAGACCATCAGCCCATCTTACTCAATCACACCAAGTGCATTCTTGGGCTTGTGTTTTGTCCTGTACGTAGGAGGTTTTTGAACTTTTGTTGAAACAAGCCTACACGTACAACAAAAACATCCTTTTTAGTCAAGAAGTGAGAAACTGAAAACAGACACCGAGCAGTAATCTGCAATAACCTTCTGACATCAAACGATTCCCAGTACAGTAGTATATTTAACTTCCCATGCTGCACTTAGCTCAGCTGACTTGAAAGCCCCCTGGAAGGTGGTTTAGTTTCTGAGCCTTCAGACATGCGGATGTGTGTGTGAAACAAACTGGCCACCTTGCTAAGGGATGGCCTGATTAGCCTGATTAGCTATCAGTTCCTGTGCCATGTTTGTTGCATGACACATCCCCATAACTTTATGCATTTGCTGGAAACAGTAATCATTTCAGGTTTTTGAAAGAGATCAGAACAAAGTTTCCCATGCCAAGTCATCCAGAGTACTCAGATGCCTGCAGTGATAATATCCTATCTGCAAGAAGTCATAACATTAAAATAAAAAGAGTTTCTACCAACAATCCAATATACTCCTAACCTCGATGAATGTTTGCTGTCTAAAAAAAAAAAAAAACACAACCTAAAAACCTTTAAGTGCCATAATTCCTGTCTACATTTAGCCCCACTAAGTGATAATTTAAGTCAGACCTCTGAATTGCAAACTCTTAAACCTCTCTTACATAAAACGTCAAAAATAATTTTCCCAATAAAGTGTTAACTGTGAAAATGTAACCCATCAGATTAACAGTACTTCAGATCAACTGATTCAGTGTATTTTTCTGGCTTTATACTGACAATTTTAACATTTTAAAAAGAGGGAAATAAGTTAACAAATAAGGCTTTACACAATTTTAATTACTTGCAAGAAACTGTGCTTTGAGCAGGCTGAGAAATAGTTTAAAGTACTTGCAGTTCAATCAGTAAAGTACTGTATATCACATATAAGCAGAATCGATTTCACTATAGCAGCAAACATTTTAAAATCTTTACTAAGGAAAGAAGCAATTTTTTGGTGGCTCCTTCTAGGAAGAAATCAGAACACAGTGTTTGACAAATAGCAGCACTGTGGTAATATAAAAAAAAAAAAACTAAAAATTAAGCCAAATTTCATTCACATGAGATGGAAGTGACTACACTGCATAAAAAGTAGTCAAAACTACAAAATTCAAATACCCTTGTAATTTTCAGATCAGACACTTCAGCTTCTCAATCCCTTTACTGTAATCATAGTGTAGTCATCATTACAGGTCTCACATTACTTGAGATATGTAATATGTAAACATAATGTGACCTAATATTTGGCAAAGTCATTACTTATCAGTTTTGCTGCAGGAAGATAAACCCACAAAAATCAAAACAGTGAGTTAAAGATACCAAATAATGTAACAAGGGTTCCGTAATTTCCTTTCTTACAGAAAAAAAAAAGGAACAAAAAAAGCAAAGCTGGGCTGGAAGAGGAAGATATTTGGTTTCCGCTGAAAGCCAACCCTCTTGGAAAAAAAAAAATCCAACGTACCACATAAACCCTATCGAGCTCTCATAGAGCCTGAACAGTGCTGAAACCAGATCCAGGTCCAATTCTGTAACAGCGTTGCTAATAAAGTTTCAATTTAATGGGTTTTGCTGAGAAGCATCATGCAAATTAAGCCCCGACATTATCTGTTGCTCAACATCTACGTGAAACAGCTACTAAAATTCATTCAGAAGGAAGAAAACACTGGTACCAAGTAGCTAGAGCAATGTCAGCTCTCACTGAAATCATGAGGAGTTAAGACGCAGATATTAAAAGGTCTTCGGGCACATAAATGACCTAAATATCTGTCACTGAGCCAAAAAAACGAGTGTTAGAAGTCCAGGAGAGCTCCCAAGTCTCTCTGGCCAATACTGAGCTTTTTCCAAGGGCACACTTGGTTGCTGTCTGTTCCTCAAAAAGATAATTTTACAGTCAGAGAAGCATAAATTTGCATCCTATTGCTATAGTTTCCTTTATAAGGTACTGAAATGGGTACTTGTTCTCTTTGCTGAAGGGAAATCAAGAAAGGAATCTTTAACGTCAACATTGCTGAAGAAGAAGGGGACCAGCAGCATTTTTGGAAAGTCTGGGGAAACACCAGTTGTCATAAACTTCATATAAAAAACAGCCACATGCAACATCAGAAGCATTTCATACAATCATTTGGGTCTAAAATACAGTCAGCGTTTAAAAAAAAAAAAAAGCCCTTGTTTTTGAGTTTAGAGTCTGAAAATTCTGCTATCACCAACTGCAAGAGACGAGAAACAGTTTTGCTGCGATAACTTATCTAATATGTATTTGTTACAACAGTAAGAATGACTCAGCCTTTAGCGGCAAATTGGAAAGCAAACAAATTTGCAAATCAGACAGTGTAGCATAATATACATTGCTTTTGCCAGTTAGTGTGACAATTCCCTCTCCCCAACTGAACTATGATAAGGAAAGTCACGAAACTTAACAGGACATGGGAAATATACTGCTTTGTGAAACAACACAAAGTGAGTTCGTGTCAAACTCATGTACTGCAAGATTATCCACATGGAAAGAACAAGAAAGTGACCCAGGTAAATAATGAAGTCACATACTTTTGATGTTGTTATAACCTTCTACAGTATAAATAAGCAAGCAAACACAAGTATGCCAACCAGAGAGAACATTTTAGGTTTGGAGCTTACCTTCCAAAAAAAAAAAAAAAAACAAAAAACAAAACCATCAACCAAAAACCCCCCCAACACTGTTACTGGCAGTCAAGAGAGCCAGGCACTTGAGACCAGAATGTCCAAGATTCCTTAACATTTTGGACTATGAACAATGAAGTTGTTAGCTCTCCAAAACAAAGAGCTACCTGTCTCATCAGTGCTCCCATAAAAGTAATCAATTCATTCAACTCAAGGCATTACTTGCATTTTCTTAATAGACAAGGAGGTCTCCCCTCTTGTGCTTCTTTGGCATGACAATTTTTAAGCATTCAGTAATCTTAATTTCTGCAAAGAATATATTTAAGTCACACACTGGATTTGTTCACCCACTGGATTTCTTTGCAAACACTTTTAATGTTAACCTTCTTTAACCCAACAGCATTCTCTTTCAGTCTGAGCACTCATGCCTAGCACATGAGCCCTGTCCTAAGATACCCTCTGGAATTCATGAGTAATTGAGAAAGCTTGAGAGTGCCCCAGCCACCCTGCAATCCACCCAACTTGTGTTTATCAAAACTAAGTACTCACACACTTAAGAAGCTGTCAATTGCTCATTCACATACGGATGCTGTACTTGCAAAATGTTTAATGCTGGAAAACTAACTCTAGGCCATCAGCCCAAACAAGCAACCGGAGAAGCCACAGATTTTTTGCTAAGCATGGACACCCTTAGCGTGCCAGCCACTACTCTAATTAACAAATAAATGCACAAAGGTAATATATTCTGAGTGAATAATCCATAGTCCATAACCATACTGTTTTCTTCACTATGTAAAGTGGGACCACCTAAAGACACTCAATCCTAGGAGGCACAGCACACCAGTGCAGCCGAAAATATGATTTCATATGGGAGCAGCCTTGACCTCCTTTCACAGAGAAGGAAGACAACCTCACCCATATACAAAAAAGAAAGACATGCAGGTTAAGACTGAAGGTTTTTCCTCCACCCTCTCCATTCCTCACACAGCTGGATACCTGCAAGTTTAGATATTGATCCTTAGGGGGAAAAAAAAAAATGAAGCAATAACAGCAAACTCAGAGGAAACAGGGAAAATACCAGTTACATGACAATGTAAAATTCCTCAGGATGGGGAAAAAAAATCCCAAACCCAAACCACAAACATAAAATGGAGAGAGGACATTTGTTCTGTCATATTTGTTAATGTAAAACAACTTTGTTTAGCTCAGATTAAAAAAAGCCGCATCAGTCAATGAGATGTCACTTTTGCTCTTTGCTGAAGGAACTGCAAATCTCAGTGAGCAAAACAAAATGTCTAAATGTGAGACCGATTACTTCCTATGAAAATTTATCAGATGCTTTTACAACGACTTCACTGGAAATCCTTGGCATGGCTCATCTGACAGACGATTCAAAGAAAGAGAAAAAAACCCCACACACAACACTGCAATGAAGAACCAAAGTAAAGAAAAAATAAATCTGACCCATCCCTATTTGGTCCATCTCTGATGTTCCAGTTCAAGAATTTGTTCATCCCTGACAAACAACAGTCCTGACAAAATACATTCCAGTTTAAGCACATCAGCAAGATTTCTGACAAGGTGTACAAAATAACAATCAAATTGAAGGAAAAAAGACTCTGTTGGTACTATCTTGTGTGAGCAGTGTCAAGATTACTGACTTAAACATGTTAACATGGTAAAACTTGGCCTGGATTTAAAACTCTTCTACAAATTCTTAATAAGCAGAGACAGAAACTTGCAACAGAAAGAAAATATCCACAGGGAGAAAGTCCTGTCATCCTTACCCCAAACACAGGAAGCCAAAAGAGGTAAGATAAACTCTTCGGGACACAGCTAATCCAAGTATTTCCATACTAACTTTCATCTGAGTAAAATTTCATGCTGATGTTCTCTAGGATCTAGTAAACAAGGCCAGAGCACCAACTTTTCACACAAGTCAACACTGTGAAACTAGACACACTGGAGGGAAATATCAGCCTCTGCAAAGACTCCCTCATTAAAAATCCATTACTTGCAATCACCATCAACTGGAGAACCTGTAAGAGGAAAGCAAACCTCTACTTGTGGGCTTAAAAATTAAACAATGCAGTAGCTCACATGTCCCCAAGAGAGAAGGAAAACCTGTAGTTTTGAGTTAGAAGCTAACATAAAGAATATTGCAGCAGCTTTGAATCATTTCTCTTTAAGCTCTCTCTCCTAAGTTACCTCTACAGCAATTAAATTTATCTATTAGCAAAGGAGTTTAAGCTATTATTTTCTGTTGTATTTTCCTCTGCAGATATGGTAAAACACCTAGCTTCAGATTAAAAACAACAACATCATCAACACCAAACAAAACCAAAAGAAACCTCACACCAACAAAACAACAAAAACCAACCACTACTTTAGATATCAGCTATTTGGGTCATCTTCTGGTAAGCAGAGTAAGATGCTCTTCTAGGAAAACACAACTGTAGGCAAGGACAACAAGCATGGGCCACCCCTCTCCTGTGGCTGCTGAAGGTAGCAGCACAAGTTTTAACAGGCAAGCAGGGTTGGAAAAGCTGCCAGCTCTTGAGCTGGCAAAGGGAAGGCAAACTGAACTGAAAACTGAGATGAAAAATGAACTCAGATAGGAAGGGACAGAGGAAAAACTGAGAGTTGACATAGATGCTTACACTATAAATAAAATCAGCATGTGGCTATGTACGCGGATTAGATCTTCCATGAGCTTCTAGGGAGTTTGGAAACTAATGGTAATCTGACCCAATGCAACAGTCGATACAAGATTTCTATTTGCTTTGACAGAATTGCATTTCATATGCATACAAAAATCAAGCAACAGATCATACCATCAAAAGTTTGGCACAACAGATTAATACTTCTACTACATTGCTTATTTCTAACTTGCCAATCATATGTTGATTTCTCAAACTGAAGTTCAGAGAAAGCTTTGCCAACCTAGCAGTTCAGCGGCAGGCTCTTCAAATTAACTCACTGCTTTACTCTGGTCTTCAGTTTTACATGATGTTTACCTGCTGACAACGTGCACTTCACACATCCTGATAAACTGACACAAATCAGAAGGCAGAACCTTTCATGCTGGTTCAGTGGCCATGTTCAGCCCAGCACTCCAGGGCCAGAAGATCCACATGGAGTTTCGATCCAAATGCCTTGAATATAACCAGGGTGCTGCTCAGCAAACAAGCTCAGGTATTGTTCATTGTAGCTACATAAAGTTTGGTACTCCCTCTTTACTGTTCAATTCTAATTGTGCTCAACAGCAAGATCACATGAAGTTGATTTCCCCAAGTATCATTCCTTTAATTCATGCACGCATACACGCTCTAAGAAATGACCATGAGCTCTTGAATTGCTGAAGAGATGTACATACAAGTTTGGATAATTCATCTGTTCTACACGGCACAGGAAAAAACCCAGCACTGCAATCGCTTATGGCTGATACTCAGGAAATCACTGCGAATGTGGGATGTTCTCACACTTTGATGAATGCATCTAATAAATAAAAACCTCATGTAGGACAGAAAAGCTCCCATGAAACTATCAAGCAAGAGCCATTAACCTAGGGGAGATGGTAGAGATTCTCCCTGTGGGGATGGAGACAGAAGGCACGTCTCCCACACTGAGGCTTTAACAAAGCCTTGAGGAAAGCTGGGCAATCTGGAGAAACACATCTCAAAAAGTGAGCTGATGAGTGACTGAAAACAGTGTTATAGACAGACATAACAGGAAGACCTAAAATACACTTCCTAACTCCCAGCTGATGTCCTGCAGCCCCCACTGCTACTAAACTGAGTTAACAACATTTAAACATTAATGAGGTTCTCTCTGCTCTCCTGTACCTGGGCTTGTAAAATTGGAAGTCTCAAATCTCCAAAGGCAAAGAGATCGCTGAGTCAGCTTACAAGCTTCAGGGGTAAAAATAAAAACTGTATCTTCCTTAATAGTTAACACACTGGCATTTTTCAGGCTGCAAGCCAAGTTAGGCAGGACATGTCTATTGTAAAAATTCTGCCAGTTTAACCAAAAGGTGCTGTTTTAAAACTGAACCAGTAAAACTGCAGTCCTTCAATCTTACAAAGGCCTAGCTTCCTTTAACTTAATCTAACTGCTTATTAGGAAAATAAAACTGGGTTAAAGTCTAAAGAAATATACAGAAAGTTATGCACTGGCTAACACAGGATATTAAAAAAAAAAGTAAAGTTCACCTGACATATCTCTGAAAATAAACGATGTGTTCAAGCATAAACCACCTGCACCCCCCTCCCCCCAAAAAAAAATTAATGAGCACATCCATGCTATGTTACTGCTTCAAAGCACTAACAGCTCCTCTAAACCTCAACATGACACCTTCTGATAGTTGTGATATCAAAGTCTACTACAAGCTTAAAAAAGAAAAAAAAGAAAAAAAAAAGGCAACGACCTAGAACAAACAAACAAATCCCCCCCCGCCCCGATATACCTAATCAAGGCTTCCCAAAGAAGGTAGATAAAAAACACTGTCACCAGGGGCAGAAAGTTCTCTCTCAAGTGCCTCAGAACAAACACAACACTTAGCTTCACAGCTGAGAAGGATTTAAAACATACTTCGATTTGTGCCAGCTTCCATCTGTCTACATTATGATTAAATAAGTTGACTAATGCACTTCAGATTCAAACAACCGTTGAAAAATGTAAAATGTGTTTGTAGAACTGGCTGCCCTCCACGAATAACTCCCCATTCCCTCCAAGAGAAGCAGCCTGGTGACTCAGTGTTTTGGCACTGTAAAAAAATTTGACAGAGAAGTAAGTCAATCGACACAAATTTTAAGAGTCTGTTTTTTATTTAACATCATAAATGCTTTGAAATGAATAATACCTTTTAGAAACCAAGTACTTTGAAACTTTTTTCCCCAGGATGGGGCAGAATGTTCTGCTCTCGCATGAGACTAGTCAACTTACTAGTTTCATAACTAATCATTCAGAAAGAGCACAAAGCAGCAACATCTTTAAGAACTAAAAATAACAAAACACTAAAATTACAACAGTGCACTAAAATAGTAAGAAGTTAAATCTCATTCAGCTACATAACTTAAAATATATTCTGACAGTAGTTTGTGCACACCAGATTTCCAGAGCCAGCCACATGACATCAGCAGACACACTGATGGATGACACAGGAAAAAGCACAGTTATCTATTTTAAGATCACTACATATGATCAGGGAATTTGTTTAGTTGTTGGAGACCTACTGGATAAACTGAACTTACATTACCTTCAAAATAAAGTATGCACATTAGCCCAAACTTCAAAACTGGAGACCTCTTATGCTGCTTAATACCAGGAGAGGGTGGGAGGAAGAAACCCTAAGGATGAAGGGTGGGCAAAGGGGGGTTGTTTCTTTTCTTTATTTTTAAACAAAATGTTACTGTAGTATCTGTGAAAGTAATGGCTGAGAGATTTGCCATTTAAAGAATATCATCCATCACCACTACCATTCTCCCCCCAAAAATACACATACTGGAGAAGCCTGGACCTTCTTCCCTATAGAAGATAAGAAACAGTGCATGATAGTTTTGCTAAATACTAGGAGAGATATATAGATAGATAGATAGATAGATAGACAAAAGGATGATTTTAGTTATTTCATTACTTACTTAAAAACTACAATTTTGTTTCAGCTTTAAGGCAAAAAATAACCACATAACTGAAATTTAGTTGGCAGGAAATATTTTTTTTTTTTATATATAAGAATGTTGTGAAACTGCATGGTAATAGGATTGCATGTTTAGTACTCTGGTTAGCCAGATACCTTAAGTACTTGTGTTTTTAAGTATTTTAAGCTTACTGCATCTAGATGAACATTTACTCAAGTGTCCAAGTTAAGGTCTCAGCTACTACCTCTAGATTTTTAACCACAGAAGGATTTACGACCATAAACAGCACACTGAGGAAAATGATTTTTAAAATAGTTTTTAATGGTATTTGCAAGCGGGCAAACATGATTCGGCATGCCTACAGCATTCCACACTTGACACCATACACTATAGCATTCACTCCTACTATTAAGAGTCCAGACAATTCTTTGAAATTATTTATAAATTAAAAAAACGAATAACTAGGCACTGAAATGCTAATAGATGAAGCGCTGCTTTAATTTATATTAATACTGCACAGAAGTCTGACTAAGGTTTAAAGCCAAATAGCAACAAACAGCCTGTAATACACTTTCAAGTCACCTACAATTTAAATTAAAAAAAATGCTGACTGTGCCCATACTGCTTTTTGAGGGCTTTCACATATAAACTGTCTCCATCCAAGCCCTTCTTTATAACCTCACCATTGCACTTTAATAGGGCCTCTCTCCCAGCTGGTATAAACAACGCTTGGGGTTTTTTTGGTTTTAACCAGATCACCCAGTGCATCCAGTTCCAATGTAAGCAGGCCATGCACAAATCCACTGGCTCCCACCAGCCCCTGGGGAAAGCCTTGAGGAAGAGCTGTGGCCACGCAGACCTAAAGGCTGGCCATCAACACCAGGAGCAAGACTGCTGACGCTGGCATGAGACTCAGAAAACGTGACTTCAAAACCCAAACCTCTGTCCATGTATGTCCCAGCAGAGCCAGCCACGTATTTCAGGTTAAGGACACATTCTGCTGTGTCGGCTTGCTGAAACTCCCGGAGGAGGGCGGCTCAGGAATGCAATGTATTTGCTCTAGGAGTACGTGGCCTTGTGAGCACAAGAAAGATCTGAATGTACCCAATACTGATTCCAGGCAGTGAGAAACACCTCAGGAAATTGCCCGTCCTCACCCAGCTGATGCAAAAGCCCCACAATCTTCTTAAACACCAATTCAACTGACTCTGCAACAAATTTATGCTCATGGCAGCAACAAGCTCATCTTTAGGTTAGGACCTCCTACATAGAACAGAACTAACTCCCTAGTGCTGCTCCAACAGGTCTTCTCCCACTCTCCCCGTTGGTCCCAACCACTCATGCTCCAAGAGACCAGTATGATGGAAAAAACAAATCACCCTCATGTCTTGGGAAAAAACATGCTCCATTACCTATCAATTGATTAAAAGTAACCCATCTGGTTTGTTTCAAGTCCATTTATACTTGGCATTAGGAAACTGCTATGAAAGCAACTAATCCAGGCAAAAAAGTTACCTACTTTCCTCCTTACCTCTGCTTCAATAACAAAAATTATATTTCATATATTCATCAAACTATTCACCCTTCCTAAAAGGCATGTAGGCTTCTCCACAGATCAGCCCTTTTCCGTGAACAACAACTAAAGAAAAACCTGTTGATGGTATCTGTCGAAGATCCTGTCAATCAACATTGCTATGACTGCCTGTAACTTGACAAGTGTTGTGGCTAGAAATAGGATGCTAATCTCAGAATCCAACTTTCCCACTCTAAAAATCAGAAGGTGGCAGAACCCAAACTCCACACAAAGCAATGACATAAGCAGAAAAGCCATAGTGTACAAAACCTGACAGAAGCAAGAAGAAAGCCTCTCTGAAACAATTTGTCACTGAGATTTTTTTTTCCTCTTTCAAGGCATTTAGAAGAGAACAGAACCAGGACCTCTCTCCCCAAATGCTCACACAGGAAGTAAGAAATCCTAACACTGGCTGGGTTAGCATGCATACTCTTAAACCTTCTTAAAAGCACCGCGTTTAGTAAAAAAGAAAGTATATTGCTCCACACACCCCCCAGACACGATGGATTTCAAGACAGGACACGCACAGCTCACTCTCTCATGTTTCTGTAGAAAGGTTTTTCTGTATGTCCCTAAAAATCAAATCAGCAGGAACTTTTCTGGTAAACAAAAGGACAGCTAGAGGTTTACAATCTACCATACCCACTGGGTAGAGATTGCAGGCATTAGCAATAGTAGCCTAGATCAGAGGTGTCATGTCAGACCACGAGGACTGTTCCACAGGACATACTTAGGTGCAACTTACATGCAAGATCTGCAGAGCTTAAGTTTTGTTTTTCAAAGCTTGTTCCCAGATTTAAGTTATGGCCAAAAACCCATAAAGATAAAATAAAAAAATACATGCGAAAACATAATTGATGAAAAACCATTTGCCTCAGTCTGCAAACACCCTGAAATAACCCAAGGACATAAAATCATAATCTTAAACAACAGCAGTGAAAATGACTAATGGATAGATGATATACAGTGAAATGAAAGGAAGATGAAGAAAGAGAAGGAGGCACCAAAAGGAACAGCAGCACTGGCAGCAGTCTGCATTACTGTAAAGGGAAAATAATGCTGAGTACCGTGAGAACTACAGAACAAGCGGAACAGCAACAAATTTTGCAAAATACTGGATTCCAGATTTCTGTACAAGAAATCAACTTCCTCTTCAAGTCTGCAGGCAATCACTTTAGATTTCAGGGTTGGCAGACGTGTATTTTTTCAGTGATACTTTAAAATTATATTTCTACATCATTACTGAAGATAAACAATGGATCTTCTAAAACATGTACCTATTATTGTATATGAACAGTGGCTAGCAGTTTCTGAATAGGAGACAGCATTTCAGGAAATCAACTGTGGGCAGCCAGCTGATTTACTAACTTGTATTATGTGTGTCATTACACATAATACAATGATGATACACTAATACACTAATGATACTACAGAACCCAGAACTCACTTTTTCTCCTAAGTCTTCACCAGATCTGAGATGTGCAACCAAAGAAGAGGAAAACCAATTTTGAAGTCAAAAAAAGGTTGAAGGGAAGGAGGAGGAAGAGGAGGAGTCTGTAAGGACCCATGGACAGAGCAGGCACTTGCCAATTATGTGTTGTGATAATGAAGGGAGCAAGTTCCACAGCACGGGTTTTAATTGCGACTGCCCTGCTACTAACCCCATGAAATCAAGCTAAAAGCACTAATGACTGAAATATCCCATCAGGCCTCAGCTATAATTGCTCTTCTGTGTCCTCCAGTCCCTTAATCAACCGCACTACAAAACATCTCGGACGTCATGACTTACTCTTAGCACACAAAATTGCAACTGAAAATAAGAAAAAAGCCACCACTCCATGCACAGTGCAGTACTATCATACTCGCATCCACCCACTATGTGCAGAGGGCTCTTCACATAATCTGTCTCCCAGCTAAAATGTTCACATGGAACAGCCTTGCAAAAAGATACCTCCCTCCAGACTGTCTGTATCTCTCTGAATGGCACCTCTGTCCTCAAGCGCATCGGCTGGTCCCTCAGCTTGGCACACACAAACTCTGAAGCGCCAGAAAAAAGACTGCAATATATTTTATTCCTAGGATCAATACAAGCAATGCTATGCAGCTACCAGCAAGATGACTGAAAATTACTCCAGAACACAAGAACTTACTTCCTCTGTAAAGGCAACCTTAATTAAGGGTTCCCAAGCCAAGATAACCCTTCCTTGCAAATGAAGGACAGATGATAAACAAAAGCATAACAGATTTTTCAAAGGGAGAAATCTCAAAGGGACTCCATTTTCCCATCCTTGGCAAATTCTGTCCCCCACTGAGTCCCTGAAGAATACCATTGCTCTCTCCAGAAAGCTGTATTCAAACCGGGGGGCAGGGGGGGCCAAGAAAAAAAAAAGTTGTTTGGAACTTTCACTCATTCAAAGGCAGTTTTTCTCTGGGGTTTGCTATGGAGCTATTACCAGTTGAACTGTAGAAGCTGAAGCCTCAATGGTGAGGAAGGATCATTTGTTACAAGCTTTGTCCTTCAGTGGGTGTGTAACTTCAAAGTAGTAGGATGCAAGTGTAGAAGAATGCACAGTGCAAGTCAGAAACATTGTCTCTGCAACACTCATGTTGCTATGTGAAAAGATTAAACTGAGAATAAAGCTAGTTGACAGTATCTTCATCTACATTTCTTGTCCTGCAGAGGAATATTATTTTTTATGTTTACAAGGCTCTTCATAAAGTTATAGGACTAAATAGGTAAAAATAATATGTTTCTCTTATTACCTATATAGATTACAATGTAATTGTGGTGTAGCCTTTGGCTCATGAGAAAGGCCACTCCCATTTTCTATTTTCATTAAGGAAAATGACAAAGTCAGGACTCCAGCCTAGGAACTCCTGTGTTGTTCTTGAGTCTGTGCCAGGTGTTAGGAGGCCTTGAGGAGCCACTACATGCCTTTTCTCCAAGCTATAATGGAGATTCAATAAATATTTACTGTAGGCATTAATTTTTATGCAAAAATTAGGAACTTTTAAGTATAAAGCATTTTAAGCATGGATCTTACATCCAAGGTATTCCAAAGTACTGGAACAGGCCAAGAGCAACACAATAGGAAATTGCAACAGGAATTTCACTACAGCACACTAAGCTCCTTTCAATGAAAAATGAGGAGTTATCAGGAGGACCCCCTGTACTTTTCATAGGTGACCTGGGAAAAGCGGGTGAGCAGCAGAGTGAGTGTGTTCCCATGCAATAGTGAAATATGCTGCATAAGCCATCCTAGCCCTGACTGCAGAAGGTGCGCAGAGGGTAAAATGATACCAAGTGCTTGGACAATAAAATGGCAAGTGAAATTCAGGAAAGAGTAAGTGCAAAGAAATACCCTCTGGGGGAAAAAAAAGCCTCATTATACACAGTGATGTCTTCTAGATTGGATAGCATTATTTTAGAAAAACACTGAATTAAATACAGGCTGTTCTCCTAATAATATCATCTCAGCGCAACAGAAGAAGCAACTAAAGTGTCATAAAGCACCAGACAGGGAAAGCTGACACGGAATAGATCACTGTGCCAGCATACAAGTTCATTATGTACTTGTTCATTAAATACTGTAATTCTGGTTGCCTTACCTGGAAGAGAGATTAGCAGAATCAGAGAAGCTGCGCATAAGGGCAACAAGAATGACCAGAAACCTGGCACAGCACTCATCTGAAGACATACTAAAAAGACTACAATTCTTCAGTTTAAGAAAGAGTATCAGCTAAAAAAAAAAAAAAAAAGCAGCAAATGCTAGTCTTTTAAAGCCACCAGAAGTAAAACTAGTGGGAAACAAGTATTCACAATAGAGAATCTAGAAGACACTGAAATCACCATGCAGAAGGTTTTAAACAAAAGGAAGTTCCTTTCGCATCTAATCAAACTGCAGGACTTGTTACACGATACTGCAGAAGTCAAAAGTACAAATGGCTTTTAAAACAAGATTACACAAATTAATGGCAAATATGTCCATCCACCTGTGTGTATTATGAGCAGTGGTCCCGATGCAACCTCTGGCTCAGAGTTCCTGAATTGCCAGCAGGTGGATGGTATATAACAGCATCAGTTTATACTCATTTTGAAGCTTCATACACACACCAATTATTGATTATTTTACAACAAATACGTAACAGTATGAACATAGATGACAAATACTTTTGTGGAACGGAGACATCTGATAAGGAAGAACTCTCATCTAGCAAATATGAGAATGCAACTTGCCGGAATCTAAATCTAATTAGCCAGTGTACAAAACCTTGATGAGTCTTGAGCAGAGTGGGTCATCAGCATTTGAACAGTAACAACAGCTGGTTTATACTTTGTTCTACTGCATTCTTAAATTTCTTTTTACAGTAAGACTGGATACTTTTCAAAACCAAACACCTTTAACCTTCAATTCAGGGATGATCTACCATCTAGCTCATGCAGAAGGTCACTTCAGATGAGCACAACTCCATCTGGCTTCAGTTTGTGACTAGATACAGAGCATGGATGCTCAAACTGGCATCTCCCAAGAAGCATGCAGCTCTTATCTTTCAAACACAGTCCTTGCAGAGGATTGATTGTCCATTGACAGGGTGCCTGTAACTGCTGAATACCTGGCAGAGAGCAGCAACCCAGGCAAACCCAGTCTCCTGCACCCCTGCCAGGGGCAGCCCGCCTCACTCGGTGCCTGCTCCCTCTCCCAACACCAAAGGAACCCACCTCTCCAGACTGAGGTCTCCAGGGAAGCACAGGCAGGAGGAAAGTGGGCAGGAGAAGCAAGCACATGTGGGAAATACAGATGGAAGAAGAACAACTAGGAGTCAAACAGGGGGTGAGGACTGTAATTTGAGAGCTGCAAGTTTTTGATTTATACAACAGCCTGACAAAATATATGAGCCTGTCTCTTACTTGTTCAAAGGTTCCTTTCTCATACTTCTCCATAACTGTTTTGAATGTCACACAGGTGGCATTTTTTTTAAGTAAAATAAAACTAAAACATAGCACAAATATTTTGGTTGTTACAAATTTGTTGCATAAAGTAAAAATACAAAAAATATTAAAGTAAAGCACTTTTCGGCAGTCTGTGGCTTTGGAACAGCATGTTTCACCTGTCTCTCTAGCAAAGAAAAGATGGCTATCCCTGGTGTACTGTGCCTTCTCACTATAGGAGAGGTCCCAAAATCATATGAACTGTAAAATAATTTTGGAGAGAAAGTAGAAACTCCCTTATCAATAAAGAATTGACTTAAACTTCCCTAAGCTTTCGGTTAAATCAGCCTTGCGAAGCATACACATGCTTTAAATCAGCAAGCTATGCTAGGACAGAACTGCATAATAGGCATTAAACATAAATGAACTGTAAAATAGGCAACATGGGAGAAAACAGTGAAGAGGCAGAAGCAGAAATTTTAGTACAAGTGAACACCTGGATGACCAAGTGTATAAGTGGCCACTTAAATCCACCAAAGGGATCCAAGCCAGAAGTATTTTAGACTTTTACACTACTTACGTATCTCACCACAATGTTTAAGAAGCAAATCACTGATAATAGGAACACAGACTTCTGGTCACTTCACTCAGAAGTTCATTAAGCAGGAATTACTACCGACTACATCACTGCTGGGAAAAAAAAAAAAAAAAAAATCTATTTTGAGAGACTTCAAAAATTGGCTTGGTTTGTACCTCCTACACTCCAAAGATGCAGTACTTGTTTTCCACAGGAAGGCTGAGGTTGGCAGGCAGATGGAGAGGGGGAAATCACCTGGTCCAGCCACTTGATCATAACCAGGTCATGCACAACAGGCTGCGTGACCAGCAGTTGGGCTTGAATATCTTCAAGGATGGAGACTCTACAACCTCTCTGGCAACCGCTCTCTGATCACCCTCACAGTGGAAAAAGCATTTCTTACATTCAAATGGAATTTCTCACATTTTGGTGTGTGTCCATTGCCTTGTTACTGGGCACCACTGAGAAGAGCCTGGCTCCTCCTTCTTCATTCCCCATATCAGATACCTGCACAGACTGGCATAGTCTGCCCAAAGCTGCTTCTCTCCAGTATAAACAGCCACAGCTCTCTCAGCCTCTCCCTGTACAACCTGAAAAAGTGAATCCACTATTGTGAAGAAGAGTGCTCCTGACTGATGCTCTATCATATAGAGCCCAAAGGAGACACAAATAAGCCACAAAGAGATACAATCAGCAGCATCTGTTTCACTGGGCATCATATAATATGCCAGCTGAAACGAAGTCAGTTCAAGATGCCCTTATCGACTGGCCAGAGTTTCCTTTCTCACAGCAGAAGTCTGTGTGCCAGCTGCCCAAACAACAACACAGCAACCACTGGAACTGGACAGGCCTGATGTCTGCCGCTCAGCAGAGACCACATGCTGCTCAATACAGCAGAAGCTGTTTGCAGAGCTTGGCATCCATGGTGAGGGTTACCTGCTGGAACAGATGCTGCAACAGGACAAAGAGTGGCAATAGGAGACTTGCTATTAACCAACAATAAACTGCTTTGGGAGCCTTCCACATGTGCATGCATGGTCTTTTACACAGTGCAGAGAACTTAAACTTATAAAGATTTCTGCCTCAAAATTAGTATAGACCAAATTTTTGAGATATAGCAATTTAAGTTCCACATTATCACAACAGTCAGGCTAGTCTACCTTCGTAGCTTCTTCGTTTAATTTGACTAGTAACATCAGGACTGTTCTAACGACATAGCTGCAGCCTTCCAAACTACGCAAGCAGGAAGATAACAGATCCTGGCACACCAGAAGGTCAGAAAGCGACAGCAAGAACATGCCCAGCAGAGAAGCCTACAGCCTCCACCACTTCACCAGGAATTTTGAGCTATCAATGGTGCGGTGTGAATTGACAATATAAACTCCTCCTGTAAATAGGTTTAAAATATCTTTACATATACAGAAGAAAACAAAACACCACACAAACCAAGCAAATACTTACAAACCTCTCAAGCCTTCAGCCAGTTTACTGCATTTTAAAACTTCTTAGTCGTCTGACAACCAATGCAACAATTCCTCCATCCTGTCAGGATCAAAAGGCTAGCAGCTTCCTGAACTCCTTCACTGCATTCACCTTGTATCACTTGCAAAAAAATCCCTGTTTTTGTTGAAACAAGGCAAGGCAGTCCCAGGCTCTGCTCGCTGCTCAGCAGCATGAGCAGCATCTCCTCAAAGCTGTCCATGCCTTTATGGCAAAACTATGTGCTCTGAGCTGGTCTGACCCTAATGAATGTATAATATTAATCCTTGGATATAAAATAGCCTTTTACGTTAGGCCCCATTAACTAACTTACATCTCTTCATTAGAGCACTATGCATGCAACATAAACACAACCACCCCACCTTCACACTCAATGTCCACACAGACGTGCAGGCATGCACATTACTACCCCATTCCTATTTATAACATTGCATGTTAACAAAAATACTCAAGTAGTTTTAAGTTAAATACCAAAGAACAAGTCTTCAAGTGTACGCAGCTGTTATGTGCATAAAAGCATTGCTCTGGTTTTGAGAGACACTGCCCTGGAACAGCAAGTGAATTTGCTTTCGACCTGAAGCTTATGACTGCTGCTTACCCGCTAATTCTGACAAAAGCCTGCACTGAAAATATGCTTCATCAGCTATCGTTCATAAACAATCTTCAGAAACTGAAAGAAGTTTACAAGGATTTAAGGAGTACCAAACGACTTTTTCAAAAGGCAACAAAGCCCAGCACTAGTCCTACTTTTGATGGAGTCTCAGTAGTAAGTCACAAACATGGAAGACAAAAAGGGTGTCAATAAATAACAATTATTCCCTCCAGTAGTAGCTGCAGATTCAAATAATTTTACTGCCCTGCTCAATGAAAATACTGTTTTCAAAATATTATTTCCTTAGTGTAGTGTAAAAAATGTAGTAATGATTAAAGATCTTGTATTGATATATTTTGAGCAAGTCTATTTCAAAAAACACCTGCACAGTCCTTGTACTGCCCATCACCACTCCAACAGTGTTGAGTAAAAAAATACAGCAGCACAAGAGACGGGGAGCCCCACAAGTGTCCCATTGAAGAATTAACTAAGCAACCCACTCACAACAGTCCCAAACTTCATTTTGAACTAAAAAAAGTGCTATCTTTGTACAAGAGCTCTCCAAGTAGCCTAAAGAAAATCAATTTAGTTTCTGGATGGGCAAGAAAAAAATTTTGCTCTATATAGAGTATCTGTTTCCCTTCTACGAAACAAGTTTCCTTTTGGCTGTGGCAGAAAGCCTTCACTTAAACTACCAGGTTAAATGTAGCTTACTAGCTACAAGTATATGATGTACATACCACAGATACATACATACATACATACTAGCACTCAGCGCAGGACATGGAACTGTAAGACAGCGTTTTGCAAACTTTCAATAGCAACCTAGCCTGTTCAAGCCAAAAGCTGTCAGATACTAACAAGGACAGTCTAAACACCACAACTGAATTACAAACATCATGAAAGCAGGTAAACATCACAAACCAGAATAATACGCTGTTCATTTAGCTGCAGAAAATAGCTAGCAACCTATTCAGAAATTAAGCATCACCAAGTAAAAGGGAAAACATCTCTCAAACACCCAGTCAAGGTTACTGATACAAATAACCCAGAGATTTGAGAATGCTGTTCAGACAGTCCTATGACTTGGCAGGACATCACTTCCAAGGAATTTCAGTCCAAGAGGCCACTGGCAAGGGGCAGACAGCTCTTCCTCTTGAGCTGTACAGTTATGAAGAGGATCATCTTGATTTTTGGGTGGTATTGAATCAAGCCCATCCTGCACAGGCGAGACAGCACAGCACATCAAAGCAACAACACAGACAGAAAAATCACTGATACCACCGACAGGAAAAATGAAATTAATTACCCACAGTGTACTGAAATCACTGACCTGCACAAACCACAAGGCTATGGGTTCCTAATCTCCAGAACAGCAACAACTCAAAAACGAACTGCAGTTGCACAGTCAACTGGAAAAAAACAAACAAACACACACAAACCAACCCAGAATTTCACAGGGCCGTGCTAATGCACCAGGAAACAGAGACAGGAGAAGAAAAATGAAATAGTACTTAAATTGCCCATTTCAGATAGAGTCCCTGAAGCAGGACAACTGTTCGAACCCAGCTAAAGGGGATGCGGCTGAGCAGGGACCTTCCTTACCAGCGACAGCCAGCAGCAAACTGCAGCACAGCATTCAGCACAGAGGACACCAGGCCAGCTCGGTCTTGAAATCGAGAAACCAGTAACATCTTTGGTGCTAATAAAACTCTAGAATAATGGACAGAGACAGCAAACACACACACAAGAAATCTAGCTATTAGGTTGGTTTTGAAGCTTGAGAAGGGTTGGGCTGGTGCAGAGATGAAAGAAAAAAAGTCCTCATTTGGAGAAAATACTGTTTTCCTTGGGCATGTTACATGGGATCACACGGTGTGTAGACCAGCAAAGCTTCTGTGTAAAACTGTCATAAGGAAGGTCCTTGAAGGACAGAAGAATGCATTTCTGATGGCAAGAATTGAGCCTCACACTGAACATGGAAGAACAAAGAAAAGGTATGTTAAGGAAGAAAAAAAAATACATAGCTATCCAAGATTTCATAAACTGTACTCAAACTTTCACAAGCAAATTTTGGAATAATCAGTCCCTAAGTGTTAGACTAAGGCTGCAGATTGGCAAACACTTTAAGCTGGCATAAATTTGCACTGCTGCTGAAAGTAAGTCTCACCATCTGCCAGTCCTCTGTGCCAGCACAAACATCCGAACACTGAACCAGGAGCACTTCTTTTGCCAGTTTATTTTTCAGATGGATCGGTTCCCCAAACCAGTTCACAGGATGGCCATGTAAATACTTGTGCTGGCAAAGAAGAGTGACTACTTCTCTGACAGCACCAGCCAAGTGTTCACTAACTACAGCCTAAGACACAGGGGCATGGAAAAGTTCTCAGCAGCCACATGCAGTGCTTCCCACCCTCAGAAACGCTGTATTCATACCATGCTTCAAAGTTACAATCACCACACAGCTGCCCTCAGAAACTAGTATATCTTTGTAATTCTCTCTGGCAGAAGAACCTGCCAGAATCTCAGCAATGTTCTTATTTTCATTTTCAGTACCCATAAACAAGTGTATTTTCTGGATGCTGTGCTTCCCGATCCGTGATTCTGTGTGAAATATCATTTGCATTGGAGAAAACAGACAGCCTTTTGATCACCTGTTCTGTTTGGGACCCAAAATGCTTGTACGTGAGGAACAACAAATGAAACTATTCATCATGTGTCAGGGCTCTATCCCAACAGGGATATAAGAACTCTGGGCCACTGAGTATCCATGAATCACCATACAATCCTTCACTGACCAGAACACTCATCTAGAAGAAAATGTCATTGCCAGCAGAAATGCTGCTGTCAGGAAAATAATTGGTAAGGATATCAGTCATATTCTATATCAACGTCAAGCAACTCAAGTGTGAAGACCTAGCCATGCCTTCTCATAACTCAGTGACAAATTCAAACCCATACAGTCACCCATTAGGAACCAATTAGATCAGTAGGTTTTCAACCAAAAAATAATTCAAGGTGTGATAGTGAAAAAAAACCAAACACTGGGTGATAGAGAAGGATCTCTAACTGGGCATGGCACAAGAAAAAATTGAGAGGAAATCCCCTGCATCACCAACATTCCTCATCCTAGATCCCTCACCTCATCTCTTGGCCCCTCCACGGAGAACAGGACTCACCTGAGCTGCAGCAGACCCTCACATCCACCTCCATGTTCATTTCCCCTCCACCAGTGTTTTGCCACCACCATCACTTGCCAGTACCCGCTTGGTTGCCAAACCCTTATTCTCTACCTCTTATTTTAATCTGTCGTCTTATTGCTGCATGCACACTCACGGTTATATTTTGCAGATTGAGATATAACAGAACATCCAGAAATCTTGTTTGGGTCTCCTGTATATTATTTTAAACAGCAGCTGCAAAACTCAGAATGACCTACCCTCTTCGCATGCTCCCTCTACCCCCTCTCAGTGCTACATGGCTGCTGACAGCTTTAGCTCTATGAGCAGATTACTGCTCCTTAATTATATTCCTCTTTTGTTGGCAACGTGAATCCAACACATTTGTAGAAAAACTGCTACATAAATAAATGGCCAGAGCAGAGAGACTCTTCTTTCCAGTTTCCAGAAAAGTTAACGGCAGAGCACGAGAAACCCACTCAGAGGATTATTCTCCAAAGGAGCATTACTAACTTTGAAACAAGCTAATTTAATTGGGCATAGTTGGACTAGTCTGAATCCAGAGCACTCTAGGTCTTCAGAAAACTCCAGGATACTTTAGCACACAGCATCATATTGATAACTGATGAGCATCCAGGCAATTAGAAGCAGCAGCTGAACAATTTATTTTGAGATTAGAGGCAGGGAGAGAGTAAGAAACGAGCAATTGTGTAATTCAGCAAACCTACGAAAAAGTACAAAAGCAGGTTTGCACAATGTGGTGCCAACAGAGCAAATTTTTAAGCCACAGGTCGCTGAGAAGCAGCAGGTGCCACTGGCCTACTGGTAGAGATGGGAGAGCATTAAAATGGAGCAATTTGAACTGTATCTCTTCTGTTACGAAGGAGAGGGAATGAAGCAAAAACCAAAGGGATGTAACAGGGACTGTCAAACTGTCTGTTCAACCTCCTACCAGAAAGAGGCACAGGATAGGGTTAGGAGATGGGTGGCACCTGGTGTGATGGGAGCAATGCAGAAATGGCTGATAGATGAGACGTCCATTTATACAGCTATTAGGAACCCAGTCCGTGACTGCGATCTCCCACATTTTTTCCAATACCAGTAAAAGATGCAAACTTTGGATTTATATGAAATTGTAAATGATCAGTAGAGTCCACAATAGGGGAAAAAGAAACCCAGCAGAAAAATCATAAAGCTGCCCCCTCCCTTGCCTCCTTTTCAGCTGCTGTGTGGGGATGGAGGAAAAACCTTCTCACCTAGGTGAGATTCAGGAGTGTTTCAGTCCCTGACTTCAATGAGCAGGTTTATAACTCCACCAGCTATCTAAGACAGAAAACAGAAATACATGCATCTACTGGTGTAGCAACTGACAAGAAGAAAGAAAAAAGAGAATTAATATTTTGGGAGGAGATGGAAGAAGATAAAACCTAGAAAATAACAAAAAGTAAGAGAAAGACGCTATAGCTCCTTTACGCAAGCATGTGCCATCAACTGCTAAAGACGGAAGCAAAGTCTGTAAAAAGACTAAAATAACAAAAGCAAGGAATGTGGTAAGTCAGGACTTCTGAGCTGAGTAAATAGTTAGCCATTCTCTTATACCTGCTGCTGTACTGTCAATCCACCTCAAAGGTAGCTGGCTAGTTTATATCTGCTGCTATATAGATACCTTTCAGGCTGGAGAGTAATCTACTGATGATCAGGTCTAACCAGAACCACATCAGTTTAAGTAGTCCAATTTTACATAGCCCAGTTAGTCCAGAGAAAACCCCTAACAGAGACTTTAAAAATGTAAAATCTTGGGTTTCTCGCTTAGCATTTTACCTTCTTTCACATCCTTTACCTTAAGAGACCAGTCCTGGTGAATGTCAATCAGTTTAAAACAGATTCCATTAAAAAAATTTTCCCTGATAGGTAGTTTTACTGGCTAAGAGATGCAGAGTATATAGATCTCTCAAGACCCATTTCCTTTCCCCTTTTCATGTACTGCTTCTAGACACTTTGTAGAAGCCATAGCAGATTCCAGGTTGACAACACCAACAGGTATACAAGTTCCACCTTAACTAAATTTGAAGTGATAATCTAGGTATTATCTCTTCCATTTTATCTACAGCTATTTACCCCCAACACCAAAAACAATTAGCCTTGATCAAGAGCATCATTAAAACCTTCAATCAATAATCCATTCACTTCCATAGAAGTACGCAGATGCTAGTTAGAGCACAGAGAATAAAACTCTTAAGATTTTTAAAGGCGTATTTAATAAACAAAAATGTTTTTGAAGACTCAGTAATAGAAAGAGTGTAGGAATTTCAGTACACTATGTAACAGGTTTATTTATGATTCATTCCCTCTAATAGGATATGCTTGTTTACAGAGCTTGAACTAGATCTGGTAAAGGTTAAAGATTCAATAAAAGCTCCTGTGACTCCTGTGACATAATGCCAACCATTGCTCAACATTCAAAAACATAGCCGGTTTTCTAAGAAGACATGGCAGTGAATCCAACAACAATATTTTAAATAACTGGCTGCAGGCAGTTTGGGGGGGGCTTTTTGCTTGTTTTTTGTGTAAAGGTCTAATAAAAAAAAATAGGCTTAAAAAACCCAAACCAACACACCTTTAGAACTGTTAATATAAAATCACCTTCTCCCTCAAAGCTACAGCACCACACCTTTGATTTCTCAGTCAATGACTGTTTGAGGAAACACAAACTCCTCGACTTCACCACCCCAGATCTCAGCACAGCTACATCCCTGACATTTATGAACACAGCGCAACTCTAGCAGGTCCCCTATTGCATGAGGTGCCATACCAAACCACGACCATTTAATACTGTGCAAACCTGTCATATTGTGAGAGGGCAGGCAGAGAGATCCCCCAAGAGCTGGAATTATTTTGTTGGTTCTGATGCTGGGGAATTACAAATCTCACCAGTGACACTGCAAATTGGTTTATTTAGCACCTTTGGTAAAACGGTACACTAAATTCTCCACATACCAACTACGCAAACCACAGTATTGCAACATACACACAGGAGGGTAATAAAATTATTCTGTAAGAGCTCAGTTGGTCAACGTGTGCTCCATTTCCATGCATTTTGGTGCTATTACTTGAAATGAAACCAGTAAGAATAAATAATAGACATGGATCATTCCTCTTAAGTCTTTGCTGTGAATGCAAATCCAACATACCCATCAAGATTTGAAAGTGGACTGCATTTGACTAAATGAACTAAGCAGCTGTCAACATACAAAGTGCACTAAACAGAAAAGCTCCAGAGCTAACTTGCTGTAGCTATTACAGACCACTGCAAACTCACCTATGCTGGCAAGAACAAAAAGTATACCAGGATTCCTACAGCAACACAATCAAACCTCGACTCAGAAAAACCATGTGCAAGTGAAGAAAAAAAGACTTCAGATAATCAAGAGATGCCTCCATGTTTATTTTACATCTTTCTCCCACTCCTCTCTAAACACCCAGGAGCCCTGAAGGAACATATAGAAGTTTCCACTGTGAGACTGTGCCCTCCACCACGGCCCTTCAATTCAACTTAGTAACATTAATGACAGAGGAAAGCTGCAGTTCTCCACAGACAGAAAAGTAGAGAGAAGTGTTCGCTCCTATCCCTACTGGCTTTACAAATCACCACTCCCAAACAACACCGACAAACCCCATGTTTTAACAGATGAAAGTCTTCCACTGGCTTGTCCGTCTCTTCTCACCAACTGCTTCTGTTCATTCTGTGAATCTGTAAGAGTGACTGACAGTTTTCATTCTGTTCTTGCTGAAATTTTAGTGAGCTAAGCTTTCCTGCAGCACTACAAGCACTGGCTTTTGTGGGGAGATAAGCAAGGGAATGCAAGAAGACTAATGCTTTTCTGTTGATCCCTCTACCTGTTCTGATCCCCCAAATACAGAGGAATTGCAGCAGTGACTGAAAACCAGTAGGGCTAAACAATCCACATTGCTTTACTGCTCCTCCACAAAAATGTGCAGTATTAAGAGATTTTTTTTCTGTCTTTCACAATTAGCAAAAGTTACAAACATAAGATACAGTAGTTCAGGAACCACACATGTGATTCAGGATTACAGTTCTAAAAGTCTTTTTCTAAAGCCCTGGCACATATTATTTACAGAAGCACACCACTGCACATAAAAACAGAAGCAGT
Organism: Columba livia; assembly: GCF_036013475.1. Lineage (NCBI taxonomy): Eukaryota > Metazoa > Chordata > Aves > Columbiformes > Columbidae > Columba > Columba livia. Next base: position 77,280,832 of record NC_088604.1, read on the forward strand.
ATTCCTCCTCACTGCATAAAACTGAAACCCAGCAAAGCCACAGATATTTTTAGAGTGCAAATTTGAAGTACTGGGGACTTAAAGAGATTTAGGACTGTCTGAAAGATAAGTTGGCTTAAAAAAGTCCAAGCTAGCAGGAATCTAGTAGGAATCCTGACCATATTCCCTCTAAAATGTTTTAGCACAGTACTGTTTCAACTAAAGGTAAGCAAAAACCACATAAAAAAAAATCCCACCCACTTTTCTTTATCAGAGGAGTTTGAATTTCCCGTGCCCCAAACAAATCCAAGGCTGTTTTTTGCCCTCCAGTTCTCCCCTCCTCCCGCTTCCTACCAGCTGAGATTCTGCAGCTGCAGCAACAAGAGTCTATCTGTGAGAGTGCAACCACCACGGCAGGATGGTTCCTACCAATTCACTAGCTTCCTTCTGTTTTAACAGAGGTAGCAAATTGTGAAGGGCTTCCCTCTCCTCTCTTTTTTTTAAAATTGAAAAGATACTGATGAATATTCATTGCTAGTCCTTCACCAAGAATGTTAATTTTATTTAAAGGCCTAGAAAGGAATTGCAAATTAGGCTAATACAATGGGAGAGTTTGACTCAGTTCTCTGATCTCAAAATAAGGTTTTTGGAGAAGAGAGACTTGATGATAAAAAAATAAATGCTCCCCAAAGCCACCCTGCTCCTCTCACAGCTGTGACTCCCCTGACCACTATTATAGCATCAACTGGCAGAGTGTGGGTCACACTGTAACCCACAGATGTACAGTGCCACTAGAGCTCTCACCCACCAATGTGAGTCTCCTATGCCAGTTTTTAAGCCCAGTACTTGGCAGGCCGCATTCTGAGGCAGGACTTACCAAAACCCAGCCCATTCATGCGAGCCTGCAAAAGTTATGCACAGAATTTTTCACACTACTCAGCCAAGGGCTGCTCGAGGTAAGGTGTGCGCTGTTGCTCCTCTCAGGAAGGCATCGCAGCTGGTGCCCAGCACACACTGCGCCCCGTTTTCAGGAGCCCATGAGTATATTGCATTCAGCATTTTTCGGGAGACCACGAGAGAACTCTCATTCCTATACTCATCGCCCAGCAGTAAGCTTCCAGGTCAAGCTTTTAACAAAATGCAGAGCTATAAATGAGATCGCCGGGTTGTTTTGTACATAGATATATATATATATATATCTCTTTTATAATTGCTCTGGAAAAGCAAAGAGGCAAACAAACCCTTTCACACCTCCTCGGTCGAGAGCAATGCCCGGGCGCTGCCCGCGGACAACACCCACCCGCCGCCGAGGCTGCGGCCAAGCCGGCCCGGGCCCGTGGTTGAGGGTCCCGGCACGGCCGGGCCGGAGGCCACTCCAGGGAGCGGGGCGGCAGCGAGCGCACGCACAGACAGACGCACAGGCACACGCACTGACACGGACGTGCACACACGCACGCACACCCGCCTCTGCCCGGGGAAATGCCGCCTCCGCCGCCCCACTCCCGCCCCAAAGCCCCCCCGGCTGCAGGGAGGGGGTCACCGGGGGTCTCGGCTCCCACACTCACTTTCGTCCTGCCGTTGATCTTGTAGTTGCCCAGCTTGCCGTTGCAGTGTCGGATGAGATCGTCCATGCAGTTCATGAGGAGCCGGATGGTCTGGCAGCCCGGCTCCTTGCCCTCCACCCAGGTGATCTTGTCGCCGCGGATGTCCTTGGAGGAGTCGCTCTTCTGGCTGACGAGCTGCCCGTCGGTGAAGCGGCCGGTGTGGTGGAGGGCTCGCACCTCCTGGGCCACCAGCCCGCCCAGCTCCTTGCCGAGAAAGTCGTCGACCACGCAGATGCCATGCTTGTTCATGCAGGGCACGATGTACTCCAGCGCCAGCCGCTGCGGCACTAGCGACTTCGTCTGCCCGTTGGGGCGCAGCGCGGCCCCGCCGGGCCCCGCCTGCACGCCGCCCGGGTACAGGTTCGACTTGTCCCGGTACAGCAGCACCGCCTCCCCGGAGGGGGACGGGGACTGGGCCGCGGCTGGGGCCTCCGCCTTACCGCCGGCGGCTGCGGCGGCGATGTGGTTGTTGGTCAGCGGGGCGGCCTCGGCGGAGGCCTCCGGGGGCGGTGGCGCTGCGCCCTTCGCCGCCGTAGCCCCGGCCACCCCCGCCGCCCGGCTGCCGCCTCCCGCCGCGGCCCCGGCGCTGTGGGCGCGGGTCTGCGGGGGGTGCCCACCGCGGGGCTCGGCAGCGCCCCCTGCTGCGGCCGCTGCCGCCGTGCCTCCGCCGCGGCAGATGAGCTTGTGCTTCTTCCAGTCCTGGCGCTGGTGCTCCTTACTGCAGTAGAAGGAGCTGCGGCAGCGCCCGCACCGCAGCAGGTTCTCCATCTTCCCGCACAGCTCGCAGTACTGCCGATCCCGCTCGCTGCTGCTGCTGCTGCTGCTGCTGCTACTACCGCTACTGCCGCCGCTGCCGCTGCTCTCACCGCCGCCCTGGCCGGCTCCGCCGCCGCTGTCATTCGCCATGGCGCTGGTGGTGCCGCCGCAGCCCCGCTCCGCTGCCGAGGGGTTATGTAAGGAGGCGGGCGGGAGCGGCGCTAACACGGGCCCCCGCCCGGCCGCGCTGGGAGGGAGCGCTCACTGCATCATGGCCGCCCAGCTCCGCCGCGGCCCCCGCCGCCCTCCGCCTCCGCCGGCCTGCGGCCTCCTTCGGGGCGGCCGGGCGCGGAGCTGCCGCGGGGGCCCGCGCCGCCCTCCCTGCGCTGCTAATGCCGCTAGCGCTGCCTCATCGCCGCCCCGCCGGCGGCGCGGCCGAGGAGGAGAGCGGCGGCGGGGGGCAGCCGGCTGGCGCGGTGGGGGGGCTGCCTTCCGCTCCCCGCCGGCCTCTCTGCCCAGTGCGCGGGCCGGCGCAGCCGCCGCCTCTCCCCGCCGCGCCTCCGCCGCTGTGTCGGGGCGAGGAGGAGGCGCCACTCTCCCGGCCCGCTTTGCACGTACGCCACTTCCAGCCCGCCAGCGCCGCCGGCGCGTCAGGCGGGCGGGGCCGCGACGCCAGGCGGGCGGGGCCGGGCCGGAGCAGGCCGCGGCGCGCGGAAGGGCTGGTCGGCCGCGCCGCACCGGCGCAGCCGCGGGGCCGGGGCTTGGGCTTGGGCTTGGGCTTGGGCTTGGGCTTGGGCCTAGCAGCGGCGCCGAGCGCGGGGATGGGCCTCGCGCCGGGCGGGCTCGGCCGGCGTGGCCCCGTGGCGGCGATGGGCCGGCCGGGCGAAAGCGGCTTCCCGAGGAATGCGGCCGCCAGGGAACGGGGAAGACCCAGCTCGGGGGCGTCACTGATCTGGGCTGCCTCTGATCTGGGCTGCCTGAGGCGCCCCGGCCGACCCTGGGCAGGCGGTGGGTGACTAATCTGTGGGTGCCCCTGCCCTTGTCTGCAGCAGCGAGCTGCATCTTTGGGGTTGAGGGAGGGCGTGCAGGCCCGTGGCAGGTGAGGCGGGAACCCCGAGGAGCAGGAGGGGAGCCGGGCTGACATGGGCACCTGGCACTGTGGCCCTGAGTGACAGGAGCGTGGCGGCTGCGGGACCCAGCCGCAGTGCAGGGCCAGGTTTTGTCACTCCTGTAGGCCCTAAAATATCCTCGCCGGATAGCTGGGAGAGTTGGATTTGTGCTGGCTCCTTCATAAATAACGTGTGGCTTGTGTCCCACCTAACCAGGTGGTAAGGAAGGCTGGAGTTAGCCCCATTAAGAAAAAAACAAAGCAGAATGCAAGAAGAAAGAGCAGATGATGTGGCCTCCGAAAGGAGGAGTTGGGCCTAGTGCTGTGATCAACATGGCAAAGCCCCTGACAGGAAAAAGGAAACTGGTTTGGCAAAGCAGTGTTGGTGGAGGGGCGAAGGTCCTGAGACAGTCACAGCAGCTGTCAGAAGCCACATGAGGATCTGGGCTTCTCTGAGTTGATGTGAAAGCTCCAGTTGATCTGGCTTAACCCTGGCCTTGCTTACTTGCTTGTAGTAGATGCTAGGAAAGTGGAGTGTATTCTGTAATTTCCTGTTACACAGCCCAGCATGGTTGGTGCCTGAGAGCCTCATGGTAAGCCAGAGCGAGGGCTCCTCTTGTGCTGGGAGTTCTCCTTCCCACCCCCTCGGTGGACCATTTGGTGAGAAGACAGCAAGCATTCCGTTCAGGGGCTGGGCTGGTGAGGGGCAGCACCTGCTGTTGGTGTGCAGTACCTGTAAGTGAAGAAAATCCTTTCTGAAGTCCAAGAAGTATCAGATGCATTAGCCATTATACAGATCTGGAGGTAGAAAGGTGAAATTAATCCCTCTGGTTGGTAAACCATATGCTTCCACAGGTTTTTCTGTGATATTGGATAAATGAGTTTCTCTTTGCCACTAGAAAAGGATTAGTAATACTTTTGTTCCTCACAGGCTGTTGTGAGGCTTAAGACTGCAATATAGTTTATGATAGTGAGGTAGCTTTATGTACACAATTAAAATGGTTTGGTTCTTCTCTCTATAGAACTGGATTTAAAATTAACTGACATAGCAGTGGGAGTTGGAGGAATGTTAGACACTGCATGTACTATGTGAGGGATGTAAAAGCAGAAACAAAATGTGCCAAGGCTACAGATGCCTGTGGTACGTACACAGAAAGTGAGAGAGCAAAACATTGTGAATTATTAGAAAGGCAAAAGGAGTACTGAGAGGACAAGGTCATGAAAGCCCAAAGGATGAGATTTCAAGTTGAACAATGTGATCAGCAAGATCCAAGGCTGATTTAAAAAAAAAAAAAAAGCCAAATGAACTGGAAAAGCTGGGAACTAAAATCAGAGTTGCAGATTAGTAATCTATTTGTTCATTGCTCTTAAAGGGAGGAAGATACAGCAGTGGAGGCAGAAGTAAGTGGTCTAAAAATGCGTTTTAAATCCAGAGCATAAAGGGCACAAATTTTTAATCTAGATTTAATGACAGTTGTTTTTTAACTAAAGGAGTATGAGGTATGTCAGCAATACTAGGCTAGACATTCCTCTAGCTTGCTTTAAACTGAGATGAATGCAACTGAATTCCATGGACTTGCAGCATTGTTAAACTGGGCCAAATGAGAATGAGAAGGGAGTCAAGACTTATTTTCAAAAACTTCAGAAATGCAAACAATGGTGTTCTGCCAGAAGGAAACTGGAGAGTTAAAGACCTTTTGCATTTTTTGCGTACTCCTTCGGCAAACATAAGGGAAACGAAAGTCACAGACTCAAAACTCAATAGTCCAACTATGAAACAAATAATAAAAGGACCAAGGTAAGAATATGGTGTGTGACTAAAACCTAATGATGGTTATTAATTCATGGGCTAATTTGGCTTCAAAAGTCTTTTGTTCTTTCCCTCTCCCACACATCTTTTGAGATGTAATTAAATGTCTTGGGTTTTATTTTAACATTTGCTAATGTACTGAGCTACTTCAGTTTGTCTTGACATACTGTTCCCCAGTGTGATCAACAGAAATAACAAGTTCAGCAAAATCCATCTTCGGGTATGTGAAGCATTTGCCATATGTTATGATTGCAGCACTTTACCAGCAGCACAAAACAATTTAATGAAGGTTGTTGTCCAGTGAAAAAGCTGCAGAAAAGAGTTGTGGTAGTGGTAAGGATACTCTGGAAGACAATGAGTATTTATATTACAATAGTGTCTACAACATGCTAGAAATGTTTTCCAAGCATATAAAGACTCTATTCATTACCAAAGAGCTTGTTCCTTAAAAGACAGCATAAGGACAAAGAACAGTGAAAAGCAACATATGGTGTACGAAGCAAAATGACCAACATGATGGTTGCCAAAACTGAGGGGGAAGGGGCTTCTTTCTTTTCTGCAGGTTACTCTTCACTTGCTCCCTAAGCATCGCGTTTCTGAGATAGCTAATATCTTGTCTGTGTCAGTGAGTGTTGGAAAAGAACTTGACTGGTGCTAGTGATGAGACATTGCTTTGCAGAGAATGCAGATGAAAAGTCCTTAAAATAATACCAGTCATGAGGAGGATGTTGTGGGATAAACTTAATGCAAGGTCACAGGTTTTTGTCACCATTTGGATATGGATCTGATATGTTTATTAGAAATAAAAACCAAAGATTGGTCAGTTAATAACTTTTCTGTTTTCTTTAAGTAGTAATAATAGCTGTATTTATACCATGCTTTATATATTTTGAGTACTGCAGTGGTAAGGTTGTATAAGCAACCAAAAAAGAATCTTTGAAGCACCACAAGAGAGAAGAATGCAGAATAACAAGATTAGAGAAGTCTTAATTCTCAGAACAGAATTGGCCTAGAAATGAAGTTTAAACAAGAAGTAATATCTTCCTCAGATAGTTTTGCTGTGAACAGGAAGAAAGTCCCTGGGATTCCAGGTTGTTTTTCACTGCTACCAAAAGGCCACTGGGAAGCTACACGTGCTCCCAAGGCTGGTTGTAGTGTAAGGCGTGAGCCAGACAGAAGTGTGTCCACAAGACTGTCATGATTAAAATTCAGAACTTGGGAGCTTGTAGCATTTGCCCTCTTCCCTCCCAGACCAGTCTGCCATGTTCTTCAGCCTGACTGCCCTTATTTCACCTAAACCATTATTCACTGATCTCAAGAGTGGCATTTTTCAAGCTTGCTTTTCATACTAGCAAGTGAACTGTAACGGGTTTGCAGCTTTTCCAAATAAAACTAGAGAACTGTTTGTCTGAGTTGGATTCTCCGTTAAACTCACTTCCTTTCTAATCAGGACAAACTCTACAGAGTACCTCCACAAGGCTATGCAAGTGTTCCTTTGTTGAATGCACGCTCTTTTCCTGAGGTGCTCAAAGGGTTAGCGTGGTTTACTCATCTCCCAAATACCTCTCCTGCCTCCTGTTCTGGCAGAGCAGGAGGGGTCACCCATCAGAGGTGATCAGGAAGGTGTGGGGTTATTGACTGGCAGTGCTGCTGCTCTCAGAGGAGCACACTCGCTTTCATTCTGCAACCGTGTGGACCTGTCAAGTCGTGGCCAGCACAGCCGAAGGGGTCTCAGCAGCTTTCAAAATCCAGGCTTCAGCTCTCTGATATGCCAAGAGCTGGCTATTCTGTCACAATATGAAGTGGCACAGAGCTTTGAGACAATGGAGAATTGACTGGTGCTAGTGATGAGACATTGCTTTGCAGAGAATGCAGATGAAAAGTCCTTAAAATAATACCAGTCATGAGGAGGATGTTGTGGGATAAACTTAATGCAAGGTCACAGGTTTTTGTCACCATTTGAGCTTTGAGACAATGGAGAATTTGGCTTAGAGCCCTCAAAATAATCCACAGCACCCTGAACCATCTCTCATCCTGCTTAGTGCTTATTGATGCCATTGTATAGTTTCCCTAAAAGTTTTTGCTGAAATTAAAGTAACAGAATTTAGTTGTTTATCACTGGTTATCATAATGGTGTAATGTTTAAAGGAAAAACCTTCCATTATACCCTGAGCTTATAGGTGTTGGGCTAAATGATAAGGAGAAGTATTCTCAACTACTTTGTGTAAACTTATGTTTAATATTGCATTTAATATTGCAGGATTCCTCTGGGCTCTTAAACTGAAATTGTTTTTGCTGTCCCTGAATCTGTCTGAAATTTGCTTCTCTGGGAACATAGCCTCTTTTTATTACATAAAAAATATGGTTGGGGTTGATCCAGAGGGATTTATGCAGACAAAAATATTGGACTGTTTTAATAATTTTATTCGTATTTAAAGAAAAATGAATTATGCTAAGGAAGTACAAGACAATGTCTTTTTTCTTTTTTTTTTTTAACTGAAAATACTGCTACCAGATGTCAGTATCTGTAAAGCTATGGAAATTCAGCAGAGCTTTGAAAATGCTCAAGACTGACTCATTCCAGTTTTGTCCCCATTTTAAACTTTGTACCATGGAAAGTTCAAAAGCTTTTTCCACATTGTTTGTGAGGTTTTTCCAGAGGGAGTATTTCTGGCTTTGGTTAGAAAAGAACTCCCTGTCTTGCTAAAGATTGACAATTACGTACATTTTTGGCCTCTAACTTAAGCAAGCCAGCAGGCCCTCAGGGTGCTTGAAGTCTAGTTAAGGACAGAAAGTTACTTTTAAAGAACATTTTTGAAGCACTCTGTGAAATCCGTACACTGATACAGCCATAAGCAGTTTTTTGGGGAAAAAAAAAGAATAAAAATCCTGTTTTATCTATATGTAAGTCAAATTTATCTGAACTCCGGAAGTTTTTCTTCATTTCAATGCAGATAAGTCTTCCAGCATATGAACAAGGGACTCCAATGTAAAGAAAGTCTCTCCAGCACTCTGTAGGTCCGCAATCATAACATGACCTTTTCACTTTCCATCTGATATGCGCTTCCTGCCCCTGTGTCATCATGATTCAGCATCGTGACATGCTGAAAGATCATCAAGGTGGAAACAATGCCGAGCAGTGTTAAGATGGTGTGGCCTGCCACGATTATTTTGCACGTACCTGATTTATTGCACATCATATTTTCTCTTTCCTTGTCTTTCAGCTGCCAGGCACGTAGTTCTGTCTTCTGCCAGTGCCTGGCCTTGCATTTGGAAAAGAGAACAGGGATGCCCTGGGGTGTGGGCAGTTTGCTCTGTGCCCCTTGGTTTGGGAAGCTTGAGAGTGCCTCATCTCAAGCATTACAATATATCCTGCTGTTTAATGGGCCACAGTCTCATGTTTTTTTTCCCGATGCCCTAGAAACCGTTACCCAAAGCTCAAGAGGGGAATTCAAGAACTGCTTCTGAACCCATTAAGTTGTATTTATTAAAAGACTGGACATTTTGGGTGAAGATACAGTTTCTTTTTCTGCAGCTGGCTAGCACAATTTCTGTTATCTCTAAATTATTTTTCTTATTGAAGCAGTTGTGCCAGGAAGATAAATTCTAAGAAAATAGCAGGCTTAAAACATCTGCTGCTATGAAAGGAGAAACCTGTCTCAGTAATTTAAGAGAGGAAGGAAAGTGTTTTTGACCTGATAAGACTGACTAGGTGTTATTCCTGAATAAGACTTAGGGCTTTGATTTCTCAAGAAGCATGGGGACGTGCTTCATTTTTGTTTGTTTTCCAAGTGAACAGTGGTGTCCTCCCCCTTTTCTAGAACAATGGGGTTAAAATATTATAGCTCACATTCTGTTAAATTATAATATCAAGATAACACATCTGTCCTGAACAGCTCACCTTTGCCACAGCTGGCTACAGGCACGTACATGAGCATTGTGAGCCTAAAACCTGCAGAGCCATTGCTACCTCGATGGACTCAGTACAGCTGAGCTTCATCTTCCCCTGCACGCCCGACTCCCCTTCTGCCAGGACAGTGCCGATGCCTCCCTGTGCACCCCTCTGATGTACATCAGGATGCAGTGTTCTGTTACTCCCAAGGGCTTCATGATGCCTTTTCTTTCATTTCCATCCTCCTGAAGACACAGGCTTTTACTCCCATGTCCTTCCGTTTGCCTTCAGTGCTCCTCTTGGGCCTTTCTGCAATGCTTTCTCCACTTGTGCTACATTTAAGCCACAGTGTTGAGTTGCTGCCCACCAAAAGGGGTGGTTCTGGTCCGTCCAGCAGCACGCTCCTCAGCACCACGTTTGTCAAGCCCTTTGGTGAGTCAGTTCAAGAGAAGAGTTCTCTATAGGCTTAACAAGATGGATCAGCTTACCCAGCAGTTTGATGTGGTGCAAGAGAGGGTGTGGACCAGCAAGGCCAGGAGTCAGGCAGGACCACCCAAGTCAGAATGGTGAGCTGACTCAGTCATGTCATGTAACTTCAACCTTATTTACTTCATATTACATAACTTGACCCATTTCTACTTTCTCCTCAATGGAGAGAGAAGCCTTTCCCTTTGAAACTCTGTTTGGAGAATCAGCAGATCCAAAGTGCAGGATTCTGTACCAAGACAGGATGATGGCTGGCATCAGCTGATTCTGTCTGAGAATGTAGGGAGAGATGCTCCAGGCTATTCATTCTGTGAACAGCATGACAGGGACTCATATTTTGCAAGTTTTGTACGTTTTTGTTTGTTTGTTTCATTTTCCCATTTCCAGCAGTTGAGAGGTTCTGCCTGTTTATTAAAATAGTTCTTGAGATTTTAGAACTGAACAAATGTGGTATTAAAAATTGTGATATTGATGCACAGTCTTTATGGTGGTGTTGTGTGTCTTCTTGTTTCCTCTGCTAATAAGCACAATCCTCTGTGCGAATAGTCTAGTACCAGAGTAAGACATTCCAGCATGTTTTAAAGCACTTCCCAAGTAACATATACCAAGGCCAGATACTTACTAAACCAGGAATGTGAGTAGTGGATATATAGTAATTTAAATTCCTATATTACTATGAATTGCTGTTTTCCCCCTGCATGGTCTAAACTGACACTATTCATTTTCTCTCTTTCAATGGTCATTCAGATGGTGCAACACTGTTAATGAATCCAATAAAACATAATGCTGGAGTTGTATGCTGAACAGCTTTTAGAAGGCAGTACCTAAATATTAGGTCTCGGAAAATTAAACTTACCAGGAGTTCATGCAAGCACACAGCTGAATATGAATTATTAACATCTTTGGTTTGTTCTTGGAGTGATAGTACGTGCTACAGAGCTGTAATTAGGGCTGGGTTGCATCTGAGTCTTGCTATCATGCTGCATCAGTTTGTTGCTGTTAGAATTGCTACCCCTGAACCTGTTCCTTGCTCACCCAGGTAGCTAGTTAGTGACCTAGAGATAAGGTGGCATTTATTGGTACTAGAAGAAACGGCCTTTCATTTTTATGCAGAAGCAAAAAACATGTCAGCAAGCAATTTACACATTCTTTGTCCACCCACAGTGCAATGGAAGATGATAATGCGTATCTTGTCGGGTTGCGTTTAACTTTTTTCCTTACTGTTTTATTAGGCTTACATTTTCTCCCTGGCATGATTATATTTTTGTTGTTGTGTATGGTTGAGGTTTTTTGGTTGTTGTTTCTTTTGGGAGCGGTTAGCCTCAAACTGTGTCTAACGCTAGGACCCTGTTCAGGAGTTTTCATTAAAAAACAGATTCCTAAAGGGGTTCCTCAGATGACAGTTTCCTCACAGTGTGATACAGATAGAGTTTGAACTGGAGGGGATAGGCAGAGAATAGATAGACTCTGTCCTCACCTGTTTACTGAATGGTACATGTTGTTGAAATTTAGGTGGGACACAACGCTCCTCCCTTGTGCAAACATATCCTCCAATAAAAGCCCTGTGCTGTGGGCAAAAGTAGTTAGGGGTCTGCTGCTTTTTTTCTCCACACCCCCCCCCCCGCCAGTAAACAGCAACTTATCAATGTGAGAGGCCAAACATGCCTGCCTTATATACACACAAAGGCTCATGTGTTTGTGGATATGCCTACTCTACATACCCAGCCTGGCTCCTACCTTATTTTAGCTAGGGTGACCATTTCTCCCCTATTTTAAGGAATATTCCACATTTCATTTGTGACATGAGTAAAAGAAATGCTGAATCATATCTTTGTGGAGCAACACTCAGCAGTGCATTCATTAACGGAACCTTATTTTCAATTTAAAAATATCAGCCTCAAGAGACTGATTTTTTTAAGAAAAAAACTACAGCATAAAGCTGAAAGCAGTTCTCCCTCTCTGTTATCTTGAGATAGCACTGAATCACAAACCTAGAATAAAAATCAATTGAGAATGTGGGTTCATATTAGAGAATCTGCCCCAAACCAATGATTTTTTGTTTGTAATCCAGATATGCACAGGGCACATAAGAAAGAAAACTTTTTCAAGGTTCATAAATGCCAAAACGTAACATGAAATGCCTGCCTGGTGCACTATACCTTGTACTGCAAAGGTTTAGTAAATGCAACATGCAGGGTGAAGCTGTGAAGCAAGGTAGCAAGTTCATTTCCCCTCGTAAGCCTTCAGAGCAGCTCGATGGGAGCCCTTCCAGAACGCTCTCTGGAAACTTCCATCTAACCCCAGCGCTCTATAAATAGAGGAGGTCTCCATCCCGAGGAGGTTTTGCAGGGCGGTTCTGCAGGGGAGCGCCGAGCTCCTGTGGAGGCGGCAGAAGGGGCGTTACGGAGCAGTGCGGTGGGAGCGGGAAGGGGAGCGGGACATCCTCGTGTGTAAGGTGGGGTCTGCAGGCACGTCAAGAGGAGAATAATTAAGATGGAAGGCTCTTGCAGAAATGGTTGTGTGGGGAGAAATTCCTTTAGATCCTACACAGAAACTACTGCTGGCAGAGTGGAAAATGCAGCCGCAGCAACCGTCAGCTGCCAGTGACAAAGGAAGATACCTGATATTCCCTCAACCAGTCAATACTCCCAAAGAGAAGATATTTTGCTCTCCAGAATGAATGGAGAAGTGGTTTCACCAGGGTAAATGAAAACAGCAATAAATGCTGTAACAATTGCCATATTTTATCACATAGAAATTTTTAAATCGCTCTGATGGACTGTCATGAGCGAGATACTATGCAACTCTGGAGTAAGTCCCAAGAGCAAAACACTTGGAACTTTGTTTCTGAAAAATACGTAAATATAGAAGAAAACCAGCTGACTGCTACAGAAGCTAGAAGAATCTGTGCTAACACTATTCCATTTTCATTAATGTAAATCCCTTGATTGACAGCAAACTAAAAAACGTTGTCTTCCAAAATTTAGCTGCAGTATGTTTTCTAAGGTTTATCTACAGTTTAAATGCAGGGCAAAACTTTTGTTGAGATCAAGCTTCATGTATGACTAAAAACAAACAAACACCTTAAAAAATGAGATTTGAAAAGGAATATTTCACTCTGACTTCTGATAGCTCAGGCTCATGGTAATATCAAAATCTCTGTTACTGTGTATTTGAAAGAGGAATATTCCATTACCTGATTATTTGGGGGGAAAAACCTGAACATTAAAAAAGAAAAAAGGGGGAGGCTTAATTTTGACTAAGCACAGTAATTTGGAGTCAACAAAGCTGATTTGGAAGACAATGTTCTTTCCACAGAAAAATGAAAGCAAACCATTTTCCTGCTTACAGACTGCATGTTGAACACACTGGGCTATACGTAAGTTATTATTTGATCTCAAAGACTTTTGATAGGCAATCTTTAAATGTTTTTCTTCCTGCCAGCAAAGTTTCAGAATTAAGAGAGATCTTTATTTTATTGATATAAAAATGATACAAAAATTATAATATAGGAACACTAAGCCATTACCCTACAATATTCTTATCCCTCTGCCTTCCTGAAAGTGTCATCCATATACAGTTTCTTTAAAGGTGAGGGAAATGTGCTTCCTGGACCAGAACAGTACTTCTTTCAGGGTGCTAAAGTTTTATGGTAGAGTTTTAAGATCAGAACAATCTGATCTTAAATTGGCTAGAATATGATAAAATGTGCTAATTATAAGGTAAACTACAATAAAAAACAATGAAAAACCCTCAAACAAAACAAACAACAACAACAAAAACCAAAGCAACTGATGACAAGTTACTTGGTCATATGTATGGCTTTTAAGTACACTGTGACAAAGCATGTACAAATGGGAAGGGGTTTCAAACAGCAGCATGCATTAGCTCCCAAACACTTTGCTTTGTTTTTTTGATGCCAGTGAGCTAAAGTCATCCTAGCCTGCTTCAACTGAATCATCCACTGCAATCTCAAAGTCCAGACTGGAAAGAGTTTTCTTCATGTAAACCAGTCTGTTTACACACACAAAAGGAAGAGCACTCACTCCAGTGTTGGTGCAATCTCTCTGAGCAGCTGCACAGAAACCTTCAGGCTGTGCTCTGGAAGTGGTGCACAGGTAGCTGTGATGTGTACAGTGGTTTTCAGAATATTTTGTTAATATTTTGCTGAGTACTGAAACACATTGTGCATATGTTGGTCTGGCTGCACTCTGTGTTGGTGTGAGTGCCTGAGAAGGAAGGGAGAGGCCAGAACTTGTTTCCAAGTGGTTTATTGACTATTAAACTCTTATAGCCAGATAAAAGCAGCAGCAAATAACCTGATCCTTGTGTTACAACAGTGTGCAGTCTCACCATCTCCCTCCCTGCATCGTATTTCCTATCTAGGTCACTGTGCAATGCGAGGCTGTTGGCTTGGCAGATAATGTTTCCACACGTTGACCCAAACGCAGTGATGACAAGCACGTTTTCAGTCTGTTTATGCAAACCACCCATGTCCTGAGCCTGTTCCTGGCATGTATTTTACCTTCCTGCTCGCTGTTTTGGTGCCTGGTACAGCTTGCCCAGCCTTACATGATGGAATTGGCTATTCTGACATCGAAACAGCTTGTAGATAAAGCCATCCTGCCGTGAGCCTGTCAAATATAAATTCCATTACTACCCTGTGACTGCTATGTAATTAAATGTTCTCCTAGTAGGCATACTCTGGTTTAACAAGTTTTATGAGTCATGGCAGCAAAGGGAAAGGAGAGTCCCCAAAGCCAAGAATGGGCACAAACACCTCCTCGTTATTCATCTTATTTAGACAGAATAAGGTTCTTGCTTGTCCAGAGAAGTGAACACCAGGTGTTCTTGGGCTCCTTGTCAGAGTATCTCATGCTGATGCTCACTGAGGTACCTGGAGAAAGTGATTTTGCAGTTCTGAATTACATGAAACTTCATAGTACAGACACTTGCAAGGAAGTGGTTTGTTTTGAGTGTGCAGCATATTGGTTTGAGAGTGCTTGAGAAGGAAGGAAAAGGTGAGAACTTGCAAATTCTGTGCTCTCATAAGCTCAACCCCAAACCCACCTACACCACAGGACATGTAGACACGAGGAGAGTACGTCCCTCTCCTTTATGTTGCCAGGGCCCAGCAGCCAAGATGCCAGTGTTTAAAACACCAGCAAACTAATTTCTTCCTAGCTGCAAGCAACTAGGTGCATGAAAATCACTGGTGTGAGAAGGCATCTCAGGAGCTCTGCTCTCTGCCCCACCGAGGCAGAGCAGCGCAGGCTGTGCGTCGGCAGCACCATCTGCCCTCAATGCTGGCACAGCTCCTTTCAGCCAGGAAGGACTGTGCCCCTGGCAGTGTGTGCAGGGTGGTGCGGCTTTGTGTGCCCCTGGGTGGACCTCAATGCTAGTTGTAGATAACTGCCAAGGTAGGGAAGAGGCAGCCAAGGAGCATATGGGGATGAGAAAAGGTTGGGCATATCTGGAGTTCCTCTGAGCAGACTCATCAGTATAGCTTGCACTGAACACAGCGAGCCATGGAAAGCAAATGTCAGCTGCCTTAGCTTCTGGGTGCATGGGACAAATCACCACAGAGGTGTATAAGTCAATCTTTTACCCCAGGTCTGTCGGCTGAAGAGATGACTGCTCGCTCAGCACTCAGGCACACATAGCTCCTGCCAGCTTTCCTTGACCTGTTTACTAGCAATGACCTAGATGCAGGGAGACCTTGCATTTCAACTGCTCACTAGTGCAGCTTGCTTCGACTCTAAAGGGACGAGGAAAGCATGTACAAGCAGTTTTGCTGACAAACCTGCAAGGGTAGTTGTGGTTAGCAGGAAAATGGTGTTGAGGCAAGGTGGGGTAGACTGACCCTTCAACTGCAGCTGGAAGAAGACAGGTCTCCAGCCTGGTTGTGGCCATACGGCTGCGTAGAGGCTATGTCTCCTCAAGCATGGCTTTGAGAAGGACTCTTCCCCCACTTGCTCTCTCCATGCCAGCCCAGGAGGTGCTGCAGCTGCCCAGCAGTGTGTCTGCTCCTCCCATGGCTGCCCTGACAAGACAAGGATCAACCTCTGCTGCAGCTCCTCTGCTTACCTTGTCCTTTCACCTTAAGCTCTTCATTTATCTGGGTCCCATTGCAAA
This sequence comes from Columba livia, assembly GCF_036013475.1. Taxonomy (NCBI): domain Eukaryota; kingdom Metazoa; phylum Chordata; class Aves; order Columbiformes; family Columbidae; genus Columba; species Columba livia. The sequence continues at coordinate 77,296,602 of NC_088604.1, forward strand.
TGCCAAATTATACCCTTAATACCTCTGAACAGGATTGGAGGGTTAAATAAGACAAAATATTAGAGTATCTGAGCAGAATATATACTTAATTAAGGGTCCTTAGTCTAAATCTAAAGTCTCAAGTGCTTCCAGGCATCTGGCTACAGCTCTGGTGGTGCCAAGGCTTACTAGGCAGCTGCCCATGTGAGCGACTGGTCTTAACGCCTGCCTGTTCAAGATCAGGACACCAGCCTCATTTGGTGGGCATCATAACCCTCCAACAGGAGAAAGTGGCATATGAAATACTTTGCAGAACCCCACAAATCTGAGACAGGTGTCTGGCTTGCAGAAAGCAGTGGGATTCACACGCGGCTTGCTCTTCCAGACACAGCCAGTTCCTTGCTTCTCCCCTTTTCAGTCCTCCAGGCAGTTTTTGAGGTAGCTACAAAAGCACATGCTTGAGGTACTGGCAGAAGAGAGGGGCCTGTGCAAGCAAGAAACATGGTCTGTACACAAGAGACACAGGAGGTCTGGGATAGAGTGGCTATAGTTTGTATATCCCAGGAAAAATGAAAAACTAGTACATAAAACTGTCTGCTTGTTTTGACTCAGATGACTGGATATTGAGACTAGGTAATGTGTGTTAAATGTAATTTAATTTCCATTTCTCTGTCTTTTATAAGCTGTGAAGTTTGTGCTGATTTTCTGTATTCATATGACTTTCTCAATCTTCACAGGCTTCAGTTATTATCTCTTTTTAAACCTTGATATATCCATGCTCGTTTTAGTCTTGCAGAATATTTTTAAATAATATCTACAAGATGTGGTGTTTTTTAGCTATCCTCACAGCCAAATCTGTGCCAGACTCTCCTTCTCTTCCACCTTGATTGCTGCAACATCCTTTCTCTGGTTATGAGATGTATACACGTTTGCCCTGCGGTTATTAATTCACAGAGCTGCTGCAAAAGTTGTTCTCCTCTTTGCTTGCTGTTTTGTCACCCCTTTCCACCAACATCCTTATCTCAGTAGAAGTACTTAACCCATTGTATACAAGCCCATTTCTGTTGTGGCTGATGGCATTACGGTATGCATGCAGATGGACCTATTTGCACACACAGAGTGGCTGAAGCGATTTTGCTGCACCCCAGGTTGCTGCAGGAAGGAGCATGCCCGGAGGGTCCTGCTGCTGCTGCAATGCCCCTGAGCATTGCGCATCCCTCAGGGCTCGCTGCAAAGAAGTCACAGGCCATTGGATCGCTGGCAGGGGCTGTTTGTTTCCAGCACCACCTTTCCCAAGGCCCCATGGCTGTCGCATCAAGGATATGCACCACTCCCATGACAGGAGAGAGCGAGGAGCCCTGCGGAAAGACGGCTGTAGGGTGCCTGAATAGCCCTGCCACCCCCAGAGCAAATTCCTCCGGTCTGCAGCGCAATAGCTGTGAGCTCCAAGTTGCCTCAGGAAGCATGTCATCAAGGGCAGGCTCTCAGCCAAAGGACCGATATTCATTACTATAATCCAGGGTGGGCCACTTAATCTGCACATTCAGGTAGCCCAGAGCCCCTTCTTCCCTGGTAGATTGCCTGCTAGGGTCCTACCCAGACTCTTTCTCCTTCACCATCTCTCCTGTCTCTGCTGAAATGTTGTTCAAGTTGTCTGGGGTCTTATTTTAAGGAACAGTACGGCACTGATCTGTAGTTTTTCTAAGGTGCGTGCTACACATATGGAAATACTGTAAAGCTGTTCTCAACAAGCACAGACTGAATTTCCCCTAATTGTGAACCATCAAACACAGCCACTTGTCTTTCCCTGACAAAATACAAGGTCAAACCCAACCTTTGAGGAGATGCCCTATACTGCTCCATACTTAAGATTTTATCCCTGCAACACTGTGCTCAGTCACCCTGACCTTCACTTTCAGGAGATGCTCCCAGTGAACATCTGCTTCCAAAAAGCTCCTTAGACCTGTCTGCAGCCAAACTGGCAATGGTAAGGCTGCTGGTGCCCCTCTGTCCAGTGACCTGGCCAGGCAGTGATACCACACTGCTAATGTATTTCTAAATGTGTGTGACACTAAGTGGTATCACATACAGAATACTGCTCTAATTTCACTTCATGCTGCAAACAAGATTAACTCGTATCTTAGAAATTAAAATTGAAATATATAGGCTCTGGGTTCATGCAGGTAGTTATGCACGTAGCTTAGGAAACAAAGATCCTGAACCTGATAAAAATAAATAAAGAAAATATTGTAGGTTCTTTTTGTGACTTCTGTTCTCTCATTGCCATACAGAATTTGCCTTGCTTGCTAATCTAGGGCATCATTCCATTTTATCTTTTTTAAGATAGTGTCTTTCTTCTCCAAACCCTGCTTTAATGTTAGTATTTTACAAAACATAACAGAAGTGTAAACATTTTAGCTCATTTATGCTAGAAAATGGTACTGTGGTAATAATGCAGAAGTAATCATCCCCACCTATTGTGCAGACAGCATGAAGACATTTTATAATAGAATAGTAATGCCCAAATAAGAACTGAAAGAAATTTAACAGCATAAGTCACTTCTCTGTCATTCAAACTAGAGCTTTTGCCAGTATAGACTAGTTTGGTTACAAAACATCACAGTTCTTACTGCAATTATTATACTAGGAAAACCAGTAGATCCAGACTGCCTACAAAAACATGACTGTAGCAGCTACCAATATCCTGAGGACTTCTTACACCAAAGTCAGTCCAGTTGTAGTTCTTGATTTAATTGGAAGTTATTCTAAGAATGACTTTGTTCCACTGGACTGGATTCCCTTTCGTAACAAAAGTGTAAAGTGCACTTCTTGTAAAATCACATATTCCAGGAAATAGGTAAACTCTGGTTTTCTTTTTGTTTGGTTTTGTTTGTGTTTTGTTTTGTTTTTTGGAAGGGGGTGGTGTGGTTTTTTCTTTTCCTTACAGCTGGCGAAGGGACTGTGGGGTGAAAATAAGTAATTTCTGCATTACTGCAGGAATTCTGCCTTTCCACTAACTATCCAACCTCCCACCAGTGTGCTGTCCTTATTTTGCAGGCTGGTGAGATTTTGCAGCTCCAGGTGGCCTCCTTTTTCTTCACAGATAGCACAGCTAGGCCTCACAGTCAACACAGCAGTTAACCAGAACTTTTTTTAGCTTGATAAATATATCTGCATGAAGGCATTCTGCTGCATGCATGGATCCAAGCGGGGCCAAGGTGTGGGCTGGGCAGCACGCAGCCCAGGGCTACGGCGGTCCCATGGCGGGCAGGAGGGAGGCTCCCTCCCAGCAGGTAACACAATGGAAAATGATAACATGCAGGGTACAGCTGTGTTAATCTCTCTCACCTGCACCACTTCCCAGCCACATGCTTTGGTTTCCACCAGTGCTCAGGTGGCCCCGTGAAGGGCACATTAGGTTACCTGCGAATGGACAGCTTGGGGGCATCCTGGGCATCTGTCTCCACCCTCAACCGGGGCTCTTCCACCCTTGTGGGCTTATCTGAGCTCTTTCCTTCTATTTGCTTTGCTGCGTGGTGGCTTTTTTAAGCCTGACAGAGAAATAAGAGCACCATCTTTGTTTCATGAGGGGAAACAGCCATTTCTGAGCACCGAGGCAGCAAGACCCAGGGAGTGCTAGCATTAGTCAAGTTTGTCTCTCACCATTGGCAAAGTAAGGAGCTGTAAGATGGTGGTGGCTTTGCTACATATTTTAGCTACACCAGATCTTGGGAAGGTGGCATAGGAAGGTACAAAATACTCTCCCTTCTCCCATCTCTGCTATTTCCCCCTCCTCTGATCACAGTAGGGCAGCAAACCCAATTCTCTGAGGTCTTCTGCCAGCTCCCCATTCCAGCTTGACTGTTTCCGTCTTCCCATGAATGGTGTAAGCCAGTCCCAGTCCTGGCCTTTTATCCATGGAGTGTCAAGAGTCAGCTTTGTCAGCTCAGCTGAGGAGCCCAGAGAAATGGCTTTGGCCAGACAGACACAACCAGATGCTCTAAAGCACAGTGTTCCTGGGTCTGCTCTGGTAAGCACCAGGCATGGGCTTGGCATGTTCTGGTACCTTGACTTACAATTAATGCCGGCCCTTTCAACTTCATATTGCAGCAGCCTAGGGAAGTGCATACAGTCAGTGACTGGACCTCACCTAAGAGGACAGTAACATATTTAATTCAGGCCTTTGCACTTGTCAATCAGATGTTTTGCATGCAGGGAAGTGGTGCTCAGACAACATAGGCAATATTGCCCACCTATGCAGGTTCACATGGCTCTGGCTTTGACTGTCATTTCTGTTTCCTCTTAGCTTTGGGACACTTTTTAGAGTAGTTGCTCCATTGCCAGCGTGTGTGCAGCTCCACAGGATCAATGGCAAGGAAAGCCTGCTTCACAGGCTGGCTTCTGGCAGGTGTTTCATACGTGGTGAGCTTGGACCTGACTTTGCATTGAACGTGACTCAGAGTGTCCCTCACTGCACTGGGCACTGTGTAGGCACGTGCATCTATGCAAAGCAGGTGCAAACCGCTGCTGTTTATATGTGGAAATGACCTTGCTCAGGTATCAGGGCTGTGTCACCTGGGGTGTTTTACCTCCATGGAGAATCATGTCTTGAGTTTCTTTTCACTCCCCTGCTTGGGTGGGAGGGAGTTTGTTTTAATATGTCAGGTTTAAAACTTCAGTGGGTTAGGAGTTGTTTCACATGCAGTTCAGCTGCCCCAGCAGCAGCTGCCTCTGTGGGAAGGGGGGAGTGAGCAGTGAAGCACAGAGACCATAGGTCTGTAGAAGACTGTCTGTGTAGATGGGTTAACCTGCTTTGCCTGCTTTTGTAAAATACTGCAAGTTCTATGCATTTCAGAATCTGGTCTATGTATACATTACTCATTTGTTATAAGCCTGTTGGTTATTCCCCTTCATCTGTTGCACCCAACTGCTGTTTATCCTGATTTGGCATTTGGAAAAATCTTGTCACCCAGTTTACATTAGCAGAAGGTGAAAGTAAACAACGAGGAAACAAGGACAACTGCAGATATTCCATGTGGGTAGATTACTTGTTCTTTTCCTGTGGAACAACTGTAGATGTTTTTCTTACTTAAAAAAACAAAACAGAATCAAAAACAATTAACAACCAACCAGCCCCCCAACCTCTGGCTAACTACCAGTGTCAGCTACGCCAGCCATACGCAGCTGTATGCACGTGGCTGAGTGATGCCCCCTCAGAGCAGGGCACATTCCAGATACTTGGCTCTTTGGGATTAACTGTCCCTTTCATCAAGTTGGCCTGGACTACTGTTGCTGTTGATCATGCAGTGCAAAATCTTCCTGAGAAAGACTCTCAGGCTCTTGATTATAGAAGATAGCCATTTCAACAACCATTACATAACAAAATCCAAACCCTAAATGTTGCAGGCAGTTGTCGTAGATAGGAACTGTTTATTGATCATGGCCAGATATGAAAATATGCATCCTTTACCCTAAGCAATGCTGAATATCTAGTGTAGCAAGATGAAAGCCAGCATTTATGCCACTTGGGGGAAAGAGCTCTGCCAGACGTGGGAGGATGTACGTTATCTAACATTCTACCTAACATGTAGCTTCTGAGACTAACAAACAGGAGGAGAATTACAATGCTTCTGCTTGTGAAACACAGTGCCTGAGGAGCAGAAGGGTGTGGATTTACTCCCACCTCATTTTAGGGGTCTAAATGAAGCATCGGTGTCAGGAACACAGTTGTCCTGGTTGCTCCCTCAGAGAGAGACACAGTTCAGATTTTAGGAGTGATACATTGCTTTCTCCAGGCACCTCCCTCTCTCTTGACCACAGAAGAAGATGAGCTACAGCCCTCACCTGAGATGAGTCCAGCTGCAGCCACAAAGCAGGGCGGCAGAAACACTGCCTGAAGGGAAGATACTGCCAGTTGTTTGGGGTCACTCTTAAGGAAGGGAAGAGGGAAGTCCTAAATGATCGGCTCAGGATTCCTCTGGTGGGGGGACAGCCACAGCCAGCAGCAGTCAGCATGCACAGCAGATCCTGTTCACTCCAGCCCAGAGATGGGCTCGGGAGGAAGGTTGTGCTGGGACAGTCCCCATGAGATAAGAACCTCCTGTGATGCCAACCCTGAAGCTACATTGATTTACACTAGGATGAAAATAGCCCTCGGCGGTTTTACAGTAGTGAAAGGTCAGCCAGACTGGGACATCAGGGCCAGCATATAAAGAAACAGGCAAAATCGCAACTTTTCTCTCCATGTGCTGGAGCTTTGCTCTAAAGACAGCCTCCTAAACTTTTTATTGGGATAATTGTTTGTCCACTCTGCCTAAGAACAGGTTTACTTCTGAATGCTGTCACCATTAGAGAAACCCTGGGCTCAGGCCAGGATTGTACTGTCCTAACAGAGAAATTAAAACACAGCCTTGTACCATATCCCCTGACTTCCACAAGCTTGCTCACAGCATGTTCCCTGTTAACACCTTCTATGAAAACGGGCCAGATCCCCTTCTCAAAGCTCATGGGCTCCTCAGTGCCAGCAGAGCTGACATCCATGTGAGCTGCACAGATGGACAAGTTCAGTGCACCTCCTTGATGCCAATGTGTGCAAAGGAAAAGTCAGCTTTTACTTTCCCAGCTGATGCTGGTTTCCCTGGGGACAGAGGGACACCCTGCAGTTACCCACTCTTTCCTCTGACCACAGAAAGCATCTGCCAGCAAGGAGGAGGGAGAGCAGAGAGGGGGTGGCTTCAAGGCGGATTTGGAAAAGCTCCAGTCATTGCAAGACCAGTACCATGCTGAAGAAAAAAAGGTGGGTGGCTCATTAAACCCAGCATGGCCAGCAGTGCCAAGGTGACAAAGGGCATTTTCCTGGCAGTCAGCCTCGAGCTTATAAGGCGGGGGGGGGAGTGGCATGTCAAAGCAGTAGAGGTGAAAGTGTTCATCGCTATGAATACATGGAGAAAGCCAGTCCCCAGGAGATGATTGGTGGCTTTGAAGGTCTGAGGTGCTCTAGATGTGTTGGTGTGATCGACAGAGCTCACAGTCCTGTTGCCCGATCCACACTGTCCTGTGCCCCTTCTTCCAACTACCAGGCTTTGCAGTTTGTAAATTTGAAAGAGTGCTTCTGTTACGTGCTTTAGCACCTGACCATCCACTATGGTAAATATATTGTTTCTAAAGTAGTTTGGTCCAGAAAAGATCATATTAAACTTTTCGAAATACACATTTATTTCCTGCAGTGAGAATGGCGGCTGACCCACTTTGGATGTATAGCCATAACATGGACAATCACCAGCAGCTGCGTGTCTTCTCTTCCTCCTCCTCTCCCCATGAGCCTGCACGCACATTCCTGCAACTGCACTGGCACGTGTTTCAGCCAGGCCTGGTGCTTGCTTTGGTAGGTCCCCACAGACACTTGTGCCACCACAGCCACCACATTGCAGCCCTGGGGCAAGGGCAGAGAATGGTGAGGTGGCAGGAGCAGAAATGCCACAGATGGACTCAGCAACCTGCCTGCCACAGAACCTGCTTGTTGCTTGTTGCCTTGGAGATGCAAGCACCTGGGCTGGAGAAATGAGCCATTTAACTACTGCCTAACATCAAAATGAAGAGTGCTGTTGGAAAACTGGCAAGTATTAAGCAATGCCCAGGGGCAGCTGGAGAAACAGAAGAGGATTTTGTGTTTTGTGCAGCACTGTGAGAAAAGGGAGTTACCTTCCTCAAGGGCTGGGAGACAGAGGTTCAAAGAATTGCCTCCCAGTCTGTGCAACCGGTGAAACGCCCGCTTGTGTAAGACCAGATTCCAGGAACGCCTTCCTGGGACACCACTGGCAGCTGCTCTGGGGACAGGAGTGGGGACAGAGATGGGAATTGATCCCTTGGAGCGCTGTGCCTGCTCTGCTTTGCTGCAGGCAGCCATGTGGTACAGGCTCTTTGGAAACTAAAAAATACGCCTCATTATGAAAATCGGCGACATTTGCTGCCATCTTCCTTTGTGAGAAGCCTGCTTGGTCAGTCCTCTGGTGACTAGGAACTTTTTTCTAATTTCAGGCCTCAGTCTGTTGATGGCCGGTTTGCACTGAGTCAGATTGTCCTTCAAGTTGAATAGTTTGCCATCGTCCCTCCTGTTCCCCCATGGTGCTTATGGGGAGAAATTGTAAGCTCTCTCATCCTTTGTTTTGTTCAAATTCTTCTCACATCTCACAGGACAGGCTGTCCATTCCCCATAATTTTCCTGGACATCTTTTCACAGCACCTGTTACAGTTTGAGGGCTATCTGAAAATAGACCTAACTGGAATTGTGTACAATATTCCAAATGAAGTTTCTCCAGTGCCTTTTTTACAATGCTATTAGCATCATTTCCACCTCTTTTCCATTAGTTTTTTACTACAGCATTTGACTCTATTTGTATAACTTCATCTCTCAGGGATCTCTGCATGTGATATCCACAACTTCTCGAGTGTGGGCAACACCCTCCAGCTTTCTACTGTTGACAGGTTTCATCACACATCAGTCATGTTTCACAACACTCCTGTGTTTTTAATATCTAAACTGTCAGTAAAAATATTGAAAGCCCTAAGACTGGTCTCCGTGGAACCCCCTTGTTCCAGCACAGCACCTTTCAAACATTACTTCTTCCCTTCAGGCAGTTTACAACCCCTTTACAATTTGCCTCCTAATTTCCATCGTTTGCAGTTTGCCTTTTAATCACCCAAGCAGTGGCACTGAATCAAATGCTTTACTCAAGTCCAGTAGGTGAGACCTGCTGTGCTTCCTCTGCCAAAGAGATTGGGTTATCACGTCTAAGAAATATAATTGCTTAGTTTGGCATGATCTGGTTTTGAAAGACTCATCTTGCATCTTATCCTGTTTCCCAGCTACTCATTACATGCAATTTGTAATTATTCATTCCTCTAAATTTGTTCTAAAGGTCTTAACACGCAGTTGGCAGGTATCTGGTGAGGACATGTTCCACACACTTTCTCATAAATCAGATACGGGATTTTTGCCTGACAGATCTAAATAATATGCTATGCCTACTTGTGCTTTCATCAGCTTTTAACATGGACTATTTTTAACTCTTATCAGTCAAATGAGTGCTCGCTCCTGAAGGTCTATGCAGATTCACTGACCTTATTCAGTACGGGCTTTATGTGTTTTCACATACTTTCTACTTTAGTTTTCAGGTTGTGCACTGTGTGAATGCGTTATGCCTTCAGGCTCTGGGGAGAACGTGTTGTAAAATTTGCAGGGAGTTGCTTGGCTGACTGTAGAATATGAAATTAGTGTTTGAAAGGGGAGAGCAAACCAACCAGGGTAAATGCAGTGTTCTCCTTGGAGTCATTCAGGTTCTTTGAGAGCTGCAGTGTTGCAGGAGCAACTCAGTGTCAGGGGAACACAGGAATTTGTTTTCATCAGAGAGGAGCTTTCCCTGCCAAGCTGGCAGCAGCTAGAGGTGAAGCCTTAACAGGGAAGCACTTTCATAGTTTCTGTGCTAGGAGAGGAGTCCGCCCTCAGTGACTGAGTGACAGAATAGGGACCTTCACCTTCTGATCCTTTTGCATCTCCTTTCTTCCATGTTTTGTGTTGTTGTTGTTTGGTTGGTTTGTTTTGTTCTGGGTTTTTTTAGGGTTTTTTTTGTGTTTGTTTCCCTTCCACCTCCTCCCCCTCCCCCCACCCCTCCTCCCCGTGTTTAGGGAACACTTGTCGTTTTGGAACTACGGTTATGTTCTTCACGGTGTTCTTCACAAGCTCTCCAAACATATCTTTTTTAATTACCAAGATACTGGATGGCAGTGAACACATGTATCCCTGAGGATTTGCACGTTGCAAGGGCAGAATTCACAAGGTGAGAAAAACAAGTATTGTGTAACACTCAGTTTTCCAGCACAGCAAAGCTGAAGTTTCCTTCAATCCTCGAGCTGTTTCCCACAGCCATTCTGAGGATCACCACCACAGCCTGCTCCAAGTTCTGGGAGATTCTGGAGGAAGTTCATTTCTAGCTTTCACCCTGCATCAAGCCTCTGTATTTCATGGATCTATCATCTAGCGGGCTCTCTACCAGTTAGCTGATCCACTGTAGTTCATCCATCACAGCGGGAGAGAGATTCCCTGAGGTTAAGCATCCGATTTAACAATCCTGGTGGAGCACAGCCCAAGATAAGAGTCAGAGGGGAAGCTGATGGCTGGCATAGAGATAGTGTTTGCACTTCTGCAAGTGGTCCTGGTGTTGGAGGGTGTGTTCCCCACTCACGTGAGGAAGTAGCAAAGAAAATATCTATTTGAAAGGGTGAAGTGGAAGTCAGTGAGATGAGCCTTGGAATTGTTTGCGAGAATGGGGCCTTTGAATGTTCTCTCTGTACAGGATACAGGCACTAATAGCCTGGGAAAAGACAGCCATTGTCCTGCAGATTTAGAAGTACACCAAAACACTTTATGCCTCTCAAATTCTATTTCAAATTCCCTGCAAGCAGGCTACAATTTCATTGCCATGGGTATTTATGGGACAGTTAAAGCACAATAATTCCTGCTTTGAAGGGTGTTGTCTACTGGTACTTGAGATATTGCTGTCAAATATCCAGTCTGATCCACTTCTCACGCTGTCAGGTACATAATGTAGATGTCTGTCATCATGAACCAGTTCATTTGACACAGTCTCCCACAGCATCCTGACAGCTAAACTGAGGGAGTGTGGTCTGGACGATCGAGTAGTGAGGTGGACTGCGAACTGGCTGAAGGGAAGAAGCCAGAGAGTCGTGGTCAATGGGGCAGAGTCCAGTTGGAGGTCTGTATCTAGTGCAGTGCCTCAGGGGTCAGTACTGGGGCCTGTATTCTATATATTCATCAACGATTTGGACGAGGGAATAGAGTGCAATATCAGCAAGTTTGCTGAGGACACCAAGCTGGGAGCAGTGGCTGACACACCAGAAGGCTGTGCTGCCATCCAGCGAGACCTGGACAGGCTGGAGAGTTCGGCAGGGAAAAATTTAATGAAATATAATAAGGGCAAGTGTAGAGTATTGCATCTGGGTAGGAACAACTCCAGGTTCCAGTATAAGTTGGAGAATGACCTATTAGAGAGCAGCGTAGGGGAAAGGGGCCTGTGTGTCCTGGTGGACAGCAGGATGACCATGAGCCAGCACTGTGCCCTTGTGGCCAAGAAGGCCAATGGCATCCTGGGGTGTATTAGAAGGGGGGTGGTTAGTAGGTCGAGAGAGGTTCTCCTTCCCCTCTACTCTGCCTTGGTGAGACCACATCTGGAATATTGTGTCCAATTCTGGGCCCCTCAGTTCAAGAAGGACAGGGAACTGCTGGAGAGAGTCCAGCGTAGGGCAACGAAGATGATGAAGGGAGTGGAGCATCTCCCTTATGAGGAAAGGCTGAGGGAGCTTGGGTCTTTAGTTTGGAGAAGCGGAGACTGAGAGGTGGCCTCTTTAATGTTTAAAAATATATAAAGGGTGAGTGTCACGAGGATGGAGCCAGGCTCTTCTCAGTGACAAACAACAATAGGACAAGGGGTAATGGGTTCAAACCGGAACACAAGAGGTTCCACTTATATTTGAGAAGGAACTTCTTCTCAGTGAGGGTGCCAGAGCACTGGAACAGGCTGCCCAGGGGGGTTGTGGAGTCTCCTACTCTGGAGACATTCAAAACCCGCCTGGACACATTCCTGTGTAACCTCATCTGGGTGTTCCTGCTCTGGCAGGGGGATTGGACTAGATGATCTTTCGAGGTCCCTTCCAATCCCTAACATTCTTTGATTCTGTGTGATTCTAGTGAGACCAGTCTCTTGAAGGTGTTCAAGTTGCTGACTTGCAATGTTGCTACTTTAGTCATTATTGTGTTTCCTCAGGTTCACCATCGTTTCTTTCTTCTTCATGTTGAAACAAGGCTTGTTGAAGGACCTGGTTATCTGGCACTCTCAAAACATGGTCAAGGTCAACCTGTTTTCTCTGTTTGTACAGCTGTGGGTGATCACACAGGCTCTGAAATCTCAGCATTCCTTTTGCTCTCTGGCTGCTTTCTGATCACTGTCCCCTGCAGGCATCCGCACTGAAAGCACTTTGATTTCTGGGGAATAGACATGTTCTTCCAAGACTTCAACTTGTACAGGTGTATGTGTAATGTATTTTTAATAACAGTGGCTCAAAAGAGCTTACAGGGAAGCTTAGCATTGATGCTGATGACTTCCATATGAGATGTATACTTCTCATGGAAACAGAGAAAATATTCTACTCATTTTGATACCATATACATAGACTGGTGATTAGAGATGTGCACATCATGTATAGGTATCCTGCAAAGCCCCCTGCTCCAAGCTTACTCTATTTTGTGTGTTACTCTTACATAGCCCATGGTAAATTTAGGAGTGATTAATAAAGGCATTTAGCATTAAAAAGGCATTAGGATTAATGTTTTGGTTATTACAGTTTTCTAAACAAGTATTGATTATCTGGAATCTGTTGATATAAATAGATTTTCATGGAGGACAGGAAAATATAAACTTAGTGCTAACTTTTAAAATGTGAAGTTATAAATGTATATCAAACCTCTATTAATTTGCTCTCGAGCGCCTTTGCACTGTGACAGAACTATAAAATGATCAGTCTGTAATGAGCGCAGTTTTATTATTATTTCATTTTTCCTGGTCAGAGCTGATCACACAGCACAGCAGTCAGGGAGAGGAGGGCCAGAATTTTGGAAATACATGATCGAGTAGCAGACTATGACCAGGTCACAGCATTGGCATGTGTACAGTAGCATGGAGGTTTTCAGTCTTATTGCCCTCAACATCTTCAGGGTCATCACCCATGACACAAAATTACAGTCTTAGACTAATATCTGTTGACAATGTCTCCAGCTCATTTTCAATGGACTAATGTCTGTAGCAGTACTGTACTTCATCTACTTGTCTTTAATTCTTTGTTTTGATGCAACTCTGTATAGGAAGAGAATTACCCTCCCCTGCAGTCCAACATAAACCTGGTTTCTGTGCCTGGGCTAACACATCTTTGCCTTTCTCCACAGTATGAGAAGACCCATGGGGCCCCTCATGGCACAGAGGGAGAGAATAAAGTCTTTTGTTGCAATACCGAGACATTGTTCCTAGAGCACCTGGGTACAAAAAGGCAGAACTAGCTCTGTATCAGCATTTAAACAATGAGGTGAAACCTAGTCAGTACTGGTCACCATGACCCTGTGGAGCAGAAGAAACTTGAATGAAAGTAGCAGGTAGGTGTGGGAAGGTATAAAGCCATGTGGGAAGATAGGTGGAAGACAACCAACACACTTTGAAGCAAAGGCTTCTTCAACACAAATCCGTAACTGGTACCCCCTGCTCCTGACTTCTGGTAATATGGTCAGCATAATTAAAGCCGTTTGATAAGGCAAATGGCAATTCTCTGTCACCAAGCTGGCCATGTATCAGTCCCCTTTCCCCTTGTCATAAGGCCCTGAAGGTCCTGGGCACCAGGCAGATTTCTTGCCCCCCTCCCTATCAGCCCCAAGGTTCCTGGGTGCTGGGCCAACTGCTCCTTTCCTTACCGACCTTGAAGGTCCCAGGCACCTGACCAGCCAGGTTGTGATGACCCTGTCACAGAACAGGGAAACGTGGCAGCACACAGAGTGCTGTCTGGAAAATCAAGCCATTATAAGTGGGACTTGGATCAGAACTGCTGCTGGATGGCAAAACCCATCATCTCCTGGTGGCCAGGGATGCCTCCACCGTCATCTGCTTCCTCCAAGGACTGGATGACTCATATTCTTTTATGCATTTCAAGTCTAGGTTATGATTATTTTATGGATAATGCAAGCCAAGTATTAAGAGTTGACCCAATCTGCACAGGGTCTAGCTAAGCTAAGCCATGCTATAAATTCTGTGCTGTGCTGCTTATAAAATTATGGTACACTGGTTATGATTATAATAATCCTGTGCTACTCTGATCATAAAATTCTATGCTATTCTGATCATAAAATTCTGGTAAAAAAAAAAAATAAAGCTTTCATTGTAACTACAACTTAGTGCTATCATCATTCTGCCCAGGATCTCCATAGTGGTGGGTGGCAAAACCCCTTCACATAAAATCTCCTGGCTCAGCTGGGAATAAATCATCTCAAAGTCATCTCATACAAATAGTTGGCGTAGATGTAGCTATTTTTGGAGCAAGGGAACCAGATTTGCTCCAGTATAAGTATATCAAATAGATCATCCTCCAGTCTAATAAAAAGGGATAAATGGCTCTTCATCTCTGCATTGGGGAAGGGGTCTACTAAGTGGACTGGTCAACCACAGAGCAGACAGAGCCTGACAAAGTCAAAGAAGGTCCCTGAGACCAGCAGAGTGCGTGCTCAGGGAAGCACTTGTTAATCTCCATTTTTTTCCCCAAGTCACCATAGCCTTTACGCATGCATCAGCTGTTAATGTTGCAGAAGCCAGAAGCTTTTGCACTGAAGCGGGTAGGAGGAATGGGTATTTAGTTTGTTTCTTTATCCTGCAGAACAAGGGAAGGTTCTCGTTTGGTTTTGGAGTCTGTCAGTGGGAGTGGTTAATATGAGGCACGCACGATAGCTTATGGGAAGAAGGTTCCCCTAACCTGTCATTTCTTGTGTGGGTGTGTTTTGCCCTGGAGCAACCTTAACTGCTTTTTAACAGAACTTTTTGGTGGGAATTGTTAGGAAAGCATTTCTCTAACTACCTGATCCTTGCTGTGTTTTTGGCCCTACCTATACCACAACATAAAATATTCTGTACATTGGGAATTCTCAAGGCTTGATAGTCATCTCAATGGTACCCAATTTAAACAGAATTATTCCTGATTTACATGGGCACGAATGAGGGTTTTCCATACATAATGTAATATTTTGCCTCTCTCAGATGTAGACACAAACACCGTTCTCAGACTCCTTCTTATAGAGGGTTAACTGCAGATGAATCTGATAAACTCTTTTGCCAAGAGCCATTATCTCAAAAATTCAGTATTGAAGAAGACCAAGAGGGTGAAGGAGAATCTGTATTTGGCACTGATTATCCAGGGGGTACTGAGGGCCCTAGGTACTGAAGAGCACCTGAGACTCTTCAAGGTTGGTAGGGGTCAGAGACCTATGTAAGTATAAAAAAAAATGCAGATTCTGCTGTTATGTGATTGGATATACCATTTCTGAGGAGAACTGCACCTTCAGGCTCTCTCACTTTTGTGACTCACATAGCTGAAGGAAATGTTTTGGACTTGCTTTGTTTGCAGCTCTTACTACATCAGCATCTTTCCCTAAACTACAACAAACCATAACATTAGCCCACACCTTTTTTATGTCCTGCCACTATGGTAGAAAAGCCCAGCATTTAATCAAGTGGGCCAAACCAAAGCATCTACTAAAAAACATATATATATATATAAAAGAGTGAGTGTAACACTTCAGTTATAATTTGCAAGGGGCTCAGGCACAGAGAGGGGGAGAAACGTTAGTCTCTGCACTTTGATTCTACTGCATTAAGGGTGTTGGTGTTGATGTATTAATAGATGCAGAATAAAGATATTCTCACCTTGAATTCCTCCAAAGCAATTCTTTCATGTGGTTGCCTCAGTAGAATTAAATTGTTATGAAATAGCCAGCACACCCACCCAGACATAAGCCAGGCACTAACTGTTCATGTTTAGAAACAAACTTTCCCCATGGGTACATTATTCATAGCCGGTCACTTGCCAGTTTTCCCTTGGAAGATATAAACTAAACATTAGGAATAAATGTCTCTCATTTTTTCTTTTTCCCCAGCTGGATGTTGCAGGAAACCTTTAGGTTCTCCCAATCCTCCTCTTTGCCACTCACTTATTTACAAGTCAACTAAATCGATGGTGCATTCCCAAAATCTTCCTGCTGATCCACTCAAAGGCTGCACCATGGTGGATTAGTACTTGGGAGGATCCTGCTACTTCCAAGAGAAATCCCAGATTCAACTGGCTGAAAAACATTTGCAGCTTTCAAACATTATTCCAGGAGAAGAGGAAATCATCCTCCCAATCCATCCTGCCAAAAGACTATGGGCATCTCCGTTGCCTGAGAAACATAACAGGTTGTTGTTATAACAACTTGAGAACAGCTGACCTCCTGCTTCCTTTCATCAACCAGCTGCAAAACTCCTTGGTCATGTAACAGGCTCGAATTGAACATCTGACCCCAGTTTATGCAATTCCCCTGTGACCATTTCGTAAGCTTTTTGTCACTTCACTTCACTCAATTGTTTGTTGAAAGCATTCACAGTTATATTGGCTAATGTGTTTCAGTATGACAGATAGCCCCATGGTTAAGCCCTCTGTCGCCACAGCAACTTCACAACCTTGCTCGAAGAGTACATCATGTCATGAGATAAAACGAAAACCAAAAGGATATGTCGAGGTAATTCCAGCTCTAACTACCCATAGTGCTACTGCTTTAGCAGAGGCTTCAGGAGACATTCCCAGGCTTGGTATTTAAACACGGGATGGCATCACAAAGATAGCATTTATCGCTAAAGCTGTGCCAGCTGTACAGGTCCATGAAGAGCACACCATGAGCTCTGCTAGTGAACCCAAGGACCTTAAACAGCTTCCAAAGAGCTACATTGAAATGACTGAGGGCATGAAGATATGGTGATTTAATGTGCCTGCCAAATCACTTGGGCCCTAGCTCTGTGCAGCTCCTTTACTTGAAGCTGTAGGTGTTGAAGCAGCTTGCTTCAGTGTGGTCCTTGAGTTGTACTGCCACCACTCCTGTGTCTGCCCTTCACAGTGCTCAGTTGGTATCAGACTCTGATTTTCCAGAGAAGATTCATTCCCCACCCCCTTGAGCATCATTTCAAGGTGGTTTCTGCTGACAACACTGCAGCAGAGCAAAAGCCTCACTAAGGAATATTGTGTAGGAGTGTTATTAAAGCAGGTCATTGCCCAAAGCAGCAGACCTGAGGGATAAAATGAATGAGGAGGTTCCTGCTTCCTACAATGGTTGTTTTCAGTTGGTTTGCCCACTCAGGCACAGATCATATCTGGTGCACCTACTCATGCTGTGTCCTCACAACAGTGAGTCTTAAAAACCACTTTTTTCCGTATGAAAGCTGAGTTGCCAACCTTGTCTTAGGATCTGGAGCACAATCATATGCAACCCATATGCAACACCGCAGTGTGATCTTGAGTCTCCGAGAAAACCTCACTGATTTGTCATTAGTTTGGATTTTTTGCCCTATCATAAATCCTTGCACCTCCTTTCTGTTACAATTTTGTCCCTCAAAATGTTGCTATTCCTCCTCCACACTTATGCAGGTGCTGGTACCATTCTCTTCAGGCATAAAGAAAACATAATTGGAAGGGGAGGGGGAAAAGTATAATTACCAGCTTTAAGAAAGGAAAAGATACTGCAAATAACCTGTTGCAAAATAAGTTTAACACTGCCACATTTAAATGGATTATCTCAGAAAAAAAAAAAAACAAACCAACCAACCACAAACAAACACAACAACAAAAACACACACATACAAAAACACACACATACAAAAACACACACACAAAAAACCCAAACCCACAAACAAACACCACAGTTCTTATTCATGACAACATTTCCAGGATGTCAAGCAAGCTGTTGAGAGTCTCTGGGCAAGTGCAGAGTGTCTCTGAAACCAAGAGAAATCAGGGAAAGAGCACACCTTCACTCCCCACCATCAGCTGAAATTTCTCTACTGCTGGGAAACATTCGAGTGCCAGCACTCTTTCCACTACCCTGCAAAATCAACATAACCGAAATCACTCTGCTTTTTGTTCTAATAGCTGCCAAGAACAAGGAAATAGCAGTTAAAAAAAAAAGTATGTGTTTCCAAAAGCAGTTTTGTACATCTTCTAAAACAAAAGCCTGTGCTTAAATGTGTGCAGTGGTAACACTGGCATAAATCATTTCATGTTCTGATTTTGCTACATAGAAAGCTGTAAGCTCCTGTGCAGCTGGCAGGGCAGCAAGCAAGCTGTTGCACAACTCAATATGTAGATCAGACCCAAGGAAGTTCTGCCGGGATCCTCTTTGTACTCTGTTTTTCAAATGTGATTAACATCTGTTCTCTTTGATTAGGAAATTGGAGAGAGACTTTATGTTATGCTTCTGAGTAATTTTGAACACTACACAAAAGAGTCACATGTTCTAGATATTTGGAAATACCAGGTTTTAGCAAGTCTTGCTTGGCTGCCCACAGACTGTTTAAAGCTCCTTGTCAAAGCTTTTCTCCTCTACTATCTGACTTAGATGATTTATTGTCCTCCTGAATCTGTTGACAGACTCACCTGATATTCAAGTTTGCTATTAGCTGTATTTGTTTATTTGTGAAACACAAAGGCCTGAGCCAGGAGTGGTGTCCTTACTCTGTGAGAACCCCCAAAGGCTGAGTTCTGCAAGAACTCCCAAAGGCTGAGCTCTGCTAATGCTGAACTCAGAAGCATTTGCATCTCACAGCTGGGCTTATCTGGTTTCTCATAAGGTGCAAGTTCCACCCAAATTTTTTTCCCTAGTCAGGATGTTTATAATCACTCCTAGAGGCTCTTTCCCTCTGTCAAATCAGATTGACCAATTGACCGACAGATTAAAAAATTATTAAGGGTGGGGAGGAAGGACAGACACACACGCACACCCACACACAAAGCCTGTGAGCACTCTGCCTTTGTACTCATATGGGCTTTGTTTCCTTGGGAATCCAGCTACTAAAACAGGCAGCAGCTGTGACAAGAAATGAAATCTAGTAGCAGAGCAATGAGATTGATGATTTGCAAGCCTTTTCATTTTGGCAACACCCATCCATTTTTCTAACATGTTAGAGGAACACATCAGGATGTGTGTGTAGTAAAGAAAAGCATGAACAAAGTACCAGGGCAAAGGTGCATTTTGTAGCCCACCACTGAAAGAACTGAAGTGCCAAGTGTGCACAGAGATACCGCGTACATCTGTCTCCCTTGTGCTCAATCTTGTGATGTCTCCTATGAATACTCACACTAAATCTCTAGCAGAGGAAACACTGTTTTTATCAGGCCTAACAAAACATAGGATGCAAATAATGTGAGTTCAGGAGTCGGTGGTCCCAGACCAGGTCAGACTAACAATCCACAGTCCCTTGACACCCCCCTCTCCCAGCCCTGAGGCCAGGGACCTCTAGTCTCCTGCCGCGGCCACTGCCTCCCCTCTGGCAGCAGCTATATCTGCTGCTTCTCGCATTTCTTTTCCGAGTGTCAGGTGGCTTCCCTATCAGATTTTTCCAGTGTGCAGTTAAGTGTCTCCAGTTTCCAGGTCCTGTCTTGCTGTCAGTTCCTGCCCTCTCTGGCCTCCCGGGGCCGCTGCACCTCGTGGCAGAGGCTGCGGGGCCCTGTGGGCCTGGGCACTATGGGCAGCAACACAGCACTTGGTGCTGGCGGCTCCAGGCTGCCGAGTGCCCGATTCGCCTCGCATGGAAGGGAAGCACGCCGGTCCTCATGTGGCCGGGGAGAGAGGGCAGTAAGGGGAGTGAGGGGGAGGCGATGTGGCAGACACTCTGCGGGTATGGGCTGAGAAGAGGCAATGAGCCAGCACTGTGCCCTTGTGGCCAGGAAGGCCAATGGAATCCTGGGGTGTATTAGAAGGGGGGTAGTTAGTAGGTCGAGAGAGGTTCTCCTGCCCCTCTACTCCGCCCTGGTGAGACCACACCTGGAATATTGTGTCCAGTTCTGGGCCCCTCAGTTCAAGAAGGACAGGGAACTGCTGGAGAGGGTCCAGCGTAGGGCAACGAAGATGATGAAGGGAGTGGAGCACCTCCCTTATGAGGAAAGGCTGAGGGAGCTGGGTCTCTTTAGCATGGAGAAGAGGAGACTGAGGGGTGACCTCATTCATGTTTATAAATATGTAAAGAGTGAGTGTCACAAGGATGGAGCCAGGCTCTTCTCGGTGACAAACAACGATAGGACAAGGGGTAATGGGTTCAGACTGGAACACAAGAGATTCCGCTTAAATTTGAGAAGAAACTTCTTCTCAGTGTGGGTGACAGAGCACTGGAACAGGCTGCCCAGGGGGGTTGTGGAGTGTCTTTCTCTGGAGACATTCAAAACCCGCCTGGATGCCTTTTTGTGTAACCTCATCTAGGTGTTCCTGCTCCAGCCGGGTTTTGGACTAGATGATCTTTCGAGGTCCCTCCCAATCCCTGACATTCTGTGATTCTGTGTGATGGGACCAACGCCGCCGCCCCTTTCCCCCGCTCAGCTGGCCGGGCAGGTAACACCGGGTCTGGCGCACCGGCCGCAGCCACCGTCCCCGACACAATACTACATGTCCCGTCGTGCCGCGGGCGTGGGGGGCCTCACGGCGAGGCCGCAGGCTAGCTGCCCGAGGATCGCCTGCTCGGAAAGCAGCTCGGCCCTCGGCTTTACCCCGATTTCGCGGGCAACAAGGCCCGATATCATCCTCCGCGGCGCCATAGCTTCGCACCACTCCTGCCTTTTCGCGGGCGACGGGCCAGCGCACTCCGCCTGCGTGGCGTCTTGCTGTCAGGCACCCGCGCGGGCGTCCTGCTGTGGTTCCCGTAGGGCGGGGGCGCCAGGCGGCGTGGCGGGCCCTAGCAGCGCGCGGGGCGGAAGCAGGTTGCCGGGGGCACGCGGCCTGGCTCGGCGGCGGCACCGGGATGAGCGGGAAGGAAGGTGACGGCGGCGGCGCGCGTGCCTCTCCCTCTTCCCTCCCGCGCTGCCGGCGGCGGCTGGAGCCGGCGGCTGCGCCCCCCGCCGGGGCGAGGCGAGCTCTGCGGCCCCCTGACGGTCGGCGCCGCCGCCACCCGTACCGCAGGGGTGTGGGCCGGCGCCTCCGGGCTGTGCGGCCCGTACGCCGCCTGCCGCCGCCGAGGGGCGGTCCAGCCGCAGCCGGCGGCTGTGTGGGCCCGCGGGGCCGGTTCAGGCCCCTGAGCCGACAGGAGAGCAGGCTGAGGGGCCAGAGCAGGGGGAGGCCCTGCAGCTGGGAGAGGGTGGGGGTGTGAGGCCCTGCCCTCAGCTAGGGGTCCCCTTCAGCTGTGTCACTAAACTGCCCGTACACCAGGATAGACCACGGCTTCAGAGGCGTTATCGCCCTCCCATTTGGGCTTTACAGAGGTGTCTGTGAGGGTAGCTTTGGAAATCTTCATCCTTGGTGGTAAAAAAGCGATTTTTACAGGCCAAAAGCTGAGCGTGCCTTAGGCCTCTAAAGTGCTTGTAGCAGTGACTGACTTAATAAGGCAGCGCTTGCTTTGCGGCGTGTGTGTTTGTTTGGCCTGGGTGGTCACACAGATCTGCTTTCAGCTAGAAAGTAGGCTCTGCAACGAGGAAGCTTGTCTTTTTTATTTTTTTCTTTTCTTTTTTTTTTTTTTTTTTTTTTTTTTAATTAAGGCTAAGTTACTGTTATCCCAGTCTGTGGTTTTCTGATATTCAAGTTGCTGGTTATTTGGTGGAACTTCTCACCCTGTTTCTCTCTTCCCCCTCCCCATTTCAGGAGAGCCTGTTTTTTCCTGTAGTGCATTATGAAGTTTCCAACTTTTGGAACACTGCAGAGAGCTTAATCCTCTGCACTATTTCAGGGGTTGTGTTTGCAGTGTTCTCAGCTGCTACAGGAAAAACAAAACCCTGAACTCATGTCCTAACAGAAAAGAAGGAAAAAATTATTTTCAATTTCCTCTTTTAGAAAGTAACCATGCCCACTTCTGGTTTTGGTTTGGGATAATAAACAATCACATTGAAACATGTTAAAATCCAGTGCTCTTCTGTAACTTTTAAGTAGCTTCCTTTTGTTCTTTTAAGGAAATTGAGAGAACTCCACATATTCAAAAAGGTATGCTTGTATTGAACAGTTTGCCAAATTTTGGCTTCTGTTAGGGACACAAAGCATACAGCTACCACAAAAAGGAGGGAGTGAGAGGAAGAAATGATTGAAATGAGAATGACACAAAGAGTCAGTCCTAGGTGAAGGAAGGATGAAAGGAAGAAACATAAGGGTAACAGAGCACTGGAACAGGCTGCCCAGGGAGGTGTTGGAGTCTCCTTCTCTGGAGACATTCAAAACCCGCCTGGACACATTCCTGTGTAGCCTCATCTAGGTGTTCCTGCTCTGGCAGGGGGATTGGACTAGATGATCTCTTGAGGTCTCTTCCAATCCCTAACATTCTGTGATTACAAAGTGCAAGTTGGTAGTAAAACACAATCCAAAAGAGATGCATTCTGGGTGAGGGTTTGAAAAGAAAGGCTAAGGATAAGGCGTATAAGGCCAGTTGAACTGAACAGCTATATCGAGGTGAAAAGAAAATGGTTAATAGGCGGAATGCAAGGACCAAAGATAAACTTGTGTATGTGGATAATGGTAGTCTACTTAAACTATACCTTGCTGCTTTTTTTGATTACTGAAGACCCATGTCATAAATAATTACAGTAATGAAAAACATACAGTTTGAATTACTCCTGTCAAGCTGAATATTTAAAATAATTTCAAAAAAAATGAGGAGAAAAAATAATCCTGTAGGCCCTTGCTGACACAAGTATTGCTCTGCAGCTGTTTCCTTACAGCAGGAGTAGGAGTAGTTACATTTATACAGTCCTAAAATTACATTAATTCCTTTGAAGGCAACTGTGAGGCTGATGTGGCCACCGGGGAAAAGGAATTTGACAGCCCTGCCTTAGAGAAAGGAAACATAAAAGGGTGTGAAGACCTTACCCAAAAAAAAAAAAAAGAGAAAAAGAGACTTGGGATCCTACCATAATCATCCATTGAGACTGGTAGGGTTTTTTTTCCTAATTTTCACTAGGAATGTAGTGGAAAAAGTAGCATGCTAATATGAAGATGATGTCAGTTGGTAATAAGGTTCATCCAGTTGCCTTATTATATTCTGTAAAATGTGGCTACAGTCAGGAATGCTCTGAAGACAGCATTCTGATGCTGCTTATGTGCTGGCAAAGCTACTTTATTTTTAAATATTTATCTTTTTTCTGTGTATCTTCTATTAATAGGATCGGGTGGGTTCAGAAAACGAAAGCATGACAATTTTCCACATGGTCAAAGAAGAGAGGAAAAAGAGAATGTTAATCCATCTTCAGCTTTGATGATGTCTTTTAAATGTAAGTAAGCATTTGGAATGCCAGATTATACAAACAGGTCGTGTAGAAATTTCTAGGAAATTACTAATATGTAGTGATGAAATAATCCAATTTTCTCTGAGGGATAAACTGGAAACTAGTTGGATTCATGCTTAATACATTTAGAGCTTGTTGTTTGGCTTTTTGTGCAATAAAGTCCTGAGAGTGGGGTGTCACATAGTTCTGCCTGACTCATGACATGCTCTGTTTTTTATTCTACCTCCTGCTCCCCCTCCTCACCCTGCTTGTGCTGAACTTGATGCAAAGCAAACTGCATAAGTGTACAGCCAGACAAAGGGTGACTGGGCCCTTTGATGGCAGAAAACTGTAAGATCTGCAGAGGTGTAAAGCAACATCTGAGCCATAGGGACAAGAATAGGTGATGGCTACTTTTGGGGGTGTTGAGAAGGCACTAAACTGTTGATTTCAGCTCTGGTGCATAGATGACTAAGTTACTTAAATGTAAATCTGGGTGCATTGATTTGTGAGTTGATAGATGTTTATACATGGACTTTTAAAAACTAAGTGTTTAGCTAACTAATATAGACGTGTATGTAGACATTTCAGTTTGAATGCCTTTTTAAAATTAGTCTGTATTTCAGTTTCTTTGCATAAGCAAGCTTAAACTTCCCTCCAACCAAATTGTTTTCATAGGATTTTGCACAAACCCAGATTTAAACTCCAGTAAATTTAGTTGAACTTTCTTATTAGACAAACTCTTTATTATTAGACAAACAAGGCAAAGTTGACCTTCAGAAGCAAAAAGCCTTGAAAGAAGAAGGAAGGAGATGTGATGCAGGGAATGGATTAATTGTTGGTGTAAAATTTTCCCTGTCCCTCTTATTTTTTATGAAACTAAGGAGGGTGAAGAAGTCAGAGCTGAATGGCTGCTGTGAATGGCCACTTCAATATCATATAACTTCCTTGCTTTCTTTGAAACAGATATTTCTTTTTTTTTTTTTTTCTGTGTAAACTTTGACTCCTGAACTTTTATATTCAGTAACATACATGCACTTGTATTTGAATGGAATAGTGTAACTGTACTTTCAACTTTAATTTTTTACCTGCGTATTAATTTATCATAAGGTTGCCATTAATTCAAATTGAAAACGAAACCAAGTCAGCAGAACTTGGTTAATTTCAGAAAGGATGCAAGGGATACAGTTTATTGAGCTTTTCAGATATCCACTTTGTATATTGCACTAGTGCTTATAAGCCCCAGATGAAGACATTAGTGGTCTTTGTCTCTGCATCAGGCACAAGTGTTAAGAAAAGGTATGCTCCAGATGGCTTATGACTGAGAAAGCTGTGTAAGGTGAACAAGGGTGGTGCACTATTTCTGTGTATGTTGCCTGAATCTAAACAACATAATGTCTAAAATGAAATAGTTATACACATTTTGCTCTTTTTCATCTCTTTGGAAAAAATGTCATACTTGAGTTGATGTAGTTATCTGTTGGCACCAAAGATTTCTGCAAAATTAATAGGAAAATGTCTTCTATAATAATGATTAATCAAAAAACAAGGAGTATTCAGTTACACCTTTTTTTTTTTCTTTTTTTTTTTTTTTGCTTAATACTTCTTAAATATGAGAGCTCTCTGATACAGAGAATGGATAGCATCTTTGTTTGTAAGATTAAGATTTATTAAGTGTGATTTTTAATGTTCTGATTCTGCACAACCAAAATCAATAGAGTCTGAGTCTTTGCTTTCAGTGATAGATTAGACATTCAAGTGGAGTGTGTCAAGGAAAGGGCTGTGTGGTCTCAGTGTTTTAGTCTGGAGAATCCCCCAAGTTCTAACCCTTTGCAATTTTAGGCAACAGTACAGTAGGTTTTCTTGCATCCTTTTAAGCTAGAGATTACTGTATTCGTTTACTTCAGGTCCAAACCACTTCTCAGTAATCACTAACAGGTTTAAAATCTAACATAAAAGTCTCAAAGCCACAACTGTCCAGAAGAGAATGGTGTCATTGCTAATATTGTAGATCTTCAGAATAGTGAATTGCCTGGTAGATGACACTGGTAAATGTGTCATATATGGCATCCTATGAAGAGAAGTAGCAGTCACCCACCCTCAAATTCCTGTCATGGTGATCTGAGGGAAGATTTCTTCTTGATCATAACTCAGTCGTGGACTTGACTCAGAGTTTGGAAGAAACACACCAATCAGACATGATTAAAACATCAGTAGGAATATTTGTGACTTAGCTTTGAGTTTCAGAAGAAGGTTGGGGAGAACACAGCAAAATAAGAGGAACCCAGTTTTTATTAAGGCGATGAGAAATATAGTTCCTTTTGTAGCTTCATCTAAACTTTGCTTGCCAGCAAGCTGCTATGCTTTTCTAAAGGATATTCACTTGTCAGACCCTTTAAAAATGTAACCTCTTAGCTCATTTTCACTGTCTTCTCACACAGACACTTTAACACCTCAGACAATTATGAAAGAAATGTGTTGGATTTCTTATAAGTATCTGCTAATGGTTTATTTAGTGGAGCAGTGGTCTATGAAATGTTAATGGTATCTGTGAAACATTCATAATGTTCATAACCAGACAGACATCCTCTTGTCTCTGTGTTCATTGCAGTTAGGCAGAAAGCATTTACATCAGTAAGTCAGAAATCTTATTTTAAATAATTGATCTCGCTTTGTATTAGTGCTTCTAGTTCTTAGGGATATGAATATACTTGACTTTTGGCCAAGTCTAGTTGCGATGTGAAATGCAACCTTTCTTTTTACTAATTGGTGCATTTTTAACAGTGTATATGCCTTAGTCAAATGCCTTTTGTGTTTGGTTGGGGTTTTTTTGAAGACTGGGGAATTCTATTTATTAATGATTGTAGGGTTTTACTTTTTAATTTACCTTGCTGAACTTGGGTGAAATTTTAATTCAGCTTCCTGAACAGCAGTATTGAAGGCCCACAAGCAGCTTCTGTAGCACGGGCTCTCTGCTCTTGCCTCATGCTGTGTACATGTGATAACCATACTTGTTACTGTGATGATTGACTCTGCAGCGTTTCAGCTGGAGCTGGACACCAGGCATGATAAATATGAACGACTTGTGAAGCTCAGTCGTGATATCACTATCGAAAGCAAAAGGACAATATTTCTGCTCCACAGGTTTATCAGGTGAGTCACATTGAGCATGAAAGTGTTCGTAGAAACCTAGAAACTGCCTTGCAGTGTTCTCTGTGTTTGTATTTAATAGCTGCAATGTTCTGGTGGGAAGAATTTAATCAACTTCCAATAAACATTCTTTAGGATGGATGGGAGTTAATGAATGCACACTCCAGTTAGAGAATTGAAAGATGCTGGTTCAGGTCTCTCAGTTCATTTTATTGGCTTATTAAACAGGGTGAGAGTAGTAGAGTATAACAGCAGATGAGAGCTTTCCAGCTTTCAGCAAGCTTGGAGAGAAGAGCATGCACCCTTCCTTCAGGTTGGTTGCATCTGCAGTTACTTCCCCATTATTTTTTTTGCAGTCCCACTCAAGGTCATCCATGCAAAGAGGAGATGACCTAGGTTCTGCTTACTTCAATACATACTGCAACCTAAGAGGCTTTTGTGTGAGGTTCTGAGCTTCTAGATGTGTTGTCTTCTCATAGGCCTTCAAACAATCTTTGGAAGCCACAAAAAAAAATAGCAGAATAACAGGAAAATGTGAAACTCTGCATAGACTGTTGTATAAAATGTTTGCTGAATGTATCGAACATTGATCTTCTGCGATACATTTTTAACAGCTCTCCCTGTTCCTTTTCCTAAATTTATTTTTTGTTATCTATCAATGCAGTTCTGCTGTAGTAGTATTTATAGTTAACTATTTATAGTTACCATGCAGTAACAGTTATAAATAGGTATTATGAAGTTGCATTTTTTTTAACTTGGTCTTATTCTGCGAAGAGGCGTTGAGATAACTCTAGTCAATGCTACAGCCTTGACTGTAAATAGCTACTCCCACTGCAGGGGCTAGATAGCTGGGAACTGGTAGAGGAAAGAATAACAAAAACCTCCTCTTTACTCCAAATTTTAGATTCCTGTTTTGTAAGACATTCCTGGGTTTGTGAGACTGGAAGCTTTCCATGCTGTGTTTTTGTTTCCCTCTCCTTTGCTTTTAGCTATGATATTATTGTGGCTTTACTTTCAGAAAACTGCTTATAAATGCTTTCTCAAGATCACTTTCTCAGTAGTTCTTTAAATAGACTGTAAACTAATATACCATATAGATTATTTGGGGGTGGGGGAGGGGAAGTTTAAAGGAAATTAGCTTAACTAAACTCTAAATGCCAAGTATATATTGTGGTTGTGAATCAGGTATTTCAGGTGTTCCAAAATAGCATAGGCCATAATTACTTCCTAAAAAAAAATCGTATGTAGAATCATAGAATCATGAATTGGATTTTGCAATACTGTAATGTGTTGCAAAATATTTTGTGTGTTGTTTGTTTTTTTTTTTTTTTTTAAGAGGTTGAGGGACTTCTGCAAATACTGCTACTTTTCCAGAATATGTATATATTTAAGCCTTTGCCTGTGTTTCTTGTTATTCTTACTTAAGTGATAATTAAAACTCTAGTCTGGAATAAATATCATGCTACCAAAACTATATTGGGCTGATTGATTATTTTCATTGTAAGAATCTACAGAATTTCAGAATCTGCAATAAGTATAAATGAACGTTAAACTGCTTCTCATTCAGATATCGGTTTTGCTATGTCCTGAAGTTCTGGAAAATGTATTAGTTAGTAAAAGAAAATATGTTATCTTTTTTAGCTATTTACTCATGCTTTGAAAGCTGTTCTTTGAGTTTCTGTTTTATGATTGCAGTGCTCCCAATGGGGAAGAAATACTAAATGAATCTGAAGTCAAGTTAGATGCTGTCCGACGGAAGATTAAGCAAGTTGCACAAGAACTGATTGGAGAAGACATGTATCAGTTCCACAGGGCTATATCTCCAGGTAAATTGTTTTTAAATAGGGAAAGTACGCTATTTTGCAGTAAGCTCAGTTTCTCTTTACATAGCAATGGTTCCTCTTCATGCCGCAGGTCTGAATTTAGCACATTTCTATGGTTATAAATGAGAACTCAGATTAATCTTTGCCATTAGCAAAGTTAGCTCTGGTACTAGAGAGGCTATTGCCCTACAGTGTTCTGTCTGTGCTACAAGCATTAAATCAGTTGATATCTGTTTCAGTCACAGCTTTTTCTGCTCATCTCTGTAAGCTGCAGTCTTTACTAACATCCTTGAGATGCTGAGTCCCAGTGCTTTTGTGACTCTTGCTGCCAAATCGTATTTCTTTGCTGAAACTTTGCTGACAGTCTGAATCTTACCTAAAATTGTTATGCCTTGTTTGTGACAACATATAAGTAAAATATGTATCTGCTTCTTCGACATCTTGGTCATGGTATACAAGTGTCTCAGGTTTATCAGTCTTGTTTTAAACATATTGCAATCCTGTATATCTTTCCTTATTCAGGAAGTTATTCTTATTCTTCAGCTGATTTGCTAAACTGGCAGTAAGTACATCTGTGTGGTTTACAAGACAAATAGTGCACGGGTTAACTTGTACTTATGTCTTACACAAACTTAAATTTGTTAAGGTGAGCCAGCTCATAAGTGAAAGCCCAGTTTGGCACTTCTGAAGGAGCTTGCCATTCTAGTCTTCAATGGCTCTACTTAAGTTCCATAAGTCCTCTTACGTGTGGTGCGTTGGGCTGTTCAAATTAAATGTAAGTAGTTATTCTTAGAAGGACAATTTAGGATTTGTGTGCATCTTGCTGCTATTTATAGCTCAGTACTGTAATGAAGCAATGGAAAGAAAGAGAATTCAAAACTCCAGCACTATGGATGACCTCAAACTGTCAACAATACTAGTCCAAGTATATTATGAGTATCTTGAAATGCTGAAAGTTGTGTTTGGATTATCATTTTAAGTAGTGCTTATAAAGCTGAAAATTGAAAATCCTTGCATTCGGTTTTATGAACAAAAATTTTGGAAGCTTCATTGAGACTTGTAAACCCTGTCTGAATAACCCCTGAAGGTTGTAGTCCCATATGAGTCATATAATGCAATCTATAGAACAACGACACTTGTGGTCTGCTACCTCATGAATCTTTGAGACCTCATGATACAAGCTGTCAGCTTTGCCGTGTGAGCAAAGTTATTGTGGGGTGACCAGTTACTCTGCATCAGCTGCTTCAGCTCAATTGTCTGTTTTCTTAGTATGTGGCTTTGTGTGGGCAAGTTCAAAGAGGCATACCTGCATTTATTTTTACTAAGGGGCAGCTTGCCTGGAATTAGCTTGCATTTCTCTCAGATGTGATAGAGTATGCCTGCATAGCAGATATATGGAAAGAAACTTATCACACTGTAATGTCTGTGTGTACCCATATCGTATAAAGTGAGTGATGAAACCTGCTGCTAGGTTTCTAGTTCCAGATTCTCTCCTCTGAGGAAAAAAAAAAAAAAAAACAAAAAAAAAACCCACACATTTCCCAATCTGAAAAGTTAGATTTTGATTTTTTTTTTAATTTTTTTTTTTTTTTAACATCAAAGATATGTAAACTTAAGCTAGCCATAGAAACCTGAAATTAAATAAATTAATGAAAAAAATTATGTTCGGGTTTGCTTTGTGTCTTTGGTAAATACTCATACACAGTCAGTAACACTTATTCTCCTGCATAACTTGTTAGAGATATCTGTTAATATCAAAATGGACCTGAATAAACTCTTTAGGAAACAACTGAAAATATACTATTAGAAACAATTCAGCATTTCTAAAATTTTTCCCCAGTGTTTTAGATCTCAGCCTCTTAAAATGACTTAAGATGTATTTGTCCATTGTGGAGCAGACCAAATTACTATAGATCTCTAGCAGCAGAAGTTATGGGCCTGCTGCATGTGTATGATGACTCAATGCCTCCACAGCTACATAATGAATAGAATAGAGCAGAATAGAATATTTCATTTGGAAGGCACCTACAATGATCATCTAGTCCAACTGCCTGACCACTACAGGGTTGACCAAGGTAAAGCATGTTATTAAGGGCATTGTCCAAATGCCTCTTCAACACTGACTGGCTTGGGGCATCCACCACCTCTCTAGGAAGCCTGTTACAGTGTTATTTTCCGTCTCAGTAAAGAAATGGCTCTGAATGTCCAATCTAAACCTCCCCCAGTGCAGCTTTGAACCATTCCCATGCATCCTATCACTGGGTACCAGGGAGAATAGCTCAGTACCTCCTTCTCCACATCCACTCATGAAACTGTAGAGAGCAATGAGGTCACCCCTCAGCCTCCTTTTCACCAAACTAGACAAGCCCGAAGTCCTCAGCCGTTCCTCACAGGACATTCCTTCCAGCCCTTTTCACCAGCTTTGTTTCCCTCCTCTGGATGCATTCAAGGACCTTCACACCCTTCTTGAACTGTGGGGCCCAGAAATGCACACAGTTACATACACAACAGCACATCCCTAACACTTGCATGAGACTTCAGTGAGATGTCATAAAGAATTTTCTTACTACAGTCTTAAGACAACTGAAGAGAATTAATCTTACGGACCTCTCTAGATAAAAAGGAAGGATGACAAAGAGGTATTAATACACTAAATAATAAAACCCTTGTGGTTTTGTGGACAGACCTAAAAGGTAAGAAATACGCAGCCCCACGTTGCATTTCTACAGTTAGAACTAGGAATGGCTCTACTTTTAACTTTTTCCTGTGTTCAGGTGACACCAGTGAGTGGCAAGTCAGTGGAATCTCATCAGCTGCATAATACTGCTCAGCCCTGAGATCTCCTCATTGTTTCTGTAATTAGGTAGTTCTTGCCTCATTAAGAAGACTGTATATAAAATCTGACTGAAATATGTTGCCTTCATTCCATTTCTGTAGGTCATCCACAGCATCTACTTAAATTCTGGCTCTTCTGTATGATGTTTCTCTGTGAGGGGAGTTTGTGCCAGCTGGTATTCATTGAGCCTGTTTTGTGAGGGTGCATGTTAGAACGTACCTGTCACTGGGAAGACAGGGAATACGTTTAGGCATTGTTTAAATGAACTCATGTGTATAACAAGTATGAAGTGTAAACTTTTAGCCAGAAGTTTATTCTTACCTTGTTCGTTAAATTCTCCACTCCCCAGTTAGTCATTGGGATGGCAAAAAGAAGAAATATGCTTAAAGACTTGTAGATCTTGATTGTGCTGAAGCTAGGTTAAGGAGGTGTCAGAGATGTGAAGATGCTTGATGTCAGAATTGTGAAGCTACAATAGAAAACCTAGAGACATGAAGAATGAGGGGACAGTTAGACGAAGAGAAACTGTAAGAGGGAGTGCTTTATTTCCCCTACCCCCCACTGTTTATGAAGAACTGTAGTTGGGATGGAAGCAGTGATAAGGGTTAAGAATGTTGCTTTTAGTTTTGTTTTTAAGTCTAGTGTTCTTTAATTGTTCCTTCGCTTTCTTTTTTTTCCAGTGCAAAAATCTTGTGTGCCTTCTTGAAACTAAATTTAGCTAGGAACAGTGCTAAATTTTTTGTCTTTATGTATTTCCTAGAGCTGTAAGTCTTGACCTTCCTTTTACCTAGTTTTCAATTTTGATTTTGTATTTTGAAGAAATTCTGGAGAACTAGTTAAAAAGGCTTTTCTGAACAAAAATGTAGCCATTAACTGTTTTTTTTTCTTCAAAAAAGAATAAAGAAACGCCTATGTCCCATATCTCAAAAGCAGCATGTCCAATTAACCTCAAACTTCCTAAAAATATTCTCCTTTGTCTTGAAACCAAACATGAAACATCCTCCTGTTCCCCACCCTACCTCTCACAGAAAGAGTAAAAGGGATTGAAACTGGGTTGATAATGGAAACCATCATAGCAGCCCTAACTGGGGAATCATGACTGTCTGTATAAAAAAGCTGCCTAATACGTTTTATTCAGTATAATAGCTGTTAGCCTATAAATAGAAGAGTACTATGAGTATAATGCTTGGGAATATTGTTTGCCACTTGTAATTGTTAAATGCTTTTTTTGGGGTTACTCCAAGCAGTTGTTCTTTTGACTTGAAGATAAAACAATTCTGGCAGAGCACTAAAGGAGTTTCATGCTTTCCCTCATTAAGAATAGTGCTAATGGCACGCAGGACATTTCCCCAAAGGACACTTGCATGAGCTCAAGCACTGAGTATAGCACTAATTGAACAACAACAAACTGATGTCTGTTTTCTACACATTTCTTAACAGTACAGATTGTCCCAGGGGATGATTAAACAAGCAAACAAAGAGATACTGAAATAATGAAGTCTTTTTTTAATGTAGAGCTCTTCATTTGTTATGTTAGAATGTTCTGCTTTGTTGATATTTTTAAAGCTTTAATATTTGTAATATAGAATTCCTGCTTCTTTGCCCCACTTAGCAGTGTATACCTTATATATCCTGTGAGGAAATGTGTACTGTTGCTTTAAAATAGTTGTGAGACGCTGAGCAAGGAAAGGACTGAAAAAGATTGTATGAATTTATGAAGGAGAGGAAGAACGTTTTCAGGGTTTTATCTATGTATATATGTGTGTTTGGGTATATAACTCTAAAATACCAAGGAAAATATCAATAGTATACAGAAAAGACCCATACCTGCCTTAAGAACAAGAAGGAGACTGCTCTGCAATGTGTTAGGATTCATGGAATTTTTCTAAGCTTGCTCTAAATCTATGCTGCATAAATGCAAAAATTGTGTAATGCAGAAGGAAACTAAGAGTTGCTTGATAGGTTGGCATTGGGTGGGATTGAATGGACTAACATGATTTTGTTAAATTAAATCATAGCTCCTTACAGTGAGGTCATTAGATTCTGCTAGGACCAACTATAGATGTGGTATTATCATCACAGCTGATAGCCATGCTTAAGACAAAATATGGAATGAGGAGCCCATAATTCTTCTGGAGCTTCCTCAGTAGCGTGGTGCAGAGTGCTGAGAGTAGATGCAACTTCAGCATTGCTGGCTGACCTTTCTGTTTGCTGTGCGCCTGTGGGAGCAGCAGTGGTGAGTGGAGTGATGGGCACTGAGAAGCTCATTAGCTCTTTATCATGTCTGCACTTGCCCTCAATAGGATTAGATGATGAGGCTGTAAAATGTCAGCACCTTGTTGAAACTATCGCTCTGTGACTGCTTCTGCTGATGATGACGTGGGAAATTCTGTGTAAAAGTTCAGTGTTGAGGCACTCTAACACATCATTTATCTTGTGCAGGCACTGCTTGTGTTCTGAGAGAATGATATAATGGAGCTTATTTCTGTGTCCTGCCTTACACCATTTGGAGTCACATTAAATGTGTAATCATACTGCAACAAACTGCACTGCTGGATTGGACCAAGCCAGTGAAGTCTGTGTGGGTGAAAAGAAAATATTTTAATTGTGCTAGAATGCTGGTTTTTAATGGCAGTATGTAGGACCAACAGACATGGTGCTCTAAGAAGTGTTGTGGAGATGAGTGAGGCCCATCCAAGCAGGCCAAATTTAGGTTACATTGGGGTTTTTTGGTGTTGTATGAAGGGTTCAGATTAGAACATTAAATAGTTCCTTTAGTTTATGATTTCTGTCTTACTTGCTTTTTCATTCTTTCATTCTTTTTCACTTGTAACATGGAAAGAATATCTCATACTCGAGCTGTGCTAGCTGCCTTTGTATTTATAAATACCTGTGTATTTCTGGAATAATACCAAGGCAAAGAACTATACTGCCCATCAGGAACAGCAGAAATAGGACTGTTTTCTTCTTAAGAAAGTGTGAAAACTGTAATAAAAATAAGTGACATTTAATCATAGGTTGGTGATACAAAGGAAAAGCTTTTTACCGCATGAGGAAGGTATCATGAATTGTAAATGTCTCACCCAGGAAAAAACTTGAATACACCTAAAACTTGAAAGGAAAGCGGTCCGTGAAGGAAGCAATCAGGTTTCTGCAAGATGGTGAGAAAACATAGTAACACAGGAACAGGATGTAACTGAAGAATTCAAGTTCATCTCTCTGCTGTTGTGGGTGAGAGGTAAAATGCCAGAAATGGAAACAAAGTTTCCTGATTATACCGGGAAAATTGACGGAATTTGCAGTGAATAAGCTAATATTTATCAGATCTAATTTTGTTAATTTTTTTGTTTCTCTATTTTTGTTACTTTCTCTGTTTCTCTGGTGTTCTTCCATCACCAAGTATGCCAACAAACTTTGTGAAACTGATTTTCTTCACCATGCAGGTTGTTTATTTGAAATTCAATACCTTCAGCTTGTTGAATTTTAGTGCCTTTTGGCTATTTCTGGTTCATGCCTTTTAACAAGGGTTAAATTCAGCAGGAGCTGTTGAGGGCGGCGTAAGTCCATAAGAGAAGCCCTATACAATACAGTCTTATAAAAATGTGTGCTGTGGATCCTCCAAACGAGAATTGTCCTTTCCTAGTTCTTACTTAAGACCTAACTGTCCTAAAGTCCTGCAGTACTATTATGGTAAATACTGCAGTTATATGAGAATCTGGAACTGCTAATGTTATTTGTCTCTCAATTCAATTTCATAGCTAGCAAATGGAGGAGACCTTGTGTTCTGGCTCAGGAATTTTTTTTCAACCCTGCAGCTGTTAAGATCAGTCATTCACAGACCAGATCTCTCCAGCCATTACAGGAACCAAGTGCAGGTGGAACATGAGAGGAGACCCGGAGAAATCTATGAACTTTTTTTGTTTGTTTAAAATCACACAGGAGAATGTGTCATAGAGGAACTCCATTGCAGGAAACAACTAGTATAGTGCATTGTGGTTAGAGTTTTGTTTTTCAGTCATATGGTGAGAAATAGGGGTTGCTGGGTGGCGATGTACCTTTTTACTGTCTCATCAGATCTATATTTATGAGGATAAAGGGCCATTACTGATACTTCAGATGTGCTGGTGAGTTGGGGCTGTTGCATGGAAACATCATCATCTTGAGGAGAACTTTGGGGTTTGAACTGAAGAAGCTGTGTTGTGTTGGGTGCTCTTCCTTCTTTGACCATTGAGCATCCAGGCTAAGTCAGAGATTTCTTTCTTTGGTATCTTGAACACTTGCCCTCAAGGTTGTTAGTAGTGTAAAATTTGCCATCTAACTGAATTACTTTAAAAACTTTGTATCAATTATCACGGCAATCGGAGGTAGTCAGAGAGATCAGGAAGGCTACTTTTCACAGGACTAGGTGCTTTGTTTGTTTGTTTGTTTTTTAAGAACTGGTGTAGAACATTGGCTGCCACAAAAAACCCCAAAACACAGCACCCCTCAGAACAAAAAAATTGGCTACAAAAGTAACTGTGGTACATCCTCTTCAAGTAGGAGCAAAATGAAAGCTTGTGAATTTCTCATCCACAATAAGCCATCTACAAAAAAAAAAAACTCTAGCGTTTGTCATATGTACATGTGTTTCTAATAACAATAACAAAAAGGCTCAATTAAACTCATCTCTGCAATGAGAGATTAAAATATTCTTTGCAGTTCTCTGCAGGGGTTTTGTGCCTCTTGGGGGAAATGATTTAACTCTCACAGGCACCCATGCCTATTAAATAGGTAACCTGTCTTTGTTTCTGTAGTTATTGGGAACCGTTGACTTCATGATCACTATCAGTAAAGCAGTTGGATTGCTTCACAGCCTTGGTTTTAGTTTAATTATTTAAGTTTTTATCATTTGTGTGTGGAAAGGGACCTGTGAATCTAAGCAATCATTGCCAAGTCTGCAGAGAACTTAAATGGAAAAGACTGAGGCATGAATTCTCAGTTTCATCTGAAGAGGATGCTGACTCTAAAGCAAAATTATTTTATATCTGTATTAATACTTTTTATTGCTTGCACTTGTTTTAGTTGATGCACCTGATTAATTATTTGCTTATTTGACCAGTTCTCCCTTTCATTGATCAATATGCCTGTAGAAGTGGGTTCTTGAAGTCTACCATCCTTCCTATATTCTGCCGAGCTTAGTAGTAAGGGCTTTCTCAGTTTGGGATTTCCATAAGAATATGAATGCTTTTTCTGGGTTTGTGGTGTTTCTTGGGTTTGTGGTGTGTGCGGGTTTTTGTTTGTTTTTAATCAGAGTGTAACTTGCAAGCCTAAAACATGATAAGATAGAGCTGTGGCTGTGCTGTTCTGATTTTGCAGTGAATTTGCAAGTGGGTAGATTGACATAACCTGCCCTGTACTTAATGTGGCCCACCCTTCATGTAGTGGTCCTGGAAGAAACTTGCTGCGTATATTTTTCTACCGTCTTTCTAGTGGCTGCTGTTGGCCTGTGATTCCTGCTGCACAGTTTAGGGCAAGAGCTGGGGATGAGAACACAGGTTGTCATCTGCTTGTGTCCTACCCATCAGCACAGGCTGCTCTGTGGACAAAAAGATGCAGTGCAAGAGGAAAGGAAGAGGACTAAGGGATAGGAGGAAAAAGAGTTTGAGAAGAAATAGGGAGAGAAGCAGCTTATTTGAGAAGATGGTGGGTACCGTTAGCGTTGCTAACCTTAAGAGCTAGAGACACGAAATCCATTTTAACCCATTTTTTAACTGTTGAACAGATATTTGAAGGAGGAAATGGCAAAAACAAAATTTTAGGAAGATACTTTCATATCTTATTTGATCTGTCATTCTGAGTTAAAACTTCTATGCATGCATGCATGCATGTATGTCTCGGGTGGAATTAGATTTTGTTTACCCTAACCTGACTCCTGAAATTAAGGAACTTCTATTAATTACTAATTTTTTAAGTAGAACTATCTTTTCCTACCACTTACACATTCATTTCACTCTTGGATTGAGTGCTTGAATTACCTGTTTTTTCGAGCAAGCCTGATTTCTTATAAGTTTCTTAGAGAAACTGCTTAACAGTTCTTTCTCAGAACTTGCGTATGTCGATAGGATAGATGTCTTGAATATCAGCTGAGACAGCTGGCAAAAAAAATGCACAAACTTTCAGCATAAAATCTCCTCCTTTATAGCTAATACATGCTCAGAAGTTATCTCAGAATAACTTTCTAGTTCTCACGTGGAAAATAAATTTTCAAAATACAGAAGGAAGCTGTTATACTGGGTCACTGTAACTTGTCACTAGTACAAGCTATTTATATAGAGTAAATGTAATAAAATATCAAAATACTTAAACATTTTGTTACCTTACATCTATAATTTTAAGAAGTGCTAGTAGAAGTAATGCAATGCTTTTAATTGGGTATTTTGGTCTGCATACTAAAAAAAAAAATACATAAAAGGCAGTCTTACAAACTGTTCCATTACTGGCAGCTCAATCCATAAATAAGCCAATTTTGGAATACATCCAAAACAAGAACATAAGGGGAAAGGTATTGTTGGATGTTGTAGTGAAATGGGATGGAGTTTTTCACCTTGGGGATTATTTGCTGGAAATAGCGGATGTCCTACCATTAAGCTAAAACATAACATGTTTAAACATCCTTCTACCTGCACGTGGAAACACCTTATTTCAAGGTCTTGGGTCATTGAAGTGTCATGTTGTGGCTACTTCGGGAAGAAGGACTTTAAAAGGAAAGAAAAAAAAAGTCAAATAGGCATATTTTTTGCAAAGTAGTTGTAACCAGGATTTTTTACCGGTTTGTTTGTAATGGTATCAACTTTAAATGAGCTTTTGTAAGGCTTACTTCTAAATAGTGATAGATAGATAGATTCCCTAACTGTGAAAAGGTGACGCTAGATGACAAACCAGACTGTATGTGTAACATTCACATGGTGGTGTTAAACAGAAGGAGTGAGGAGAAGAGTGGAACATGTCAGCTAGGGTGGAATGGTGGGAGGAAGCAAAAATGCATGTGTGTGTCTATACATACATATAAGTATGTCTATAAAAAACAAACAAGCATAAAAATAAATGAACAGTGGAGCCAAACACTTATCCTGGAAGAGGACAAAGTGTATGTGGAGAAGTAGTAAAGTGGACTGAGCTGAAACTGGAAGTTATGATTGATTGAGAAAGCTGTTTACCAAAAAGTTTGAGGGCTGATTTGATCTGAGAACTTGGGAAAATGACAAGATGATTCTTCATATGTGATAGTCTTTTCTTCGGATAGCAGAGAGACAGTCTCACAGATGTTGTCATGTTGAGTGCTGCTGTATCTGGTGGCTCACAGCTTATCCACAGAAAAAGCCAAAGTTTGTAATGAATTACATCAGAGGGTAAGGAAGGAAAAGAATGGGTGATGAAATCTACCTCTCTGCAACTTCTGAAGTTATTTATCTTAGAAGATCCTGAGTAGCTTTTATCTAGTATTCTTCCATTGCTTGTGCCTGGCATGCTTTACCTGAATGTAGTTGATTAAATTATTGTATTTAATTGGCCTTGCAGTTCCCTGTGTGTGTTCTGGTTTGTGAACAACAGTACTGAATGTGGCTTTGGTTGCTGGATGTTTATTCTGCTTTTCCCAGTGCTGCTGTACAGAAGCATAAAGAGTGCAGGCTGAATTGCCTTTCTGAGTGGCCTCCACTCACCTCGTAAATACATATTCAAAAGGAAAAAATGCAGGTCACTCATCCCATTTTTGTGATTGCAATGTGGAAAATTGCCTACAATTGAATTTTCCCTTGAAGTTACCTCTATTTTTTCTGGGATATTGCTACCCTCATCTGTTATTTAAATTCATGTTCTCTTTGATTTAGACTTCCTTTAATCCAGATGAGGTCTGAATTTGCTGCTTCCTCCGTATCTCTGTAGGCTGAGGTTCTGGCCCTGTGGAGGTCAGTTGAGGATTTAAAGATTATTTTAACAGAACCAGGATTCTACTTCTGATACCCTTGGTCACCTCCACATTTTCTCACTTTGCTCAGTGGAAAAAATACTGTCTAATCCTGGCCCTCTTGCAGCGTGATATGGCACTGTCACCTCTTTGCTTCTCTTGAAATGAAACCATCCTTTTAAAATGGTTCAGTATGGCTCTGCTGGAGCCATCCCTGCGACGTTGCAGTCGGTTCCTTTAACATCCTCCTTTGGTGCTTTCTCTGTCCATAGCTCAGATGCGTTGGTTTTTGTCTGCAAAAATTTCAGTATAGTCCTACCGTGGATGTTTGTTCCAGGTTTGTTTTTTTGTGTGTGTGTTGGTTTTTTTTTTCTACCAAGAGTGTCAGCTTCAGCTTTTGGCTTATGAACTTTTCCCACATGCTTTCCCAAATCTGCTCTCTGCACGTAAGGAAAAACTGATAGAAGCTGCAAAATCGCTGTCTGAACATTCAAGCTCTTTTTTAGATCTCACTTTTGCTGTAATGCATACAGAAAATCACCGTGTGCTAAGCAGGTAGTGAGAGGTAATTGTGGCAGGTGGCTGCAGATGGCATACAAATTTACGTTTATTATCTCATCTTTTATTTCCTTGTGAGCACACCAACTCCTTATTCCCTTACATGCCTTGATTTTAGAACATAAGTTCTTTCAGACAGAGCTCTTGTTCAGTTGGACATCACAGCCCTGTCTGGTTGATTTTTTTTTTTGGTCTTAATTTGTAATAAAATAACAGATGCTTTATCCTGAACATGAGTTTCACCTAACCTGCATGTTTGAAGGAACCTTTTCACTAACTCTCACAAAATAGAGAAGCGAGAAATTCAGTTTTAAATGAGCATCTACTGTTGCTGGTAAGATAAACCAAGCAAACTTAGTTTTCTTTATATGTGTTTTTTTGATAGGTGAGCTACCTCCCTTGGTTTTGATTTATTTGCAGTCTGTTTCTCTGCATTGTGTCTTGTGTCTTT
Organism: Columba livia; assembly: GCF_036013475.1. NCBI lineage: Eukaryota > Metazoa > Chordata > Aves > Columbiformes > Columbidae > Columba > Columba livia. The sequence goes on from NC_088604.1 coordinate 77,336,420, forward strand.
GTCAACGTGTAGAATAGTAATCTGCACTCCAGTCATACAAATGTTGTATTTTAAAAGCTCCATTATCATAGAATCACATAATAGTTTGGCTTGGAAGGGACCTTGAAAGATCACCTAGTCCAACCTCCTGCAATGTGCAGGGGCGTCTTCAACTAGATCAGGTTGCTCAGAGCCCCGTCCAGCCTGGCCTTAAATGTCTCCAGGCATGGGGCATCCACAGCTTCCCTGGACAACCTGTTCCAGTGCCTCACCACCCTCATTGTAAAAATGTCTTTCTTATATATAGTCTAAATCTTACCTCCATTAATTTAAAACCATGACCCTTAGTCTTATCGCTACAGGCCCTACTAAAAAGTCTGTTCCCATCTTTCTTATAGGCCCCCTTTAGGTACTGAAAGACCTCAACAAGGTCTCCCTGGAGCCTTCTCCAGGCTGAACAACCCCAAATCTCTCAGCCTGTCCTCACAGCAGAGGTATTCCATCCGTCTCATTATCTTTGTGGCCTCCTGTGGCCCCTCTCCAACAGGTCCATGTCTTTCCGGTGCTGAGGGCTCCAGAGCTGGATGCAGGACTCAGGTGGGGTCTCACCAGAGCAGAGGAGAGGGGCAGAATCACCTCCCTGGACCTTCTGGCCGTGTTGCTTTTGCTGCAGCCCAGGATACAATTGGCCTTCTGGGCTGCAAGCACACATTGCTGGATCATGTCCAATCTTTCATCCACAGGTACACTCAAGTCATTCTCCGCAGGGCTGCTCTCAACCCATTCAACCCCCAGCCTGTGTTGATACTGGGGGTTGCCCTGACCCAGGCGCAGGACCTTGCACTTTGCTTTGTTGAACCTCATGAGGTTCACACAGGCCCACTTCTCAAGCTTGTCCAGGTCCCTCTGGATGACATCCTGTCCCTCAGGTATGTCAACTGCATCACTCAGCTTGGTGTCATCCACAAACTTGCAGAGGGTGCACTCAATCCCAATATCTGTGTCATTGATGAAGATATTAAACAGTACTGGTCCCAAAGTGAACCCATGAGGGATGTTATGAGGAGCTGCTGTTTGGTATGTTTCTGAGAGTAACTTTATGCTGATACTACAAAAGGTTCTGAATAAAAAGCGCAGTTGGAGTAAAAACTTGAAAATGTTTATTTGCTATGTTCTTGATCTGGTTTCTGTACTTGAGAAGCATGCTATATTAAATGGTGTTTCAATGCTATTTCTGGGTTATCTTAGTTTTCACTTTTTGCTAGTAACTTTAAAATAGTCTCACTTAAAAGATTTCTTAAAAGAAATAATTGTGAGCATGGCTCATTGCTGGAAAGTTCAAATCATTAGCTTAATTCTTCTGCTATTTTTGCAGGGCTTCAAGAGTATGTTGAGGCAGTCTCATTTCAGTATTTTATCAAAACACGATCTTTGATTAGTGTTGAAGAGATCAACAAACAACTAATATTTACAGCAGAAGACAGAGAAGAAACAACAAACATGGTAAAAGTTTTTCATTTCTTATGTGACAAACATCTTTCTGGGATGGAAATGCAATGAGTAGGCTTAGTCACATTTTTAGCATCTGATTAAATAAGGCCAGTTAGTGGAATGGTATTAGATATATGTCTGGGCTTTGACTCACTGGTTCAAAACATGCTTTTTATTCTGACAAGTAGTAAACTAAATCTGTGGGATACAAGTTTATAAATTTCACATCCTTTTTATTCAGAGCAAACTGAACTCCTGGTAAGGGCAAAGATCGAGGGCAGTGAAATACTAGCAAACAAATGTGGATGAGGGATTTTTGATGGCTGGGACTGCCTGTAAGTCCTATTGGTGTATAGTGATGTAGCAAAAGTTGGGAGAGACAAATGAATTCAAAGCAGGATGAACTCCATGAATTAAATCTTGCTGAACAGGAGGCATGGTATTCAGCTTCTGTTAAAATGCATTGCCTGTGTCTTAGCTTGACCATTTTTACTTTCCTGGAGTCAATCATGATGCCTCCCCTCAGAGGACGAGTTTGTGTCCCATCACACCTTAGCCCTTATACCGTATCTGCTGTTTCTTGACTTGCTCTTACTCCTATCCTTTTTCGCATAGGGACAAACTATTGCCACTGACGACAGTAAACTGGGCACAGTTTGATTGTTTACAGGGGACAAAAGACAATTTTGTAGTAATATACATAAACGCACATGCAGAGCATATGCTACTCCTTTAGATGAATTACCAAGTCTGTTTCTGTTGAAGAGATTCTGCTGTAAAGCACTTTTTATTACTTCTTCATTCTCTTGCTAAGATATTTGCAAAGAAGCCAAGCTTTTAGCGTAAGTTCATTTGTTCTTCCCAGGGCAAATTGTGCCATTGTGGCACACTTGTTTTAACAAATTGTGAAGTTGATAACCCCTGCATAAATGACCACATTTGTGAATTTGGGTGGCTAGCATATTATGGGAACAACAGAACAGAAAGAAACCTGTGTTCTCTCCCAAGGTAACCAGTATTTTGGCAAGAAAAAGTATTGAATACTTGGATATAGGAGCAAACCTGTAACTTTGTGATGAGTTTTCTTCAACAAGTATTTGGCCATTTTAATGAGTTCAGTTGATATAAAATGGATCTGAGAACAATACTTAGCAGCTTCTTCTAGAAGATACGTTTCGAAATTCAAGATGCTGTTACAAAATGTGATTTGTTTTCATAATGCAGACTCTTTTTAATTCTTGTTTGCTTTGGTAGCTTTGGACAGACTGTTTAAATTTAAATCTATTAGTCTGAGATCTGTCAGCCAAAAAAACCCCACCCACAACTGCAACTAAATGTTGGTACAAAGGCGTGATAATTCTGTTTGCAAATAGTGATAGTAGAAGCGGGGTATGTTTTCATGCTTGCTAGAATGGAAATCACATCTTGAGTGGAAATGATGCTTTCATACCTTCTAGTATTCTGGAAGGAGATTAGTACTTCTGATATCAGACTGTGTGGAAGTGCTGTGCAATTCAATTTTCCGGAGTGTTTTTAATTACCAGTTATGTTACATAAGTTAATGTATGTTTGAACCATTATAGACTGTTTTTTTGTAGTTTTCTGTGCTGGATTTTGTTCTGTTCCATCCTCAGACCTCCAATTCCCACGATAAACAACCACACACTTGCAGCCTGAAGGTGACGCCCGTAGATTACCTGCTGGGAGTGGCTGATCTGACTGGAGAGCTGATGCGGCTGTGCATCAGCAGTGTTGGAAATGGTGACATAGACACGCCTTTTGAACTGAGCCAGTTCTTACGTCAGATTTATGATGGTTTTACTTTCATTGGCAACACTGGACCTTACGAAGTATCTAAGAAGCTGTATACCTTGAAACAGAGTCTGGCAAAAGTAGAGAATGCCTGCTACACGTTAAAAGTACGGGGATCTGAAATCCCAAAGCACATGCTGGCTGATGTATTCTCTACCAAAACTGAATTGATTGACCAAGAAGAGGGTCTTTCTTGAGAAGACTGTTGCAACTCAGAAGGGAAGAGGACTTAGAGAAAGCGTTTTGTTATGGTTTGTGGGGTTTTGACCCTTCTCAAAGCTTTTTAGGTAGAGACATTTTTAGTTTTATCTATGAGAAGGTTGTTTGCAGCGGTAATTTGTAACCAAAAATACTTTTTATGATGTGCAAGAGAACAAATGTTTGACTGTGTCCCCTTGCTATGGAGTTTCCTGTATTGCTCCATTGTATCTTCTTTCAGAATGACCAAAATTTCCACTTCACTCTATGCTGGTGACTGTCAGTTGTGTGAGTCACCTCAAACTGTTGTGGTTGCTGTTATCAGTTTTCAGCAAGCACAGCAGTGGAAAAAAAAATTGTTAGGTACTGTTATTTAGCATTATCCACAGATTTCTGCTGCCCCCTGTTTTCTGAGTATTTGGGTTCTATACTCATGTCATACCTAAAACAATGCTCCTATATATTTGTAAGTTCATCCCTTGACTTGAAACTGAAGTGATCTCAAAGGTGCCATGCAACTTAAGTTTTGTCTGATTAATGCTTTTGTGCATGAAACTGAAGCTAAGTCAACTTTTCACTACTTGATAATGAAGCTAATTGCACCAGGTGAATAGTACTGCAGACTCATTGTTTTGGGGCTCCATTTAAATTGAGCTCTGTTCAAGTTAACACTGGGAGTTCGCAGTTTTGACTTGAGCTAGAAAATACACACACACACAAAAGAACGGTGGAGTGTATTGGTTTACATTTTCTGTGATACACTTTAATGCAGAATCTGACATATTTCTGTTTGTAGACAAAAGCACAGGACCTACCAAGTATGTTTAACATGAATAATTTGGTGTTAGGACAAGCAGTTTTTGGCCAAAACAAGTGCAGTGTGGTGTTGGAAGAGTGTTGTCTGTTGTTTGTGCTGCCCTGAGGACCTCCAGTGGGATTGAACTGGTATAAGTGAAAAAGGGCTAGCCAAGCTTTGAATATCTGTTTGCAGGAACTATATCATATGCATGTTCCTATGGAAAGGAAATTGCAAACAGAAAAAAGGCAGACATTCTGACTTCCATGTTTATCTTTGAGGTGGGTATGTCACTATTGGCAAAAAATCAGGGCTTTCTGCTGGTGTCTGAAGTTATGAAACTCTGATAATGTACATTATGCTAAAGGAAAACAGATAAAACAACATGATCTTTAGACTCCAGGAAGTAGGCCTCCCAACTGCAATTGAAAATACTGCATGTTTTTTATTTCCACTTCCATATGCTGTGATACTGCCAATATTTTTCCCATGAGCATGTCCTGAGTAGCTGGGATTATCTGATACATGGACAGGAATGGGCAAATACAGTTCTGTCACATTTTTCCGTTGTTTCCACAGAAAGCAATATGTGGTGGGTTGAAAAAGGAGTGGCTTTTTTCCTATTGTTTAATACTGTTTTTTACAATAAATTCTGAAAAGCAGTCACTGCCTGTACGTTGGTCCTTTTGCCTGTCAGTCCCAGCGGTAGATAATGGTGTGAGTTTCCCACTGTGCAGTACTTGACTTGGAAATTTCACTCTATTCCTAAATTCATACTTTGAGGGGCACTTTACAATCCTGAATCTCTTTTTTTTCCTCCCTAACTTTATTCTGTGAAGCCTAAAAACTAGTTAGAATACAAACTTCGTGTGATCATCTTGAATTTTAAAAATGCAAAGGATTCAGATGCCGAAACAAGTTTATCACTGGAATAAATCTGCAACCGTACCCACATTTTTACATATCTCCTTGTTTTCTCTCTGCTTTTTTTTTTTTTTCCTGAGGGGGGGGCAGGGAAAAAAAAGGAGAAGGATACTTGTTAATAAAGAATGGTTTGGTTTTCATTTTCTCCCAGAAACGTATGCATCTAGAATTTCAGTCGATGCAGGTAAGAGTATAGTGGGCACAGCTAAATTTACTGCAAGTAATTGCACGTTGAGTGTATGTGTATGAAGTGAAAGCAGATAATTACTGGAGATATTGTGTAATATTAAGCAGAGGTTTACCTCTTGTCCCAGCAGCTATCAGGTGGAATTTAAAAAATGGCTCGGTTTGAAAAGGGATGAGATGAACTCCACTATATGGTGGTGCTTGGCCAAGTGACGTTCTGCCTCTGAGCCATGGGGCGAGCACACAGTGGCCACAGCTTCAGTCAAACTGCTGCTGCTTTGGTACAGGCATTCATTATTTTAAAATTACAGCTAAGAAGTGTACTTTTTCTAGCAGTCTTTAGCGATTCTTTCAAAGAATACATAATCATTCTAATGATTTTTAGATTTAAATTTTCTGTGAGGCTAGAGAAGACTTTTTAATGACAGACATGATTTCTAAACTTGAGACTGCTTGCCCGTAATCAAAAGCTGTGAATAATTTCTAATAGGGAGCAAAGTGTATTAAAACACTAACACAGATGGGAAATAGCTAATGGCCTGCAAACCTCCTGCTCAAGGAAATATTTTCCCCAAAAAACAATTACACTGTAGCTATTTGAAAAGTGACAGACATTTATCAGCAAAACAAGCTGCTAAACAAGCAATGGCAATTTTCCCATTTCTTAGCCCATTACTCTGTGGAGCTATTGATATGTTTGGTCTATGGCCAGAACAGGACTACGTCATAGCAGATGTTTCATGAGGGCAGCTCTGTGTGCTAAAATCATCTGCCTTTCTAGAATATCCTTTCTCAGAAATTATTTTTCTTGATGGGTTCACTTTTGTCCTGACTGTTAATTTGCAGTGAGGAAAATAAACCCAACTGCATGTAGCTTTCCAGAACTGCCAGAGACGTTATGCAAAAGAAACTTCCTGTTGACAGGACACGTATGTCTGTCTACTTAAGAGTTCTGCTTACTTGGAATTTCATTTAGTTTATTGAAAACCAAAAGCAAAAAAGTTAAAATAGAACCTTATTATAATATTTAGCACGTTAGGTGCCTTATGGAATTCTATGGACCGGATTCTGGCACTGCCCTCCAAGAGTTTGCAATTTAAGAGCAGGCAGAAGAGTAGCCAAGACAAACAAAAGGAAGACAGTAGAAAGCAGGGGGGAGATGAAGCAGCGAGAGGAGGACAGGATTTTTACTAGAAGACTCTGTGTGTCAGTAGGTTGGTACACCACTCCCCATTTTGGAAAAGAAACTTGTCAAAACTTCAAAAGGTCTGGGGTATGACAGTAAAGGGTTAGTTGGGAAGGGCAAAGGCAGTGGAGAGGCAAAATGGAAGGAAGTGAGGTAGAGACAAAGGGGGGAAGAGTGGCGAGGAGTGGGACAGCATGGAGGAAGAGCGGGCTGAGCTGCAGGGTGCACACATGAGTAGGCTGGGACTGGGGAGGATGTGGGACAGGAAGAGCCCTGCAAGAACTTGGAAACAACACTTCAAAACCAGGTGACTCAGCTATAAAGAGACTGGGAGCTGATTGTAGAAACCAAATTTTAAATGACCACAAGGTCCCCAAAGCATCTGTCCTTGGGTTGTAAATATGCTGAACTGTTTTTCTGGGCAGCTGAGAACCTGCGAGCCCTGGACAGAGCAGGGTTTGCAGGCTTCCAGCTGTGCTGTTACAAATCAGCAACAAGCTATGAGTTCCCACACCACCCAACTTCCCGTGCACGTTCCCTTCACTCCCGAACTGGTGGCTGCAGTCCTTGATGTGTGAACCACCACCATTTGCAGCCATCAGAAACATGGTTAGATATAGCTTTTAACATAAAGAAATGCTTACGGTGACCACTGTTTTCCCCTTCTGTGCTGTTTACGTGTCCATTTTGCCGTCATTGCTCCTTCAGCCCCCTCCCTGTTTCTTCCCTTTCTTATCCTTTCTTAGGCTGTACCATTCTTTTGAGCCATTGCCCAGGTCCATCCCGTGGTTTGATCCTTTCCATGTTTAGCTGGCATCCTAGTGTAAGACATCTCCATGCAGGAAGAGGAATCAGTTGGTTTCTTAGGTAGGTTTTTCTACTTGCACCTCCAAATTTGGAAGGAGTGCTCTGGCAGTGAGGGGAGAGGTCTGGTACTCCTGCCCTCAGAAGGCCTGGTGCGCATGTCCTACGGCAGCTGCGATGCCGTGTGTCAGGATGGATGGGTGGGCAGATCTTGTGTTGCCTTTGCAGGTGAGCAAACCTTGGTTATTCTGAGGTTTGGAATCATCATGAGCTGAGGTAAATTGCCTACAAACATGAAAGAAGTTTCTTCTTCAGTTCTGAGGAAAGTTGTCTTTGAGGAGTATTACTGCCCACCAACTCTACCTCTTTTTACCTGACTCATTACCCCTTTGAAAGGCCTATTTGCAGATGTAGCGGAAGAGACTTGCCTATGACTTCTGGAGCCAGTCGGTGCCTCCCTGAACACTGTCCAAAAGTGATGTGACGGCTCCTTTCTCAGCTCCTCCCCCAGGCTGGGCAGCCCTGCTCTGGTGACTCTCCGGCCACCCACGGGCTGAACTCTGAGCCTCTGCTATTGGGTTTTGCAGACCAGTGACATGTGGGTTCATCCTCTTTTTTTCTAACGGTATTTTCATGCCGTGCAGATGTTTGGTCCTCCCAAAGAAAGAGGCTGTTGTGGAGGCTCTGCTCATCTGCTGCCACAACATGTCAGATGACTTCTGGAGCTCATGAAGAACTATTTCTCAGCTAGTGATGCAGTGTAGATTTCACGTGGCATCATCTGTCTTTGGGTGCTTCTCCCACAGCCCTATGCTTTCCTGCAGGCTTGAAAGTCCATTTGAATCCAGAAGGCTCCTACCACTTCTGTTATATTCAATTTTTCCTCAAGGTCCTCTCCTCTCACATCTCCAGCAAGAAGAGCTGACAAAAATGATCTGGAAATTGCTCCCATTTTTGTTAAAATGAACATCTGCATATTTGGGGACAGGAACCAAAGGGCTGAAAGATGCACTTGAATAGACAGTCTTGGGTGTTTGTATGTCATAGGAATATTGTGAAGCTGTGGCAGCTTCATTTGGGGGGGTGGTGGTTTGTCTCCTTCCAGCCAGGACTGTTGGTAGGTATGTTTTGTGCTGTGTACCTCATACCTAAAGGGAAGGTGATGGACAGGAGATGCCAGGGCTGTGAGGGAAAGTGAAAAGGCTGAAGCAGTGCAAGGTCACACCGAAAATCACTCAGGAGCTGGAGTTGGACTCGCCTCTTTCAACCTCCAGCCCAGCTTTCATTGCTGTGAACCTGAGCTCCTTCTGCTCTCTGGAGGCCTTAACAAAATCCTTTTTTCTCCATGGAACCAGTTTTTAAAGTCCTTTCCCCTTTACTGAGATGTGTGAGATGGCCCCCGGTGGGGTGGGCAGTGGGCAGCTGGGCTGGGTCCGTGCTGACGCCTCGTGGTACCAAACCTTTCATTTGCCTCCTATCCAGAGCTTTTTTCCAGGCTCTTCAGCTCAGCCTGTACCTGCGGTGGCTGCCAGTCAATGTGCTATTAATGTTGCTTTACAGGAGCACAGCGATAATTAGCAAATAATTTAGATTCTTATTTCTTAATTTGAGCTACCTGTGCAGAGTCCTGGCGATTTGCAGTTACACCCTGGCGTTCCTAAATCACTTGGGTTAGTTTGAGATTTTTACCTCTCTGTGAAAACTTTAATGGTCTATTAAATGTTGGGGTAGAGTTTGCCTCGCTCCTGCTTTAAAAATGTGTTGTATGGGGAAAGGAGCCAGGGGGATTTGTGGCAAGAGTCCTGAGTTTGTGACTAAACATAACGCTTGTTGTAAATAACATAAAAGGTTTAACCTTAACAGGTCCTGTGCATTACACGAACTAATCAGAAAAAGCGGGGCAGCCATAAACTTTCAATTTATTTTCAATATATGTTTTACTTTAATTTCTCTGGGCCTGCCTTCTTAGCAAAAGTATTCCTATTTGTCAGTTATCAGAGAATGTATATTTGTTCTGCCACCTAGTGTCCTGCTCGAGAAATACTCAAAGTTTTCGGGGTTTTTGAGTGACAAGTTGTTATTTTCTCTTTAAGTTCTTATAAGCACAATTAGTGATGTGGTGTATGCTTCCTTTTTAGACTTAGGTAGGCCTCTGTTAGTAATCAATTATACTCAGCACCTTCTAGTATTTGGAAATTTGGAACACCAGGGAATAGCATACATTTCTTTTACATCTTGTCATATGTGTGTATGGTGGTTTGAAGACAAAAAGCCATGAGAAACTTTGAGTAGACATGTTCTTGCAGACTTGTGAATTACACAAATACTCTTATTTGAACTAGTACTTTTAAGGAGTACCCGTGCTAATAAGGATTTGTAGACTGGAGCCCTCCATTCCTTGATTTATATTATAATCATGCTACCCATACAAGAAAATGCAAGCCTTTTTCAGCTGTAGAATTCCTGGTATAAAATCAAATGCTTCAGCATGTGTGAATGTGCCTGTGTACATCCCTGCCATGACTGTGGTTGCTACAGAAAACCTCCAGGTTGAAAGCACAAGACGCTTCAAACTCACGAGACTTTATGTCTGTAGCATAAAAGAAGCGTCTGTGCTGCACTCTGTGAGCGGAGTGGGGCTGAGGTTGGTGTTTCAGCGCTGGGACGTTGCCCATTTGATGCTCAAGGTGAGTCAGTCCTTCTCATGTTCCTGGTCCATCAGCTCTCCCTTGCTCTGTGCTGCAGCTCAGGAGTGCCCTGGGCTAGGAGAGACCTGGCATGCAGCACAGCAGAGGGATGATGAAGGACTGCAGTGGGCTTTTAAAGGGATTAACTCAACCAGAGCTGTTACTTGGATTGCCCTGGTGGAAAGGCACTGATAACAATCGCTTATATTATAAAATTGCATCAAGAGACTTAGAAATGGTGGCACTGTCACCATGAAGATTTATTTATTCTTCTAAAGGCCATTCAAGGGTAATTTAAGGGTCCTTCTCCTACATTCTTCATTGAACACCTCCAGGATACCCACCCTGGGACTGAAAGCTATTGAACAGTACAGATCTCCCGATCCTACACCCACAGTTCCAGCTTGTCCTAACATCTGACTCCAGGGTGGTGGGCTGGCACAAGGGAAACAATCCGGCAAGACTGGTGTGCCTGGACACGTGGCTGCAGACATCTATTGCTGCCCAGGCACTCTGCAATACAGAATGAGCCCTGTTTTACATTATATTGTCACAGTCATATCTGAGCATCTTTGGCTTTTTGTAATGTAGCTGGGGGCCAGATACCCCATTAACGTAAACAGCTCTCTGGCTTACAGCCACAGGAGGAAGGAGACACTAGTTTGTTTTAGAGCAGTTCCTTTGCCTGTGGAAGATCACAGGTTTTGGAGGGATTTCCATGTTTTTCTGCCATGGCATAGCAAAAACCAAGATTTCATATGAACTTCTGAATGTATAGGACCCAACCTCCACTGTGCATAAAGGTAGGAGAGAGTTGGAGTCCTCTCAGTCTTTTGGATAAGCTCAGGTGAGATTCCAGCTGGTGTCTTCAGTAAAAACACTCAGAAATCTCTAGCTCTGGTGGGGAGGTTAGTGGTATCCCTCTCCCGCTGAAACTCAGCAGCTACATCCTGCAGCTCTGCCTTAGGTCAAAGCTCTCCCTGAACTCATCAGGACCTTTGAGCTGAAGTTGGTGCATCCTCTGGGCAGCAGGAAAACGTGGAGATAGGCAGCTACAAAGCTGTCTCCCCAGCTCGGCAGTCCTTCCTCGGCCCGCTTGTGGCCCTGCTTATTTTCTTATTCTGATCTTTGCTTTTGGGAATCACATTTTGCTGCAGGGTGTTACCACAGGGATTTGTTGATGCAGCACCTGAAAATAGAATAACTGGTATATGACTATGTACTCATATTTTTGCCTTATTTTCTATGCACTTCCCTCCCCACACATGGAGCGTACCCATTAAGACATAGAAAAGGAGGTGAGCAAGCTTCCTCATTATGAGATACTCACTGTAGTAAAGACAACAGTTGACCAAAACAACACAGAAAAGCATTATGAGACTGCAGAGTGACTGGATGGGAAAACAGATTGAGCATAGGTAGATGTGGAGCGGTACATATAGGGAAAAATAATCTCTGCATACTGTCTTCAAGATCAAAATATTGGGATTTTTTCCATTAAAAGATCAACTCAATGCTCATCAACAAGCAAAAAAGCCAGTCAAATGTTAGGAATTATTAGGAAAGGGCTAGAAATAAAGACAAAGGCATGCTGTATAAATGTCACCGTATGAATTGCTGGGTCACCTGCTGTTGAGTGTGACTTCGATCTCTTATCTCAAAAAGGGTATAGCTGAACTGAAGAAGGTCCAGAGAAGGCCAGAAAGGATGACCAAGGGTAGGGAATAGTTCCTCTGTGAAAGGGAGCTATGTAACTCCAGTGAACTGGAATCCTTCAGCCTGGAAAAAATGACTTTAGGGAGGGTGTAATAGAGGTCTACAGAGTTATGTGTGCCATAAAGAAGGTGGGTATGGAGCAACTGCTCACTGTCTATGCCAAAAGAAGAATTAGATGCCATCAACCGCAGCTGCCCAAAGCCACAATCTGGTGCCTTGCGCAGTGGATGGACATCTGGGGAACCCCTCATCCGTGGATGCTGTGTTTGCCAAAAGCTGAAGTGGCCTTAAGGGGGCCTGGACGAGCACTCAGAGAGCGTGAGAGCCACTGCAGATTACTGACTCGACAAACCAAGCGGAGCTGAGTAAGCCCCTGAGCACTTTTGGGTGCAGGCTCCTCTCAGGTGAGCCCTGCTTTTGGCTGGAGGGTTGCCCCTGCGGGCGCTTTGCTCCTGCCCCATGGAGGTCATGCTGCGCAGCGGGGCAGCCCCCACAGGGGCTGAGCACAGCGAGAGCAAACAGGGCCCTACACCCTCCGGGAAACAGCCTGAGTTTGGGGCCAGCTGCTACCGCTGGTGTCCTCCTGCTTCTTCATAGGAAGGGGATGCGGGAGGGCTCCTGAGAGGCCTGTGTGTGTGGAGACAGCCACAAACATGGGGAGGGAGGACATTGGCATGTTGCTGAGGCCATACTTCCGCTTTCAAAAGCATGTTTCAGCACAGGAGAATAGAGTTTAAACAAGGTTTTCTGGGTCATTGAAGGCAAATGCTTCCTACCAGAGCCAGCTATGTCTTATGACTTTCACCTCAAGCTCCCCCAACAAACCAGTCAGGTTTCTCACACAGGGTTTGGGGCTGGGAAGGGGACAGGTTGAGGGTGGCTGCAGTTCCTAAACACAGCAGGGCACAGCCCCGCAAAGCAGTAGGGATCCAGACTATGCACGTAGCAACACCCAGCAGAGACCTCTTGGGCATCTCAACACAAAGCTACTGCTGGACGTGCTTCAGGCATGGCTCCGCAGCCCAAATTGGACCATCTCAGCATCCCCCAGGCTCGGCCTGAGCTCTTGCCTTGCCACAAAACTCACCCCGCTTGAGCTAATGCAGGTTTTGATGTCCACGTCCTTAAATTGTTTGTCTCTGCTTCTAACAGGCTTGTATTGATTTAAGTTAATTTGGTTACCCAAAAAAAGGGTTGTGCTGATTGCTCTAAATTGATTAAATAGTGATTTTAGTTAAACTGATGGCAGGTTTGTGTGTGGACAGGGCCTGGAGCTTTGTAAGCTAATGACTTGGCAATGATGCAATGAGGTTTTTTTATATAGCTGAGACCAAGCTGCTGTTTTAAATATGACGGTAAGTGTTACTACTCTAGTAAATGGTCCCCAAATGTGATCATTTGACACTAACTTGGGCTCCTGAATCCTGGCATATGTCTTGCTAACTCTCACTTTTATGATAATAATTTGGCAAGTAGTTCTCCTCCAAATGGACTTTGGATTAAATCCGAGTATAAAATATGGAAAATTTCCACTTTTTGGCAAGATTTTCTAGTTTTTGTTGACCTTCCCAGACTGCTAATTTTCTCACATTTTTGGCAATGGAAAAAAAGTTTGTCTTAATTTTTTATAAAAATTCAGATAGAAGAAAAATGCAAATGAACCCAGCTCTTGCCAACAGCAGGGACCTTTCCCCACAAGTGAGACCTGAGAGGAGGACAGGTCCAGAAGCAGCCACTGTTTAATTTCTTCACTCAGAAAAGAGCAAGGGTGAGATCAACCCTTTGTTATTAAATCTTTCATGCCCATATAATCTCAATGGGAAGAAACCACTGTATCTGCATAAAGTCTTTCCTGCCTGCCTCTGCACTGAGCTTCTGCCAAGTGCATCTGCCTTCACAGATCTTTTCTCTATCAAACTGCAAATCCCATTTTGATTAATCTGCTTTCTCTGTTGATGTTTTTGTCTCCAGATTGGGACTGCAATTTGAAAAGAACATGACTCCAGACCAATGAGTCGCTGAGACTTGGTTATCTTTGATTTGCAAGGAAGTCTACTGAGATACTGAATAAGCCTTAGCTCAGAAAACAACAGTACAGCAGGTAGGCTGTGATCCCTTTCTAGGGATCTAGGTCAGGCAGGTCCATGCCTCAGAGGACAGAGAGAACAGGAGGAAAGAAAAGCTCAGGGCTGCCAACATGACAATGATTGGAGACCAAGAATCTCAGTTATCTAGAGAAATGAGTACACGGTAATCCAGTGTGCCCTAAGACAAATTTTTTGGCGAAGAGGTTTCTGTACCACTAGCACATGTCAGATCCTGGACTGTTTTCTGCAGTCCTGGATGCTGGAAATCGGATCCCAATAACCCGGAGCACCCATAGAGGTGAAGCTGTGGAAGAGGGACAAGACACAAATCAGGCAAATCAGGGATTAGATCATTTCTGGAGGAGCTGGGTTGCCCAGAGGGAGTAACAAACCAATTCTCTGTCCAAGATGTAGGCCAAAGAGATCAAGGGAACCACTGTAAAAGCAAGTGGGTTGTGTGTGATGGAACCGCAGCAGCTTGCTGGGAGTGGTGGTCAGTAAGGAGTAGGGAAGGGCAAAAGCACAGCCACAGGGCAGCCCCACAGCCATAAACTTGCAGTTTGCTTGAAATCCTGTAGCAATAAGCACTGTGGAAGCCATCTCCATCTTCACTGACCCCCTTGCCATTGCGATCTGCCAGTGGACAAATGCCCTTTAGTCTCTCCTTCTAACCTGCAGTGCGTTCCCAGCCATTCGTGCAACCCCTGGGCCTGAGACTGCGCTCATCCCTCTCACGTGCATCCTCAGTTCCCATGACCAGGGTGTATCAGCAACAACAGGAGCGCCGATTAATTGTTCTTTTGTGAGGGAAAGGGAGCTGACAGTACACTATGCATTTAGGATAAGGATACAGACTGTGGCAAAGCAGGGCCCTGGATCCATATGACTCCCAGACCCCTGTTCATTCCCACTCATTACCCAGGGTGTCACATCCAGCCCCTAGTAGGTAAACCTCCACCAGAAGCTCTTCCCCATCTTGTATCTGGCTCCACAGCCCCACTGAACAAGACTCAGGGGCTGATCATTGGGACATCTTGTTCAAGTTCAGAGAATTGAGGCTAGAGATATTTGTCAAATAATAATTACAGTATCATAATCTTGCCTGGCATGTCTGAAATGTAGGTGAACAAATCTTAACCGAACTGACCAAAACATTTGCACAGAGCTGATGGGACAGCTAGACTGGGAGTAAGGCCATTTATCCCCTCCTCCTGTCTGCCATCCAGTGGTGTCTGAGAGCTCTTTCTGGGCAGCCTCAAATCTGTTCCAGGCTCACAGCAAAAACCACTGCCCATGAGGGATTCCCTGCCCTGGAAAACAGCCCTCCTTGGGCTATGTGTTGTATAATAAACTCTCACATCAGAATAGCTGGCTTTGCTACAAAAGACTGCAAAGTTCACAATGAGTAAAAGAATATCCTACAAAATCCTTCTTCAGACTTCCCCAAGCCTCTTCCATGAAACAATTAGTGGATGCTCTTGTTTTGAACTCTGTGACTCACTCCTGTAGTTCAGCTGCAGCCTGTGATCACTCGGTTGCCTAATGCGGCGCAGGGAAACAGGCAATTGTGAGAATTTCCTTTCTCTCTCCCTCGGCCTCTGCTTGTAGCTCTGCAGCATGTTCTACTGCAGTGCCGTGCGACCACAGCCTGGATGCTCGCATCCCAGATGTGCTGGCTCACTCTTCAGGCAGCGCCTCCTCACAGTATTAAGCGGTGATCAGGAAGGTTTCTCAAAGAGAAAATGCATCTCACTACATTTTACAGTACTTCATAATCCTACATTTTACAGTATTTCATAATCCGGCTACAAGTGTAGTCCTTTCATCAACCATCTTAATAGTCTAAGTTGCGGTTTGGCTCTACCAGAGGTTTATTTCTAATTTGATATCTACTGTGTGTGTACATGTGTGTGTGTTTGTAAAAACCCCACTGCATGTAATAGACTCTATTAAAGCAATTATATTGGCTAGTGTCTCCCACATTCTTTTCTATTAAATGTATATAACTTTGCCAGTCAGCAGTATATTTACTGTTATGAACTAGTAAGTTATCTTTAATAACTGGATTTGCACAGCATACGCATTTGTATAACTTTCCAAGTAGGTACAAAAGTAATTTAACAATTAAACCAAAAGTGTTTCCAGAAATTCCCAGCACCCACAGAATACGTTTGGAGGCTTCGCTGTGCTTACCTTGCCTTGGTCATGCTGTGATAATTTAGGTAGCAGAGCTAGGAAAAAGCCCTGAATAATTCGCCAACTTTTTCACATCTAAAAGAGAAGGAAAACAGAAAACTGAAAAATTCTTCCTGCTGATACCATGCACTGGAAGCCCTGCCCTGTGTCCTCTAAACAGTGCTGCATGCTTGTCATGATGAAAAGAAAATTTCATTCTCCAGCTTCTGATACCCAAGTGCTAAATTTCCTCTGTTAACATGGATGGCAGGAGGGACCATTGCATGAGTGACCCAGACAGAGCAAGCTGCAGTGTCCTTCACGCAGGGCTCCCTCCAGCCCCCGGGTGGCTGAGCCAGTGGCTCCTGTGACCACAGGCAGCAGCTGCTCCTTTGTCAGGGTTTGGGGACAAGGGCTTCTCCACATGATGTTTAGGCTTCTTGCTTGGCTGCTTTTGACTTCCCTTTGCTTGATCTCACAGACAGTTTTTCCTCCTTAGTCTCTCTGTTATTTCCCTTTGGCTGTTGCTTTTCCTCTTACTACTCATCTTAATTTCTTTTCATTTCTCCTCCTTTTCCTCTTTTAGCTTCCCTGTTTCTCTTGCTTTTCTCTCTTGCTTTCTGCCAAAATGTATGCACCACTTTCTTGCTTTCTGATCATTTTCAGAAGGGCTGGATCACAGCAGGTCTATTTGCATGGCCATTTGTGTGGCTCAGAGTCATCTCCCACAGCTCAGGGTGCTCTGCTGAGGATGGTGACCTTCCTTGGCTCCCTCTGTAGTTACTGGGGAGAGACAGGAGCCTCAATAAGGTGACTCAGTCTGTAAGGGTGTTCAAAGACTTTGTGAAGGCTGACCTCCTGTCACCTTTCGTCTATAAGAAAGCCAGATGAATATGCGCTTTGAATTGAGGGCTAAAATTTATTTAGTACAAATTCTGCTTTTGCACAGTCTTTTTGCACATGTCAGGGAGCACAAATCACAGCATCTGCCCTCTAAGCAACGTTGCCCTGCCAGACTTCTGCCCATGCCCCGACACTCAGCATGAGTCACACCTGCAACACACGCAGTGGCAGATTTGCTGACAGAACCTTGTGACAACTTGCAGCCACCCCAGAGTCCCAGCTCTGCCCTACAGAGAAAGCATTTGGTCTGACTTCAATAAGCCAAGTGAGCATTTTTGTTCCTCTTCCCTTTTTTGTCTAAATATAAATTTCGTGCAAGGAATAAGGAAATAAAAGTGAAACGGGAAGCAAGACTTTCATTCCCACCTGAACATTTAAAAGCAGGCATCTGCAGTTTCCACAGCTTTCATTTCGCTGGAAAAATGTCTCCCAGGGGCTAACTTTAACATTTTGATTGGAGCCATGTTTAGCCTTTTCAGCAGCAAACCACACAGGAACTAAACTCCAAATGCAGCCTTATCTCCATCCAGGCATTTGTCCCCGAAGAGATTTTTCCAGTTCTCTGTGATCAGATCAAGAAAATACAGGTGACATTATAACACTCCCAGAGTTTCTCCATAGGTAGACTGTATTGTACATTGAGGTTGCTGACAAGCTGTTACATAGTAAAGGTCTATTTTCTATGTAGAAATCTGCTCCTATGATCTGCCTGCAAGATTTTGTCAGTGGCTTTCCTGTTCTTCCCATGAAGGTTCCTTGTCCCCAGGACAGGCTCAGCAGGACATGCTTTCCCACACTTAATCCTTCTCTGCAGGTCAGTGGTGGAGGGAAAACTGGTTCCACATCCACACATTCTTTGGCTCAGATAGCTCTTGGGAGTATTTGTGATTAATTTTATTACTGACACAAGACATGACATAACAGAAAAGTGTAATTCCTTGGCCTCATGCCTGACCAAGGTGGCTATTGTGGCGGTCTCGCTCTCTGCCCCCCAAATGCCATTCTGTTTGCAACTGACCTGGTGGCTTTGATAATCAAATTTTTATTAGCCTGCTAAGTAGAATACTGGCATTGAGCCACTGTCAAGTTGTAGAGCTGGCCAAATAATTGGAATAATAATTCACTTATATTGAATGTGGTCCATTTAAAGGTGACACGTATTTCCTGAATAGAAATTAATCTCTTCTAGGGATTTGGTTTAGATTAGTTCACTGCATGGTTTACTTCAGCCCTATAATTTTACCACTGATATGTAAAGTAGGTTCATAAATAGAGCAATAGAGCTTTGGCTGTGTGAGGAGATAGTGCTATGCACTAATGTAAATTATAAATGTAGAGTTAGAAAACCTAACAAGCCTAGCTGGCAAACTTCCATGTATTATCTCACAATAATTTCTTCCAGCCAGTAGATATTTTTTGTGCAGCAGAAGACAGGTTATTTGTATTATATATTTAGCCTAAAACTGTAATAACATCCTCTGGCAAAGGTATTATCTGATGGTCTCTGAAATGGAACCAGCCTTCCTCTTTCCAGGCATTAACAAATCAAAATCTTTGTGTCATCTCATGGCATTTCCTGAATTGGAGAATAAAATTAAGATGATTTTTAATTCATATAGTTTATTTATTAAAAAGTAAATCTATTTTTGACAACCAGGTTTCCCAGAATTGTTACGTGTGGTTTGCATCACCGACCAGGGAAATATTTCCTTTATCAGTCTCATCAGGCAGAAATAACAGTACCACTAGCAAGACTGGCTCTTGGTTTAGCGAAGTCAGAAAAATACCGGTGAATAAACAAGGTGTGTGATGGTCAGAGAAGAGTGTATGTTTTTTCCTATTGTCTCAGAAATGCTCAGATGCCTGCTACATTGCCCATCTGCACATTCTCAGACAAGCACTACAGCAGTGAGGATATGAAATCAACAATTAAGAAGACCAGTTAGGGTATGTTTTAGAAATCTTAGGCAGAGAAAAATCTTAGTGACGGGCCAGGCTCAGCACTTGATGTAGCTGTTCATCTGCTTCTGATGACAGAGAACAAGAAAGCAGGAGGTTGGGACCTGGGCTTTATGAAGGTATCTCAGGACTGGAGTCCTTTGGTTATTTGGGAGGACATAATGAATACTTGGCCTGAGTTGCCTGCTCCATCCCCAGTCACAGGTCTTGGCCGAAGAAGCCTCTGCCAGTGTTTGGATTAGGTGACTCTTGGGCCTTGGCACAACCCCAGAAGGTCAAGCTGTGCTAATGACAGGATCCTTCTCAATACGGGAGACTAGCCTGACTCGGAGAACTCTAGGCAGGTCAGTTTATAATCTCTGCTCTGGGCAAATTCACCAAAAACAATTTAATTACTGGTAAAGAGCAAACAGTTGTGAACTGAAGATGCTGAAGCATGGAAGGCATTAATGAAAACAAGCCTTGTCAGGCCTGAGACTCACTATTCATCTTCGATGAGAGCACAGGTTTGATGGATATGGGCCATCATAAACGTGAGAGTTTATGTCAGTTATTTGAACAAGTATCACATAGCAGCCTGATTTCAAAAAAAAGAAAATGTAGAACCATGTATAATCAAAATATTAAATGGTATGGGACCTGGTGGATTTAAAAGATACTGTTGTCCAAGGAGAACTTTTAAGAAATGGGAGTTATTGTAGTGAAGTCTGCATGGAGCAATACAAGACTTATTGCTTTTTTAATCAAGACAACGTTTTTATCAAGACCTGAGAGTAAACATAAGATTTCTGCTAAGAAATGGGATAGTGCAAACACTAAGCAGGTGGCAAACAATGAAAAGAAGAGTCACTTATATTGGCCAGGATTGCTCAGGAGAGAGCTCATCCAGGCAAGTGATGTCTTAGTATGGTCCGAAGATATCTAGCTGGATTAAGTACCTAAAAAGCAGGAATACAGGCTGTACTTACAGGAGATGAGTTTCAGAGGGTAAGGAGCTCCCAGTGTGATGGGAGAAAAGGTGTTGGCTGTCTTTGGACACACAATTGGTAAGAAGTGGGTAGGAATCACAAGCCCTACATGAAACCATTGCTGGAATACGTTTCCCATTGAAAAAGAGCACTGAAGAATTTTCTGCCAGCACATGAAAGAGTCACAGAAGTAATCTGAGAACTGGGAAAAAAAAGCCTTTCATCAGCTGCTGTAGAGTTCACTTTATTTAGTTTATTCAAAGGAAGAAGATACCAGCCTTCATCATTCAGGGTATAAACACTTCTATTGGGTAAACCCCCAGGGTGGAATTCAATTGCCTAAACACAGTCATTTACAGCATATTAGATGCTGGATCTGTTACTCCTCCTTTGGGCAGAGGGAAGGATGAGATAAACTCTCAAGGACTTGCTCAGTCTTGCATCCCAGAGGCTGCTGGACAGCCACAAGCTCAGAGCTAGGGCATGGTGTGCACTGCCCGTATTCAGCACCTCAGTCTTCCCCGTCAGCAAGTTGCTCAGCTGCTCTGCAAACTCTGCAGGTAACAGAAGAGTTATTTTAACAGAGCAGCAAAATCCTCCTGCTAACATAGGTATCTGCAGAGGATAACCTGCCCTTCCTGATGTAAACTCCAAGGACAGACTCAGCACAGACATACAGGGATCAAGTTGGATTTGAAGCCAGACCACATACTCCAGCTGGAGGACCCAATGCACTGGGGTTTCAGTCTCCAGACGGCAGTCCTGCTCTAGCACCCATTGGATTCCTGGCATCCAGTTCTGCGTCTGGCAGAGAACATGTGTCTTGAGTTGCTTTATTTATTTGCACTTCTAACAGCAGTTCTGAGGGGCTCTGCACAGCCCAGGGCACTTGCTTTCTCAGCACCCGCTGCTCCTTCAGGCATGGCAGCTGTGTTGACCGGCTGTGGGCAAGTCACAGGATCATGCCCCAGCCAGTGTTTTCTCCTGCATCACAGCACCACCAGGTCATTTGATAGCCCTGATGCAATTAGCCGGGGACTTCCAGGAGTGTGGGAAAGCCAGCAAGAGCCACCATGTCCCAGGGCTGCGGGATGGGACAAGCTATTGCCACAGCTCCATGAAAGCATGAGGGGTTTGTGAAGGACTCTGTGCCAGAGTCACTGTGATGGCCCAGGCCTTCCCCTCTATGTGATCCATGCAATGCCTACAGGAAAGTGGATGTATACAATGTATGTATACAATGATCATCTTATGGGTAAAATGACAAGTTAAAGGGGTAAGGTTGGTTGAAATGAATGCTACAGCCAATAACGACAAGTTCATATTCAAGCACACACATGCTGTGAAAAAACCCCAACACAGTAGTGACAGTTCAATAGAAAATAATTCTGTATACAGACATAAAAAGATAAATGCAGAAATGGTTGTTTACTTAGTAGCTGTACTGTAATGTTTAAATCCCAGTTTGTGATAAGCATTAGATACTGAAGAGTGTGAGACAAGTAAATTTGAGGCAATTTGGGATTTGGGGGGTTTAGTATGGTAAAAATGATAGTTTCTGAGAAAAGTATGCTTATTCTGCTTTTTTTAAACCACCAGTACTCCTGCTTTCATCTATGCTAGTTTTGTTCTTAGTTGATCTGCTGACTTAGAATTAAAGCTGGTCCATATTACTATGAGTAAAGGTCCCTAAAACACATTTTTAAACTGTGAGGAATGGCAATATGAATCCTCAGCTTGTTTGTTGGTCATCAGGTGTCTCTAGGGAAACAAATTCTTTTCTCAAACAAATTTAAGTGTACAGGTAAGTATTCCGTCAAAAGAAACATCCAAAGGCTTGACTGTTGAGTTGTATATCCACTGAATTATCTATAATATATGATTCTTAATACTATAAATATTTTAAACCAAGTGGTAATAAGCTATCAGCTTTACTCTTATTTTGAAGTCTGCCATGTCACCAGTTAAGTCACTGTCTTCAGAATAAGATCAAAAAATGATGCCAGTAAAGTCAACCAGCTGCTCCATTACAGCCTTAGATGAACAACAAAACATATGATTCTGGAAAGTGAAATGTAACAACAATCACATTAAAGTCCCATCAATTTCTTTCAGATTTGCATGAGTTTGTTTTAAAAAGTTATTTAATTCTTTTAACAAAGTCCTGGCTTAGTTGAAGTCTCTAGGAGTTCTGTGGTTTAACAAATGAGACAAGGACTCATATTTCTTTTATTTCTTTTATTTCCTTATCTATTATGAAGATTACCTTTATACTAATCACACCACAAAGCATGTTCCAGAGTGATTGTAAGTATCCATGGAGTTACGTAAAGCACAATCAGTTTAAGAACATCTCATTTTGGATAGGGTGTGATAGTATATTAAATAATATTAAAGCTGTGCAAAACAATTCCGCTTCGGTTTTGTGGATGAGCTAAATATGTATGTGTATATATATATATATACATATATATATGCTCAAAGTTTTTTGGAAATTAAGCATAATGCCCTCACTTTTATTGTTTTTTTTGATGGAAAACAATCCTTTGGAGGTGAACTTCACTACTGAAAATGAAATGAGCTCTTCTGGTTTTGGACATTTAAAGTGAAAATGAAGGAACAGTGGGAGAAAGTGTTAGTTTTCCCTGTAAAAGATGTTACTGAGGGAAAATAAAAGGTGGTGAGCTGAGCCATGAGGGTGCACAGATGAAAAAAAAGCAGCTCAGGGGTTGTGGCTCCAGCAGGACCAGGCAATGGAAAAGTACTGGCCAGGTTCTGACTTGTGCAGAGGGCAGCAACATGGGGAGCAGGAGCCTGTGGCCACAGCAAACCACTGACTTGAGCTGCTGTCTGCCAGCCTCCTGGGCAGCCATGGTTATTGTCAGACCTTGTCCTGAGTCTTCTGGTGAGACAGAGCAGCTTGGCTGGGTGCCCTAACTCCCCATGGACACAGCGTCCACCTGGCTCTGCTCTGTGCCAGCCCGTGCTGCTGCTCTACCCCAGCCACCCCTTCCTGGCCTCCCACCTCACCGCAGCTTCCCTAGTCCGTGCTGAAGCTGTGCTTTGAAAAGTGCCATGTGAATGGTTTGTAAAGCGAAGGAGACATGATGAGAATATCTTGAGAAAATCTGTATTAGAACTTGAGGACATGAGCATGATGGTGATTCACTCCTCTGCTCTGTGATAGACACTGCAGTGCCACATGTGAGCCTAGCTTAAAAAGACCAAGATGCCTTGATCCTGGAGAGATCAAAATAAATAAGTCTAACATGTTCTGGGCTTTCCTCATTTTTATGCTAAGCATAACCTTTTTTTTTTTCCTGAATTTGACTTGAATTTGCAAGTAGAGTTGGCTTCCATTCAGCAGCATGTTTTGGTGAATACGTTATTTACCACTGAAGTAGAAAAGGTCTCTGGTGCAGCAGTGATGGGGTAGAGAGTAAAAAACAAAGATGAATGCAAGAAGAAGAAAAGCAGAGTTTGCAGCTGAGCTATGAGATGAACCGGAGGTCATAATGGACAGAGCTACAGGAAATCTGTTCACGATGGCAGCAGGTGCAGGGGAGAGCTCTCAGACACTCATGTCAATTGGAAATGAAGGTACCACACAAAGAAGCAGCCATGTGTAGACAATGGGAAGCAGAGAAGGCTGAGATGAGGAGTGGAAAAAAGAGGAGGCAATTTTGAGCTGACACAAGGGCTCAGGAAGTCATTTGAGATGGAAAGAGGCTGCGGCACTGTCTTGGGTACACAGGGAGGATTGTTAAAATCTGGTGGGATTTCTGATGCGGCGTGTAATGCTATAGTTTGATGGTTGCTTTCAGTAGGAGAAAGGTTTTTGGTGAAAAAAAAAAAAAAAGTTTAAATCCACATCTGTTTCCATTTTACTGTAGAGCCAGAGAAATGCTCTTGCCAGCACAAAGCAGACAGTAGCTTGAAGAAAGGGAAGGAAAGCACAACTGGAGAAGCAGTGGAGGGAACAGGCAGGACCATTTCTTTTGGCAGCTGTGGCTGTATATGCCATCATAATGAAAACTTGACATGAAGAAGGAGCAAAACACTCCAACTCCCTCCTGTCTGATCTAGAATAGAAGATAGCCATATAATATTAGTTTTAAAGTTTACTCTTATCTGTAATTTTACTCTTATCTGTAATGTTTACTCTTATCTGTAATACCATCCATCTTACTCTAACACCTAACTAGTGTCCAAAAGTGCATTAGGGCAAACTGTAGGTGGGTAGATCTCTTCATAAGCTTTGGATGTCTCACCATGTCAATAGGATCAGACCTTCTATGAAGGGCACAATTCAAAAAGCATTAACAACAAAGAATACTATTCTCACCTACCACTAATAACATTTGCTTCAGAACTCTGTCTGCTTCTTGCACTTTTTTTCTACAGGTATGCTTAAAGTCCTCTGTAGAAACTCTCTGCCACCTCCCTCCAACCCTTTTCCAACAGTGTGACAACTGGCAGAGGGTGGGAGAGTGCAAAGGGGAAGCAGTGTGTGTGCTGCCTTGTTCCTGCCCTTGCTGAGGCAACTGCCCCAGGTCCCAGAGGTAGGCAGGGCTGTGTTAGATGGGCCCTTTGTTTGCACCAGTGCAGCTGCCTTCTGAGAACAAGCTTCCCTCTGACTGATGGGAGCTACCACTGACATCATCTGCATCAGACACACTACAGCAGGGCTGAAGGAAGAAGGAGAAGGATGTGTGGCTATTTTTGGCTTGTGAAGCACAGCTGCTCACTATCTTCTCTCACAAGTCAGGAAGGGCACAGACTGGAACATGAGGTCAAAACTCCCTTAGCATGTCCTGTGTGTCTTAATAAGTGGACTGAAATCCCACAATATCAGTAATCTGTCAGTTGTTAGATAAACCTGGGCCTTTTTTTAGCAACTTTTCTGATTGTTACAAAAACTTTCCTGTGCACAGGATAGTATTTTTAACTTACAATAACATTTGCTGCATCTGAGAAGTCAGAAGAATTCTTGAAGAATAGGATAGATGGAGGTCATCTTGAAAAACACTGATTTCATGTACATGGCTCATATAAAGTATATGATGATCCATGATTGAAGCAGGTGCTATTTTAGCAAAGTTGATAAAACGCTGTAGTCAGTGGACAGTCATAAGCTTATATAAAACTCGTAACTATGGCTTTCTATAGAAATAAAACTGAGCAGAAAATTACTAGCGATAGCAAAAGGTGACACTTGGGTTAACTAGGGAGAAGGTGACACATGGGAAATTATGTGGGACTACAATTATCTACAACACAAAACAGGTGAGGGGATTTTAGCATAAATTCACATTGTTGCAATGATATGTAAGTTCAAGGGGACAGGCTCTGGAAACGTACAGTGATCTTAGAAAAATGACTTGAAATGATTTACTGTATATCGTTATGGGTTAACTCTGGTAGGCAGCTAAGCACCATGCAGCAGCTTGCTCAATCCCCCGTGGTGGGATAGGGGAGAAAATCAGAAAGGTAGAAGAGAGAAAACTTTTGGATTGAGGTAAGCAGTTTAACAGCTAAAGCAAAATCTGTGTGCACAAGCAAAGCAAAATAAAGAATTAATTGACTATTTCCCGTTGGCAGGCAGCTGTTCAGCCATCTCCAGGAAAGCCAGGCTCCCTCATGGCTAGTGGTTACTTGGTAAGACAAATGCTGTAACTCCAAGTATTCCCTGTTCCTTCTTCTTCCCCCAGCTTTATGTACTGAAGCATGATGTCATATGTTGTGGGATATCCCTTTGGTCTGTTGGGGCCATCTGTCCTGGCTGTGTTCCACCCCAGCCCACTTGCTGGCAGGACAGTGTGAGAAGCAGAAAAGACTTAGAGGCATTGAGGTTGTGCAAGCAGTGCACAGCAGCAACTAAAACATCCACATGTTTTCAACACTCTTTTGGTCACAAATCCAAAATGTGGCACCACATGAGCTACTTCGAAGAAAATTGCTTCTATCCCAACCAAAAGCCATACATATATGTTATATAAATGATAGCACCTTGCAACAAAATGAAAAAGCTCTGTATTTGACATCAAGAGAGGTGAAGACATACAAAAGTAATGAAAATACATACTTAGCAGAGATTGGTTCCACATTTAAGCTACAGAAAGCCAATGCATACCACACTATCTAATTGTATGCATGCCTTGCCGAAATCAGCAAGTTTCTGACACGTAAAGCAGTGCCAGAGAAGGGTCTGCGGTCGCCTTGTCTTCTAACACTGGTGTCCTGCAAACCTGGGGGAACAGAAACTGTACAACCTGATACCACTGCATGTGCAGCAACCTGCCTTGACCTAGAAGATCTGATAGAACCTAAGGGAGTGGCAGGAAGATACGCCAGAGGAGGTTTAGGTTGGACACTAGGAAAAGGTTTTTCACCCAGAGGGTGGTGGAGCACTGGAACAGGCTCCTCGGGGAGGTGTCACAGCCCCAAGCCTGACAGTGTTCAAGAAGAGACTGGTCAACGCCCTCAGACACATGGTGTGAAGAGCCACGAAGATGGTGAAGGGAGTGGAGCATCTCCCTTATGAGGAAAGGCTGAGGCAGCTGGGTCTCTAACTTGGAGGAGACTGAGGGGTGACCTCATTAATGTTTATAAATATGTAAAGGGTGAGTATCACGAGGATGGAGGCTCTTATCGGTGACAACCAATGATAGGACAAGGGGCAATGGATACAAACTGGAACACAGGAGGTTACACTTAAATTTGAGAAGAAACTTCTTCACAGTGAGGGTGCCAGAGCACTGGAACAGGCTGCCCAGGGAGGTGTTCGAGTCTCCTTCTCTGGAGACATTCAAAACCCACCTGGACACATTCCTGTGTAACCTCACCTAGGTGTTCCTGCTCTGGCAGGGGGATTGGACTAGATGATCTTTCGAGGTTACAATCCGTGACATTCTGTGATTCTGTGAACTGTGGGGTTGTCATATGCAGAGATAGGAGTTGGACTTGATAACCCTTGTAGGTTCCTTCCAACTCGGGATCCTCTACGACCCTTGCTCTCCGGGCCTGTGCACGGCGTTGACGACAGCCCTGACACCAGCCGCAACACCCTGCACCGCCGGACCCGCCCGCGGTCCTCTCCCTCCCCGGGGCGGTCGAGCCGCCTGCGGCCCGCCCCTGGCTGGGAGTGGCCGGCGCCACCGCCGCTTTCCGCCCCGGCGGCGGGGAGGAGGGTGCCCGGGATGTGGTGGCCGCAGCCCCGGCCGGGTGGTACCGACAGGCGGCGCCGCGGCGGCGGGGGGGAGGCGGCGAGTTCAGGTGAGCGGTGGGCGGCCTGGGGGCCCCGCGGCTGCCGAGGGGGAGGTGGGTCTGGC
Source organism: Columba livia (assembly GCF_036013475.1). NCBI lineage: Eukaryota > Metazoa > Chordata > Aves > Columbiformes > Columbidae > Columba > Columba livia. The sequence goes on from NC_088604.1 coordinate 77,363,622, forward strand.
CGGCGGCGTGGGGGGAAGGAGAGGGAGGGGGGGGCAACGGCGGGTTCCCCGCCGTTGCCCCCCCCTCCCTCTCCTTCCCCCCACGCCGCCGGCCCGGCAGGGCAGGTGCCCGCTCGGAGAGAGGGAACGGGTGCGTCGCGCCGAGTGAAGCCCGTGAACGGGCACGGTGCTTTGGGGAGCGAGGCTGAGCCCCAGCGGTGCCGGGGGCGGCAGCGATTCTCCCCGCTGAAGGGGCCGGGCGGCGCGGTTGGACGCTGCCTTCAGGCGTGGAGGGCCGGGAGCACTTGGTACGGGGAGTCGTGTTGAATGTTGGGCGAGTTAAGGCCTTTTAGGTGGGGAAAAAAAAGGGATTTTTCATTTTGCACTCTGAAAGTTTTGGGGTTTTAAGTACCCAATGATGTTAGCATTTATTTCACAGTAAAGGTAGCCTAGGAAGCCATGTTACAACATTGAAATAACATTATGATTTTTTTAAACTCAAAAAATCCTCTAGTTGGAACTCTGCCAGTGTGGAAGCAGCTATAGTGATGCAAACATGTACTTTTTAAAAATTTTTCTAAATAACCAACTGCAAAGAGGGAAGTAAGGGTACTCTTAGAAAAGTCACTCATATAATATCTCTAAACCTCGTTCGAGGGAAGAAAAAGGAAATTGCCGTCTTAATGGGGAGGCTGTGTGTATACTTCCATGAATAGCTGAGTTTTAAACAACCATGACCTGTAATGTGGATGAGCTGCTCTCCTTCTCCTTCCTCAGAGCAGCAACCATCAGAAACTTGCTGGCCTGAGTTAGGCTATCCCTGTTACCAGCACTGGTCCTGGTGAAAGGCTGGTGCCGTGTGGGAAGTCTGGAAAAAAAACCACTTCACCTTTTGCAGGAGAGCTGGGGAAGAAAGACATGTTGCTCACCAGGTGCATCCCCTGCCTTTTGGGTTTTTTTGGGATAGGTGGTTCTCTGAGCCCCATTAGTCCAGCAAGACTTCTTGCAAACACTTCAGTTGTCCTTGCCAACATTTCAATAGAATACAGCTCATTCATGTTGTGGTAATCTAGGCTAATCTTTGTGTACAAGTGCTTGAGTAACTTTTGCTGTGCTTCTGGATAGTGATTTAAGAACTCTGAAGTGAAGTGCTTTTATAATAAAGGTTTTTACAAAATATGCTGCAGAACATACAGCTGGAAGCGCTACTGGTAGATTAGAGTTTTCAAATAAATAAAGTATGCTGGGATGCATTATCTCTGGTTTTGTCTTTTTGCATTTGTTTATTTACTTCCTAATTTGCAATTGGTCTTACAGTAACTCATGAAAATGGGAGAAGTTCTACTTTATTAAACTTTCCTTGTGTAAATACTAAAGTCCCTTTATGTTGTATGGGTATGCCCCCATCTCATCGCTGGAGTTGTGGCTCATTCTAGGAACGTGTTGACAGTGGTTTTCCAGTTGAAGCTATGGTAGATTTTTACTGTTGGTAGGGCTTTTAGGCACTTATAAAACTGAAAATTAGGGATGTTTTATTTAAATATTTGCTTTAAAAGGAAAAAAGCTGAGTTTAGAGGTTTGTAGTTACTTAAAATGTTGTGGTCATGATGGGTCAAGGGAGTGTAAATGAACACTCAAATGCTTATGAACAGTGGTTTGTATGCTTGAGGTTAAGAGCGTATCCAACGATGCATTTTTTTCTTGCTTCCCAGTGTTTATACTATCAAACTTATTAATTTTCTGTATAGTTCTTTGAGACTGGGCAGTGAAAATAATCTGTTCTTATACATGTTAGTGATGATTATGGTGCAGCAGCACTCTAAAGAGTGGTCAGAGGCAAGCATTGTGTTGCTGCTGGCTTCCTCCCTCTTTAAATTTAGATAAATCAGCCTTTGTTCTCATCAGTGAAGTGAAGTCAAAAGTTTGGGCCTAAGCTTCTGCTGCTGGAATTGTAGTGGGGCCGTGTAAGAAAAGAGGATTTATTAGCACCAGGATAAATTAATTGTGACAAACAGGAAGACAGAGAGCACCGCAAACAATGTTTTGTACACACAAAAGCAAAAACCCTAAAGGTTAATTCCGACTTTGTTCACAAATTAGGCACACTTGGTTAGGCTTTTTTTGCTCACCATAACTTGGGCCTCCGACAGCTACTGAACCACCTGACCTTTCAAATGAGATTTAGTGGAGTGTGTTAACACCTTCTGAGTGTTCCTCGGGAGTTACAATTTTTTTAATTTTAGTGTTGGGTTTCCTTGAGCAAACTTTCTTTCTAATTGAGCTGCAGACAGGCTGCGGTCTTTTCTTGTTTCAGCCATAATACATATTAATGACTCCTGTGGAAAGGGGTTTTCTTATCTCCCTTGGAGTGTCGGCCTCAAAGGTGAACCAAAAGGAACCTGTGGGGTTGCCATAGTGATTTCCAAGTTCATCCTTAGCATCTTGTATCTTTTTTCCAGAGAGCAGCTCTTTCATGCTGTGTCACTTAGATTAGGATTGAGCCTGGGGTATGTTGTAATACTATTCAATATCCTTGAAGGAAGACTGCTGCAAAACCCTTATGTATTCGGGATGAATGTGCCCTTTGTAAATCAGCAGTCACATGAGGAAAAACTTGGCCCTCTGGCACTGAACAAAGGCTACTGTGCGTGTGTTAAGTGTGGTAGTATCCTTACGTGGAGGTGTTTATTTAAATCTGTGTAATGTTAACTGTTTAACACTCCATTTAATTTCCTCCCACTCTTCCTCCTCTTTTAGTTCATTCAATGAACTGTTCACTCGAAATGCTTTTGGGGTTAAATGTTTCATTACTGAGCCTCCTAGCTGCCGCTGCTACTGCTGTGGAAGCTGAGATCCACTATTGACATACTTTGTTTGTTAAACATGAGTTTCTGTATGGAAATTGAATTAGCTATTGATGTGGAGTTACTTCCCTATTTATTGATGCCGAGAAGGTAAAGTGGCTTAATGACTAATCTGAAGTCTGCAGACAGAGCGGTGAGATCATGTGCCTGCCTCAAGTGGTGTCTCTTTGTTAGTGCGATTCCTTTGGGGCATGCAGAATTTGGATTCTGCCTCCCCTTTGTACATAATGTACAATGCTGCTCTCTCTGTTTCAGATGCTCCTTCACCTTATAGCCACACTTCCTTCCAGCACATCTCTTATTCTCTCTGTGTAATAAATTATTAATTAGGACTCTGCTGCCTAAGGGGTATGATTGGTGGCACTTCCTATTCTTTCCTGCACCCTCCCACCTCCCTTTCCTGCCTCTCTTGCTGCCTTACGAATAGGTGTGTTAATTGTTTGACACTGGTGTCAAAGTAACTTTTCTAGTTACTCTTCGCATTTTTTTTCTATCAATGTGTTTATCTGTAACAACAACAAATGTAAAAAAAAAAAAAAAAAAAAAAAAAAAAATTTACTACTGTTGTGGTTTAACCTGAGCTAGTAATACAACCACAATAGCCACTCACCCTCTCCTCGCCCTCCCCAAACAGGGGAGGGAATCAAAAGGGAAGGTAGAAACTTGGATTGAGATAAACACAGTTTAATAAAATAACAAAATACTAATACACTACTAGCAAATATGCATATAAAATAGAAATAAAAGATACTCAAGGCAATTCCTTACAAGCATGCTGAGCAGCCAGTCCCAGGAAACAGCTTGGTCCCAGCAGCTGATCCCAAAGACAGAGAAGAGAGGAAAATGGCAGAAAAGCCCAGAGGCCTCTGCAAAGTGGCAAAAGGCCGGACTGAACATCCTGACTGAACTTCCTGGCTTGGAAGAGCCAAAACTGGAAGGCTCCACACGTAAATAATTAGCATGAGGCCAATGGGATGGAATACTCTCATTGATCAGTCTGGATGTCAGTCAAGCTCTGCCCTATCTCTGCTCCCCCTTCCATGACACCTGTAAGCAAGGTGCTCAGAATGTCCTTGGCTTTCAGACCAGAGCAATTAAAAGCATTAGCTCTGTGCTGGGGTGTTATCTGCTTGTTCTCAAACTGAGTCCAAATAATGAGCATGCTAGCTATGAAAAGGAAAGGTTTCTAACTGCACAAAAAAAATTAACCAGTTTTCAGTCAAACCAGTACAGCTACATAAACAGCTGTGTATTCAGAATTAGTTATGGAAAGTGGAAAATGTATTTTGTTAATAGTGCTTAGCCAACTCCTTTTGTTTCAAAGGTGTATGCCTTACCTGTATTTATAGATTGGATCAAACAGCACCTAAGTCAGAACTACAAATGCAACAGTAATTTGCTAAACACAGTGTATGTATGGTCAGATGACAAAATCTCCCAGCTTTGTGGAAGAAATGGCTGCTTAAAATTAAGAGCAGAAGGAATGTGATGTACGTGAACTTTCCTTTTTCTCTGTAATGGCAGAAGAGTTGGTTGTTTGGAGTGGCTTAGTGGACCCTAGTAAAAAGGTTTCGTTTGCTGGGCTGAGAGGTCAGTGGAGCAGGAAACTGTTACAGGGAAAAATCTCTTAGTAGAGCAACTTTGAGGCAATATGTGGAACAAAAAGTCTAAAGGTTTATAGTGAGCATTATAAAACTGAGGAAGAGTGAAAGGGTTGGTATCTGTGGGAGAGGCAGGACCTGGGAGTTGATATAATTAGATTTTCTGAATTGTTTTGCAAGTCTCCACATCTGTGTAAGGTGAGGCATGTGGTATCACTGTAGCTTTTCAAGACCTTGCTAAATTCTGCATAATAATAATGGAAAATCAGAATCAAATGATAGCAATGTTTTCAAGGCACCTGTAGAAGATGAACTTTGACAGTGGCTTAATGACTTTGCTGATTGATGGGGTGAGCAGAGTAGTCCCTAGCTCAGTTCATCTATCTGGCAGCACTTTGAGTTTAAATTGGCAGTCAGGCTTTTGGGTCTGACAAGTATGTTTTGAGCATTGAAGGAAACCATTTTTAGGGTCTTCTTGTTTGTTTTTGGAAAACCACAAAGTCTCCAGAGAGCTTGGGAAGTAGAAGGACACATTTTTTTTTTCCTGCTAGTAAGCTGCTTTCTTGCTGTTTTAGTGGTCTGCTGAAAATATTTTGGTTCCTATCTTTAATGATAAAGCATCCTGGTAAGCATCCTTTCCACTGACACATCAGCTTTGTTTTATGGATTATCGCTATTGCAGGTATACAGACATCTGGAATGGTGCTGGTGGAGACTACTTGCAAGGCCAAATGCCTACAGCCACAGGGTTTTTTCTTATATTGTGCTTATCTAATTCTTGTGGCCTGGTTGTTCCCCTTTTCACATGCACAAATGTTTTACTTCAGGGAAACACACTGAGGTTCCAAGGAAGGAGCATCACCAAGCCTCTTCATTGTGGTAAATCCAGGCAGCCTCAGCCCTGTAAAATATCTGACTTCTTTTTGCAAGGGCTAATATGATCATATCAGGAAGGCCTTGTTTTCCTGTGTTGTTGGAGAGCATTGCCTTGAGAACAAGAGCTTTTTCTTCTCCACCAGGGATGGTTACTGAGGCAGGGATGAGGTTGAATTTTATGCACTGGGCTAATGTCCAGGTGCTTCCTGTTGCTAATGACCCATGAAGACCCAGGTGGTGGGGGAATGGGCAGCACAGCTGTTTAGTGGAGTTTGGCTGTTCAGATTGATTGAGTGCATTAACCTGTCAGTATTTGCACTGATAGCTCAGGCTGTGATTAGCAGGAGCTGAGCTGTGGATGTGTTGCATTCCCAGTTTTGTTCTTGAAGAGCGACAGGCACACCAATCTCATGAGAGCAGGACAGACAGCTGCTGAATTTGGTGGTGTCTTACATTGCTGTAGCAAGATTTCATTAATTTAAACATATTTTTGGTTGCCGTGTCCCCAGTGGAAGCGACACAGAAGGGATGGTGTACATCAGTGGTGGTGTGGAGCATCAGAGGCATGAGATGCTCATGGACACCCTGGACAATCCCAGGCTATGTTGCCACTGTGGTGAGCAGCACTTTTTTGGCAGGGTACTGTGCTGAAACTTTGCTTGTGTCCTGCCAGAGCCCTTCTTTGGGAGACCAGCACCTTTTTATCTGTTTAGAGCAGTGAAAACCCTGAGGAGACCCTCACTGAAATTGTGTGAAAAGGGCCTGGTCGCTGTTGCCTGGAGTGCAGCAGCAGTGCAGCTGATCCTCTGTGTGGTTTTGTGCCCAAACTAGTTAATAATCAACTGGTATTCCTGCTGTAGCATTCCCATGCTTGTGGTCTGCCAGGGTCTTTTACAGATGTGGCCATGAGAAGGGCTGCTGCAGCTAATGGTTCTCTCTGAGCCGTGCAGCGACGCTGGCTGGCTGCTTCCCGTGAGAATGAAGGTGAGGGGCAGGTGTGGGGGTGTGTGTGGAAATCCTGGTCAAGGGGTCTCGGATTGCTGTAAGGTGAGAAAAGACCAGGTCCTGCTTCTTCCCTTGTATGCGGTGAGCAGTAGCAGTAGGGTGTTTGTTCTTTTAGCGGTTAGGAAATCTTCTGTCTGTAACACCAGCTTTTGTCAATGAGAGAATTTTCCATGGCATTATCTACCCAATGCCAAGTAAGAAACGATTTTGTGTTAGCCAAAGAGGTGTTCTTTGTCTGTCTGGAGTATAGTTGTAATGCTTAGTTTTTTAGAGGTACATTTGTTGTCTTTTCCTTTATGAGGTAGCACTGGGAACTAATATCCAGTGTTACTGTTTTGGGAAGGACTTCTGATCATCTTTTGTGAAATCCACTGGCTTGCCTTGTTTTTGTTCAGGGCCTTCTGTTTATTCCTTAGAGTGTGGCTGGTAAGGTTTTTAATCTTTGCTGGGTTGAATGGACTGGGTATATTCATGCTATTATTCACCTTCCAAATTAATCTAATATAATTTTAAAATAACTTAGCATTGTTATAACTAGTGATAATGGTGTGTAACAACACTTCTGTTGGGTTTCATGTGAGCTTGGTGTGGCACTGAACTTCTTGATGAGGGTCCAGACATTTCTACTAGATGTGGACACACAAACTTCTTAATGTTAGTGCTTTCTGTGCTGCCAGGTCTTAGGGAAACTCTGCGTGCTCTGCCTGGGCATTAAGGTGGAAGCCTAGGTCCCAAGTGTGGCCATAGTGAATGTAGAGCAGCTGTGGTTTTAATATTGAGCAGCCAGTATGACTGTTCAGTGCAGGCTATATGGGAAGTACACAGGGTTGTTGTCTTTATTTCAGGTCTTTGCTTAGGAGCAGTTGTTCTAAGTTAGCTGTCTAAAAATGATCTCTAATGACTTACAAGTCATGATATAAAATATGAGAGGAGTTTAAAAAGGAGGATTACAATGTAGAGTGCTAAATAGGGAGTAAAAGAAGTACTAATACAAGGTGAAGACAATGCAGAGGACAGCCTAAGGGTGTTCTAATAAATTCCGTGTAGCACAATGGGTAGTGTAGAAGTGGTATTCCCTGGGCAGAGGTGGTCTTTCTCCTTCCTTTGCCAGGAAGTTTGTGTGAGAGGCAGGTTTTGTTGCAGCTGTTCAGAGATGATGTTAGATTTTTTTAATGTGTGTGTAATGCCCCTGGCACCATTTCAGGGATTATGTCTTTGAAAGTGTCTTCAGACAGTTACAGTTAGGCAGATGGCTCCATCTTGTCCTCCAATTGGCAAAACATCCTAGGAAAAGGTATCAAAATAATTTTTAATATACCAAACTGAATAACGTCTTGAGATAAATGCCCTCCAATGTTTGTGTAGCCAATAAAAATCCTCAGTAATAAACATTTTATGAAATAACTGCAGTAGATCAAAGTGACATTGAAGTGGTGCTCATGAGCAACATTTAATCACCAGCTAACTACGAAAGGTCTGTTGCTGTGGAGCATCAGGGGTTTCCTATGTTATGCCATATTGTCTGTGTCTTCCCTAAGGAAGGACTATCATTGAAGCTTGTGTTTTCTCTCTGTGTATGTGTGGATGCTGGATGCTTAAACACTGGTTGAGAACCTATTTATTTCAAGTGCTGGATTTTAATCTTAATTTTGTTAATAGAAAGTCAACCGTTCCCAGCTTCCAGGATGTGACGAAACTATTGTTATTGTGACCCCTTTGTGGAGTTAAATTGGATAAATTGCTTTCTTGCAATGTTGGATATGTTTTAACAGATGAAACTCTTGAACTTTTGTTGCATGTAGAGATAACAAATAGAATGCTACAAATCCTGAGACTTGTATGTAGAGCTTAGATGTATGATAGGATAGTTTGTGTTGGAGGATACCTCAGGAGGTCTGACTGAAGTTAGGCGAGGTTGCTCAGGGCTTTGTCCTGTTGGGTCTTGAAAACGACTACGCAGCCTCCCTGGGCAGCCTGTTCCACTGCCTGGCTGCCCTCAGGGTGTTTCTTTGTACCTAGTCTGAACCTCTCTTGTTTTAAGTTATGCCCACCTCTTTCTCCTCCTCCTGCCGTGGGCTGCTGTGTGTGGATTGCTGTTATCCTCACTATTGGTCTGTCGTCTCAGCAACGATCTTGCTATTAGAGGGTAATCAGGTGCCGTTTGTAACATCTTTTTAAGTTTTAGAGTACCACATTTGGCATTCTTCACTTTCCTTCTTATAGCGTCAAATAGCACTGGGTTTGTGGAAATTTACTGTTGCTGCAAATATATCTTTATACCCAAAGAGGGCATTCTAACATTAAAGATATCCTTAGTTTTGTCTTCATGTCTCTCTGGTACAGCAGCCCTTGCTTATAGCTCTGACTTGAAGGTAATTTATGTTTAAGACATTTCATATGTTTTTGTTCAGTAAAGCACTATGACACTTTTATTGTACAGAAATGAAAATCCATGTGTCTTCTCAGTATCTTTCACAGTTTTACTGGCACCTCTTTGTTTTTGTAAGGCTGTTCATGCAAGATGTTCTTCCTCTCTGAGGGCCGGAGGGAGAAGATGCTTTTCAGGTTGTGGAGCTTTTGCAAGTCCTTTCAAAATCCTGTGAGTTCCTTTTACTAGTCAGCAGAGGATTTAAAAGACTTCCAGCTTGGGAAGTCAAGTTTTACTTGGGAATTAAAGGAGTTAGTCAAAGTTCTCCTTCTGTCTATGGAGTATCATTTTGGACTTACTTGACACAGATATTTTATAAGTATACTTTCATGTATCAGATATATAGATTAGTATAGACTTATTTAGATTTTGAGTACAAAAATGTAGGCAGGCTCGAGTCATGTTAGTTAAGTTAAAGAGTTACCCAAATACGATGTTTCTATTTGCTTCCAATTTCTGTTACGCGTGTTACAAATTTAAGTTACACTTGAAGTTTCCAATGAAATTTCTCTGTACAGAATCCCCCATGGAATAGCATTATTGCAGGATCTGCCTTGGGGCGGACCCATGACTCCGAGGTTTGATAGTTTTGAGAATATTAAGGTAAAATTATGCCTAAATGCTGTTTTTTAAATCTCCAATATTTTCAATGAAGATAGGAGTTCTAATGGTGCAAAGCCTTCTGTGTATTCTTATAGTGAAAATCCTTTTTTCCTAGTTGTCTGCCAGGAGTCCTGTGCAAGTCCTTAGCTCTCTCTTGGGTGTGCTTTGCGATGTGGATAGGTCATGCAGCTTCTCACGTGGTCTGTTTTAACCACAACCTAATGCATCCGATTACTGCTGTACCTCAGGACTGATGAGGTCAAATGTCTATGAAAAAACACTTTGCTTTCTTAGAAAGGAAGCTGCAGCAGTTCTGTCTGCTGCTTTTTAATATTAATACTTGTCAGTAGTACAGTGTGTGAACCTGAAAGAAGCAGGGGAAGGAAGCCCCCACTGCTACAACCCTAATACTGCCTAGAGGTCTGACTCAGACAACTGAAAGGGACAGGCAAATGTGAGCTACCTCGCCTATGACCCTGCTAATCCTGGATTCTGAGTTCAGGTTTTCTAAAGCAAGTAATAACTTCAAAAAATTAGATATATATATATATATATATATATATATTTATATGAAATAAGGAGTTAACTATCCATATTTATTTTGGAAAACAATTTGAACGACACTCAAAGTTTTCCTCTGCCAAGCATTTTGTTACCAAAGCAGGTCTTTTCAGGTGTGCGTGTTTAACGCTATATGGTAGAATCTGCACCTTTTTTTAATCCATTTTAAATGCTAAGCTGAATCTGGAATATATTGACCTGAAAAACTGTTTCATTAGCTTATTCAAGACAATCTTCTTTTTATATACAGAATATTTTTGAAAGGTCAGTCTGATTTATGTTTACTCTTTGTTATTTTTTAACTTGAAGTGTTTTTCTTAAGACTTTGCTTCATTACAATATCACTTGGAATCTTTGGTGCTCAAGAACTATCTGCAAGCTATCTCATGAAAGGGTACAAGTTCTTTGAAGGTTAATACTGTGCTTTAATTTACTTGGGTAATAAGAGCAGACAGGTAAGGGTCAATAAAAGATGGCAGATCCTGTGGCCTTGTACTTAGGTAGGAATACTTCAGTGAATTACAAATAGCGTGTGACAGAAATAAGTTTAAAAAAACCTCTGGCAAAAATCTATGCTTTTGTTGAGCATCATAGGCATATGTTAATAAGCGTAATCTGTATTATTAGTTAATATATGTTAGCCTGGGGAGACTGTCAGAGTAAATTGTGGCAGGTAATTGTCTTGATTTCCTAGACATGAATAGCAGTGATTTACAGTCTTGGGGAAAGAAGATATTATAAGAGCATCTTCACTGAGGTGGTCTCAAAGGGAATGAGTGGAGCCAGTGTCTGTCTGGCTTTGAGCATTGTTTTGGAGCTTTGTGGATGGTTATCACTCCAGAATGTGCAGTGTTAAATGTGACCCATGTAGAGTTCAGTCAAAGGTCCAGAGCAGCAATTGGAAAGATTTCTGGTTCAACTGTCTGTTTCACCATTGGTTTGTGAGAACTACTTGGGGGCCAAGAAGATAAATGCAGTGGAAGTTGGTAGAAGACAGGGTTTGATGGCTGCAGTGGAAAGCATGTGCAGCGTTGGTATTGGCAGAGTTGGAATGGACACAAAACCAAGTGACAATCAGAGTAGATCTGTCAGTTTTGGTGGTGTGCTTCGTCAGCATGGAGTTTGGCTGGCTGCTGCTTGACTGTATCCCCTGATCCTTGTCTCCTACTGGTGGGCGTGGCTTTCAAATCTGTGTGGAGACAGGACTTTGGTCCTATTGAGTCTTTAGTCTCCAGTCGTGGTGTGAGGTGCTGAGCAGGCAGTTGCTCAGATCTTCTCTGAGTTGTCACTCCAGTGGTCTGTTACAGAGGCAGCGGTCCTACAGTACCTGGTGATGTGGGTAGGAAATACCAAGTTTGGCCTCTAATGCCTGGGCTCTTATCTGGGGAGTTACAGCCTGCAAGCTGTCTATCACTGGTGGGTGCTGCCTCTGAGTGCTCTCCAGCCTTTTGTGGAGGTCTTCTCAACCTTCATGTAGATTACCATCGTCGCTCTGTAGTGGCACATCTGCCAAAATCTGTAAATTACTGCAGTTACCTTCTAGAGAGAAACTATATTCTTTACTGGAATGTTAATTTGTTGTTATTATTGGGTGTGTGTGTTTTTTTTTTTTTTTTTTTTCTTTTTTTAGATATCTAATTTGCTCTAGGTGGAGCGACTTCTGTCCAGCCTTATTTAGAAGGAGCTGTGATTTGTGGGAAAAGAGAGGTGTTTGTGCCTGTAGGTAGTATTCTGCTGCAGTTTCAGCAAAATCTGATTCTTCCACAGTTTGTTCATAAGATAATCTTATAATTTCACCTAACAATCTACTTTTCTCTTTCATGGTAGAGGAAAAGCATGTAGCTAGTATCTTCACTTCTGTGTTCTCAGGCCCAATAAAACAAACTTCCAACTTCTGTTTTGTCTATCTACAGGCTTGAGTAAGAGTTGTAACAGTTGAGCCATATTGTCACTGAACATTTTAAAAGGGATATCATGTGCATCTTTGCTGCTTATTAGTGTAGGTCTCTAAGGGAACTGCACTTGGCTTGCTGGAGCCCAAAGGCTGAGCCCTTGCAGGCTATACCATCTGCAGACTGATGATGCTGAGTAATCTGCTGGCTGTTAGCATGCACTTGTGTTAACTCAGGTTGTCCGTGTAGCTGTTGAGGATTGGAGAGCAGAGCTGCAGCTTGTGTCAGTGCGGGTCCAGCTGAGAATCTTTATCTCACCACTCAGAGTGTCGATTTATTGTCAGCTAGCAAAAGCACAGTCCACACAATTGCTGCTGCAAAGAGCAGAGAATGCCCGAGTACAGAAGTTCTGTGGGAGGATGAAGAGTTGTGGGGGTTGGTGCAAAGCCCTGAGATTTTCTTTTCAAGGGAACTGGGGTGAGGGACCCGTGCTACTTGTTTTCTGCCTTCTCGCTACAAGTGGAACCTGTGTCCTATGCGTTGCTGTAACTGCAGCTTATGTACATGTCTGGCTTTTGCAGTATCTCATATTTAAGCTGCATCTTGAGGTGCTGTGCTTTCTGTGGGAAGTTATTGCTCAGGTTTCCTGATGTCTGGAGCTCCATTTCATCTCCATTTTTGTCTAGGCAGCATTGACATCGCATCCTGACAGCCCAGCTGGGGCTGTAAGGTAAAATTCCTTCAGCAGGCAAAGGAGGAGCATTTGTCCTGGGACTTCGATATTAAATTGTAAAGCTCAAAGCATTCTGACTCCTCACCCTTGGCAATATAGGAACTGCCATGTTGTTTTATTTTCATTATATGTGATCACTACTGAGCTGTTAAGAGAAAATTACTTTCTATTTCAGTAAACTCAATTCTGATTTCAGACTGACTGTGCATCAGATGCTTAATTTGGAACCCACTCTCTTGGTGAAATTAAAAATTCAAATCTCCAAGCTGGAGCACTCAAACTGTGCTTGAATTAGAAATTGACTGCTGTCAATGTGCTCTCACACTTCACTCTCTCTTCTTATTCTTTTTTTTTTTTTTTTTTTTAAATTCCTGTCTTCCCTGCCCCCTGATGAGTTTTATATTAGTGTCTTGCTGTAGATGATCTGACTGAGCAGAAGTAGTGGGAATCCACACTGTCACTCCATAGACAGAGTGATGAAAGAGAAGTGTGGTGTGTTAAATAGACCATTCTTGAAAAGGACTGCTGTGTACTAGTTTCATAATTACATACATGTTTGGTGAAGCACTTTTAGGAGATATGACTGCAAGCACAGGAAGTGTTAGTTGCAAACTAATTTAGGACCTAACCAAACTTCACAGTTTCTATGCAAAATCCTTGCTCCCCTATTTATATGTAATATTTAAAGCTGTTTTCAGATCTTGACTGTAGGAACCGAGCTTTGTCTTTACTTGAGACATTTGCATAGACTGCCTATACAGACTTTCCAGACAAGTGGGAACAAGAGTTGTTTGTGGGATTTTTTTGGTGTTTTTTTTTGTTTTTTTTTCTCTGCCCAGGAAGAAAACTAATGACAAACCTAACAAGGACAAACCTAATGACAAATAAACTCACCAAAAACCCAAACTAAACAGCAATAACCGTAAAACTACAACAACATCCCCTCCACCCCCAACCAACCAAACCAACCCCCCAAAAAACCATCAACAAAAACCAACCAACCAATTGCAAAACAGAACTCCTGAAGCAAGCTTTGGTTATCTATTCTGAGTGTTCTCTATAGACTTGCAACTTAAATGTCCCCGTGCCTTTTTGGAAAATGGATAAATTATTCTCAATTATTTAGCTGTAAGTTAAAAAATAATTATGCTGATGGGTGTAAAGTAGATTGGGGTTGGATATTGTGGAGAAGTGAAGTGTCTTCTGTTATTGGTTGTGCTGCAGGTACACAGTGCTGGTACTGGCTTGTGTTCTGCCCAGGGTGTTTGGTTGTCCATCAGTGGTGCAGGGGTTGGATTGCAGAGATGCGTGAAGGGGAAGCAATGACTGGGGAGTCTGAAAAGGAAGCTTAAGTCAGGTAGTTGATTATGTGATTTGGGCAGTTTCAGCTCTCCTAGGCTGATAGCAGTGGGTTGGGTGAAATATATGAGTGAGCTGTGTAAGGAGATTGGGAGACACTTGGGGCCAAGGCTTGTCAACCAGAGATGAATTTTGAGTATGAGATGTGGTAACAGCTGGAGAATGAGGTATGTGAGGAGTCTCTGTAACAGGATTATTCTGAAGTTTATTGCAAAAGTCTTAGGCTTCCCTGGCTTTATCTTTTTTTTTTTTTTTTGGGGGGGGGGGGGAAGGGGGACTTCTGTAATAGTAGCTTGTTGGGGGGGAGAAAAAAAAATGCAGACATGATTTTTTTTCCACATTATTGTGCTATCTATGTGGTCCTGTTTTCCTGAGACAGCAAGGAGTCACTTGGCTGTTCCAGAGTGAATCTGGCCACTCATTTTTCTGGTCAACAAAACTGATTTTTCTTGTAACACTGCAGTGGAGAAGTTGGGTGTTGTAATTTTCATTCAGGCTGAAGGAATGCATTGGGTCTCAGGTTGCCAGCCATAGGGTGTTGATTAGTTATCAAGGAGACCTTCACAGTGCAACTATTTGCTTTCACAGGCTGGGTAGTTACTGTATTTTTAAACTTAAAAAGGTCAGAAAGGCATATTTCTGTTCTTTTTGTCACATTGAGGTGCTTAGGCCCTGATTCAGCAAGGCGTTTGCTTGAGAAAAAAGCCCGCTTGTGTGCGAAGACAATGGACTGCTGAATACTGATGGGTGCAGACGTGTTTTAAAGTATTACCAGTATTTCACACAACTGTAATACGTAATTAAGAAAAGGGGTGTTTCTTTTATTCCCTGACTAAATAGGTTGTTGTTATTGATACAAGAACTGTTTTGATATTTACCTGCTTACTTTTTAATATTTTTTTTTTCTTGGTGTTTAGGCAAAGTGAGGTTTAACACACTTTTGTTTTTTTCTTGAGGGGAAAAAACGTTGCTGGGTGTATTAAAACTGTTATTGGCCATTGTGATTCTAACTCTCTCTAGGGGTGCTGTGATTTCATCCAATGGCTTAAAATAAGTTGTTGCATTAAGGAGGTGAGTGGCTCAAATGTAACAACACAATGACAGATACATTATGGGAGTGTGTCAATAAAAATATGATTATTTAAACACTGGCTAAGGAAGCCTACTCTGGCATATAGAATGCACAACTCCTTGAAGGTTGTGGTTGTGGTGGTGTGGTATGTCTGTGTGTGATTTTTTTTTTTTTTTTTTTTTTTTTTAATGAAGAACAGAAACTGACATGTACTTATTGACTTCAGAGAATATTTTGTATGTGACATCTTGGAAATTTAACAACTGAATAACTGAAGCCAGCCTGTGATCCTAGAAATCATAGGAACCCTTGGTGAGGAAATAATTGGTAAATGGTATCATATATTATGTGGCTCAGCCAGTGCTTTCCTTCTGAAGGTTGGGTAAATCAAAGTGTAATCAACATTCAGTAGGTAAAATGAGAAACCTGAACGAAACATTTGAAGAGTTATAAAAATATGTATTTAAAAATAACTTTCTTTGAAAGCTGACTTGTGTAAAGAGATGGTGCTGGTTTGTTTTAATGTAGGTTGCATTGAGATCAGGGCTGTCTTATTTTGAATATTTTGTAGTATCCTGAAAATTCAGCAAATGAGTAAAAATATAACTAATTAGGAACCTGCAACATTTGACGTATTTTTGATGTAGGACCTGAGCAGTAATGGTTATTGTTATGTCAGATTGATTAATTTCCCTCAGAATTATTTGTTTTTGTTACCGATACGATAAACACTTGTGTGTCTCTGTAAACAATAAATATTTTCATCTCACCTACTTTGTTTATGTACAGTTTAATGCAGGTGTTTAAGGCTTCTTTAATAGAAGCAGCACTACAGAAATTGCTCGGAGCAGTGCTTTGATATTTGGCTTTGAATATGACCAAGTATCTTTTCTTTCGCATCACAGTCACCACCCAAAAATACTCTAAAGGTGAATTTGTTATTCTAATAAAGAACAACACTGTGTAATATAGGTATATTCGGATAGTTGAGCTCTCTTTAAAACTGCATGTATGATTTCTCGGTTACTTTCAGAGAGAATTTAATGAGCTTGCAAGCATTCTGCATTATATGTTTAAAGCAGGGGTAGGGAGGTAATCAGGGTGTCTGTGCTGATCTATAAAATCCTTGTGGACTTCATAAAAATGTAAGGTAGTTACGCTTGTCCATCTACAGATGCTACTAGAGCATTTGATCAAAAACTGAACTGCCATTTTTGTGCCTGAAAACAAAGACTGATTATGTAAAATAAATTAGATTACTGTTCTGCTCTCCTTTAGCATTAGGCTGGGTACAAGAAAATGTGCTCTTTCCATCATTGGGAAATGCTCTTTGGCTTCATGTCTCCCTCTTTCATCTTAGTGGTGCAATTAAGACATGAACAGCATTGCTGGTCATGCCTTGCTTCAGAGCAATAAACTCTTCTTCCCCACTATCCCCCCACCCCACTCTATCATTCTGAGTTGTTAGTCTTTATGAAACATTTGCCATCAGGAAAGATTGTTATGATGAAAGTTGTTATAATTAAGTTATTTTTGCGCTTTCACAATATGGATTTGAAGCAATTTTCACATAATCTGACATTAGAATATATATTGTGTCATCTTCTAGGGTTGTAACATTTTTAAAAATTGATTTGTAATATTGCAATTGAAAGGACCTTCTTCCATTTGTGACCTTTCTCTTTTTCTGAGTGCTTGTCTCATGCAATGCATGACACACTATAATGTAGTTTTATTTTAATTACCTTCAGTTGTTTCACAGTGTTCCAAGGTACCATTTTGATAATCTTGTAGTTAATTGCCATCAGTTATTTGACATGCTTGAAACTAAGGGAATTATGAGGAAAAAATTGAGGCCTGTCTTTTTTTAACGAGCTAGCTGAATTGGTTCAGTGTAGTTTCTCTATCTGCTGTGCAGACAAAGTGAGCTATGGTTGGAAGGCTATGCAAAAAAACCGGAGTCTTTGTAAGTAAATTTCAGATATATGATGATAAACAACTGAAATTATCCTGAACTTCAGAAAAGCAACATGAAAGAAGGGAAAATGGCATGCCAACAGTGAGCCCGACGCCACGGTACCATGCTGGCTGGATGTTGTGATGGCTAAGAGTGCTGTGACTGCCCGCTGGCTGGAGACAGGGCTCTGGCTGTGGCCACCTCCTCCCTCCTGTATCCTTTGGGGAAAGTGTGGGTGTTTGTGTTGAGATGCTGCTCCCAGTTCTGTGTCTGTCCATCCTCTCCTTCTCTGCCTTGTGCTCAGGAGCAGCTACGCTGGCACTAAGGACCTGCCTGCTTTTCCTCATAGCATGCTCTGAACGACTCGTGGCTCTGGTCATGGGTACAGTTTGGGCTTGTGGTGCCCCTCTGGTAGCCAGGCGAGGAGCTGGTGCTGCTGGGCTCACCAGGAGGCAGCCAGGACTATGTAAAGGACCTGGATGGTAAACCGGTCTGGAGGATTTCCTGCAAGTGTGGGGAGGAGTGTGGAGGTGTGTTGTTCTTGTTCAGGATGTGGGCTAGTTGAGGACACTGGAATTGTACCACTGCAACCCAAATAATTTTTAGAATTGCATCTGGTTTCTTGGTGTAAATGTCTAGCACTTCGGCAAATTTAAACCTTACTTACATTAGCTTAGTTTAAATGTGGTGTTTAAAGAGCTGTAATTATCTGTCTGCTTTTGAAATTCATAGTGATTTAGTGAGATCAGTTTTAAACTGATTTTAATTAAACCCAAGAACCTTTTCCATTTTTACAGATGAGGCCTCTGACAAGCCTTTGTAAATGGCGATAAAGTATATCCAGTCTTAGAATGACTTTTTTTCTACATGACCGATTTCTGCTGAAGGCAAATTTAGGCTGTTATTTTGTATATAAACTAAAAGAATTAAATTCTAAAGAACATTTTGTTAAATTTTTATTCCTTTAGTTCAAGAGTGATTCCCACTTGTTAAGACTTCTATTAAATCGTTCCCAGTACAGCATTTCACTATCTTTTTATAGTAGACAAGGTGATGGACTCCATGACCTTTTTTATTTCTGATTTCTCTGATGCTTTTTCCTCTGACAAAAGAGAATGTAAGGGACAGCTGGGGTATTCTAATCTATGGTGATGGAAGCAAAATACAGAAACATAACTGCAGTCCCATGGCGAGATGTGCCATTATCGTAGTGTGTGGAAAAAGTATAAGTTGCTTCCGTTGAAGGTTATTTGGAGAGGATATAGGAAATATTGGGAAAAGTCTCCTGGGAAGTTTCAGGTCTAGTGCTAGTGTTTGAATAGGATGTTGTTCTAGTGAGGTGTGTACAAGACCTGGGTTAGGAGTTGCTGAGATGTGTTTAGATTATATACACATCTGTCAGTGTAAAAGTGGTCAAAGGGTTGTGATTAGAGATGAATATGAAATACATTGCATGTAATTTTTTTGTTTTTTCCCCAGAAACTTGTGTTTCTCCAAGAGCTCTGTGCAGGTGATTAGAGTATTTCTACCACCTGAGATTCTGGTATTTGATTCTGTTTCAGTGAGTAGAGGGCAGCTAACTGAGTGCATAATTCAGCTGGTCACGAAATTCCTTGGAAGTGAGATTCTGGCAAATAGGCCCGGTCAATATGTTTTTGTGTTACAAAATGGATGATGGTGCAGAGCTTGTATTCTCATTGATTCTGTACAGGACAGAAGAATGGAATATCTTTTGATTAGCAGTGAATCCATAAGAAACTGAAAGTAGTCACCACGTAATCTTTCACCCGTAATTTCTTCTTATAGAAATATACAGAAAACAAAGACAAGATACCATATTTTCATCTCCCACTTTTAATATTATTTCTCTTTTTTTTTGTTGTTTTGTTTTGTTTATCTTGGTTGTTTCTATTTTGCTCTGCAAGCAGCAAATTTGTCTTTTCATCTGTGTAAGTAAGGTGTATATGGAGAAATTGACCTATTGAGGAGAGGCCCTTTCTTAACGATATTAATACTGCAGTAATGTTAGCAAACATATAGTGGCTTTTGTTTTTTAGGACTGATGGTACTGAATGCAGGACTTTAACTTCACATTTTGGACATCAAGAAGTACAGTAAATCTTAATGAAAACTTATAATCTCGTTAGACTGACATATGCAGCCACAGACTGTTACAGGCTTGCATCTGTTCTGGAAGCAGAATCTGAAACACTTGCTGGTATTAATAAAACTTGTATATGAACACAAGACACTGGCCATGAGCAACAACAGATTATGTGTAAAATTTATTTGCAATTATGATTCTTATATTTTTGATTCAGATTTAGTCCTATCCTAGATGTGCTCGTAAATCTGAAAATAATTCTGGATCAGAGAGACTTGAACAAGGTCTGTGCTTTAGTGTGCTGCTAAGCAAATTAAGAATGAAGTAGTTCAGGGAGTTGCTGTGAATAGGGAACATGATACGATTCATCTTACCCAGGTTTGTGTCCTGATGGATGTGACTATGTTAGCGAGTTCACTTAAAAGCAGTGCAAGCTCTTTAGAAAGTGAATGAATGCACACAGTGTTCTCTGGCAATAACTTTTCTCCTCTACCTGCAGTATGATCAGTGTCTTTGCTTTGTTGAAATGGAAACTGATTCGCTGTTTGAAATTCCTGAAATAATTATTTTCAGATTGTATGATATGTTAAGCCTAGAAAACTGCAGAAACATTTTAATGACTTTTTTCTCTCCCTTTCCTTCAGATGGTCAGGAGCATTTCATGCCTGCAGGCTCTCTTCGTAAAAAGAAACTGGCAAAAAGACCTGGGTATATGAGGCCAGAAGCTCAGCGCCAGGCAGAGTTTCAGTCCCTGGGTGCCTGCAAGCCATTCAGCCCAGAAGAGTTCAGCCATGGCAGGCAGCATTGTGGCGACTTTGAGAACTGCTCTCTATGCAGACAGTGCCAAGATAACTTTGAATTCTTAGACAGTAGTTCAGTTACAAATAGTTCTGTAGTTCCTGCTAAGAGGGTAACAGCATTGGCTGCTGCTGGAAATACACCAGGGCGCTGCAAAAGTCTTCCATGTTGTAAGAGTCCATGGTCAGAAAACACAGCGATTGGGGTTTACCCTGCTGCAGCAGCAGGCAAAGGAGATGTTTCTGCAGTGTGTTGTACACGGCAGAAAAGCCACGGTGCTCAAGTGAGCAAGCCTGCAAACATGTATGCTTCGGATCAGACAGAAGTGAATAACAACTGTGAATATCAAAACAGAGACGTGGTTTCTCGTTCTGTTGGTGCACACGATAGTTTTAGTTCGAGTTTCAGCTTCATACAGCTCTCCCTGGACTCGGCTTTTGCAGTAAGTGATGCTGAAGGCAAATCAACTGTCAAGGAAGCCGAGTATGCTCTGCATCCCAGCACTGCAGGAAATCTGCAGAAGCCAGAAGAGATGGCACAAACTCGTGAGCACTTGGGAGCTTCGCATTGCTTCTCCAGGCCTGGTGAGGATTTGGAATATGAAACTGAGACCACAGCAAATGATAAACTACAGGACTGTGAGACTGTTTCTCTCGCGGATACAGATGCAACATTCTCATATTCTACAGATTCCTCAGATGCAGCATCTGCTGGCTCTTCTGTCACTTCAGGCTATGAAAGTAGCTTTACTGTTAGTGACCATCGCTGGGATACTTTGATGAAGAAATATGAACCAGTGCTACAGGACTGCCTGCTTGGTAATCGCAGTGCATTAAAGGTTAGTAATGTCGCTTCATCTTTGATTCCTCCCCCTGGACCTCAAAACATTTGTATTTATAGAGCCAAAGCCAAAGTTGGTGTAGGTGTTGGGATATTAATGGATTTTGCAGCATTTGTTCACAGAGGTTTACAGTAGCAGTCTGCATGATAAAAATAAGAGAACTGATTTTTTTTCTTTTTGATTCTTTAAAAAAAGGTGATGATGTTGCAGTACTTGATTCCTGTGTTCTACTGAAACTGTGATCCTCTCATTTTTAATATGTCGCACATCAGTTTCTGAATTCAACAATACCATTTACTTTCACAGGTAGCTGTTTTGTCTGTAGTTTGGAGTATATGTAGTACAAAATTAAGGGGTGGTAAGAACTCTTTTCTTGAAGCACCATGACCTAACAACACTAAACTTTGTAATTGGAAATGTGTAAGTTTAGCCAAAGATTTCTTGGAGTGAGGCACCTGTATGAAAGTAGCCTGTAGTCTAATAGATGGGTGCTCTCCCTGCATGAAGAAAAATGGGTATCAAGTCTCTGCTCTAACTCAAACTGGGAATTGAATCTTTTGGTTTTTACTTCTACCTCAGAGGAGTACCGGGCTGTTGAATCAGGAGTCTTTCTTTTTGCACGTATGTTTACCCACATGTCTACCTACCATATATACCGGCAGTCTCATTCACTGTGTTCTTCATTGGAGAAGGGTGGGGAAACTTTAAGAAGGATCAGTTATGCTTTTTTTCTTTTTTAATACAGTTTTTGGGATGGTGCAGTGAGCATTAGAGGGAAGCCATTCTGAGTGTACCTGAGCGTTGCATGCGGGAAGCAACAATCCAGAGATTAATGCAGACACGATAGATTTCACAAATTTGCTCAAGGTGTACTAAGTGGGTGGTGGGGTTTTCCTGGTGTAGTGGTTTTTGTGGGTGAGTGTGTTTGTGGGGCTTTTTTGTGTGTGTGTCTCACTAGTGTCCTGAGTTTCTGGGATGCCTTTCAGAAAACCAGATTCTTGTGATTTCTCAGCTCAGATGTATCTGCTGAGATGCACCGTATTGTCTTTAGGCCTGGTCAAACAAACTGCCCTGGGGAGGCTTTACACAACCCTGCTGTCTGGGCAAGACAGAATGTCAAGAATCTTTAATTCTTACTTTACTCTCTGTGACATCTGACTGGGCTTATGATGCTCTCTAATACTTATTTTCATAGAGGATGCTTGTAAGACTCACACTAGATTCTCTTACTTACAGACTTCGCATGCATTGATGTGGAGCAGTTTCTTTGGCCTCAAGCCTAGAGTGACAATGTGCCTGTAGTCTAGGATGGTTTGGGAAATCAATTTGCTGCAAATGTAGGAATATATAATATAATCAAAATAGGAAATTATTTTTGTGTCTTATTTGATAGGCACAAAAGAAACATTGCTATCTTTAATTTTTGTATTCACTAATTCATTGAATGGAGAATTGGGGATTTGTACCCTCTTGATGTCTTTGCCCTTGGTTAGCCAGTTGTGTGTGTTTAATTGGAAGCACCTTCCTATTGTAATGATAATGAGCAAGACTCAAACTTTTCAGAAAGCAACAAAGGCATCTGTAGTCAAGAAAAGGAGACAATACCAAAGTTGTTAATTTTTATTTTATTAATAAGCATGGAAAAAGGAAAGTAGTCATCACACGGTACAGATATAAGACATGCCACGCTGAAGCAGCTCTGATCAGTTGAGCTCCAAACATCTTGCCAGCCTGCAAAGAGAAAGCACTTTACTGTGACAGCATCAGTTGGTTTGCCGTGGGCATGCCTGGGCTGTGGTACCCAAACAGACTTTGATTCACCTGCCACTGAGTGCGTGATGGGATAAACACTGCAAACAGCAGCAAAGCTGTACTCTGGGTACAGATGGCTGTTACACATCAAATATATGAAAAAAGTGTTATTTGAACTATTCCTACTGTAGGCTTCTTTAAAACTCTATCAAAAGTATGGTGTAAAATACAGAACATAATTTATGATGAGGATTCAGAGCTCCTCCCTTCAATATGTTACATGTTCCTCACCAGCCTCAGAGAAAAAAGATTTGACTTCCAAGATGTGAAAAATAAAATAAAGCCTTGAGAGAAAGGGAATGTATACAATGTTTCTGTTTGTTTGCTTTTGTTTTTCCTCTAGGGCATCCTATAGCCTATTATTAATTAAGCATTTTTAAAAATCCGTTCCTGGCTTTATTTGTGTAGTGCTTTTCTGACTAGTCCACTTTCACATACCATATTTAGAAGGGATACCATTAATTTAAATGTCTTGTCTAATTTGTGTGTTGACTGCATAGTCACGATAGTGTTTCTATTAAGTTGTTGACTGGCTGTAGCTATTTTTCTCCATGGAATTGAGAGTTTAAATATAGGGATTTAAATATGAAAGAGTTTCAGGGAGGAGGGAAATCTTATGTAAATGCAGGATGTCTAAAGTATGGACTTCCTTGTGTTGGAAAATGCTTTCCTAAGTACTTTCAGGCTTTGGATAGGAGTTGAAAGGGACCCACAGGGATCATCGAGTCCAACTCCTGTCCCTGCATATGACAACCCCACAGTTCACACCATATGTCTGAGGGTGTTGTCCAGTCTCATCTTGAACAATGTTGGGCTTGGGGCCATGACACCTCCCTGGGGAGCCAGTTCCAGTGCTCCACCACCCTCTGGGAATATATGCTGCTTCTTTTTCTAGGCTTACATTTTTCAGTGTTGATATTAGCTTGTTTGGTAGAGGTCATGTATAAATATAACAAGAAAACAATTTTCATTCTTGTAACTTTAGCTGTGTTAGGCTGTGGCTGGCATGGCAAAGAAGAGAGGACTGACAACCTTCTAGTTAAATTCTTCTAACAGTAAGAACTTTTAATGGCTTTTGAATGCACAGCTGGCCTTATGAATTTTTAGTAAATTCAGAACTTTGGTCCAGACCCTTCATGTTAACAGAGAGAAGCGGTAACTTTTGAAATAAAGCTTCATTATGGTAAGTTTCTTTTTGGGTGTGGAAGGGCATGCTCTATGTGGTATAGGTGTTTTGCTTTTTTTCCCATCTAGCATTTGCAATGTGAACATTTCTGAAAATGCAAACATCAATGTTATGTAGATGAGCCTAAATTATATTTTAATGAAACTTCATTGGCTGCATGTGAACACAGCTTTCTGTGCCATAACATGAACATACCTGTTCCAAAATATTCATACTGCATTTCTTTTTTCTACTTAGAGAAGAAAAAGTGGTTTGCATATGAAAATTCTCTATTTGTTCCGTGCAAAGCTCATATAGGCAAAAAAATTGTTAGAATGGGCTCAAGAACACACTGTTGAGTACAATGTGATCAGGAGTAGATGTCATGCTGACAGAATCCTTTAATAATCCTTACTTTGATTTATTCAAAGGGTGAAAAATATCCAACTATCACATGATCTCTTTTGCTTTTCAAGGAATATTTTTTGTTATTCTCTGTATGTGTTTGGACTAGAGCCGTGCTTGGCTCACATAGCTGCAGTTCAGCTGATTTCCATATCAGTTTGTCCACTTAAATGTTGGGCCTAACTCTCAAAATTGGGCCATTCCAGTGAAGTAATAATCCATTAAATTTATATTGTCCTAGTCTAAATAGGTTTAAAAGCAATTTCATAATAATTAACTTCATTTTTTTTCTCTTTGCGTAGATAAAATCCTTAATCTTCCAGCTACAGAGGCTTCAAGAAAAAGCGATAGAGGAAGATGACTATGATAGAGGTGAGAGATGCTCCCCCCTACGTCCTACTGAATCATGCTGCTTTTTTTTAATTTTCTCCCTCCTTCATCTACTAATTTTATTTCATATTTGCTATGTAGAAAATGTGGAAGACTAGTTCAATGAACTGTATTGTTTATTCTGTTGTATAGCAGGAAACAAATTAAAGAAAAAAGTAGGTCAGCAGCAGGTAGCAACAGTTTTTTATTTTCTTGAGCCACATCACCATGTGGAAAGGTTGAAATCTGAATATCCACCATCTGGATCAGCTGTTTTGAAGCAGCATGACTTTAAAAAATGCAGAAATGAATGAAAGCTTTGAAGGGAGAAAGGACAGGCGCTGGCTGCTGACAGTGTGCTTTGTTACTTACCACATTTAGTCATAACACTACAGCACGGCTCATACACATAAAGGAGGTCAGTAGCTATTATGAAAGTGAATGATATTGTCCTGTGGGATTAACTTGATGTCCACTGAGTTGAATCAAAACCAGATACAGAATATGATGGTGATACAGCTACTGGCAAATATCTGTATTTCTTTTCAAATGCCTTGGCATTTCTGATAAGCTCTGTATGTCTTCTTATTAATAGTTAGAGCATCTATTAACACAGATCTCAGGTTTCTTATTGTTCCTTCTTATAGTACTCTGTGTTCATATACTGATATTTTGATAATCTTGAAGTTCTAGATTAAATTCTTCCTGCTAGATTGATCTTTGGTTGGGAAGCTCTGCAAACATTTCAGCAAAATCTGTGTGGTTGCTTCAGAGAATAAGGCTGGTAAAAGTAGTTTATTCCTGCTACTTTTTATTCTCAGCTTTTAGGAGTTGGAGAGTGGTCAGACTTGTGGTCTGCCTTTCAAAATTTATGTGTGAAACTTTGCAGATGCACCGTGGCTCTGTTTCTCTACTCCCAAAGGTGTCCCCCAAGATTATGAAAATGTGTTTTAATAGTGTCTGAGTAGTAGATGTGTAGCCTTTTGCAAGAGTGGTTTTGTTTGCCTCTTAAAGACCTGCCTATATATAGGAGAAAAGTCTGCTACTGTTGCAAGTCATACATTATGTGTGGCATTTCCCAATGGGGAAAACCTTTAGGTATGTGAAGAGCTGAGGATGTTGTACATATTCATGGGTTTAATCTCTGTCAAATAGACATTATTGATATGTGTGCTTTACATATGCAACACTCATAGCTCTTCTTTAAGTGCCTGTGGGTTGAGTTCTCAGTTGGAGACTTCCCGACAGCTGTTTACTCAGTGCCTGTGGTTCCCACAGATTCCAGCTGGGATTCTCTGGGCAGCCAGGTACTCAGACAGCAATATTTTATGCTATCAGGTGTGACATCTGCATGCAGTGCCATGTAGTCATTGACCACAGTGGAAGATGGTGACTTGTCTAACCTTGCACAGAAAGCTCCTGTGTAGTTTTCCTGAGTGCTAGTCTTGTATCTTCAAAACAGGACCATCTTTCTGTTGATCATCATTTTATCAATTATTCTTTTCAGTTTCCACACTTAGTTATCAGGCAGGTAGCACAGAGGCCGGTTTGCAGTCTTGCATTAATTCCTCTCAGGAAAATGGTCTCGCTGAAATGTGATTTCACCAGGTGTTGTGGGCACAGCTTGCAGAGAGCAGAAGTGGCAACAGTACAAACGTGGAGAGCAGCATCCACAGGTGGGATTGCTGTTTTCTGTGCTAAGTCTGGCATATACAGGCAGAAAGCATTTGTCCTGATATGGGACTAGATACTGAGGTGCTTGAGAGACTTTGCCTTGAGTTCCTCCATCCCTTTGAAAACTGGAACTCTATCTTCACACAAATGTTTTCAGAAAATGCCATGTTCCCTGTACACAAGTGACCATGGATCCTTAATTTTATCAATTTCTCATTTTTGAGTCCTTGACCCACTTTTTGTCATACTGGTCTTTGTTCCTCTTGTGATACAACTGTCAGCCAGTGTTTTTTTGTAATTAATTTTCATTGTTTTCCTCCTATATGAACTGGCTTAATGTTTGTGTGTGGTGGTGTTTATTGTGTTTTGTGGTGTGTTGTTTTTTTTTTTTTTTCTCTGAAACACGAGCAGAATATCTCCAGGGAAAGACTCAAATGGAGAAGGTGCACTGCTGCAAGAAGAAGCACAGTTGTGACCTTCCATCCTGTCTTGCAGTGTCAAGCTTTCCACCTTTGCTTTTAGAGCTACCTCACTGCTCCTCGTGGAGAACAAAGTCTTGCTTGGTGTGAAGTTTGAAAGCTTACTAAAGAACCCACAGATTGGCCCAGTGCCAATTTCTGTCCAAGTGAAATTTCTAATTAGCCTTCTTTAAACGGATCTTATTGCCAGATATTGCCAGCAGGGAATGGAGTTGCTAAATGTGCAGTGCTGTGATGTGGGGTGTAAATGGAAATAGATTATCAGGGAGTGGGAGAAACCGACATGGTGTATGTGGAGGGCTGAGAACATTTTAACTATAATGATAAAAAAAAATTGCCCCTGTAGTTTGGTGGACTTCTTTGAGTACAGAGCTAGTTCTCTGTTAAGAGCAGAGCTGTTTGGAGCCAGAGATTGCGGTAGTGCTGTGTATGGCGGTAGCGTGGGTCTGGCTGATTTGGGTGTGCTGCAGGGGAAGGGGAGGTCTAGTGTGATGCGAGTAGCTGCAGAGTGCCCTGAACACGTAAGACATAAAGGAAGGAGAGCAGGTGGAGCAGGTGTGTGGGTGGCTATATCCCTGAGTGCAAAACTAAATTGTCAATAAATACATTATTGTGTGTAACTATGTTATTGCTTCATTGGTAGAGGCTCTTCTCCAGGTTCAGCCACAGACAAGAACTCAGGAGACTTTCTGACCTCAGCTCTTTAAAAGCCATCTAGTCTTGCAGGAGAGGGCTTGGTTTTTAACAGCAGTTCTGTGAGAGGGAGATGTGTTAGCACTTAACACTCCTCAAAGTGCTCAGGACTAGTTTCTGCTGTCTGACACTGCAAATGTGGCAACTTAAGGAAAACCAAGCATCAACTGCCTAACATTGCTGCTTTCTTGTTCTTTGGAGCTTTTTGAAAGCTCCCATGGCTTATAGTAGCTTTTGAAACTGAAGTGTAAGTAAAGTGGTGCCCCTACAGAGAAGGGAAAATGATATACCGTGTTTTTGGTTGTGACAATGAGACAAGGAAATGACACAGAAATAAAGGTAAGTTTTTCCCACTACAAAATCATGGACAAATACCTTGCTGCAAACAGTTCAGGAATAAGGATATATTTGTTTTTTCCTTTGGCAGAAGCACAGAACACATGCTTGCTGCTTGGGTCTGTTAGAGAACGTGTATGTTATCCAAGTGCATGCGAATGAATTAGCATTTCTTTCCTGAACTGGTGAATGACTTTTTTTTTTTTTTTAAGGGATATTTGGAGCGAGAGCCCTCTATTGTTGTTTAGGAGAGAAGTGAATGCCTTTTTAAATCTTCAGCTTGTTTCTTCCCAGTTTTTCCTTTCTTCAGATGAATCTGTTTGTTCCATCTTCCTGCTTCCCTCAAGCTTGGGTGGAGCACAGCACAAATGGCTTTTGCCATTGCTTGTTTATCTGCGCTGTGCCTTCTTGAACACCTGCCCTGGTGTGGTTAGTGTGTTGCTTTAGAGGAGCTTCAATCAGTCATTCAAACAACTACAGTTTTTTAGTTAAGTTGTGGCAGTGCCGTATGTATGCGGGGCGGGGGGGGGAATTCTTATTCTCTCGGGACAGAGGCTGCCCTCCTGTCCCATGTTCCTGCCCATTTGCAGGAGCTCACTGAGTGAGCACAGTGCTGCGAGGTGCCACCGAGGCAGCTGTGGGTTGTTTCAAATGCACATCCACTGCAAGATGTTTGTGTCCAATGCATATTCAGTGAGACAAATCTCCTCCTCAGTCCTGGTTTAATTTTAAATAGGATCCATTAGGATGTGACATATTTTATTGCTTATTCTGGTTTTGTAGGTGATGGAATATTGGGAAGTAGCTTTTTTTCTGTATTTACTTGTGGTCACCTCTTGATGGCCACATTACTGTATATTTTCAAAGCAGGTACAGTACCATGGGAATATGATAACAGTGCTTTGCATTGCATAGCATATAGTAAAAATTGGTCTGTTTTCCAAGGATCATTTGGACTGTTGTCATGGCTCATTTTTCGTGATGGAGCTTGACGGCTCCAAGGTTAAACACACTGGTACACACACTACAGGAGGGGAAAAAAAAGGCAGCATATTTCTGTGTTTGTGGGAGCTGTGCTTGCAGTGGAAGCAAGTGTATTCTGCTTAGCGCAAATCCATTACCCAAATGTTTAGAAAGCCTTTTCCAGTTCTTTGCTTCCTGAACTCCTCAGCCTTACCTGGTGCAAGGGGCAAACGGATTGGTAAGTAAGTGTCAGTGCCGAGTCGTGCCGCTGAACTCCACTTCTAGTTCACACACCCTCTTGTTACTGAGAAATCTATCTGCAGAACTACTGTGGTGTGTTTTGGTGTGTTGCTGTTGTTTTTTGTTGTTGTTTTTTGGGGTTTTTTTGTGTGTTTGTTTGGGGTGGATTTTTGTTTGTTTGTTTGTTTTTAATTCCTGTATGCAGGAACGTGAGTGTACAGATTCACTGCTTGCAGCTGGTAGGGAATAGTAACTTCCCTGTGCGATCAGGTTACATTTGGAGTTAGGGTTCTCAAGTGAAGGTCACTGAGTAGATCAGAGCAACTCCTTGTCAGTCCAATATGGCAGCTAGAATACAGAAACATTTATGCTTGTCATGGCAAAACCTATCCTATGTTGGCGGTGAAAATTCATGCTGTAGATACACTTAACATCATGTGAGCCTTCAGTTATTTTAGCTGAGGTCTCAAAGCTTGAGCTACATGAGTTGTTGAGCTGCTATAGGCTTGCGTATTGTGTGCTCTGCAGAAAAATAGTGTTTTTATGCTGTTTTTTTTATTTTCTTGTGCTCTTTGAGACCTCTTCCTACCAACTGACCTTTTCATGTCTCAGGATCTTCAGGGCATTAAGGACAGAACCCTATGCTGTGTAGGAGCTGAGGAGTCTCATTTCACACATTTTCCATTAATCAGAAGTGTAGGAAGGAGAAAGAAAGACTTTTTAGCTGTTAGCCTTCTGTACATGTGCACTAGAAGAGATGCTGTTGCTTGTTTGAACCAGCTATTTGTTTTAAGACAACTGCAGAGAAAGAAAATAATATAGTGTTGATTAATATCTGAGCTGAAAATGTCATTTGTTAAATGGTATTCAGAGGGAGGTCTGTGGTACTCACACATGCTGAATTATGCAATAAACTCAAACTCCTGGCCAGATGTACAGTTATTTCATCTTTCAAATTTTCTTTTTGCAGTTTAAACTGAAAAAGTGTTTTTTTTCTGGTTTAAAGTGCTATTTCTGGTCATAGCTCTTAATCTGGTCATAGCTCTTAAACATTTGAAACCATTTGGTCTCCAAGGTGGGTGTTGGTGGTGTTGTTTTGTTCATGGTGGTGTGTGGTTTTTTGTTTGTTTTTGTTGCTTTATTTATTTTTTTTTTCTGGAAAACCTATTTGCAGATGAGGTTTGGATAGAATCCCTGCTTTACTGTACTTCTATTCTTTTGAACAAAAATGCTTGCTTGACAGATGACTGTTATAACAGGACACAGAAATGAATGCAAGTCACCTTCTTTCTGAGGAATGACAGTGAATTTGAGGGAGAAGCTGTATCTGGAAATAACTCTCAATGAACATGTTACTTTGGATTGTACTTGTTTTGGGATATTGTGTACGTGTAGAGTTAAAATCCCTAAACCCAGCTGTATGTTGAGTGAAGCTCAATAGCTGAAGCTACTGAGTCAATAAAAGGTGATGGGGCAGAGCAGAGCTTTTGGGACGCTGGAGACTTAACTGGGAGTTTGTAACTTGCAGTTGCAGGCCATTGAGTTGGAAACGAGTTTGGAATGGATGGGACAAATAGGGTCTTTCTGTTGTGCTGTACTGTCAGAGCCTTATGTGGTCAGAAGCTTGCAGAAGCTTCCTGAAATCTGTGGGTAAGTCTTCTCAGGTTTCATTTTTCATTTCTATAACTTTCCAGTAAAGCTATTAAGAGGATGAGGGAGAAGGGCTTATACAAATTCTCAAACCCAAATCTTCTTTGCATGGATCTTGTTTATCCCGTCTTTCTCTGACAAATTCAAATAACCTCCACAAAAGGGTTTGGGTGGTTAAGGAAAGCAAGTGCTTATGTGAAGAATAAATTGGACTTAATTTTCCTTGCAACAAAGCAGAAGCAGCAGAAGCCTTGCAACTCTTCCACCTTGTCTGGGTTTCTCTGCTTACGACACCAGTCTGAAATGAAAAGATAAGACTTTTTGTCTGTGTCTATTTATTGTTTGGTGCTAGCTGAAACTGTAGACCAAGATGCGCTCATTCAAATGCTTGGTGCTGGCTTCTGTCTAATAGTAGTAGTAGTAGCACTAACAACATTGCTGTTTCCTTTTGGGCAGCCTATGTCATGCTGTTGTTTGTGGTAGTTGGTTTTCTTCCCTTGTTTGTTTGTTTGTTTGTGTTTTTTTGTTTTGTTTTGTTTTTAAATCACAAACTTGGGACAGGAGTTGAGCCAGGCACAATTTAAAGGTCTGAAATTCCATATCTTACTGTCAGGTAGACAGCTGGAAAACTCTTAAACTTTTTTTTCAACACTAACAGAATATAGTAATAGCCAATGTTTGCTTGAGGGAGGCCTGGTAGACGTTTCTGGTACTTTCTCCTCCCATGTATTACATATGTAGCACATGCAACTTCATCAACTTCTTGAAAGACTTTTTGGTGTGAACCCTCATTTTGGCTCTGTTTTTCAGTTTCCATCACATCAGAGGATGTCTTTGAAGTACATCAGGGTCTTGCTGTGGGTCTGCTTATGCCCACACATTGAAAATCCAGTCATGTTTTCTGCATCTTTAATTCCTTAGCCAACATTGAAGAGAAGCTGCTGTAGTCATGCCGTGTCTCACTTCGACTGTGCAGCCTAAATATTTTTAGGAAGCGGTAGTATTTTGTGGGATTCTACTATGCTCTCTTATTTATTTAAATCTTGGCCAGCGTGAAGAGGTTCAGCTACATCTTGTGTTTCTGGAAGCTGCTTGACAAAAAGAAAATTGTTGAAGTTTTGGCATACAGTGTGCTTGGAAGCTTTCTATACTCCCGGCCATCTGCTGTCTAAAACTGACACTGCGGGCTACCCCTCCTCTGGTAGCTGGGCTCTATTTCTCAGTCCATGATGCAGCCAAGCTGTTCCCAGACAGCCTGGCTAGTCTTTTACAAACAAACAAGCAATGAAAAATCTGAATAAAAAAAAGCAGTTATGGATAATTTAAGAGCTTGCTTGCTGATTTGCAGTTTGAAGCATAGAGTTCTGATGGGTGTAACTCGGGAGAAGTGTTGATGTGCTATCTGGACAGTACCCACTGAGTGAGTGACATGGCTCTCCTGCTACCCAGCCCATCTGCTTGCTTTGCACTTGCAAAATCATGCAACCCAATTTTATA
This sequence comes from Columba livia, assembly GCF_036013475.1. Classification (NCBI taxonomy): domain Eukaryota; kingdom Metazoa; phylum Chordata; class Aves; order Columbiformes; family Columbidae; genus Columba; species Columba livia. The sequence goes on from NC_088604.1 coordinate 77,395,578, forward strand.
TTCAGGACAGACTTAATTTCCTTTACTTTTTAGAAATATTAACTCCAGATAAGAAAATTGTCTGTATTTGCAATGTGACCACTGGATGACTATTAATTCAGCCAACAACTGGAAACTGTGTTGCTGTTGTCTTATCCTTACTGTATAAATATTTTAAGGGGCTGGGGGATGCACCTGCTCTTTTTAATTATTGTCTGCTTAATAGATGACTGAACATGGACAGAAACTTCTAGATGGCATGATAATGCAACTTCTGTGTAATCTGGAATTAAAATGTATGCCAAATGACTGTGACTATTATTTGAAAGCAAATATGAAAGACTTCCAATGTGAATCCTCTGCGGGGAACTGATAACACTCCTTGCTGATTGCTGGGTGGTGTCTGGTCGAATTCCTTAATAGGATGCTTTTATTGAAGATCTCTGCAGACCTTCCATTGCTTGTTGAACTCCTCTGCAAAGTGGGATTGCCGCAAGTCAATTAACTTCTCCTTTCTCTTGAGATTTCCCTCCTGTCCGCATGCCCAGACCCAACTGCCCACGCTGGGTATGTCCATAGTACTGTAGGCATGTCTGCCCTCTCTGATGCTTCCCCGCGCTCAGCGTATGCAAGCTTTTGTGTGTTCCTTTCTTATCTTCACCCCATGGAAGGTAAAAGTAGTAAAAAGTGCTGGTTTATGGATGTCTTTAGTCCTCTTGGGACAGGGACAGGGTTATAACGATGAGCGTTAATCAAAAAGGTGAAGAGGAGAAATTTCAAATTCTTAGTACTCATACAGTAATGTGCTTTGGACAAAATGTTACCAAGACTGAAGGAAATGTTGACAGTGGGAGCTTTCAAACTGATGCCAGGTAACATGAGTTTTAAATGTCTGCTATTGATACCATCTTGCCAGTCTAATACTAGTCAGGATTCCTGGTAGATTTTGATTTGAGGAGTGGGAAGTGATTTGGACATCTCCCTACTCACTAAGATTTTTTTTTAAAGCATGAAAAACCAGTCCAACTCATCGATTTGATTTACTTTAATGTAAGGCAGAATTGAATGAAAAGCAAAATGATGTGCTGTGTATCAGAGGCATAATTCAGACATGGTAGTGGGACCAAATGAAAAAAAAAGATGTACAGCCTCTTCAATTACAGAATGTACTATTAATCTGATTTACTTGTGACTGTTAATTTATCCACGCTTCTGGCGTTCTAGAGTGCCTCTGTATGTCTCCCTGCTAGTGACATTTCACTAAAGTAGCATCTTGGAGGACAGACTGTAATATTTGAGTTGGTAGAAGCTGTCCAGGATTCATTCAACTTCTTGAGGAACTGTATCAGCGGGGATAAAGAGCAAAACCAGGCCGGATTTGTATGTGCTGTGGTGCCATACAAAGCATCTGTTGCATTGCACCCAAGTGTCAGGAATAGTGTTGCAAACTAAGGAACCTGGGATAATGGCCTCAACAAGAAGACCTGCTTATAAATGGGTGTGTCTCTATTAGATTTTTTTTTTTCCATTATGTGCTTATCTGAAATATTTCCATGCTGTCTTGATGCCTAACCCTAAACTTGGAATAGGTGCAGCTGACCTAAGATCTAGAATTACAGAATCTAAATTTCAGATAGTCTTGTTTTCAGTTTCTACCTCTACCTGAACAAACTTTCCAAAGGCATGTTGTAAGGAGGTACCAACTGATGTGTCCAGAAAAGCCAGTATGTGTGAGACATGCTAAGTGAAAGCACACAGGAGGCAGAGGCTTGAATTTGATATGCATAACAACATAACTTGTCTACTTAATAAGCATTCTTGAACAGATGGGTTTTGTAACTTCCTTTTCTTAGATTTAGGATTTAAATTGTGCAAAAGATGATGTGGGAAAGTTTTTATTAATTTTCTTCCTGTTGTGTTGTGAATTAGTCAGGTAAAGAGAGTCTAGATTTGTAGACACAGGTGTTCACTCTCTAGAGTTAAGTGAACTGATTTCTTGGGGTGGTATTTTGCAGGGCCATTATGATTTCCAGACAAGGTTTGTTGCTAGGGGCAATGTCTTTAGGAGTCTAACCATAATTAGATAAGTTTTTGGACACACCAGTTTGAGGAAGGGCTGGTGTGCATTGAAGTAAGTAATGTTATTCTAACTTAACTTATTCCTGCTAACTTGCCTTAGCTAACCAGTTAGCAGGACAAGCCTTGTGCTACCTATTTCATGGTGTCATGGTAAAATGCATTGTAAGCAATGTTGTGTATGATGTGGTATTGTGATGTATGTGGGGGAGAAAAACTAGTTCTAGCTTTGTGTTACAAAAGGGTAGGCTCAGTGCTTACCCTTGAGACTTCACGGTGAAAATATGACAGTTGCTTCTCTAAAAATGTCAGATTACAACTACTGCAAAATATCAAAAACTGGTCATGTTGGTAGAGTAATGGGACAAAACTGAAGTTCTGTTTTGCCACTATTATACTCTGTGCATACAGTTCTGGTCGCTGCATCTCAAAAATGATGTGGTCATCTGTAGTCATCAGGTCCAAAAGAGGATAACAAAGATGAGCTAGTGCAGCTCTTTTTCTGTTACTGCTTAAATGCAGCAGGCAAAGTGAAGTAGAATTAATATATGCATATACAATGTGTTCTTCAAATGAAAAAAAAAAAAATAGATATATATTTCTATGAGCTAACAGGTGAATCTGGAGTAAGTAGTTCAGAAGCGGAAACAATTCTGACTGTCTTGGAATAGCAATTGATAATAAGCAAGTTATAAGATCTACCTGATTCATTACATCTGCATAAGCAAGAGAATGCATAGATAACTAAAATTTTCAACTAGAAAAGGTTTATTTTTATGAAAAATAAATTGTCATTATGTATTAGAAAACTGGAAATTCAGTAGAAAGTAGTTTGGAATTTCTTGTTGTGCATGCCAATAGCAACAAAAGAAATGCTGCTGGAATTAAAGAGTTGTTTGGTTTTTTTTTAGAGACTTCTGGATGAATTATTATTATTAAACTGTTTGTTTTGGAGTTGTACACGAAGTTCTCAGGTGTATCAAGTGCCAGGGAAGCTATTTCAGTTTTGGTTTTGACTAGCAGACGTCTTGGAAATTTTTTGTTTGTTTGTTTTTGTTTGTTTGTTTGTTTGTGTTTTTTTTTTTAAGATAAAGTAGCTCTGTAGAATTAAGACCACTTAATTCTGAAAAAAAATAAAAAACACCTGTAGATGAAGAGTACATCCTTCAGGCTGTGGGATTCTTTGGAAAGCACAGATGGAAGAGGTGGTAGCGCTCAGTGTGCGTCTGTTTAAGTTTTAGTTTTCTTTACAGGGTGAAGATCAGCCATGCAGTCACACTGACGATCTGTCACTTCGAGAATTGTACATAATTTGAAATGAGTTGTGGCAACAGAAAAAGGCATATGAGTAAGGGTGTGAACATCAGTCTAATTCTTGAACTGAATTATGCTTTATCTGGTTTTGGATTAATTCTTTTTAATCCCAACAGATTTAATAGTTATAAAGGAAAACCTATGTTTAAAAGACCTGCCATCCCCAAACAATACAACCTCTAAGTGCATTATTCTCATCGCCAAATGCATATGAAATCCTCTCATGTTACTGGCGGTCTAGTATTTTCATATTTCACCAATGAAACTTTCCTCTCTTCATGTGTGGTTTTCCTGTATTTATGGTTTGTGATAAGAATTTAACTAATAGGTAATTATTTTTTTCAGAAAACCGCAAAGCAACTTTCTTAAATATAAGTACATACAGTGTTATCCACTGAGGGTGTATTCCCAAACAGTATGTCATTTAGCAATGTGATGGATAGGAAAAAGTGTTTGTTTTTTTTTTTTTTTTAAATCCCCATTAAAATGAATATAATGAGGGCTTATGAAATACAGTGTAAATTTACAGGGACAATGTAGATAATATGGCAGACAGAGATACAGAAAGGACTGTCACCCTCATCAGGTGGAGGAGCTGCTTGCTTTCTGGAACGGATTGCTCTTCTGAGAGTTCTCTCCTGTTTCAGCTGTGAGACTGCGTGCCTGCCCAGCCACTGCCCTTTTCTGTCCTTCACTCTTAATTGGCTTTATTCTGAATCATTTTGGAAAGGTCATGAAAATGTAACAGTTAGGAAAGAGGCAACGTGAACACTTTGAGTAGACGAATTGCAGAAACCTTTAGTCTCAGGTGAAGCAGCTGAGAGCTTTAAGAATGATAATCTTTTCTGAAAAGGCAGCATTTCTTTCAGCTGACCATACTGCTATTACCACTGTGCATCTCTTATCTTCCACATCATGTGTACAGTCCCTGTGCACTTCAACTGTGTGTTAAGTCCCTGCATGCATTCCCCTCTCCATTACATCAAATCTTAGGGAAAAAAATTGCTTTGTTGTCTGCTCACCACAGCCGTTTCATTTGTGCAACTTATGGCAGCTTGTGGAGTAGGATATGAAATCATTGCTGATGGAATAAAATAATGGAGAGAAATGGCAGAGGCTCTTGTGGTACAGCATAAACCACGTTTGATTTCTTCTGAATAACGATACAAACTACTGGTCTGCCAATTCACAGTCTCCTCAGTCGCTGTTGGCTATGGTACTGCATTGAGCTGTTTGGTTGTGTTTTGGTTGGACCTGGCATTCAGCAAACTTGTGGTAGATTTGAGCATCAAGACCCTTGTTAGAAAAGAGGTGGGGGGTGGTCCTAGGTGAGAGCTATATGTCTGTGAACATGTATGCACTGGAGGAGATGGCAGCATTTGAACATCTCTTATGATTACGGGAGGAGAGGAAATTCTCTAGCCAGGAAGCATTGTTTAGCATTCACTTTAAATCTAGAGGTTGAGTGAAGAACTGTATGTATAGATCAGCACTCGATGCAGGTGTCAATTTATGTGCATCTCTAAATGAGGTCTATATTATGAGATATCCCAGGTAGGCTTCAGGAAGGGGTGGGATGAAGGTGGGTTGTAGGAAACCGTCAGCACAATTGGATTTTGTAGAAGCAAAGAAAATTTGTGGAGCATTAAGACTGCATTGGATCAAGCCTACAGAAACCGTGATGTATGTGCTTTTCTATTTGTTAGAGCTCAAATAGCCGAGGCTGTGGTTCTGCCCCCAAAATGACATTCAAATGTTTTACTAAATAGTTTTTTTTCTTTCTTTTTCTGTTTTGACCATCACCTGCTCAGTCTCAAGGGCATGGGTGACTCCTAGTGCTGCCAAATACTCTGGTGTTAAAGTGGAATGACTTCTGGCTGCTGCTCTGCTCTGAGTTGAAGCTGTGTGCTTTTCAGTCTGAATCCTGAGTAACAGCAAGAACTTTCTCAGTAGCAGTCAGCTGAAATTAAATCACTCTTTTAGTGATGACCATATAGAAATAAAGAGAGAAAAGGTCCTCGCTTTACACTATAATGTAGTGCAAAGCCTACCAGTGGGGTTTATTGCTGAAAAATCCTCACCTATCAAATACCATTCAAGGGGAACAATTTCTCAATCCTTAATCTGAGCGAGAGTCAGACTGCTGAACTGGAAGCAGAAAGCTCAATAGCACATTTTTAATTCTATGGAGGTCTTATGTTTACAGGTTTAAGCTCTGGTGACTTAAGGGTGCTACACTGATCCTGACCTCCTCCAAGTGTGTATGAGAATTATCTTCTATATTCATAGGCTGAATGTCGCGTTTTGCCCAATTTCATAAAGAATCTGCTGTCCTGTCCTTTCAAAGAACAAACAAAAGTAATAAACCAGAAAAGCTCAGCTCTTTTAAGTGCGCAGCAGCAATTAAAACCAAACACCAATTCATATTGATGTGCAGAGGTGTTGGTTTGAAATATTTTAATCGTGACCTTCTCTTGCTGGAGAAAATACTTGTGAGCAAGAGCTGACATCACCCTAGTCACAGGGAGGCCTTAACAGCTGGTTATTCTGGTGTCATCTAGCTAATAGCAAGAATGAAAACAGTGAGGAGTTCTGAACAAACAGATTCTAGTTATGCTTTGTCACCTGTTTTGCGGAATGTAGGGTTAGAAGAGTCAAGATGTACTAGCATTAAAAAAAAAAAAAAATTCATAATGTTGTGTAAAATGATAAGGTCTTCCAAGGTTAAGAAACATTGAATATGGTGAGAAGAAGAAAGAATGAGAAATACTTTGGGGAAAAAAAATTTCTGAAGTAGAATTATTCAGAATTAAAATTTAATTCTGTTTCAGAGCACCGTGCCTGCAGAAGCACTGCTGCTGGAGTAGCTTTCTGATATTAGTTATTCTTCAATCACAAGTCTGTTCATCTCTCCCTGTAGATAAGTCTTCTGAGTTTTGTGCTGTTTTATATTTCCTGTCTTGGATGCTTTTCATCCAGTGTAACTCCCAGGACTTGTAACAAGGAATACACAGGATGGTGTTATTTCATTTAAATGACCCTTACATTTCTTCTTTTGGACACTTTCAAAAACAATCATGCAGTTCCAAATAAGAAGGAGAGAAATCTGACAGAGGAACAAATAATCTTCATTCCCCCTATTTGTACTATTATCAAATATCTTCATTTTTTTCATCTATATGCCACTTTGCTTGTTGGTTGAACCTGCCTGTTTTGTATACAAGAGGTGTTTTGTCTCTTCCCGTCTTCTGCTTTCAAAATACTTGGGCTCTGCTTGTGTATTGACTAACTCATTCAATCTGAATATTTAGGGGCAGCCTCACATGATCAGCAAATCTATTTCATTGCCATTATTCTTGGGGCGGGGGGAAGAAGGAAAGAAGCTGTTTCCTTTTAAATCAGGCAAGGAGAAGGCAAGGCTGCATGTCTGTGTGTGAACAGCTAATGTCTCCCCAGCGTAAACAGATGGGAGTTACTTGGAAACAGTGTGGGCAGCAAAGCAGCTGAGCTGTATTTGACTTACTCTCTTCTCTTGTGTCTCACTTATTTGTTCAATGCAGGAAAAAATTATTTGTTTTGTCAACAAATGTGAAACAAAGGGTGTGGTTGTTTTTTTTTTTTTTTGCTTGTTCAAACTGTCAGAAAAAATGCTACTGTAACTCAGATGAGGGAAAAAAAAGAATTCTGTTCCTATCTAAGTTGGAGCTCAGTTATGTGATGGCTACAGGAGGCATAGGACATGTAAGGGCTGGAGTCATGCGAAGGGTTATGCAGCAGGGCTGGTTCTGCTGGACAAGCATCCCATGGCTTGTAGCTTTAAGGATGCAAACTTGGACTTTGACTTCAACAAGCCTGTGGCGAGAGGTTTCTTGTATATGTATGCTTCTATAGGGACTATGCTATTAATATTAGTGGTGCCAGCCACATTTCCTGGCCTCCTTTGTATGCAAGCAACAGCATTGTGTCTCCTGTCTCTCTGGAGTTAGAGGCCAACTCTGCCTTGCATGGTGTGCCTGCTTTAATTTGTCTAGAAACCCTTTCTTTGCCGCTTTAATTGCATAGGGTATAATTGTTTAATAGAAACTTCCTTGCTAAGTGCCTCTAGTTGTTGTTCAGAGTGAGTGCTGTTAAGAGCAACTAATAAAGAACTGAACGGTTGCCTACAAAATTAATTATTATTTCAGAAGTTAGGAGAGATGGCAAATTTGTCCTTCAGAGAAACTTACACTCGTTGCTTCTGAAAGCTTTCCTGGCTCTCCCTTCCCTAAGCAGCAGTATTTACTGTATTTCTATTAGAAAAGTGAACTTTTGCGTTCCCACTTCCCTGCTCGAGAGTTCAGCATGCTGCTTGGCCTTCTCTGTGCTTGCCAAAGTCACTTCTTTCTGTAGCAGATGCAGGCAGGTCAGTGGTTTGTGTATCTTCCCCGCTGCTGAAGGAGGGATCTTAGAAGCTGGGGTGTTCATAGCCAAAATAGATGGGTTTTTAAGTTTCTTTCATGTAAGCCAGATGCCTGTGGGGTTCATATTTCTTTGTCTGTAGGAAGATCTAAAGGACTGTTGTTTGGATGGTTGGTAGTTCAGGTATGTGTAGTTAATGCCTGTTAGTTCTAAGGAGTGACTTTTTATACATTTTTATATGATCTTAGTTTCTTTTCCCCATCCAGTACAAAGATACACTGTATGTCTGCCTAAAATTACCAAATACCTACTATCTCCAATGCCTACCCAAAAGAAATATTACTGTTACCTGTGGCACAGAATTTCTTGAAGTACCCTTGGGAAAGAAAAGAAAGCATTTACAGAGCACTGGTAGGCAACCAGAAAGGTTACCTATACCAAAGTAAACTGGATAACCTTTGGAAAAATCAAGAAAACAGTGTGAAATACTAGCTTTTTTTTTTTTTTTCCAATTTTCATCTGCAGGCCAATTGACTCTTGACAGTTGGAGGTCTTTTTTGAAGTGATGTACAGCGCACAAACCTATCATCTCAGCTTCCAAGCGAGTAGACAGAAGATACCAGGGCCAGCTAAAGGTCATGAAAAATACCAGTTGCCCTTTCCATGTAAAGGGTTTTAAAGCAACAGCCCAAACCAACTTGCAGAAGAGAGATATAGAGAGGCTGGATCTTCCTTGATGTTAATATTCTGCTCAGCTAAGATTAACTGACTGCTGCGGATTTCTTTTGAAGGTTAGGATGAAGCTGTGGCAATGCATATTTCTAGTCAGAGAATGTTCTTATTGGCAGCTCAGAGTAAGGTCAAAAAGTTGAATGAGTATTTCATCACTGCCAACTCTCACAAAATTCATGACTGTCCTGCTTCATCCTATTAGTGAGGAGGCTATTTTGGCCTCAGGTACCTGTTTGAGAAGCAACAGATTTGTGTTTAGCAGATGTGTTTAGCAGAATTATGATGTCTTCAGTGACATACTGCCTGTGCGTGTCCTTTGTGCAGGTAATGCTCTTGCCATGCTTGCTTTCCAATCGATATTTAAACAGCCTATTCCTTATTGCTCAGCTGCTTCTAAGCATAGGCAACTGCTTGCTACTGAAGTCTGTGGGAATGACCATAGTGAAAATGGAGTGTTAATTACCAGGGTAGCCCCAGTGGGAAATACAGATCTGTCAGAACTGCTGTTCCTGGGTGGATTTGTCTTTGGGGGTTTTTCAATTGTATCGTTGAGAAATACACTGCTTGGGGTTCCTTTCTAGCAAAAGGGCTAACAAATGGCTTTTCTTTGCTGCTTTAACTTTGGCCATGGGGAGTTGTCAGGGTTCCTGTTGTGCAAATTCGGCCCCAGCAGGTGCTGTTTTTATAAATTAAGATTTCCAGGCTATCAGGCATGGAATTTGTGCAGGAAGAAGAATGCATCCTCCATGCACAAGAAGATATGAGGAATTTTAGTGATTGTAAGGCAAGAAGCTTGCTTTCCCGTGTCTCCTGCTTTTATGTTCTCTGTTCCCATGCCCTCATCTTACAACATTAGGATATTTCCTAGAAGTAACTTCTCTTTCCTCCACTTTGTGTTTTAGGAAGGTGGTTGGCAAGTGTCTTTTGTGTCTTCTTTCTATCCTGTGCCCTTCTTATGTATTTATTCACCCAGCAGACATTGTTAGCCTGTGCTGCTGCTGTTTCTGCCTGTCACCTGGTGAGGAGGGCTTGAATTTACTCCTCACCTGCTCATTGTGATGCCCTGAAGGTGGTAGTGGATACTATCAATGTGCTGCTGTGTTGCAAAACTGTCCTCTGGGCTGAAGGCACAAAGCTGGTGCAAAGCAGTCACTCTGCTCTCTCCTTGTAATCTTGAAGTTAAGATGGGTGCATGGTGTCAAGGTGCATCTTCCTTGTCCCCTTATTTCAATGAGTTAATTTTCACCAGACTGGAAAACTATTGACCTTTTCTTCTCAGGCGATGTTTTCCTGCATTCCTTTATTTGCAGCAGTGCCCCAGGAGCCTGAGGAACAGTGGTGTGTGTATGAAAGGAGCTGGAGGTCAAGCCACTGTGCTCTTTAGTATGGAAGGCAGCCTCACACAATGCATCTGCTTGCATCAGAATTAGATGGTGGTGGTTTCAATCTGTGCCATCTGGAAGCTAGTAAAAATTATTTGGATGATGATGCTGTGTGTTTCTGTGTTGTTTTTCTGCTGGCTGTGAATGGTTTGAGTCAGATTCTGCAAGGCCATCCTCAGCTCCTAACCAAATTCCCTGCCCCTTCTTGAGGCTTCAGACTTCTGTGTGCGATTGGAGGAGAATAATTCTGGCAGGAAGGTGTAGTGGGAAGAGCCTGGTTTAAAGTTACCCCTTCACTGTCCTGGTTTGTCCTAGGAGCAAGAGAGCAGTGGCTTCTGGCTTGCTCTTTACCTATACCTTTTGTCCTTGGGCTTGTCAGAGCTTCCCATTTTAGAAGAACAGTGGGATTGTTTTTGTGTGTGGTGTTTTGTGTTTGTTGGTTGTGGTGGTTTTTTTGTGTGCGTGTTGTTTTTTTTTCTTCAGCACATATTTACTTTGAACTGTGTAATTTTTGTTCTCTTGTTTTGCCAAGAGATGGAGCATGCATGAAATGTTTAGCCTCAAATACTCTACTTTTCTTCTAGCTTTCTTTCTGCTTTCTTTTATTTCCCAGCCTAACTTCTCACCTCAGATCACATTCCTTGAAACCTCTCTGCTCACCGCCTGCAATCACTGTCTTTTGTGTTTTCTGCCATACCTTCTACTGCAGCTGGCAACATTTGCACCTTCTTAATGATTTGCATCACTGCTCTTTTCTTTCCCTCCTCCTTCTCTGTTTCTATAAATCCCATGCAGTCACTTTTCTTCCCCCAGTATCTCCAGGAAATTCCCAGGCTACCTTTGATACTGGGAGCGGAGCACCCATGTTAACCTATTGTGGGGCATCTCTGCTGACCAGGCTTGTGAGGCTCACACATATCTTTTGTTCTTCTGTTCCAAGTCCCTGCCTGGAGCCAAAGCTGCTGGTGGTCTGATTGTGTCCTTAGTCCTGAGGTGATGTCAGGCGTGCTGGCAGCCTGCAGGTCTGGGGTTCAGCTGGAATCATGCCTTGCTCTAACCACATTGGGGGAGCGTCACACCCTGCCCTGATGAGAGCTTCGTGGCCAGCTGCCAAAAAGCTTTTAATCCCCTTTCAGTCCTTTTTGCCAGAATTTGAGAAAATCTGTACTCATTTCACAGCTAGGGCTCATTGTTGGTGGATTTAGGTAAATAAGCCAAAGACTTGTTTATATGTGATGGAAATAAAGCCAAGCTAGGAGAGAAGAAGCTGTAGTGCTAGAGAATATCTTAATCGCTAAATATCTTGATCCTTTTATCAGAAAATAAGTAATTTAGAGAGTCGGGTTAGTACAAATGATGGTTTGTTGAGTTCTCAAAGGAAGATTTGTGAAACTGGATGCAATGACCATGAATGTCTCAATTGGAGAAGATATGGTTTTGCTACTTACAAACGATTTTATTTCAAACTTTTTGGGAGTTTTATGTTAATTCTTTTGTCTAATAACAGTGGAAGTAGAAGGTGAATATAAATTAGAATGATGCTAGTGCAAATTTAGCAGTCTCAGGGAAAAACTCTGTAGAAGCTAATAAAAAAAATAAAAAAGGCTTTTGATCATCAGTGAAGCTCATTAACAGGGTTATAATGTAGGAGACAAGGTAGTTATACAGAGAAAAATATTCTGTAAGAGTTTTCTGAAAGAATAACATTCAGACTTTTACTTTCTTTAAAACTTTATGCAAATACTTTGCATTTTTTTATTATACTCTTTCATGTATTTGATACATTATTATACATGATTGCACCTTCCTTTTGATTTCCCAGCACCAAAACATGTGCAGCGTTCCAGAGGCTTGGCAGGCTGCCCCTCCAGGACTTTCTCTCCATCCTTTGAAATGTTGAAACATCCAGTCAGCACTGCTGCAGGCAGCATCCTGTGCTGGATGGACCCGCATCTGATCTAACCTGGCAATTCTTGTCACTTCAAGACTGTTTTTGTTTCGTTTGCTGGTGTAATATGCCTATCTTATGTTGTATGTACTTACATGCTGCTGCATTGTGCTTGGAAAGGTTTAAGGTATTACCTGTAAATTTTTCTTTGTATTCCTTTATTTTAAAAAAAAATCAAATGCTTTTCTTCCCCAATTTAGGCTCATATACTCACTCCAGCCTGCAAATAACCTGCACACTTGAAGATCCCACTGACTTCAGTGGATATCACATTTTTTATATTTTGATTATCAAGTATGGATTTTTAAGCTTTCACTTCTTCAGGTAGGAGACAGCTGGCCAAGAGCAAATTTTATTTACACAGTAATACATTTATTTGATGAAGTTTTCAAGTAGACATAAATAACATTCTCTAGAATGGGGGGAATATATTGTATTGCGTTAACGCAGTTACATTTAAAGCATCCATATCTCAAGGGGCATTAGTCAAACACAGTGCTTTGTTAACATAAAAGTAAAAGACTTTAAAATTATCTTTTCTGTCCTTTACCAAACAGCTAGAAAACAAAGATATTTGAGACTAATTTTGTCTTCTTCTGGATGTGCTTCACTGCAGCTGTTTGCAACCTAACATTGCAAGGCTGCCATTGTTTGTAGTCCTTGTCACTGAAGAAACCTACAATTACATTATGGCTTTCTAAGTTCTTGATAGTGTTGTTATTGAGTATCTTTGAATAACTAGTTGAATTTGTCACACTTAGGAAATGTGCCAGGGGGTAAAACAAATGTCACTCCCATTCTTGCATGTGGCAGCTGAAGTGGCAGTGAAGAGGTCTGTGAAGAATGCCACCCCATCCCTTGGCCGCCTTCCAGCCTCCCCTTCCCTGTGGAAAGGAAAACCTATGAAAGGAGCTCTGTGTTACTATGCTGTGCCAGATCTTTTTTTAATGGAGCAATAATGCTTTGAAAGAGTAGTATGTGGCTTCAAATACCTGTACAGTATCTCTTACAGTACTTATTGACAGGTTGGCCTGGCTCTGTTATTAATGTTGGTGGTTAAAATTTCCATTAGCCTTATTCTGGAGATATTTGGGTAGTTAATGTTGATTCTGTATCTTAGAGACAGAATCACAGCTGTCTCTTGTTAACTTTTTGTTAAAGAAACAAAAGTTATTTCTTCTTGATTTAATCTAAAGCTTGCTTAGGGTGCATACAGTTCTTGGTTATATTCATCTGCAAGTCCAGAAGCCCAGTGCTTACAATCAGAGCATTGATTGCACACTATGCTGAGAAAGATCTTTGGCTTTTTTTGCTTTTAAACTATTTCTGCTGCACTTCCAAATAACTGCAGAATTTCTTCCAAACTTGTTTTGATGATACAAGATCTGAATCTTATGTGCTAGTGTTCAATTTTTAATCTTTCATTAATAATGGAAACTGAGAGTACACTGAGTTGTATAAGAACTGCTTTTGGATTACTGTAGTGAGATGAGGTGAACCTGAATATCTTCCCTCTCCTCTTCCATCATTGTGCAACACAAACCAGGTTTCCTCGGGTGATGAGGGTCACGGGTCTGTAAGTTAGGTAGTTGCTCACTTAGCCTTAGGATTTCGGCTCCAGCTTTGAAGCGGCTTAATGCTAACTTCTGTATTTGTATACATTAATTTTACATTTCACAGCATGCTGTGGTGTTCCAAATGGTAGAGTGATAGTTTCTGGAGAAGCAGAAAAAAAGTTTTTATAAGAGAGAATGAATTATACAGGAATAGGGAACTAAAAAAAGAGAAAAAAACAAAAAACAAAAAACAACACAGAAGAAAAAACAACATAAACCCAAACCAACAGTTTTTGGAGTTTCAATTAAAGATTCTAAAGCCCATTGAGCTACTATCATGCTTGGAGCTTCAGAGTTGTAAGGTGTTAATGTAATTAAATGTCGACATTTTAATTTTCATGTTTTTACAGAGAAGTTGTCCTCGTGTAACTTTGTGTATTGCAGTAGATGTACTTGTGAAACCTATAGAGCCTGTAGGTTAAGCTGTTCTCATTAGACTGTATAGGCTACAAGAAAATGACAGTAATGTTAGTTTGTCGTGGAAAAATTGAAGGATTTGAACTGCCTTCTTTTTTTTCCTCTATCATGTAGATTACAACAAAGTTATTTTCTGTAATAGCAATTATTGGATGGAGTGACCTTTACCAATTTATGACACTGATGTAGTGGAAGGGACATTTTTCCACTTGACCTTTATGTGATGTGTCGGCTTGTCCTGTAGCACCAAATGAGTTGCAATTGGCAGATTTGATGGAACACTAACTTGACAGGAGCTTATTGCTTGGAAGAAGATATGTGTTGAAAAGTGTAGCTTCTAGTAAATAACATGATAGAAGATATTTGCATATCCTCTGTCACTAAGGAACAACTTGCTTAGAAATGACCAGTGCCTAAATTGCAATTTGAACACTGATTAACAGAGATTGTAGTAAAACAGTCATCAAAGAGTAATATTTCAGTGAAACTTAATTTTTTAACTCTTTCCTTTGTTTTTTAATCAAATAATGATATTTTTGGTATTTTAACCTTGCTTCTTGTCTTAATACCTCTGTTCATAAAAGGAAGAGTAATGAAAGTCAGATAAAGAGTATTCAATATACAACGAGGAAAACATCTCCTCATGTATATATGTATACATTAGAAATGTAGTTTATTTGGTTATTTATTTATATATTAAAGAAATATTGGTGATATATAATTGTGGGAAGAGAGAAGTTCTGGTTGTGGGGAGGAACGAAAAGCTATGAGCATGCCATAGGGCGAGGATGGATAGTGTAAGGAGGACCGTAAAGGAGGGGTAAGTTGTCTGTACCCTACTGTTCCAGTTGGGAAGTGCAGAGGAGAGCTGAACTGCGGATCTGTTGAAATAAAACGGGGGGGGGGTTGTGGTGTTGTGCTTTTTGGAGGAGAAATTTAAAAGCTAAGAACTTGTTATAATCCTCTTTCCGCCCTGGTTGAAGGATCTGGTACTTCCTGTAAGTAAAATAATTCCACTTACACAGTGGATGAGATGAAATTGTAGTGGAACCCAGGATCCATCTGAGACTATTCAAATAATGAATCATCATGGCTTTTTGAAACTATTGAGCAGCAGGACTGATAAAAGAGCAGAAAATACCATCTGTCTGATCTACATATTTTACCACAGTTCTCAAGCTGCCCAGCTGAGGTGGAGTAAAAAGGAGCTGAATGGGTGTGGGAGGGGAAAGCAGCTATCTTCTGTTGCATTTGCAGGAGGTATTTGGAAAAAATGTAGAGGTTGTTGTTTAGAAACATTAATCTTTACTCCTTATTTCAAAGACATACTGCTCAAACAATATCAGTAACAGAGAATGCTGCTGGACAAAATCAAGGTGAGAGGCTAGGTGAAAACATTTATCTTGCTATAGTAAAATCACTTAATATTTGTGTAAAACTATTGAGGTGTTGTGGGTGTACTGCCATAGAGTGAAATTCATAGCAGGATTCACTATTGTAGTGATACTGTTTAATTGTAACTCTTGAAGAAGGTAGAGATTAGTTATTGTAAAACAATGCTAATAATATTTTTGGCAGTGTGGTCATGTGTGGCTAATGCATGCTAAGGGAAGAGAGTAGGCTTGAATACATTTATTTTACATGCTTACAGATGTGTAGAAAGCTCAGCTGCAGGGCTGCAAGCAGAACCCGCATCTGGTGAGCGGCAATTCTGGGGCCTGCGACAGGATCACACTTGAAAGACGGTCCTTTATTTTGCTTGTGGGTTCATATTAAAATGGCAAATTCTTCATCTTTTCCAGAGCTCCTGCTTTTTGAACCTCTTTGGGAGACCATGACAATAGCCAAACCTATTTCCTCGAACTCTGTTTCCAGCAGGTGCTCCTGCCTTTGCCCCTGCATGCCAAGTCCCATCAGAGTGCGACTGCTCTTCTTTCCCCTTTTCTCCTGGCTCTGGTTTTCACCTGGCTCTCAGTCAGCACAGATACTGGTCTGGCAGCTTTAATTTCCAGGCTGAGGGGCTCTGATGAGCAGGTGCAGAGGCTGCTGGAGGCAATAGAACTTCATGGGCTCAGGCTGGAAGGAGGCAGTGAGCCTGTATTTAAAATTTTCAAGTGCAATAGCATGAAGCAAGGAGGCTAGTGAAGGTGCCTTGGCACTGCTGAGCTTCGCTCAGCTTGGATGTGTGAGAGGCTCATCTGTGGATCTGTGTGCTGGAGGAGGTCAGGCTTCTTTGCAGCGGCTGGTGTTGGCTGGGCTCTGCTCCTCTGATGTGACCGCAATCTGGCCCAGCCTCTTGACTGCATTTGGTAGTTGATGGGATGTTGTCGGTTCATAACTGTGTCCACCCCAGTGAAGTTAAAGGATCATGGAACTTACCTAAAGAGACTTTCAGTTTTCTTCCTGGTGACCTCTGCTGAGATCCTCCTGAGCAGCCCTGCCCTGTGTTCTTGGGGGTAACTCTTGTGCCTGAAACGCTTTCAGGAGCTCTGTGCTGGGACAGTGGGGACAGCTTCAGAGCCCGCATGAAAAAAACATCAAAACACTGAAAAAAGTAAAGCTTGTGTGAAAGGGAGAAAAGTAAGGGAATGATCATTTAAAATGAACACAAAACATAACAAAAACCCCACAAAACAAACCAACACCCCGGCTTCTCCCTCCCGAAACTCCAGGGTCCCTTTTGTTCAAAATAGAAAAGAAAGGCTGGGCTTTATCTGCATTTTGAAATCAGAATATTAAGAGGCGACTGCAGGAGGCAATACTCTTTTATAGGGAATGGAGTCCTATAAAAGAACAAAAGGGCACTAACTCTTAAGAAAAGGTCAAATTATGAAAGAGATAGTACAAGGTTTCTTATGCAAGAAGCAGTTCAGATTCTGTAATTACAGCAATCCTTTTATCTGAAGTTCTCACACAGGTGTTAATTAAGCCTAATGAGGCCCCTATAGTGCAATTGTCCTATCTACATTTTTACAGACAGAGGATCTAGAAGCTGAAAGAAATTGGGTTATTCATTTGAGACTGTGTAACACAGCAGTGTAGAATTGGTGCTCATGAGAGAACAGGCAGACTGTGACTTGAAGCTACCTGGCACAGCAATGGGCAGAACCATTTCCATGAAGCTGTGTATCTCTCTACTTCTTTTTTTTTTTTCTCCTCCTAAAAATGTATGTATGTGTAAATGCATCAAAAGAAACTGTGGACTAAGGAAGTTACTCTTTCTGATGTGCTGTCTTGATTATGCCTGCAACTACTCCTGTGTTTGTGTGTTTGGTTTCCTTTTTCTTCTTTTTACTTTTTTTTTTTTTTTTTGTTTTATTTTTCTTCTTTTTTCCCTTCTTCCCTCTCCTTCTTCCCTCTCCTTCTTCCCTCTCCTTCTTCCCTCTCCTTCTTCCCTCTCCTTCTTCCCTCTCCTTCTTCCCTCTCCTTCTTCCCTCTCCTTCTTCCCTCTCCTTCTTCCCTCTCCTTCTTCCCTCTCCTTCTTCCCTCTCCTTCTTCCCTCTCCTTCTTCCCTCTCCTTCTTCCCTCTCCTTCTTCCCTCTCCTTCTTCCCTCTCCTTCTTCCCTCTCCTTCTTCCCTCTCCTTCTTCCCTCTCCTTCTTCCCTCTCCTTCTTCCCTCTCCTTCTTCCCTCTCCTTCTTCCCTCTCCTTCTTCCCTCTCCTTCTTCCCTCTCCTTCTTCCCTCTCCTTCTTCCCTCTCCTTCTTCCCTCTCCTTCTTCCCTCTCCTTCTTCCCTCTCCTTCTTCCCTCTCCTTCTTCCCTCTCCTTCTTCCCTCTCCTTCTTCCCTCTTCCCCAACATTATGCTTGAAACTTGCAGGTTCCTGTGATGTTTTGGATAGCATTCAGTGTTTTGAGAGCCTTAGGGGTTCCAGCAATCGGAAAATAAACCTACGTTGGTGAGGTATTGTATGATAATTCCTTTCATGTGTTCAGTCTTTCCAATGTAGAGCAGATGGATAGATTATTTTGTGAGCTCCCTACGGGGAAACCAAAGAACTCTGTACAAGTGCTGGTGGATGTGTGAGAATGGGAAAACACAGAGTTTTGAGATACTCTTAGAAGACTGTTTGTAGGACATTGGGCTTTTGAGTCTTCTAAGTGTTAACCGCTGTATCTTACCACACTGCATGTAGTGTGGGTGGCTGCCTGTTTTGTACTTGTTCACCCTCTGTGCAAATCCATCATTAAGCCTGTAAAAATTGCTACTTTCATTGTGCCTTGGAAGGCTCAATAACGCATTGAATGCAGTGGGTACGTTTACACCACTGCTACCGTGATGCGTTGGTATGTATACAGAGGGATGGTGCCCCTGAGTCACCAGCTCTGTTTTCCAACCTATTGTTCTACTGTATGGACTGGATCACTTATGAATTACTGTGCTCTGCTGGAAATCTGAGTTTTTCAAGGCTTTGTTCCTCACATGCACAACGCACAGCTACTGTTTCAGTGGAAGCATGTTGTATCTGCTCATCTTCCATAACAGAGGCTTGCAGGCTGTGGAAGGGTAAAATAGCTCAGCAAACCAAAGTAATTTTTAGAATAAGAACCTGCTGGGATGCTTGTTTTTTAGTTTTTAAATGGGTCTAAATGAACAGCAGTCTGTGAAATTCTATCACTTCCAATACAGAGTCATTGTCTGAGAAGGGGTACCTGGGACCTCTGCTGGTAGACAGCTATCTGTGCTACTTGTGAAAACATAACCACTTGGCAACATAATGGGTAGGAGTCCGTTTTGGAAGACTTAGAAAATATTTAGAGGTGAAGACTGCTTGGGATTCTGTGCCGGTTAAGGAGTGGTGGTCTCATTTTCACACAGCAGAACAATTCATGGCAGTAAGGTGTTGGTGTGAGGGCTGTAACACGTGTGTAGGGAAAGGAAGAAGTCTTTTTTTCATGGCAGTGCTGTGGCAGATGGTGATGCCTTGTGGTGCAATACATCGCACCACTGCCAAGCTGCTGCTGTGAAGAGTGACTTGATAGTAGAGGAGGTGCCTACTAGAGGTCTCCTACTCTGGAGGCATTTAAGACCTGCCTGGATGCCTTCCTGTGTAACCTCATCCAGGTGTTTCTGCTCTGACAGGGGGATTGGACTAGATGATCTTTCGAGGTCCCTTCCAATCCCTAACATTCTGTGATTCTGTGATTTTGTGCCTCCTCAGAGGCTGCTGCAGTGAGGTGCGGCTTTGTTCCAGTTCAGCTTGAGAACCCATGTCTACAGATAGGTTTATTTTGCGTGGTGCTCTGAACCCCACAAATGTACTGAATTTTTTACAGAATTTGCTGCTACTTTGGGAATATCAGTAAATATTGAATATTTGAAATTGGGGGGTTAGGGGTCAATTGGACAAAGTATGCATGAGATAAAGTTTCCAGGGAAGAAAAAAAAGAAGGGTTTACAGCTTTTATATTTGACTTTTATTTTCTTCCAGAGTTGCAGCATCCGCTGACAGTTGTCACTGCCCCAAATTATTTAAATTGCTTTGTGTTTGCCCCATATATGTTTTGGTACTAAAAGCAGTCTTGGGAAAGCAATGTTGAAGATGGTAGTTAGGAAACAGGCAACAGCTTAGTATTTTGTATATGTAAACCAAATAAAGCATGTGTAGGTCAAATAACTGAAAAGCTTTATTTTGCGTGGCCTTGTGTCTCTGTGCCCCAGCAAAAGTTAACTTTATTCGAACATTCGTCTGAGGTGGAGGGTGTGGGCAGGCAAGAGGATGAAGGGACAGAGAAACAGAGTGGGGAGAAACTGGTGTTTAAGGGTGTCAGGGTGACTGTGAGTTGTCAAGAAGAGAGCATTGGTTTGTGAGGCCAAGTTCAAAGGGAAAGGTAGGAGGTAGGTCACCAGATAGTAACAGTCAGCAACCATTCAGTGTTTAAATGGTTTTCTTTGCTATTGAATTCAGATTCCATGATCTGGTGAAAATTACTGGATCTGACTAGATGTAAGGAAGGAATGGTTTACAATGATGGTGGTCAAATGCTGGAACAGGTTTCCCAGAGAGGTGGTAGATGCCCCATCCCTGAAGACATTCAAGATGTGGCTGGATGTGGCTCTGAGCAACCTGATCTGGTTGAAGATGTCCCTGCTGATTGCAGGGAGATTGGACTAGATCTTTGAAGATCCCTTCCAAACCATTCTATGATTCTATGAAATTTTAAAATTTGTGAATTGATTTTTGACTTGCAGCAGGCAAAATAATCTGAGAACAAATTACAAACATGGTAAACTGTTCTCCCTTATTGCTTGCTTTCTTACAATATGGCCTTTTGGTGTAAAGTAGAACAGCATAACTTCTGAGTGCTAGAACAGTGATGGATGGTGGGATTTGGAAATGTGGCTAGGCTCAACTAACCTGGCATCTTTACCAGTTCAGGTTTTGTGTTTTACATCTACTGATCCAGAGTGCTCAGGAAGAGTATCGGCTTAATTTAGTGGTGAAATTTTAATTCTTGAAGAACATTGAGGTTAAGGAAGGAATAATGAGAGAGGAAATTAGATGTATATATTTGAGATTATGTAGGCTACTAAATATGAGAGTGAAAACCTGGAATACAGGAAAACATTGAGCACTATTGTTGGAACTCATGAAGGGTAATGCAGGGAGCAAGGGGAAAATAATATATATTTATTTATTTAACCAAAAGCAGAATTCTGGCATCCAGGTACTCATCCATAATGAACGGATGTACTGTTTTCAGCCCAGTTACCACGAAGACTTCCTTTATCTTTTCTTTCACCTTTTGTTTCTTGAGCAAAGTTTCAAGTTTGCTTGCAGAGTTCCCCACTGCAGTTTTCAGAGCAATCAGTTTAGGGTTGTGTGTACGTATTTATATTGTTGCTATAATTCTCTGCGTGTAATATCTATTCTATAAGAAAGAACATTTGATACTTTTTCATCAGTGTGCCTTGCCACAAAAGGAAGATCATGTTGTCTAGTTGCATTTTTGTTGTTGTGCTGATCTGTAGCTGGTGGCTTAAGCAGAGCTACACGCTGATTTCTTCACATATTATATTCTCCAGGGAAAATCCCACAATTTAATAAACACCATGCTTTAAAATCTGTGTTATTTTCTCCAAAACTTCAATGTAAAGCAACTCTACACCTACTTGTTGATGTTTCTTAGCCTACACTTTGTGCTGCTTTGTTGTGTATTTTTACAGCATGGCTTTTAAAAGTATGAAGAAAAATCTTTGTGGAAAACTTTGACTTCTATAGTATATATACGTGTGTGTATATATATATATATAAATCTTTCAAATTATATGCTTTAGGATGGTATTCTCAATATGTTCAGGTTAGGCAACAGCAAAGGAGTGTTTTCTTTGTTTGACAGCTGGAACAAAACACTTTAGATTCACAATAAGTGCTTAAATAGAATCTAGTACAAAAAAACAAAATAAAACCAACATAATCTGACTGTTGTTCTACTCATAAAATCCTGGCTAGAAAATCCCAGATGTAGTCCACCAGATTTCTTAGTGTTTTGTCAGAGTATTTAGAATTTGCTTTATAAAAATGACTGGTATCTCACAATACAATGCAATTAGTTGTAGAGTATTGCATCATTTTACTGTTAATTGACTGGCCTGTCTTCTAATCAACCCATGGCATTTATTCAGAGGCAGTGAAGAAAGGCAGATGTTGGCTTAGAGATTCCTGGAGCGAGGAAAAGGACACAGTGAACTGGGATTGAATTGTCCTCAGTCAACATTAATATATATCTGTCAGTTGTTCATGTATGTGAACTGTGCTGATTGGAAACCTTTACCAAAGCTCTTTCTCTATCTCCAATGAATAAGGAACTGTATTGCAAGCTAAGGAGCTCTGCATTGATTTCTGCTAGCTTCCTTGTCTTGAGGGATCTTTTAAAGAGTGGAATTTAATTCAGAATAGGGATCTATACCATTGTGCTGTATAGCCTTACTTTTAAAAAAACGCAGATTCATCCTGGAATCAGTACGTGTTTTTCTTTATTTCTGTACAATTTCATGTGTAGTGATAGTACTGTCAGCACTGCTTACAAAATAATGTTGATATCAAAGAAATTGCACCAGCAATCAGCTTGTTTTTTTCTTTAATATATCTTTCAATGTTATTGTAATTTATTTTTACTGTGATGTCATACTAGAAATGTAGGCATCTTGGTGGTTTCATTGGAAATTTGATGTTTATGGAAGAACATGAAAAGCAAGCAGTCAACAGGGCACTGTTTGTTTTGTATTGTGACTTGACTAAAACAGAAATTATGTCTCCAAAAGTCCCTATGCATTTAAAGCCATGTGCTGTTCAAAGGAATTTACAAAAGCAGCACATCTGAAAATAAGGACTGTATGGCATAGACACTGTATAGAATTGTACCTTTATTTTAGTGCAGTTACAAAGATGAGTAAGGCGTTGCCACACACAGAAAACAGCCCACTATTTCAGCAACTTTTAAGCATGTCAGGCACTTTTAAAAAAAGTCATTACTACAGCATTTGGAAGATTGTGGAAGTGGCTAGTTTATGCTGTAATGTAAATTACTTATGAAGCTCTTACTTTCGAAGACTTTGCTATTAAAAATACTATAAAAACTTAATGTTTTTTGGAAGCATCTGATTAAAAGCAGTGACGATTAAGTTGTTTCTGGTACACTAAAATTATCGTACATAATTTTTACCCAGAGTGTATGTCTGATACTTCATTCTCTCCATTTATCATTTTGGCTGTCATTTGTTTCGTTGATTGTAAATCTATTGATGTAGGACAACTGGAGACTGCTCTGTGAGATGATAGTGGCAAATAATAACTACTTTGCTTGCAGGATAGTAATGTTACAGGAAATTTAGCGTGGGTTTGTCCAGATAGTCCTGATGTGCCTCAAACTCAGCCCAGGAAGAATAGATGTGAGAATAGTTCAGCCTACATCATTGTCAGGTGATAATGAGAAAGAAACATGGGAGAGCAAAATTTTTCTAACACTGGTCAAGTAACTTAACAGATTAATCACTCAAGTCAGGACTCCAACATTTCCCACTGGGCTCTCGCCATTCCCAGAAGCGTGCTAGAAGAACCTTTCTGGCTTTGTGGATCCTTAATAATCTTCCTGCTGATGTTGAAAGTAACTGTACCTCCACCTTCACAAAACCTACTGACTCCTATGGCTTGTACCCATAAATCATGGCTCCATTTAACTGTTATTACTGAGAGACAGTGAACATGTTACAGATCTGAGTGACAATCTGTCAGTGGTGTTGCTGCTGTGGATGTTCTATGAAATAGAGGCACTGATCAAATTTATGCTGAAAGTCCACATTAGGCTTGCACTGGTGCCCTTCTGGGAAGAAATTTCATATATAGCACAGACTGTGCAGTGTTAAAATATAAACTAGGTGGGAAAATTGGTGTTGTGCTTTGGGGGAAGCATCTGTGAAACTTCTCAGAATTTAGCTTTTTGTTCAAAGCCTAAACGAGTGCTCTCAAATTCAATATGAATTAGAGGGGGAAAATCAATATCTGCCAATGTGTCATGCTCCTTTTGTAAGAAGTATAACAGCTGAAATGTATTTGTTCTTGTATTTTTGAAACCTTTCAGACTTCCCAACTCTGCTGCAACACTGACATTCAGTACCTTCAATTCTGAAATGTTAGATATGTTTAAAGGATGCAGCGATTTCCCAGCATGTACCTGATACGGACTGGTGGGGGAAAACGCAGAGTTTGCTGGGAGGCAGAGCACCTGCTTCAGCAGTCCTTGCAAGAAATCAGACACTATTCTCTGTTGCTTCTCTTGCAGGGTCTATTTCAGTCACATACCAGATTTCCTTTGCTTTCCTCCCTGACTTGGTCTCTCATTGCTAGGGAAGGAAAAAGAGTGGAGAGATGGTAGACAGCTGATGTTGCCTGCAGCAGAGGAACCTTGTGGCATTAAATGTGACATCAGGTCATCATCATATGTTTTGGCTACTCTGATGCCTTGCATCTGGCTGGGAATGCAGGAGACCTATTCTCTTGTACTCTTCAGGTTACTAGTCTTTTAAATTTAAATAGCACCAGAATCAGAGGCAAATATTGTTCTAGTATTTAGGCAGAGTAAAGCAGGGGTTAGAATGGTTTGTCAACTGCACTAAGAGTACCAAATAACTGAGGGATGCACACAAAACGAAGAATTACGGAGTTGTAGCGCTCTATAGATCTTGGCTGTCCTGCTTTGAGGTAAATTCTGTAGCAGTTGCTTCTGACTCCAAAGGGTGTTCAGCAGCCAGGAGTTTGATTTGCTCAGCTGTTCCTCTAGGTCGTATTGGTAGTTCAGGAGCACAGCTGGAGTGCTGAATTTCACAACGTTGCCTTTTGGTTGGAATGGAAAAAATTCAGTGCTGGGTAAGCAGAGTAATTTAATTTTTGTTTTGCTCCAAGAGCCATTACACTCTAGCCTTTTATGAACTGAACATGAACATCTGGCTGTGGTAACCAGGGGGTTATAGCCTTGTCTGGAAAGCTTTAGCCTCTGCTGGCCTTTTCAGGAGCTACTTTTTCCACTGACTGCTGGAAGCATTCCACATACCCTGGCTCAAACAGCATTTTAGTTGAGATGAGGTGTGAGAGCCTTTGAAGGGAATCTCCCAGTTGTCCCGTTTACCCTACTTCTTTTTGCATCATGGAGCAGTCTTGGAGTCCATGGACTGGTTTTCTTTCAGGTGGAGCGAAGTGTGAAGATGTGCTCTAGAGGTGTACCTGAGGGGCTCCAACTACTAACTGGCCTTTGGTCCATGGGGCTACACTAAACCTAGTCTGAAGTAAGACCCTCTGAGCTGCAGATGTTGGTTGCTCAGTGCTGAACTGTTTTGCTCTGCGGTTGTGCTCCTGTTGGCCTGTGCAGTCAGAAGGGCAGGCACAGCTCTGGGGTACAGCTGCTGCTCCTGTCCCTCCAACAGGCTCTTCCAGTGTCTGTCCCCAGCCCCATGCCTTGTTACCCAGCCAACTGTGCTTGGGTGTCCAGTTGTACTCTGCACTGGGTTTATCTTGTTGGTTTCCATATGCAGGGCTGAATGGAAGGCAGAAAAGGTTTTGCTCTGTACCACTGACCAGGCAGCACATGGTAAGGGCTAACTGTTCAACTGCCCAAATGTAATCTGCAGCTCCCTTTCACACATAACTGGGGTGTTAGGACTTGCAAGGAATATCTTCTACTGTGTATCTCTTTGATACTGTTAAATGCTGAATTATTTTATTCTTAATTAAGAGCACATGCATACTGTGGTTGCTTGTAGTGCCTTCATTTCTGATCACAGTACCTGTCTTTACATGTCAAATTTGTATATTAATTGGCCTACATGTTCTCCTGCAAGCAATTTTGCAGGAGGCCAATGCTAGTAATTGGGCTGTAGATACCTTGCTTACTAGTCTGTTCTCCAGCTGTATTTTAGTCACGTATTCAAGCTCTGCATTAGACTGCTTGCATTCTAGCCTTTGTAACATTGCTTTAGCTAATGCAATTCTGTCTGTCCTGGAAAATGAGTGATACAATGGGAACATGGCAATGTCTAAGTTATTAATGTGCAGGGCATGTGAAGAAGGAATATTTTGTTTTATTTACAGAAATAAAAAAAAAAGAAACACCTTATAAGATCATCAGACCTTTGGTTTAAAATTACCACATGGGGTACATGTTTGTACTTCATAATTCCATTTTGAAGTTCTCGGTCATAGTATATTTTGGAGACCAAAAGCATAGATAGTCTGAGAAAAGGTATGTTTCTGGTGGATAGATGTCCACCAGTTGGTGATTTCCCTGTGTCCCCCCTCACCCCCCCAAGCAGTGAGGTGATCTGGGAGTAGTGTCTTGCTTAGGAAGTCTTTCAGTTGACAAACATCAGAGTCAAAGGTTCAGGAGCAGTATCAAGGTAAACGAGCACCTCACACCTTGGTTCTTAGTCAGTTATTTAAAGGCCTGTTGCCGTGTGCGGTTGGAGGCAGACTGCTAGAACACAGGTCTTTGTATCTGAAGCTGGGACTTTTTCAGTTCTTACAAAATTGGTAGCAGTATCTTTGCTGAGTATACAAAACCACTCTCTTCAAAGGAATAAAACCAATATCAGAATATGTAAAAGGTAGAGGGGTAGCCAGATGTTCTCATATGATCAATTAAAAATTATGGAAATTGCTACCCTTGCTCAAAGCTGTTACAAAATGTGATCTTTGGAGGCAGTGCAGTTCTCCAACTGCTGTCAGTTTAGTTGAGAACAGCAGTTAGTCAGCATCTTCCAGACCTGTACCCTAGGTTGGCTTTAAACTGAGTGGGATGTCTGAAGTGCACCAGAAAGTAACAGATTGAGATGGAGGGTAATTTAAGAGTTGACTCTTGGTGTCTGGTAGCAACAGAATAAAGTGAAATAAAGGGCTGGTAAAGAGAATTAAGCTTTGTGTGTGATGGAGGGAGGTATCAGATGGTGTGTGGTTTCTTTCAGTGTCTCAGTCTGTCAGTGAGCTCTGGGATCCTGTGAAGGTCCTTTCCATGTTGAAATAATGTGCTAGCTGTCTCAAGCATTTAGTGCTTTTCTATCTCTAATGTTTTTCCTCATCTCCTTTGCTGCAGCTCAGGTTTGTTACTAAGGACTCAAGTTCTGAGGAGAGGTGAAAAGTATTGTATTACTTCTTTGTTTGCACCTTCCTGATATGTAACAGTACTGGAAGTTACTCCCCTCAGCCTCTGTCTCCACTAGATCGAGTAACTCTACTTATAGCTGTCTTTTTAATGTGCCCTATTTTCTTGACTTGTGATCATTTCCATTACCTCTGTTTGATCCAGATCTCTCTTGAGTTGCGGCACTGAAAGCTGGACTGAGATGAGCCTTATTTGCATGGTTCCCTCCTCTGCATCTGGCACTGAGGTGCATTAGTCTCTCCATGCACTGTAGACATCAGCAAGGTCAAGCCAAGGGGTTACCTTTCCAGGAGACAAGTGTGAAAACCAAGTGCTGCAGTGTTCAGCTCAGTGGTGGTCGAGTGTCTTGAGATGTAGCCCATAACCACAATGCTGAAAGGGCAAACCATCATTTAGACCTGAGAGATGACGAGCAGATATGGCCAGCAATAGTACTTATAAAATGCCAGTGAAACAAATTATTTAGAAACGTCTGTTAGTAGAAACTAATTGAATTCTCTGTAGACTGGAATGTAGAAAGCAGGATGCAGCCAAAAATTGAGAGAGAGACTGAAGTTGGCACGTGGATCCCCTCATCTGCTTTCCTTCTCAAAATAGCTTGTTTCTAGGGCCAGGATGGGTAGGACTGGAACGGTGAAACAACTGGACACACAAACACAGAGAGAGCATAATTATGTCAAAGAACAATGACAACCTTGTTGAACGGCTGTAGAGAATTGCCACAACTCCTGCTTTGGTAATGCAGGAAGCTTGAGAGTGAATGGTTTGAGTAAAAGGAGGTGTTTTCATGTGTTTTGTCATTCAGTGGTCATTGGTCACAATCCAACACTTAGTTTTCTGTTGTAACAGTGGCTGTGTTCGAAATTCCACTAGAAATGTGAATTCTGATATGTTTTTTCTGGTCAAAGTATGGGTTTGGAAGTCTCATCTGGGCCCAAATTCTATTTTCCTTGTGGTGACAGGGAAGGGATACATCTGTTCATCTGTGGTCCCTGAGAAACTCCTTGCAGATGTGGTTCACCTCCACTGCTGAAAAAGTGTTTCTCCTTTGCAGGAAGAGTACATGCACGTGTATATGTGGCTATTGGGGCAAGGCCTGGACCCTGCAGTAACTTGAGTGGTAATCATTTCAGCTAGAGCCTTCTGGCAGCGTTTTGTGCCCTAATAATTAACAACAACAAAATGAGTTTAACTACCTTGGAAGGGTCTGTTTGCCTAGTGAGAAGATCTAGTACATTTTGTGTCTTCATTCTACCCCGTCCTCACAAAAGCAGAAGGGAGATCAATATTATTGATAGATCATTGTAAAAATGAATAATTTCACTAAACTGGCAAATGTAAACAACCTGTTTTCTTAAAACCCCTTTGAGGATAAAGAAAGAAAATAAGCAGTGAAAAGACCGCACAGATGGATGTTATTCTGATGGTAACATGTTGTATTGAAAATGTTAGAAGGAAAGGAACACTAATCATGCAAAATTGTAGACAGCAAGGTCATGAGGAAAGTACTGAACTGTGAAGGTTTTCCATTTGTTGGCTAGCTCAAAACTCTCTGATTTTAGTCATGTATTGATAAAAGGTATTCTGTCTTGGACCAGCCAGACTTCTTCTCTGTTGTTTGTGTGATTTTGCCAGTACACTGGCACTATGGAGAATATACGTACCGGAAATAATATTTTGTAATTGGAACTGCATTCCTTTGTTTTCTACAGAGAAACAGCAAAAAAATAACAACTGATTTATACAGAAAAGTGTTTAAGAAATCTATAGTTATGATAGAGTCAAAGCAATCTCTTTAGGACGGTTGTTATATTTTGAAGTTGAAAGTAAATAATTTTGTTGGATGATAAAGTAAGCCTAATGCAGGAGAGCCTGGAATGAGAGAACTCTTTAATTACTATAATTGCGCATGGATTTTTCTGCTGAAATATATTGCTGAGATATTGTCTGTGATTCTTTAGTTCTTGAGCTAATTACAATGAAGTTTTATAAAATGTCAGACTTTAAGTGTGTGACTACCATCTAAGATTGTCTTAAAACTGGAATTGTGAAGAGTACGTGTTTTCTTAGCTTTTCCTAGAGTAACAGTTTGAAAAGAAAAGAGCACAGATGATAACTTTGAGTCAGTTCTTTGGAACCTCACCAATTAAAACTCAGAAAATGCTGGGAAGCCTTCAGATTTGTCCTTGTCATAGAAGAAAGTAGCTTAACATCCTGGTTATCCGATAGTTTCCATTGTAGTCTTAGTACTTCATCCTTGAGCAAAACAGACATATATTTTATCAAAAGGGAAACAACTGTCTCTGAGGTGGATTTGACTTCTTGTTGATTGACCTTTTTTCTTCTTCAGGTAAAATGGAACCTTTTTGTCT
The DNA here is from genome assembly GCF_036013475.1 of Columba livia. Taxonomy (NCBI): domain Eukaryota; kingdom Metazoa; phylum Chordata; class Aves; order Columbiformes; family Columbidae; genus Columba; species Columba livia. The sequence continues at coordinate 77,424,460 of NC_088604.1, forward strand.
TTTAAGTAACTTTTGCTTTGTTTTGTTTTATTTTCTAGCTGATAAATTTAGACGGAAACTGGAAGAACTGGAGAAAGAGAAGAATTCTTTAAAATTTCAGCTTCCTTCAAGGCATCCTTCAGTTAGCAGTTTTTTGCGTAGGTTCATTACCCAAGTTCAAGCAGCATTGCACTGGGCTGCTGAACATCGGTAAGTTTGTTCACTTCTTATTATGTAAAATGATGCTTGTGTTTTCCTCAAAATACAGAATACAATTTAAGAATAAATTTTGAACCATTTTAATAAGAGTTTTAAGGACCTTCTAATATATCAGCTTGGAGCTTGTTTATAGAAACCCCCCTTTTTTTCTTTCTTCAATTCTTTCAGAATTGCCCTCAAAAACATTGATTGTGATGAACTGGTGAGTTAAATGGAACTTTTCTCACTGATGTCGACTGGGAATGAGACTGAATCCTTGACACGTCAGCTTGAGCATACAACAGCAAGGCAGCTTGAGAAACAGTTCCCCATGGAGTTAATTCTGATGCTCCTTTTCAGGCAATGAAAGGATATTTAAATATAAACTAAAAGCAGATTCTTTTGGAGCTTCCTTTTATGCATCTTTTGTTGGGTGGCAGTAATGTGCTCAGCGCTGTACGAAGTAACAAAAATAAATTCTCAGCCTTCTCTTGAAGGGATTAAAATCTTCAAAGATTGGGGGAATGTGAGATATGTTGGGTGACCCAAGGGAGGTAGTTAGCTTAGGAAGCAAAACTTGTCTCTGCTTCTAGGTTTGTCTTCAGCTGTGTCACTGGTTAATGTTGTTAGAAGTAAGAATTCTTCATAGGTATTGGAAGCTATTCTCAAATATAATAGCACAAATGAAAGAAGGAAAAACCTTTTGTTTTCTGGCACCTTGTACATGTAAAGGATGCAGTGTACATTTGGGTGTAATTTTTGACAGACATGAAGATCATATAAAATCAGTACAGACAATAGGATTTTATTGTGAAATTTGAGACTTTTAAGGATATTTTAGCCTCTATTTGTAGTATTTAGTAATGATGCAGGTTTAAAACAAACTTCACTTCTTCAGGGCTGTTTCCTTCTACCTCCTGAGGCCCTAAGAGGCTGTTTTACTGTTCCTTAAAGATTACAACATTCTGTGTTTTGTCATTAATACACATTTGATCTATGCATTAATTTGTAATAAAGATTTTGGTTTTAGTGATAGTGTTGTCTTAGTGTTGTAGAAACTATGTCACTAAAGCATCCTTGTCTGTTTATTTATATATAATATATTTATATTTATATTTATATTTGTATTTGCATTTATATAAATATAAATATAAATATAAATATATAAAATATAAATATATATTTATATTTATATTTATATAAATATAAATATAAATAGTCTGCTTATGTATATATAATGTATTTTCATATATAAAATATATGTCTCATAAAACACATACATTTATGAAAGGTTCCTGTCCCTCAGATGATTATATCTGTAACTCTCCTCTTTGCACAGATCTGAGAGCAGTGCCATTCTTCAGGGTCAGATGAATATCTTCTTCATTTTTCTGTCTTGTGCACATTCCTTTTTTGAGCTTGACTTTGACTGTTGTTGTGACACCCATTCTTTTTCTTACTTGATTCTTGTAGCTTTTCACACTGCTTTGACTGTGGTCTGACTCTCTTCTTGATGCAGCAAAAGGATACACTTGGTCTTCAATGGATGTTTAAAATCTTTCTGTTCCAATAGTATTTTTAAGCAGTACAGGGTGGGAAACATAACCACTTCTTCAAGGGAAACTTGTAGGCTTCAGTTTTTATCTTCATTTTGAATCAGGAAAAAACCCAATATACCCAAGATTTCTTTTTTGACCTGGAAAATTAAAAATACAATCAGACTAGCCACAGAAGACTAAATCATTGCAGTTTTAATGTAGTTAAACCAGTCGCATCTTTTTGCAAATAAAGAACTTTTTAAATGAAAAGTGTGCATAGCAGAATATTTTTCTACTACATGAGGCTGGAGTTCATACCCCAGTTTTGTTTGACTTAAATTATGAGGTGAATTTTTAGGTGAATGCATTTGGTGTCAACACAGGATATTTGCGGCAGGTGGTAGGAGCCAGGTTTGGTTATGTTTAGCTTAGGAACAATGCTGTGTTTGTGCAATCACCCACATTTGGTTTGATCAGAGAGATCTTGTTTCTGTTTCCTTGGTACCAAGTAGACAGATCCCATGTATTAATACATGGGATTTCCAAGGAGGTTCTGAGAATAACCCATGTTTGTCGTGGAATGTTTCCAAAGTTTTCACCAGCTACTCAGGAGCTTCTATTACATATAGCTCTCAGAAAGACACAGCCTTGCTAAAAGAAGGCGGCTTCAGAGCTGCTGGGCAGTCTGGTTGGGTGGAGCTGCAGCAACCTATAATGATTGTGAAGCACATATGTAGTGATGGCCTAGCACCTCCTGACACAGGTGTCTATTTGATCTGTGTTGTTATTACAGAAACACAGTTACACTGTCTTTGTGTTTATTTTGTTGGGAGTATTAATACTATCTGTTTTAGTTCCAGGATTTATTTTGCTTTTTCAGTACATTCTTAAGCCCACAGAGGGAGTAATGCATGTGTGTCTTCTGATGGTCCTGTAGAAGAGATGGGAACCTCTTGTTCTACACACTTATTAAACAGCTGTGCATGGAGATCGTAATTGTGTGATTAATCATGCCTAAACCAGACTTGTGATGCATGTTTTGTATGTGGCATGGACGTGTTTGCTTTGCAAGATTACAGTGGGAAATCATGCTTCGAACACATGCTTTGTTTGAGACAGTGCTTTTTTAAAATAAGATATTGAATAGCATCTGTATCCTTTATGTGGAAATGCACCAACTTGTCTCTAGAGATGGACAGAAATGCAGTTGGCCTTGTAAGCTCACATGTCCTTATGCAGAAACATGCAGGACAAAATCAGTTTGCATTGTTTGCAGGTGCATTTTGAGAGGCTGATTATAGACTTGACACTTAATGTAATGCACTGATTACCTTGGGGTCCAATCATGCGGAGATTTACAGCTGAGGGTTGTACCGACCACTGTGAGGAATCCCACTGACTGTGATTTGGAAAGAACTTGCTATGCAAGGGCGAAGTAAGATTTGGCATTGTGGAGCAAACACTCCAGATGATCTCTAAATGTAATCTCTTAAAGCTGACAGAAGCTGCAAAAATGGCTTTGGCAAATTTCTAAACTTCTGTCTGAGAGTGATTTTTTTTTTTTTTTTTTTTTTTTCTTTCCTTTCCTGTATTGATAGAAATGACATGCCTTAGTTTTGTCTCTTTCAAGGCAGTGATGGATAAATTTCTGAAATATGAAAAATCTGGGGGAAGCCTGAAGCTCTACAAGTTTTCCTTTTTCCTTCTTCAGTGTGTTGCAAAAACAGTGTAAATGTTTGAGGTAATAGAGGAAGATATGCCAAGGAAAAATCTCTTGTTCTCTAACTGTATCCGTTTACAGTGTAATCATGTAATCGTTCTGGTGATGGAGTGTTATGACTCTGAAGGTAACATTGTAGCATTCTGATCTACTTAATCTTTGAGACATTGATACTCAGTGATAATTCTAATTTTTAACCTTTTTTTTTTTTTTTCCTCCTAATGGTTAGACATGAAGCAACACAGCTTTGGCATGAAAACGAACATAAACTTTTGAGATCCGCTTACCAGGAGAGAATGCAGGTTTCAGCCACGAAACGAAACCAGCTTTTTCAAGAAAAGAAATGGTTGCAGGTAACAGGACTGCAAAGTTGCCTATAAAAACAGTGCTGTGGGGGGAAAGCTTGTAAGCTGTCACACAGAATTAAATAAATTTATTCTAATAGTGACTTTGCTTCTGTGCAGCAATTATAGCCTTGGCTGTAGTCCAGTTGATAATCTAAGTGATGATTGGAGATGGCAGCCACAGGAGTTGTGTTAATCTCATTACAGTGAAGCAGAACTGGGAGGCTCGGTGGCTTGTGTTTGTGCTTTTAACTTCCCTCATTATCTTTTTAAGTGTGCTCTTTATGTTCTAATTTGCCATTTTAATATTTCTCTGCTCTTCAGAAGTTTTGATTCAAAGACAAAAAGTTTCCATCCGTTTCTGGTTAGCATTGACTAGAAATACATGATTTCCCAGCTTTTGTTCCTGAAAGATGATTGATGCATTTTATAAGGATGAAGGAATCATCATGGAGCAGTCAGCATTTGCCAACAATAACTGTACAGTGACACGTGATGTCACAATGTGGTAATTTGGCAAATGGAATGTTTTTAAGATGGCTTCTCTCCAATTTGAAATCTGTGAGCCTTTTAAGCAAAATTTAGCTCTTTCTTTTCACTGTCCTTCAAAAATCTCAGTTTACTGTCTAGTACAAGTCTTTGTTCTACCTCCTTTTCAGCCTGGGTGATCACATTTGGCAATATGACACCTTGGAGAGCTAATAGGTCTGGTTTTCTTCTTTTGTGGTCTTGTCTTGAAATCTCATTATTTTTGATACTTTTCTTCCTTTGATGGATCTGATAGTATAATCATCTGTGTGTTTATGTACACAGAAATGTATCTATAAAACTCAGAAAGAAATACAGAAAAGCATCTTAAATGGCCATTGCAAAATCTTAGGTGAAGAAATGTCTTTTATATCCTAGACATTGCCTTTGTATTGTTTAGATTTATTTCATCAACATTTAAGAGGAGACATAGTGTAGTTCAACATTCAGTGTTCAGAAAACTATTTTTGATAATCTAAACATCCAGGCAGTCACCTCAGGATATTCACGTGAAAACTCCTGTACTTAAGACTCCAAGCCAGTTAATGATCTTATATGTGCTCCAGGTGAATCTTTATTTCTATGTAGTTATACTAGAGACAAATTAAACACATCATTGTACAAGCACAAAATTTATGAGCATTTGATCAAAATTATAATGAATTTGAGCTTCTGGAGAAGCCTCACCTCTAACGTTTGGTGGTTTCCAGCATCTCTTAAGGATTGCTCCTGCCCAAAATCTCACATGATCTGAAGTCATTGTTATGACTTATTTTTTCCTCAGCCCTTCACTGACTTTCATTTTCCTTCTACTCTCTCTCCTGTTGGTTCCACATTTGTCTTGAGGGATTTGAAAGCCTGTGACAGTATCTAAAATTTACCTTATTAATGTTTCTACTGCAATCTACGCTTCCTGGAGAACACTAGCCCATAAGTGAAGCTGGAGGTTGACAATCAGTACTTGATTTGCCATTGTGTTAGAAATCTCAGCTTAAACTCCAATCCACAGAATAAGACTCCAGCTTATGTTTAGTGAGCTGAATATCATATGTTGCTCCATGCTAAGACTTTAAGTCCTTTTTATCTGTCCCTGGAGGCTGACCAAGAGCACATTAAAGGCTTCTTAGCATTTCTGGAGAAGAATGCGGGAGAATTCCAGTTTACTGACTAAAATTTCCATTCTCCCAAGAATACGTGTGAGCTATTCCTGAGCAGAACAGCTTTGTCTCTATGAAAGCAGATTGTGTGCTTCTGCTATCTATTTATGTTGTAAAAACATTTCAGTAGTAAAAGTGTGTTTATAAAACCAAATTCTGTTCATCTCCCTTTCTGTTCCCATGTAGGTTCCTTTATTGCAGTGATTGCAATTACTACATTTTCACAGAATATGGAGGTCTTTGTATTAAGTAGGGCCTATTAAGATTTTGGCAGTGTTCCCAAACCAGTAATACAGAGACAGAATTGTCCTTTGTGCGTACTAAAAGCCTAATTTGAGATTGAAAGAAACAAAACTGATGTTTTTGGCCTGCTGACCTTTTCGTCCTTGGCAAATGCCTGTGGGTTGAAACACGGGCCACTGTGTTCTCTTGTCACTAAATCTAAAACCAAAAAAGGAGGAAAATATTTGACGAATGTAGTGCACAGCTCTAATATAAATTGAAAATTCTGAGCCAGTCAACCTTTCAACATGCAAGGACCGTTTCTTTTTTTAAGTGATGCTCAGGGAGCTTGTTGCGGTGCAGCAAACCTGAAAATGTTTGTTAACAAAATGAGCATTAGTGAAGTAAACTTAAATTACATTAAGAACATTAAAAAAATGTTAAGCTTTCAAAGTGAAGCACTCAAAAAGCAAAGAAGCGGTGAAGTCACTTATCTGTGCATAGTATGTATGTTTTATGAGAATCTTTAATTGTATGAGCATGCCATTTTTTTTTTTTCCCCTCGATATCTCTCTCCTACATTGCTGAAGATGGAAAATGCTTGTTCAGCTATTCAGAATACTGTTTTAATCTTAATTACTTGGTATTCGGCCCCAGAACTCTTTTACCATATGCCACTCAAACCCTCTTTTGGATGCAGATTTATTAATTTACGAGTGGGCTCTTTTTACAGCATTAATCAACATGGCATCTGAGTGATTCAAAACCATTTAATTTTATCTCCATAACATCACTTTGGGTGAAGAGATATTCTTATTGCCATTTAACAGATAGAGGGTGAAGCAGTGAATTACTCTAAAAAGCAATATGGTCGTGCCTAATGGTCTAATGTCAGTTTTGTAATGCCTAGTTATTTACATGAAAAAGGTGTGTGTGTGGGGGGGTTAATTATTATTATTTTAAAATAAATTTTTATTTTTAGCTGGACTGAATGTGGTCAGAGCATGGAATTATATGCTATGATTTATGTTGAGAGTCTATAGATAGTACTTGACAGACCTCTGTTGTTGGTTGTATGGAAAATGGTAAACATTCAATATGTGGCTCAAAATGTGCTTTAAACATTGACACTGTAAAAAATGTAGAATCAAATTCTCCAGTATGGCATTCAACTACTTTGATAGCAAGTAGTTCTCCTTTAGGTTTTTTTTTTTGTTTGTTTTGTTTTGTGTTTGTTTTCTTTCTTTTCTCTTTTTTTTAAACTCACTTTTCAAGTTCTGGGACAAATGAGCCAAGGGCAGTATATTAAATAGCTTTATTAACTCTGCAACCTAGACTCCTTCATGAGGTGCTCATTCCTTGGGTGCAAGGTACCTGTTGAGTTTTCAACTAAAAATTAGAAAATGCTTTTGAAAGAAACATCAGTATTTTAAAGCATAGGCTTTGAACCTCTGGCAAGATAAGTGCAACTGAGGTTGAAGCTTTGGTTATTTTAAGTCAAGGGAAGGATTTTGTGCTTTTAATTAAAATTAGATATTAATAATCAAAAGGACTGGCCAGACAGTCAGTGATTTACCACTTGCATCCTGTGCCTGATGTTGGGTTGGAAACCTAGAGGAACCATTGCAGGGACATTAGATGGTTGATCACTTTAGCTGCCAGTCTGTAACAAGAGTGTTTGCTGTCATTGTTGACTGCGGTGTTGTTTTTCTGGTGTGGTGTGGTTTGTGTTTTGTTGTTTTTTTTTGGGGGGGGGGGGGTGGAGGTGGGGTGGGGAGAGGGCAAGGGGGAAGTTTTTAACTTGGGAAATACCCATGTGTTTTAAAGGTAAAAGGCGGCTGAGAGTTGGTGTTGGAAAAAGGAACCTGAAATGTGGTGTTGAAATGGAGGTGGGGAGTTTCCGACTGTGGAAGCACTAGTTTCTAAATACAACAAACCTAAGAATTTTTGTATGTCAGCAAAATAATGTCTTCTCATTTTATGTTGTGCTTAATTGGACAACCTTAATTCATGCCGCTTCCGAGACTTGTACTGCATTTTTCTAGGGGCAGGGGAGTTTATCTAACAGGGTTCAGAGTAAACTCCATTTTCTGTTCTCTGCAGAAAGAAACTGAAGACCTCCGAGCGAGACTAACCATATTAGAAGCAAAAGATCAACAGCTCAGAAGAGAAATTGAAGAGCAAGACAGGCTTATTCAGTCACAAGACTGTGAACTGATGGCTTTACTTGGCTGCATTTCTTTGAGAGAACTACAGGAAATAAGCAAGGCTGTGGATGACACTTTAGCATCCTCTGACCAAATTCCGTTCAGTCTGGATCTTCCAGGGACAATAAAGAGGTATCGAAATTTCAATATGTTGTCAGTGATGTAGAGTCTTGTATTTTCCCAGTGTACTGTTGAACTGACTGTCAGTAGTTTTCTATGTAATTGTGCCAGCTAATTAGCTGGATTCAGACACTTTAAAATTTTCTAAGAACAGATGAAGTTCTAATATTAATATACTTGCTCAGGAAGGAAGACTTTGAAGTTATTTGAAGGTCTTGCACTTAATAGTTCTAATGGTAAAAAGCCACCTAGAGAAACAATGTGTATCCATCAGCTGTTCATACCTATCACCAGTTTCACTTATTTCTTGTTAACTGGTGGATTTTTTTCTCCATTTTGGTAAAACAGTAATTATAACTTATTTCTCACAGCCTGAAAGTGTGTACCAGGCACCATCCAAATAAATATTTGAGATGCTTCTTGCTTCAGTGAACTTGCAATTGTAATGAAGTCCAATGTGATGAGTCAGTGGACTTGAGGTAGCGGATATAGGGATATAGTGTGGAGACTTTTGGGACACCTACAGTTAAATGCACAGCGTATGGTTCCTTTAAATGGAAAAGTAGCTACTCTTGGTAACCTTTTGGAAATAACCGCATCTTTATTTACAAAAGCAATAGAAGTGCTTCAGGGCCTAAACTGTACTGGCAGTCAATGGGACGTTGATGATGGAACTTTGAAAGTGCTACTGCTGCACCAGAACAAAATAAAATTCCTGTTTGTCCTAACTTGCATTTCTTCCAGATAAGCAATAACTGTGTTGCTTGCATTTTTTTCTCCCTTCGGGTTTATTGGATTTAGTCTGGTTATATTAACATTCATGAGAAATTGGTGCTCATGTGTGCTAATTTATACACTTTTTTAAAAGTCAGCAGAACCTTTCATAGAGGACATATTCCTCTCTTTTGAGGTTTGTTTAAAGTTTTAAATAAGGTTATAGAAATTAAGTTTATTTTGTTTTAATGGTATTCTGTGATTCTGTGATCTTACACCTGTGTTTCTGTGATTGAGGAATAAAAGGTCTCAAGCAGTCTGTCTGAGAACTTGTGCTTTGATGTGAGTTTTCTCTTAGTTTAGGATTTGCTTACTAAAGAATATTCAGATTTATTTTTTTTTCTCTCACATTGCTGATGCAACACTTGAGTTGCACTTTTTGGGAATTTTTTTAAAGGTGAGTTAAATTAGTATTGACTCTGGAGGAACTTGCTCCCATTTCTTCACTCATCAGCACCATGAATAACACAGTCAATTGAGGGAATACAGGCATTCATTATTTGAACTGGGTTCAGAACTTTCATGAAGATTTAGAATTAATTTCTTTCCTTTCTGTTCATTTTTACAAGATGCGTTGAATGGAACTTTCCTGTTTTAGTTTTGTTTGTTGATCAAACCTTGTGTCACCAGGGCCCATGATCAAGTGCTTACACTCTCTTTACCATAGCTGCAGTTCCCCTGTTGCAAGTGGGGACAAATAAATGCTGTTTTGGGCTGCACAAGTAAGCACACTTAAGCAGGCATCTGTGACAGTCTTCGGGAACAGTTTAAATCTCCTATGTCAGTTTGTAGTTGTGTGCTCTTGTCAAATTCAAAAACCTTTTCTGACCAGAATTAATGGCAGTGGTGTAGATGCCCACCTATGGCATGGTCATGTGGTGGCGAGAGTCCGTGGTTCAGGAAGTGCAAGCTCTACGTTTAGGTCATCTGCAGCCTGTCTGAATCTGAGCCTACAGTCTCAGAGCAAGCTCTTACCTGCCAAGGATTTCAGTGTCCTGGCAGGGAGTATGCTTCATCACAGTTCTTAAGCTGGGCCTAAATGTATACAGGAATGCAAAAGCAGAAATATGTGAAAAGGCCAGAAGGCTAACAGGCAAGAGATCAGGTGCAGGAAGAGTGACAGTGGAGAGGATTAATAGTTGTAACACTCAGCTGACATGAGAGAGAGACCTGGTGGTCACAGTTGTTGAGGGAGTCGACAAATGTCCATTGATGAAGTGCTAGATTTATTTATTTTTTTTTTTGCCTTCTCTTCCCAACTTAAAAGCAAAGTGGCAGGAATGTCTCACAAGCTGGCTGATGCAGCCTTTCAAAACAGCAAGGTACCACTGCCTATTCAGCAACTTCTCCCCGCAGGAGATGATATCTCTTTCTGAATTAAAAACACCTTGTAGGTGTTCTCTTTACATGATGTGGCTTCTTGGTCTGGTAAATCCCATTCAGAATCTGCTCAAGTTTGTATATCCTGTGCCTGCTGCTTTATTGAAAAATGTACAAGCTGCCTTGGGATCACAGACTGAAATCTCCAGTTCAGCTGTGTGACTCAACCACTTGACTTTATCATCTGCCTCCTTTCTTGCCTTTAGTTCTCAAATCTCTTCCCCCCAAACCACTTGCTGCTTTGGGTGGCTGAAAGCATCCCCAGGGCTGTGCTTGTGTGATGGTCAGCAGGCACATTTCCAGCATGGGTTCCATGCCACTTTATGCTTTGAGGGCAGGCTATATATCCAGAAGGGCTGAGGGGAATAATATCCTTCTACAATGGTTGTGGTTAATTAACAATGCAAATTAAGGTCACTGTTAAACTGAACAGAGTCATGAGTGTCTTCCTTTTCAAGCTGTGCAGTCCATCATACCGTACGTACAGTGATCTTATGTCTGCATCCAGTCATGTTCTCTTCTATCTTTCTGTAAGATGAAAAAGCAGAAAGTAAGACATCTGGTGTGTATATACTTCCCATGTACCTATGGGCATCCCCTTCATTGTCCCACAATTATAGAATAATTTAGGAGGTCATCTTGTCAAAACCCTGCTCAAAGCCCAGCCGCAATTCCCAAGTGCGATCAGCTTGCTCAGGGCCCTATCTGTCTGAGTTTTGCATATCTTCAAGGATGGAGATTTTGAGCCTTGCTAGGCATCCTGCATGTCACCACTCTTGCTGTGAAATGTTTTGTCTCTTATCTAGCCAGAATTTCCCTCATTGCAACTTGCATTGGCTTATCTTAAATCAGTACTTCTTGTGAAAGGCAATTGTACAATGAGGTAACAGCTTAAAATACTTGATGAAGCCAGTTCAGCATATTAGTTTTAAATCCCAAAGTCTAGGGATATTTAATGTGAAAGAGATTTTTCTAGAAATGTACACTTTATTTTATGAGTTATTGCAGAGAAAAAAAAATAAGTCTTCTAAAGGCTGTCTGTGTGAGAAATGAAGTTATTACTCATGCATATACACTAAAGATCAGTGCTTATGTAGAAAGTAATTCATTATTGATGGGCTGTAAATGACAAGCTTCTGGGTATTGGATTGCAAAATACTGGGTATTGGATTGCGAGATACTATGTATTTATTCTAACTGTATTGTGCTAGTCAGTAAAGTACTGCTATAATGTGCTTTTGCGTAATTATTTATTGGGTACATGAATTGCATTCAGCGCTGGAACAACATGGCTGATGTGAAGCATCTCCTAAGACAATCTGTGCTATAATGGATCATATTGAGTGGCTTGCAGCTCACTATAAAATACAAATTATTTTGCTTTTCTTGGTCTAAATGCCATTAAATAGCAACTTATTAAAGCAAACTTCAGGGAACATGAGAGAACATCTTAAATGAAGAATAATTGCTTAGATAGAAGTATGCAGAAGCAAGAGAGCAAGTCAGTGTAACTCTGGGCTGAGCATTGTTTCTAAGCATATTTTTCTTGTCAAACATTGTTATTTTCAGGAAGATTAATAACTCTTTGTTTTGTTTATCTTTGGTATGTGGTGGTCTTTCTGAAAACAAAAAAAAATTGTCAGTAATTATAGAATGTTTTAAATTTGAAGAACTGAGAAATATTGCCCTGGGCCCTTTCTTCAGGGCTGTTGGAAACTGAGGTTAAAGCCATTTGCAAACAGATACGCTAGCTTGTGTTTTGATATTGTATTCTCATGGAGGTTTAGATCACAGAATGTGGTCATTTTGCTCATCCAGACAGGCCTACTTGTTCTTGGTAAACTGAAGCATGTAATCATTATTATAAAACAAGGAAAATACAATGCAGAAGCTCAGTTTGCTTGCATTGAGGTTGCATGGAGATGTGTTTAAAAGGTGACAGCAGCTGGTGTTGTGTGCCCCACGATGTGTCTGTGTTTTAAATAAACATGGCATATTGAAATAGGTCTGAGTGTTTCAGTGTGAACTACTTTCTCTGGAGACTGCAAAAGGTACCAAAATACATAATTTCCTTATCCTCTACTGAAGAGGACACCATTTCAGGAATATGTTTTTAACTAGTGATTCTTCTGATTATAAAATAAGACTGTGTTAATTATTCGACTTACTCTTTTCAGTACCTGTTGTTTCCTTTTTTGTTTATTTTCATTTCACAATGAAAACTGGGGAAGTCTGTTATACTTCTGTTCAGATTCAGTTTCACTCAGCATTTTCTCTTTTGGTTTTATCTCTATCTACATATGCATGTGACTGTACAGCATATCATCCTTAAACTAAATTGCACAGTTCTGTCTGGACTATTGTCTGAGAACTGAATGCTGGTTGAAAGAGATTAAATATCTTTGAATACTCCACCTCTTCTTCCACTCTTCCCATGAAACAATTTTTAATTAGTAAGAATTTGTTCCACAGTGGGTATGGGGGTTCTTCCGAAGACAGGGACATTCTCTATACTTTTATATTAGTTATTATAGTGCTGTCATGGCCAGTGGTGCAAGGAACTGAACTTGAAGCTTTATGCAACCAGTTGACTCTGCTTTAGTGATGCCTGGAGCTCATCTAACAAAGATTAATTCAAAGTGAAATACATATGCTCATGGGGTTGAAAACCTTAGTTGGAATATGCTCAAAGCATTCAGCAACTTCAGTTGAGGCCAAAGCATTTTAAAGAAAATAAAGGTGTTCCTTTTTTTTTTTTTTTTTTTTAGAGAAGTTGGTTTACTTAGGAAAAATTGGAAAAAAATACTTATGCATAGTTTCACATATAAACTTAGGAAAAGTGCCATTCAGAATGGGCTGTCATGTACTGTCATTAGGAGAGACTGATTTGTACATCTTCAGTTGTCCTTCAAATCATATGTCCACATGAAATTTCAAGTCAAATTAGCAGTTAGGAAGCTATGTGAAATTATGTGTGCTATGTGTGCAAATGCAGCCTTATTTATTCACATCAGCCTTTCAACAAAAATCTTAGCTTTAAAGAACTGTATTTAGAAGCAGCAAAACAAATTGCACCCTATTCTTTCAAAAAGATATCTGTTGTTTGCTACGTAACATGCAGTCTATCCAGGAAAGACCTTTTAAAATACATTGTTTAGGGTCTTCTTTGGCTATTTCCATGAAAATATGTACTTATCAAAAATATCCTCTAGAAATAAAAGGATAGCACAAATACAAAGAGCAGATGGGTGAAATGGCTTTATAGCATCAATAAATTTCTACTACAGCGCCCAGGCTGTTGATGTTCCTGACTTTTTGCTGGGCCTGTGTGTGAGAGAGCAGAGAACTGAACTGTACTTTTAATGCCAGATCAGATACTCTGGGAGTCTTTACTTTCTGAGTTTGCTTCTTGGGTATTTGTGTTGTTGGGAGATTTTCTGCTGTCTGCACTTTTTCCTGATCTCACAACCTTAGTAGTACTTAATTACAAATAGAAACTGATGTTGGTAGGTAGGTTAGAGGCAAAATAGTTTAAACTTTTAAAAAGATCTTCCTGAATATTTTCAGGAGAGACTCCTATGCTGTGTTATGAGTTGGATCAGTATTTGCCTTACTGCCTTGACTTAGAGCCCTTTCATGCTGCTCTGTTTGTTGTTGTTGGTGGTTTTTGTTTTAAAAAAAAAAGCTTAATGCAGATTTTTAAAACCGTGTTAGGAAACATGTCTCCATGCTACAAGAGATGAACCAAAATACAATTATGGGGTTAAAATACAGCCAATACTACTGCTGCTACTAGAGCTAGGCATACTAAGGATGATACGCTGCCTTGTTTATTTTTTTTTCAATTGTAGTTCTTTTGTTTAGTGATCCATTGATCCATTTTATTCTGCATGCCACAGCTTCACCAAACTTGCAGGAGTGGGCATGCAGCAGAGGAGCAGAGCCAGAGAGTTTGTTCCTCAGCACCTGGGGAGGGCTCTGCCCTGCAAATTCCCCGGCCCTCCTGCCCTCAGAGTGACTGGCTGCACAGCCAGCTTCCTTCGCCACATGGGGCTTCTTGAGGGAAACTCCAGATTTTGTGTCAAATGTCATAACCCAGCCTGAGCTTTGCTAATAAAATTGTCTCATTTTTCAGCTAATCCCATGGCTAGGTTTGTGTTTTGAGGAGGTCATTGTCTCAGCTTTGTCCAAGAAGTTGGCTGCAAGCTCTTGTGAGAGGCTAAGACAAGTCATAGGTGAAAGGAGAGGTCTGCCTCTTCCTTTGTAATCTGACCGATTAGGAGGCTCAGCTTTCTTTTTGTAGATAGGTAGGTATTTTCCTCTCTATTTTGTCTACCTAGGATTAATTTTGTTCCTTTGTTCTCTCTAGGATTGAAGGGTAGACTCCTTGGGCAAGTGGTTTTGTTTATCTGGGTTTTTTTGGTGTGTTTTTCACTTGTTGGAGCAACTCTAGACGAAACTGTCTACTGAAATCCTGTCGTGCTGTACAATGTGTTTCAGCACACGAACTGAATGTACTTTTTGCAAAGGTGCAAAGGTTATTGGGGAAGAGCTGGCAGAGTTTGAAATTGTGTCAGAGCACTTTTTGATTGAGTTGCCTGTGTCTGAGCTGAGTCCTTTATTCTGTGACTTGGCAGTTCATAGTGACTCTGACCCTATTGGGGCTGGTGGGGACCCCCTGTTGAAGGGGGGAAAAAGAGCTTCTGTGAAGTCTGGCTCTGCACCACAGGCACTGGCTTTCCTTGGGAAGAACAGGAGAGGGTGGAAACACAGCAGGGAAAGGAGAGAGCAAGTCTTCCAACTTGGAGGACAGAGCCACTGCTAGTAACCTGAAATACTTTTGAGCAATCTTGGAGGCAGTTTTTTGTCTTTTCAAGGAGCATTATAGAAGGAAAAAGGCACAGCACAAAGATGAGTACTATCTGCCTGAGTGCCCGCGTGTGCATGGTAATGAGGAATCTGGTTTTCCCAGCTGAGCATCTGGTTCCCACTGCCTGCCTAAACAGCATCCAGTGGGATGTAGCAGCCTATGAAGTCTAGGCCATGTTTGTGCTGATTCCTCTGGGTATACACACAATGAGATTTATTTCTCTTTAGGCGAAAAATGACCAGCTGTCCCAATCATTGCATGATACTGAATTCATTTGTATATAATAAAGAGAAACAACTATCAACGATATCCAGAGACAGACCCTTTTGGGCAGTCTAGTACAATGGCTGTTAGGAGAATAATTGCAGATGCTGTGAGCACGCTTTAGTTTTTGGGCACTCCAGACAGATGTAGCAGAAGAATGGGGATCTCTTAACACATCAGAAAATCTGGGCACAGTGTTTGGATGTGACGAACTGCTACTGCAGAGAGCTGTTTGATTGTGCCTTTTTTTTCAGTCTGATGCTCCTGTTTCAGGTAGCATCTGGAACAACAACTGCCACAACCGCTCTGCAGCAGCAGCTGACGCAAGAGTGGTGGGGAAGTACAGCATCATGCAAAAGGTTGGTTGAAACAGGCAGCCAGTTCGTTTGTCTGAATGGTATGTTATAGGACCAGAAGATTTCTCAATACCTGGCAATGAAAATTCAGCTTGGATTCATTGTTAAAGATGCTAGCAGCATCTTCAAGTTTCTGTTGGAGTGATTTTTATCTGAAAAAAAAAAAAAAACCCAGCTACCGTACTACACAGACTGAGATGCTGCTTCAGTCCTCCTATGGTAAGCATTAAAAAAAAAAAAAAAAATCTTATTAATAATTCTTACAAAAAATTGTGAAATGTCATCTAATGCCCTGATTTTTATGCAAGCCACTCATAACTGGGGCTAGTGTCTGGCAGCACTGCAGGAAATCAGGGTCGTCTCAGTTTAGAGTTCTTGTGTATGTAAGAGCTTCTCGGCAGGATGATGAGCTATTATAGTCCACATAGTCCGGGTATAACTCTTTGAGAGTCAACAAAGACAAGTGCAGTAACCTAGCAATCCATGTGTCAATGGGAAACCTTTTTGGTAAGCTAAAGTCATACAGAGACATTGGGAAAAAGTGTACTTGTAGTTCTGCCTCTTGATAAACACTGAGTGGTGGGGGAGCACGTGTACTGAAGCCATCCTTGACATAAAGCAACAATGAAGAAATACTGCTCTGCAAATGATAGCTAGAAGAAAAGCAAATTGCTGGAGCAAAATAATCTCTCTGGTGTTTCAGAACTAGGTACATAATTTTGGGTTCTTATTCATATTGCTTGGAGAACTCAGTAGATCAAAATATGCAGAAGGTCCAATGCTCCTGTACCTTAAAGTACATCTCTTGATAATTTTTGTCTCAGATTAGACTAATTTTTGAGGTTGGAAGCTTTCCAAGGTGACACTGCATTCTACTTCTAATTCAGGTGACTAGTCCTTGCAACTACTACAAATTTCATTTTCAGGGTGAATTAAACAAAACTTTTCTCTCTTTCTATTAGTGTCAAAGTCCACGCCTCAAGAGCAATGACAGGTTTAGACAGAGAAATTGGATTTTCACCACATCAGTTCAGCAGAAATTTTGTGTTTTTTATCATTGTTTAACCAGCTCTGTTGTCTTACAAAAGTTTTCTGTGGGCTGCATTATCTAGGGAAAAATTAGGGTTTGTCTGGAAAACCTTGACTTATGTTTAGAGGATGATTTTGCTTCCTAACGTGGAGATATGCAACTGTGAAAATACCGTTGTTTAAAATCCCATGCGTCCTTGCACAAAGATGAAAAGGAACTTAGGTGCTTGACTGAAAAATTACTTTCCTGTTACGGTAATACCCAGATATGCAGCTCAACCAAGCTTATGAATAGATCACATAGAATGAAAACCTTGTTATTCAATGTCTTATTTTATTAGGTAGAATCAAACTTTTTGGTGGAGACTTCAAAAAGAAGACAAAAAGTACTGTGTCACCTCAGTGCATTTAGTGCAATCTAGCTCTGAACATTCTTAACTGAGCAGAAGTGTAGGACTGACACCACCCTTGTAGGTTTTTTCCTGGTAAAAGAACTGCACATGATATCTCTAAATAATGAACCGGTCGATTTGACTCAAGAAAACTTCAGGTCCAAATATGTTTTCTTATTTTTTTATTTTAGCCTTAGTTGTTAAGTGTCTGGCTTAAAGCTGTATCTTGTTAAGTATAGTTTTGTTCGAAAGCTTTTCTTTCCTGACTTGACTTTAAAGCTCTCTGAGATATGCACATCAAAGGAACTGTAAAAGTACAAGAAAGCTATTGATTGTTTGATTTGAGTTTGTATTTTGGATTTCTTCCTTAAAGGCCCAGTGAAGTTCCTAGACTTAAGATTTCTGGTGGATTTTTGTTGGATTTTTGCCTTGATGTAGACTGTAGCAGATGTTTACGGCAAATGTTCCCTGAGTTGTACTTCTGATTTCTTTTGCAAAGGACTGGACAAAGGCTTTTTTGGAAGGTCAGCTTCTGTTTACTGTTAAAAGCAAGATTACGAGTGTAGGGCTTGATTTAAGTATTTTCATCTTCTAAGAGAGTACAGCTTCTTATGACTTCAATATCAAAGAAGGAATCATGTTAGAAGCCTTCAAGTTGTAGAAGTCATGCACTGTGCAGGCTGTGACCTTTAGAATGAGGCTATCCATTGCAGGCAGTTTCATTACTCTGGGCCAAATTCAGACATACTGCAAACTGTTTAAATTTGCCGATAGCCAAGAAAATACTCTTTAATCATTTTATCTAGGAGGGAATACAAATCCATATGAATTGATAGTTCAGCCCATCATGCTTTCGCATATGTGTACAATCTGAGCATAGGCTTCTTGACCATTGTTCTTGAATTAAAAATTCAAATATGGATAATTTTAGTTGTTCTGAGCTGTGCTTAGTTTTAAACAAATGAAGGTGTTTTTTGCTTAAGTACTGTATTGTGGTGTGGACAGGGAGTGAAATAACAGCATCTAGAATAATCTTTTAGATGACAACAAGGTAAAGAAGAATATTTGCTGTTAAAGGTCATCTTTTTGTCTTTCAGTCTCTTCAAGAAGACATTAGAGATGGCTGCTCAGTTTCTGTATGAAAATAAGGATTTCCAGTACAGAATTTACTTATTTATTTTACACTTGTAGCACACATGTATGTTCTATTTTGCAGTTATGGAAATTACATTCTGACTACATTTTTTTTTTGTCACTGTATTTATATATTTTGTCATTAATACAGGAACTGTTTCTGTTTAAGCAGTATGTGTGTTTATATAACTTGAATGTAGAGAACAGCATGGCTTGCCTTTTGCCCATTTTCATTCTTTGAATTTTTTCTTAGGAAGCAAAACATAAACACACAATAGCCTGGAATGCAAAGGGAAGTATACTAGCAAAATGGAAGGAAAGACATTCAGAAACATGCTTTCCTGTAGTAGAAAGCCATTCTTCCCAGTATTGTGCTAGTCAGCCTTCCTCTGAACAAAGCCACTTCCATAGCATCTGTAATTCCTGCATGTAGATCATAACTTCTCAGAATATTCTTTAAAAGCCTTTTTAAACATTATATCATGACATTTTATGTCCTCTGTGGTCATTGGGAAGCCTGCGACAGAATGAGGAATGTGTGAACCAGGCCACTCAATTTCCAGTCTTCCTTCTGTCCCTGTTGCACTGAATTGGCTTTCTTTATTTTGCCAGCACATCATTCCTGAGTACGAGCATCAATGTCTCAGCAGGATCCAACTGTGTTATTACAATTCAACATACTCAGTACCTATTTATGCTCACAAAAATGAGATACCTAAAAAGCACTGGCTTGCTTGAAGTATTTGGATCTTAATTTTTTTTCCCAGAGTCTATTATTACATGCCGAGTCAGCCTCAGCTCCCGAACATGCAGAATTCCCACATCTTTCTGCAGTTCTCCAGCTGAAGTCCATGTTTTGCCAAAGTATTACTTCATTTGTCATCCAGAAAGGGTAATTCCTCAGCTCCTGCTTTCCTGTTCTAGTGCATATACAAGTCTACATTCCTTTTCTTCTCTCCTCATTATGGATTCTACTATGTGTAAATCCATTGCAAGCCATTTAAATGATAGGCCTACATGGCTATCTGTGTGATTGAAGAAATTACGCATGATGTATAGGTTGCTGTCAGTTCTGCAAGTGTTTAAACCCTTTATTTTCCTACATTTAGTCAGTTAAATTTGCGTTAATTGAATTCCTGTCTCATTCTAGTTCTTCCTTCAGCTGGGTCAAGAACTTTGCTTTCTCTGTGATGGAGTTAGCTTATATTGAATTCAAGGAATAACTTCTGAATGGTCCCTATAATAGATTGCAGAGACTGTGAAGACAACCAGTCAAATTCTTGATTAGCTCTTCTGCTAGAGAAGAATAGCAATGAGTCAAAACTATGGACATCTTCCTAAGCAAAAATTTAGTGTTATTCCAAGGACCTCTTTTTAAAGCCATATTTCCTGGTAGTCATAAGTAAAGCAACTTTTAAACAGACAGAGTAACCCTCTTAAAATGAAATATGATGCTCCAGGGTAGTGGTAGAAGAAAATACTGTTTCTGGTTCAAGTCACATGTTAAGATCGTTGCTGTTAAAGCCCTTTGTTGGTAGAATGAATCTGTATTGACTGCTTGGTTTCTCTTGCGGGTCATTAGCTTGTCAGTTAATTGGAAAGCTTGTGATGGGCTTCTCTGTGATGGTGGTTTATGGTACGAGAAAACGACCCAGGAATAAATGTAGTTAAAAGCTCTTCTCTTGGTAAATGTGGCTGGTTTGTACACAGTTTTGATTCCCGCATGTGAATAGTATCATGGGATAATCTGTAAAAGAGATAAGGGATTTCTATAGTATCTCTCTGAAGGCTAACAAGGATCCAAAATGGGATACTACTGTGAAATTCATACCATAAATAATACACTTGTAAGAGTCTGCATGAGTGCTGTAAATGTAACAAAAGGATTCTTTAGATTCAAGTATGTGGTTAATGTGGCTATCACTAGCTTGAGGCAAAATGATGATTTACTAATTTTATCCTTTTTGATATGTGACAGATTAATACATAATTCTGTTAAAACTATAGTTCTGTTGTCACTGGAATGTCACTGTGCAATTCCTTATTTATTTTTCAGTGACTCAATAGATGCTCATAGAAAGGAAAACTGGGTACAAAAAGGGTATTTTTTTTCTACTCAGCACCTGGATCTGAAAGCCCACGTATGCTTGTGCATTGTTCTTAGCAATATGGACTCTACAACTGGGTCTTTGTCTGTAGTGCTGTTTTGATCTAAAAAATTAAAAATTTTCTCTCTTTCTGTTAGCTATGTGAATTCTCCAGAGGAGTGAAACATCTATGAACCTGGGGGGTGGGATTTCTGTGAGGAAAATAAACAGATGAGAGGAAAGGCACATGGAAGAGATTTATTAAATAGAGGTGCCATCTTTATACTGTTGTTCTTCTGGCTATAACTGCACTTTACATTTTATTATGGCCTGGGTCTTTAGAGTTGAATTTTATAAGGCAGTTACAGAACAATTGGGTCAGTCACCCATTATTCATTCAATTGCACACTGCAGCCTTGCTGCTCCCCGGTGACATCTGTACACAAAGCTCAGCTCCTTTTTACATAACCTGACCAGCTCAAATGCCAATTGTGGGAGATGCTGAAAGTCACTGAGAGCTCCAGTGCCTGAGAAAAGAAATGGCTAAATAGTTCATTCCCTCTGGCATGCCCAGAGGCAGGCAGGGAGCTGATAATGGCATCATTACACATGTAATGTTTTGTGTTTTGCCCATATATTATTGTAGAAAAGGGAGAAATTGGAGACTGCTATGTGGGAAATCTTGTTAAACCACTTTTATGTAGCTAGCCAGCTGTATTTCTGTTTGTTGCCTTACACAGGCATTGACTTACGCTATCATGAGCTATTTCTGAGGGGTCTGCCTCATCTGGGGCTGGAGGGACCCCCTTGTGCTCTGGTGGTAATGAGGTGGCTGGTCTTGCTGGGCTGTGGACTGCAAAGGTGTGTGCACCATGAAGCAGGGGGTTAGGGAAAGCAATGCAAATAGCTGTCTCATTAATGTGATCAAGTGATACAGCTGAATTCTGCCTCTGAGACTGTCTTGTGCCTCTGTGCAGCCAGGCAAGGTGCTCCAACCAGCCTTGCTCTAGGTGGTCAGTAGCTGAGTGCAAGTCCAACACTGCTTTGAGGTTCGGACTTACATGTGTACTGATTCTTGAAACAGCACTTAGTAAGTTCCGTGCTTGGAAAATACGGAAGAGCAAGTTCTCAAAAGAAAACAGAGATGCACAGAGATAGGGAGCAGGGACTGTGCACATGTCAAAACGGGCACTCAGTTGTAACATGCCTCCTGAATAACAGTGACTTGTGTTTCTGCCAGCTGTAAAATGAACACAATGCTGCCATATCTTGCAAGAATTATCATTGAAATAAATCCAATAATGTTTCTGAAATGTTTGGACACTTCAGCGCTGAACACTAAAGAAAAGCTCAGAAATAAATTAGTAGTTCTTTATTTGGGAAGAACATCAGTGGTAGGTCTTGAAGTACAATTTTTACAATGCAGCTAAAAGGAAGCATTGAAATGCTGCTGGTGGGGGGTGCTGACTGTCACGTACACTGAATTGAAGTGATTTTCTTTTCTTGTGGAAAAGAAAATAGCTTGTGATAAAGTAGATGAATACTGTATAAAAGCGTATGCCTGCAAAGTAGGAGGGAGGGAAGTATTAAAGTTGCAAAAATAATCTCTATATTTCTAATGATTTTACTTGGATTTTTGAACTTTTCGTTAAAAATTAACTTGTGAATTTATCTACAAGCACCAAAAGGCACAGGTTTCCATTGGGTTTGCTAATATCAAAGTAGTAAACCTACCTGTTTTTATATGTGGAAGAAAACCTTGCATTTGTTTGTATAAGCATTGACGATGCCTCAATTTCAGCCCACTGTTGAATCAATTTGGTACAAATATTTTGTAGGTTTTTATTAGACTAAACAAACTAAGTAGTGATATTTCATATAAAATTACTGTGAGAACAAGTGATAGCTGTTTGAACTTTTCCTGGCAGGGTTGGAAGCTGGGTTATAAGAGAATAGTTAACTGCAACTGTTTGTGTAAGAAATGCCTTTGTGTCAGGTGTTTGGATGGTAGCTCAGGAAAGCACTGGTCCTGCATGCTGCTGAGAACTTCTAAGATATTATGGTTACACAAATGATCATAATTGTGTTTCAGATGGTAAGTAAAATGTGTATAAACTCATTAGTTAAGAACTGTAAAGCTAGTGTGCAAACCACTTTGCAAACATGGAGGATTAAGTGGGTAGAAGTTGGGTGGAAGAAATATTGGTTAGTCACAAGCAACAGTGAAACCAAATATACAGATTTTATATTGGTATTGGCTCTTTTGTGTTACTATGAGTCATCTTAAAGCCTGTATGCTTCCATCTGAAAATGTGTCTTGTGTAGCAGACCACGATGAGCACAGCAGAGAAGGTCAACTTTGTTTTATTGTATTTTAATCCCCTCTAGCCTTCAGGAAAAAGAACAATCGTTCAGCACTTCCATTAAAGAGACTACTGCCAAAGTAAGTACAGAATTATTATTCAGAATATTTAGAGAAGGAGATAATAGCTTGCATCTTAATAGATTGTGTATGTTTTAGAAAATTAGTTTTGCGATGTTTCTTCTGAACAGATTTTGCAGGTAAATATTTTTACGCATACACTCCAAAAAAACCTACTCCAACTTATATTTGGACAGGCCACATAAATTTTGCTTAAGGAAGCAGATTGAGTAATCTGTTGTTTCTCGGCTTGTGTTCACTAGTGGTCGGTCTTCTCACCGGTTTCCATTTAGGAACAGATTCCTTAGCCTCATATAATGAAAGCGAATTCTGGTCAAGGTTGAATGTTTTCACTCTTAATACAGAGCCTCTTACTTTCCTAGCTGACTGGCTTTGTTGTTGTGAAGGAAGAAAATAAATGAAGTACCTCTTTTCTCCACCCTTTCACTAATAATGAACTAGCAATCTAATTCTCATCCCACTTTAAAATATGAAGAAAATTGATGTGGCATATTTGGCATACGTTTTGTTTCTAACCAGTTATGTTAATACTTTTCCTTTTAATTTTCTTATTTCTCATGGCCTCCTTTCAAGAAAGAAACTACTAAAGTTTTCTTTTTTATTTCAGAATTACTCAGTGAGCCACAAAGCATTTTTGCTCCAGGAGTGGTCTAGAAAAAGGCCTATTTATTGTAGCTAATTCATATAAGTCTACGTGGAACAGGGCATGGAAGGCATTTCTGGGTTTTGATCAGTAATGAATTTATACTCTGAAACTAGTTCATTTTTCATGTTCTTTTTCTAACAGCACTCACCAAAATCAGTGAAAAATTTATCCTTTGTTGTCTTCTAAGTCACGTGGATCAACACTTTTAGCATGCACTGTTAAAAATACCATTTAAAGACTGTGTCTCAATACCTCTCCATCCTTCTCTCTTCTGCTTTATTTTGAGCTCATTCTCCTCTATTCCTTGGTTATGCACCATCTTGGAAAAATTAGTGTAGACCATTATAATATGATGTTCCTTCCTGTATATTTAAATTACTATAGAAAAAGCATCAAGGAAAATATTGTAACTGACCTACTACTCATCTACTAAAATGAATGAGACATCTGGTACCTCAGAGTGCTGTGTTGTTTCAAGCTATCTGCAAGCTAAAACATAAGTTACAGATTTTACCCTCTGCTCTGAAAATATGTGCCTCTTGGAGTTTTATTTTATAACTATAGTATCTAGACACTATTTCAATAAGAGCTGAAACACTGGGTAACAATTGAGAAGTCTGCAAGTTAGAATTCCACAGCCTGTTTTTTTCTTTAAATATTCAATAGATAAAATATCATTTTAATTTTATTCCATTCCTATGTTATGACTTTTATTTATTGGAGCAGATAAATATGAAGCATGTAATAATACTCCTCCAAATAATTTATAATTTTACTTATTCAGATCATCTTATCCTATTATTTTCTTCTCAAACTGAATAGAGCTGGTCTTTTAAAGCTCTTTGTTTTGTGGGGAAGACACTAGATTGTCAAAGGTCTTTTCTTTTCCCATGTGCCACTAGCATTTATATGGCCTTTTCTGCCTCATCTGTGTTGTTTTCAGCTGAGGCTGCAAAAGCTGAGATTTACCTGTTAATGAAGGGGCAATCTCCCTTATCCACCTTCTTCCTTTGGAAATTAATAAGTGCTTTTGCTAATGGCAAGATTGCACTGTATGGGAGATCCAGGTGTGCTGCCCTTTTCTTCAGGCAGCGTAAAGAGAATTTCTGTGTTTTCCAAGTTACTGTTGTAAAGAAATGTGAAGGCTCCTCAAAACTTTTTTTTTCCTAGAGGTGTTTGGAGGAAGAGTAAATTTCAGTGCGTTAGTTGGTGTCCTTGTCCCTGTTTTTGCTCCTTTAGATCAACTTTATATGCTGGAGAGATGGAAGAGGATGACAATGGGCAAATTTGCTTTTGATATTTTGCAGCTTCTCATCTTGATTTCTTATATCTTTGCTAACCAGTGTCCTACTGGTTTCAGAGAGACTTCTTTGTGTCTGAACACAGATTTGTAAGGTATAAATCTAAACAAAAGTATTTTTTTTCTTTTTTTTTTTTCTTTTTTTTTTTTTTTAAGTTTGCAAAAAAAACCCTGCGAAGCACTGAAGAGGATTTTGGAATTATGCAGTAACATTTGGCTGTAAAGAACTTCCCTGAAATGGAAAGGGAGTTTTTTTAGACTTGGAGCTTGCTGCTCCATGGGTGGCAGCAGAGCTGATCACTATGAGCAGTGACAAGGCATTGCTGGGCCAGAGGCACAGGCACTGGCAGTCAGACTGGTCAGGGGAGGATGGCACATGCCCTGGGAGCAAAGGAGGCTTTGTGAATGCTCATTGTCCTTGTTAGCTAAAAAGTAACCTTTCCTTGTGACTTAAAAAGCTACTGTAATGAATAACAGTAACTGTTATTAGGATAAAATAATTAGGAAAAAATGGAAAGAATTGGAGCTTGTAGAGTAGAAATGATGTAATGTAGAAGCAGTGCTATTAGTTTAGAGGACGTTACACTATTTGCCTCTCCCAGTTGCTCATTTAGTTTTGTGGAACTATGCCATATAATAGTTCTGAAGATTAATGTGGTTCATTTATCTACAGAATACATGTGACACAGATACAAGCAGAGGCTCTGTAACACACTTACCTAATGTTCCAGAAGAATCAGCTCCAAGTCAGAGGAACTGCCTTTCGGCCTCTGATCTCTGCATTTGGTCCATTAATAAAGCGCACCAGCGAGCTTCATTCTGACAGTCGTGCTTACAACGTGGACAGTGTTCACTAGAAACTGATTAAACCTCCTAGCTTATTTTGCATAATCGCCAAACAGCTGTCTAGTGGTAATGACTTTAAGTTACTACCAGCATGGGATATATTCATGCAGTTTTCCTGGAGCTGAAAGAGCCCCCATCTAATTGCAATTCACTGAGCCATTCAGTACCCCTAAAGAGAGAGCGCTGCTTCAAAAGAAGTCATTAAAAACTTTCAGATTTATTTTAGAGATGTGAGACTGAAATAGCCTTTGGGTTCTTTAGGTACGTTTATTCACCTCTGACAGGTTTGGACTTTTTGAAGCATTTTAAGTGAATTAGTAGGCAAGTTGCTTAGGGGATACTGAAACAAAGTGAAATATCTGGGAACTGAAAAATTATAGTAGGTGCAGAAGTGATGAGATATATGTGTTTTTAAATTAATAGAAAGACTCTAAAGTCTTTAGATAGTAACAGTTACTGCTTGAAGGATAGTTCTGTTGACTCAAGAAAAAGATATGACCCATTTATGGCTAACAGATGCTCGCAGCTAAAACAAGAGGACATTATCCATTTAAAAGGATTTACAGTTAGTGTCATATCTGAATTATTATAATTTAATTGTACAAACAGATAAGCCATTACAGCTGTAAGGCTTTTGCTCTTAAAAAGTGAAGTGGTAGCTATGCTTCTGTTAATAAGCATGGTATATACACTTATTTTTGAGGGGGAGGTGTGGAAAAAGTCAAGGAGAGCAGGAAATCTTTCCTCTGGAGATTTCATTTCACATTTCATCTCTTCACAACTGGCCTGTGCTTCTCTTGATTATTGCTTTACCCTTGGCTCCAATGAGTGCAATGTTTTCTCAAGTGTCAGCTACAATTTTAAGCAAGTGTTTGACGTCTGCCTTCAGAACAAGTGGTTTGCCATAGCTTGATGAGGATTTTTTCTGTTTGTTCATTTTGCTTTCCTTCATAAATGTGGAGTAAGAACCAACATCTTTTTTGTATGTAGGAGTTGTATGAATTGTTTATGCTCTATAAAGTTGTCCTGAGGTGGGTAATGTACAGTAAATGTAAAGTACAGAAACAGTTGAACTTTCTTTCTTTTTTTCTTCTGTGTCTCACCATGTTATTAGTACTAGTCCTGATTCGTTGCTGAAGGAAATTCCAGCTAAAAAGATAAAAAAGAGAGAGGGAAAGTCAGAAACGTGACGCCCCATCAGCTGTGTGGTGAAATAAGTACAGTATTGAGCTGGTATAGCCTTGTTTGTTGCCTTTGCAGAGAATTAATGATGGATATTTTGCCTTTTTTTTCAGTTAAGATGTGCAGCATGGTGTATTTTGTAGAAAAATTGCTGTATATTCTGTATTATGGTATCGAAAACTCCAAACATTGACTTATTTACACTCCCCTGTAGGCATCACTAATAATGCTGAAATCATACAGAATCTGTTAGATGGCCTTTCTTCTTCTATGTGCAGCCTCAGTATCTAGTAGTGAAACTTCTCTTATGCAGGTAGCTAATGCTAATACCATTCCCTGTTACAGTAGAATGTGTGGCAAAGCCTGGAAATTTTGATTCATATTGGGTATTTCTGTAGAGACATCATTTTTTATTAAGCTTCTTTACCTGGCTGTAGGATGTTATATCATGTCTGTAAAGCAAGAACATTTGCAGCCTCATTTAAGTTACCTTATACTTTTACATAACTGAATTATATGTATCATGGCTGTCTGCCTCAATCTAGGTTTGCACAAGTCAGAAACTCTGCAGTACTTTAAGGAGGAAAGTGAGTGATATCGAGACGCAACTACCAGCTCTACTTGAAGCCAAAATGCTGTCCGTTTCAGGTAAGTTTAAAGTGATGAGAAGGACTAACATTGATGAGTGGTCTGTCAGAGCACTCGTTGACCCTATCATGGCTGAGACTTGCTAGGAAAAGTCACTGATGTGCATTTGTGTTGATCCCTTGAAGTCATGGCAAGTTCAGCAGAACAGGGCTGTGTTGTATCTTGTGTAAGGTCCTTCAGGCCCCACTTCATGGTTGGGAACTACTGACAATTGGATGCTGTGTGGTAGGCAGTAAACATGAAAGGAACACTATGTTTTTCCATAGGTGAAGTTGGTAAATAACTATCAGTAGCTCTTTCTGGACCTTTGAAGTTATATGTCTAGAGCTCTATAGCTAGGAGCATGAATTTATAACAAAGGTATAACAATTAGAAGTGTGGCTTTAAATGACACTCTCAAATGGAATACAGTAATTGGCAGCTTCTGCTGTTCAGATCGTTAAACAACTAATGTTGATAGCAAAAGAGCAGTTTGGTCCTTGGAGCACTCGTGCATGTTATTTACAACCAGTAGAACACTGAAATGTGATTAGAGAGTCTGATACATAACAGCTTTACATGCCACTTAGTTGGGATTACTGCACTGCTCACTAAGAAAAAAGGTAAGCACAGTTCTGCCTCTTAAGTTTGAAGAGGTGGGTTTTCTAATTCAGCAGATTATTTGTAGATGTGTAATTAGGTGTCTCTTTGCTGGACACCTGTCTCAGAGAAGAAGCTGAATAGGAGGGAGTGTGGACTTGGATGCAAGGAATTTTCCAGTGTTACACCAAGAGAAGAAAGGCTAGAGGGTTTTGAATACAACAAGGTGACGTGTTGTAGCTATCTGTTGGTGATTTACCTTCTCAATTAGATACAAGAATCTGGTACCAGCGCACATTAATTATTTTAAAATGAAACCTCGTGCCATGTCACATGGTTTGCTTGCCAGAAATGGATAATGTCAAGCTTGAGCAAAATCCTAAAGGAAATTACGGATCAAATCTTGTATTGCTGCTGAGCGCACTCAATTTCCTTACTTCTCATAACACCTCTTCAAAATGGAAAACCTCTCTGTTTCTCTGTGTCCACCTGTGAGAGGTGAGCTGAGCAATCGCCCTTCTCTGCCCATGGGCTGTTTGAATGTAAGTAATTTTCTCACTTTCAGAAACGGGGTCAAAGTTTTCCCCAACCATTTTATGACTTTCTTGGGAACAAAATAGCCCATAAACTGGATGTGCAACTGTTTCACACTGCCAGCAGGAAGCAGTTGGCCAGAAAAGATGTAACTCAAGTCTGACACTTTGAGAGAGTAAATGACAACTTGAGGACTATTTCCAGAACATTCAGAACAATATTTTATATTTGTTAGCTCTTAAAAAGAGGTTGTTTGTTTCAGGAATGAATTCAAAAGACAACCTAATGCTGATGTTTCTATGAACTGTTTTCACAATATTGTGACTATGATTGCTTTTCTGTGCTTTTTAAGTAGCAGCAGTGCTATTTCTTAGTACTGATAAGCATTATCAGTACTTTTTTATTCTTACTCTGAAAACTTGTACTTCAGGGAATTTTAATGACTTTGAATGGTACAATCCTACATTGTTACTAAGGCAAAATTCTGGAGGAAACTGGTTGAAATTCAAGGACAAAAGGTAATTTAGTGACAGTGGATACTGTAATTTCTTTACGTCATTGTAAGAAAAAGATGCAGTTAGTTGATACGATGGCACTCATCTATGTTAAATGCAGAGTAGTATCAGAGGATATAGGGGAAACTTAAGAATAAAAAAAATAGCTCTCTAAAGACCTGAAAGTTAAAAAAAAAAAAAAAACCAAACAAACAAACAAACAAACAAAATCTGAGAAAATTGAAATATTTTTAGTCTTGGAGCATGAAGTGATAAAATTAGAAAAGCTAGGATGCAGAATGAATTGCACCTAGCAGAGAAACAAGTCAGGAAGAAAAGACTTGGTATATGCCGAAGAGGAAGGAGGTGATAAAAATAGCTTTTTATTTTACTTAACAATGTGGAAACAGTGAGCGGTGGATAATATAGAGAAGGCTGAAGCATTCAGTATCTGTATATTCCTGTGTTAGGCATAAATTAATGACACCTCTTATATAAGGCATAATTAAAAAGTGTGTCTTAACTTTTTAAATACTGGTTAAAATTTAAGCAAGATGCTGTATTCTTGTAACCCCTGAACTGTCAGGCAGCTAACAGTATGTTAGTCAACAGCCTGGATATATGAAATCATTAGTAGGTGAGAGAATCTTCAATTTGGTAATATAAAATTATTTAAGGACAACATCAGAATAGCATGAAGTTCAGAGGGAATTATAGTGTATATATAAATATGCAGGTAGAATAAAGTTTGGTGGTCATAGTTGGAGGTTTTAATTTAGTCTGGAAGCATCACGCAGGGATAAATATCTGTTATTTCTGCCTTTTTTTTTTTTACCATAGCAGTTAGATCATTCATTCAAACAATTTCCTCATGCAACTGTACTGATGGATACCAAGAACAACTGTTTTTGTCTAAACAGATGTTGCGTCATTTTGGTTTAATGTAGCATTTTCCTTGAGGAAACAGACAGAGTTAAGTGATTTTGGAACAGCGTCGTAGCAAAAAGGTAACTGAATGCAGTTGCACACATCTGGATTCATGCATCCCAAAAGTTAAGTTAGATGAATTTAAGAATACAGTTATTGAGTGATGCATTAGTTTCAGAGCTCACATGTGATGACTTAATAATGTGATGACTTGGAAAGCATAATACATACCTCAGCCTTTAATGGCTACCTTGACAGCTTCAGACAGCATTAATCTTTTATGTGAACTGTACTTTCTATTTCAAACACATTGTGTTTGCACCAGAAATTGGAAGAATATAGCTGGTCTTTTTTTTGAGAGGACAATGCACAATAAATGCAATGTAAGCAAAGCAATTCTGTTAGTCCTGTCAATACAATACCTTGGATTTTAAGATTGTACTGTAAAGACATAAGACATGATCCTGTATGTGTAAATGTCTCTCCTCACTAATATTTCTTTCTCGGAAGAGGTGTAAAATTAAATTTGGAGGAGAAAGAAGTAAGGTTTGAGAATCTTTGGATTATTGAAGGTCATAGGATAAATATAATAGATTAATCAAATCCAAGTGAGATTTCACATGGGAAAAAAAAGAGAAGCCTGTACTTAAATGTTCAAGAGGTATTTCTGTCAACAGTTACAATTGAGATCCTTTATATCAACAACTCCCTTACTTCTGATTGACATTTGCTTGTTGTGATAAATAACTTGCAGTTAATACTCCTGAGATGCTAGTCTAGAATTTTTCTCCAAACATAATTAGTAGAGTCTTATTATATTGTTCATGGTTTTTAAGTCAGTAGCTTTAGCTAATTGTAGCTAACAACTGCTGCTGATTGCATGAGATGTTACTGTTGACATACACATTTGTAAATACTTATCAATGAAATCATATGGTTTAGCATCTACTAGATTTTTATTAAAACAAAACACCTTAGTGTCAGTGCTTAGAAACCTACATGGGAGTATTATAACAGTTGCTTCTTACAGTAGCTCTTAACATGTTTATAAATTTTTTTTCATCAGTTATGGGAAGAACATGGCAGTACATGATACTCTGGTCTCTCTCTTAGCATCGTATGTCTATTCAGCATGAAATTTTTTGGGGGAGTAAATTGAAAATGAAATAGCCCTAAGCCAGTAAGAAAAATCAAATAGGGACAATGTGTAAGCAAGTGTGAATGTGACTTTAGAAATATTATTAAAATTTATTTTCCTACTTTAGGCTGTTTTGCATGAGAGCAAGTCATATGTGAGAAATGGTGTGTTTCTCGTTTTTCCTTAGTAAGAAAATAATTTGAGAATAGGAGGGAGGATGTAAACTAAAATGAATTTTTAGCTATCATTTTGTCTGTCTCTTGAATGAAAGAAGTTGGTTGATATATTTTACAGTGTCTTAATATACTCTATATGAATTTTTTCCTCTTGAGAATGCGTGGTAGCGT
Source organism: Columba livia (assembly GCF_036013475.1). Classification (NCBI taxonomy): domain Eukaryota; kingdom Metazoa; phylum Chordata; class Aves; order Columbiformes; family Columbidae; genus Columba; species Columba livia. The sequence goes on from NC_088604.1 coordinate 77,455,843, forward strand.
GGGACTAGAAGCCAGAAAGTGACTAGCAGGGAGCTAAGAAGCCATGAATGAAAAACTGAATTCATTATGTACTATGATATGCATGTCATTAACTTTCCTTATGTCTTTGCAAATACAAATTAGATCCAAACACAGAGTTAGCATGATGTGAGTTGGAAGACGTTAAAAAAAATTAAATTCTGATCTTAAAAGTGTCTAAACGAGTAAGACCAGTAAGAGGTCCTGTGTTAGTGTCCTAAAATTAGCTCTATCTCTGTTTCATTAGATACCTGGAAATGGGAGCTGGTTGAAAATGCTCTTGCAGAATGATTTCCAGCAGTACAATGAAAAGGGTTTTGTCCTTCTGTCAGTCTAGAATTGTAGTTTATAAATAGCATGACTTAAATACTAGATAGTGTATTTTCAGAAAATTTGATGCTGAGACTGCTGTCTCTTTGCCTGCTCGTTGATGCTGAGTTAGGGCAAGTTCTGCAGCCTCAGAAAGCAACTGTAAACAAAAAGGCTCCAGCCTTCCAGTTTTGGTGCTATGTGTTCCTGTTGGGAATGAGACTGATGGAGAAGGGTCAGAGCAGTTGGGGTGGAAGGTGCCTGTACTGTATTCTGTCATTTCATGGACAAATTTGTACGGGCATAAAGGTCTTGACATGATGTTGAGATCTTCCCCAGACATGCTACACGGAACTTGTAATTTGCCTTTCATTGGAATGGAATGGTGCTTATGGCTTGCTTGTTTGTTTTTATTTTTTAGTTTTTTTTTTTTTAAATCCTTTCTGCATGTGAGTACTGTTGTTTGGTAACAGTTAGAGAACTCGGCTGGTCTTAGAGGCAAAAATACCAATGCCTCTTTGTGCCTTCTTATGAAGGCTTAGTTTGTGATAAATTGGATCTGATAGAGGCTTGTGTCTTGTCAGATGACATGGCTGCTTCTCCACTTTCAGATTCTTGTTTTAAGCAGCAGTCTGGGTTGATGGCTCAGAGGCATAATGAGATTAATTCTTCTTCATGCCTGTATTGCAATGTCTGGTTCCAGCATATAATGCTGTGTATTGGGGTGTCTTCCCACAAAAGGCACTTTATGCTCTGTGAAATAAAATTTACTACCACGTATTGCTGCAAGTGATGTGCTTTTTAGCAAGCCTGTTAACTAATTTTAAAAATAATGCCAGTGAGCCCCCGCAAACCAACCTCCAAACAGTCACGCAGGCTGCAGACAGCTATGCAATGTGTCTTTTTATCTCATTTCTAAATGAGACTGCTGAATGTTACTGGCTTTCAGCGAACTTCAAGGATAATTTGTTGTAGCTGAAGTTTCAGCATGGTATGTGACCAGACAGCAGAAAATCATTGCTTTTGTTGCAGAAGTCAGCCAGTCATGTAACAACTTACTCCTCTTCTCCCCGTACCTAGACCATTCCTGGAGTGGGAGAGAGGGTCAAGCAATCTCTTTGGCAGTTCCTTTTCTGGGGTTTTTTGCTCGAAGGAGAAATGTTAGATGGAGAGAGCTGTGAAGGGAAGGTGCCTTGCCCCTTGGAAAAGCTGTGCTCTGGTCTGGCAGGGACATAATAAAACCCCTGTGCAATCTGTGGAAAGGGAGAGTGATGCCCACCTTTTCACTGACTGTCCAGGGAGCCAAGGTGACAAACCTCTGAACCTCAGTGCATGCACTTTTGGTGTCTAAACCTAGACAGCATGAGTATTTCCCTCCCTGATCCTTCTCTGGTGTTCTTTCCTGGCTTTGTTGGTAAAAAATGGGCTGATGATTTCATGCATCCCTCAAGATCATGGAGATCAGGTCTGGGGTGCTTCCCTACCCTCTGCATAACCCTCCTCATCACTGGTAGAAGTAGTGAGTGGAGAAAAAGGCAGGAGACGAGGGAGATGTCAGAGATCCAGAGACTGAAAGGCATAAGGTAAATGGGAGCTATGAGGGAGGGAAAAGTGATTATGTAGGGAAGCCAGTTTGCATACGTGTCGGTGCTGTTGGGTGACCCTTGAGCCTGGGAGTCACTTTCCAGTTGGGCATTCTTTACCGTGCGGAAAGAGAATGATATGTAACTTGTAACAACCATTTATTGGCCAATGCACATAGGAAATTGCTGGGACTAATGTGCTCCCGGACTGTACTTGTCACCTACAGTGCAGGCGCTTGACAGCATCTGGAGGCCCAGCAGTCACCAGTAGCTATTGCTCCTTGGAACAGGTTGTGTTCTCAGTATAGCTGAATTGCCATCTTCCAAACCTCTGCCTTTTTCTTCAGTGGTGGTTTGTTTGTTTTTTTTCCTTTTCTCAATGATAATTTTCACTCGAGCCTTTGTGCTTTTATTACTGATTTAAATTGTTGTTGTTGTTTGGATTTTTTGGCCCCTATTCTGCCCTGCCCCCCCCCCCCCCCACTTTTTTTTTTTTATTCCTGGGTTGCTCTGTGGTGACTGATTCAGTCTGGGTACAAGAGACTTTCTGTGGTAGAGAATTCCTTTCAGGATCACATCAACCATTCACTTGCATTATGCTTCATAAAAGTGTTGGCACCTGTTATTGCTTAAAAGCAATAATTGTGATTCACATATGCTGAAATTCTGTAAAATGTTTCAGGAGATGGTAGACTGTCCCTCACTTGCTATTCAGTTCTTCAGAGATGCAAACACACTGACAGTCCTTCCAAAATTTTACATTTCTGTCATGTTTAGCTTTTTGTGAGCAGCTGAGTGATATTTATTTTCTTCAATTTATTTTCTGGTGTTGCGATCAGTTTGTATTATCATTTATTGCAGAGTGGAGGATTTTCAGCCTTGAATTCCAGTGCCATTGATAAATACCATGGTGGCAAATGCTCTAAGCTAAAATGTAAATTTTCACTTTCTTATGTATTATTAAAGGTAGTGTTAGTCTGTGAAGAATTAGCTTATAGATAATGATAAATGATGAACCGTCTGTTCTTTCCTGCATTCAAGCTAGTGTCCAAGCCGAGTATGTATGCTTTACTGTTATGCAAAAATTGCCCTTTGGCTTGTACTACAATGAACATAGTTTCAGTAAGTATGGGATGTATCTCTCTGCTTCACGTATGAATAATGGAAACTATAAGGATGTGTAATTTCTAGCATAAATATGAGAAAAAGTGGGAGTAAAAAAGTTGTGAGCCATTAGCTTTGTCTTGTATTTTGAAGGGGAAATATTTAACAAAGCTTAAATAACAACACATTTTTTGTTTTTTATAAAATGTGACAGATTTCAAACCGTATTTTTAGGCATTTGTTGCTGCCAAATGGTATCAAAATAGTGCTTTGTTAACCCTTTCCTTTCCCCCCTCTCTCAGCCTACCCCTCCCCACTAAGGCAAGGAAATAGGAGGGCAAAGAGAGTGAGAGGACTTGCAAGTTGGAAAAAGTTAACAATGTTTTACTAATGCTACTGAGAAAATAGAGAAAATAATACAAAATATACAAAACCAATCTTGAATTCCCCAACAAACCTCAGCACTGCTCCAGAAACTGCAGGGCAGGCACCTGGAAGTCCTGTGTTGGACTCTGCGGCAAACTAGAACTGGATTCAAGGATGCAGGGTCTGTCACTAGGCCTCAGGTCTCAGGGACAGCACATACGGTCTTTCCCAGATGCTGGCCATAGTTGAAAAGAGAGCCGAGACCCTTGTGATCTCCCACTTTTATATGAAGTATCACATGGATGGGATGGAATACTTAGTTGGTCAGGTTTAGTCTCCTGTTCAGTTCATTCCTTCTTGCTCACAGGATGTGCATTTTATCAGTGACCTTTCATTCCACTACTATGTCTACCAAAACATGTATCCAACTTCAGAAAAGTGCAGTTACTAAGAACTTAGCTGAAAGAAAAATTCACTAAATGAGAAACTGGTCTTGTTTTTAACAAAACCAGGATAGGCTACTAAATGGGCAACAATCTGCCCAGTATAGTAAAATCTGACCATGAGCTGTTATAATGGACATGAGTTTGTGGCTTGTAACTATGTACATAGCAAATATGCTTGATATGCAGAGCACTGTTTAGCTGTAGTGTTTAGCCATGCAAGTAAAATTTTGGGAAGAGAGGAAAATAAGGTAAATATACTACTTATGTTTATGGTGAATAAAAGCAATTATATAACTACTTTGTACTTGGGGATAATTTTTAATTTGATTTTCCAATTTGGGTTGTTTTGTTTAATTTGGCTGGTATTTTTGGCCTTCATATCAAGCTGTTGGAGCTTACCTAATTTCACTATCTGTAGGGAGCAGGTTATGAAGGATGCACACAAGGGGAGAGCCCCAGAGGGCAAGATTAGGGAGGAAGTTTAAACTGGGTTGTTTTTTGCTGCCTTTTGAAGTAGCAGTAAGGTTCAGCTCCTCAGAGTTAAGTACACACACTCAGCTCCTTAGGGCAGCGTACTGCAAGCATGTTATTCAGCCTGTTCAGAGCACTGGATACTTCAAATCAGCTGGAAAGTGCAAATATGACTTTTCAGTGTTGTACTTGTAGAAGTATAATCAGTTTGGCCAAGTTCCTGTGAACTGTTTCAGTGTTTGTTATAAACTCAACTTTACTTCATGTGATTATTCTTCCTCTCCCCCTCATTTTAATCAAGCACTGCTGATTCCATGTATTTATTCAAGTTGAGACAGAATAGATTTGAGGTTCTAACAGAGCAATAGACTTTCTTGCCTGGATGCTTATAAACAGTTTTCTGAACTTGTGGGTTTCCCCATTTGGTGTACCACTTTGCATCACTGGGAGTCAGGGAGGAGGATGGGAAAAGTTGCATTTCACCCTTCAGACCCCTTCATAGAATCCCTGTCTCATTACTTGATTTAGACCAGGAGATCAGCTTTGGTCTTAGACTATTAATTTCTTAGTTTTGTTGTCTCTGTACAGATTTTCTGAGTAAGCAGTCCTATTAGCTTCAGTGATTTTTGAGTTTTCTGGGAAGAGATAGGACTGACCTCATGTATTAATATCTAATGTCACCCAACTCTCCCAGCGGTATGGCTAAAGAAAACATAGCTCTGAGTGGTTGACAAAGTAACAGTTACAGTGTTTACTTAGGCAAAATAATTATTTCATTCTCAAAAAGAGGAATTTTAACATTTTCAGAATATCAGCAGAATAAAATACTTTGACACGTGTCTTCAGAATGTTTCTACAGCGTCCAATATGACTTTGTTAATAAACAAAAAGCCCCAGGAGGGCATGTTTTTTAATGCTGGCAGCTAGAGATTATATATTAATTTTAAACCCAACCTTCTTTTGGCATTTAGAAAGCAGTTATTTTGGTTGCTGTGATTGAGGTCAGAAGCTCACTGATGGCACTTGTGGTGCAAGAGTTTGTCTATACTGTTTGTACATGAATTTTCACTGCAGACTTCCAGACATTTCTGCTGTCATGGGCAGCTGCATCAGGCGGTTTTGCCTTTTGGGCATGTATCTGATGCCATTTCTTCATAGTCTCCATTTGATATAAACTTCACTTCTGGGACTTATGATCCATTCAATATATATTAAACTTTCATGTGTGATATCATAGCTTTTTCCTTGCTGTCTTGTGAAATGTAAGAGCAGGCTCCAGATTCTAATGAAGAATCTCTTGCCTTCATGTTTTATTAAGGCTCTTGTGTGTTGGTGCTTAGGATGAGTTCAGCTGAAGTAAAAGCGCACTGTTTAATCTAAGTCTTGTTGCCTTAGAAGCACCTGAATGTCTACCATTATCCAAGTGATTTTGTCTTGCTTATCTTGTTGCTGTTTTTTACCCTTTGGGAAATGTGTGACAGATGAAGAAAATAAAATTTTTGCTGTTGTTTCCAATAAATTCACTGGTAAGCTGTAAGATCCTACGATTTGTAAAGCATATTCATGGTTATTTAATTGTATAATTCTTTGTAAGAGGGAACTGGCAAAGAGCATATTAGCTGAGGATTAGAAATAGGGGAGTCGTCTCTTTTTAAGAGTTGAAAAAAGAAGCCAGCTTTAAGTAAGGAAAAGGGGTTGACTGAAACTACCATAGCCTTGGGACTAAATTAAAAACAAAGAAACAAGACAAAACAATTTTTTTTTTTAAAAAAAGCCTCCCAAAAACACAAGGCTACCCAACTTTGCAATGTTCAGTCTTCAAACCTGATTTATTTGATACAGGCTTTCCCAAAATTTAAGGAAGTGCAGTCTCCTGTTGGCACACACCTGTCCTCAACCAGCCCCTGGGGTGTGCAGCAGCACTTTTCCTCCAGAAGAGTGGTGGTGATTCTGTGCGGGAAGTGTTCCCATTTGCTCTTACACTCCAATGGATGGAGCTGCTCCCAGCATCTGGTGGGGCTTTGCTGTCTGCCAACCAGTGTAAATACTTGTGGTCCGATCTTGCTCCCCTGTCCTGAAGGAACTGAGCAACAACCAAACCAGTCCTGTTCGAGACTTTGTGACTGACGCTTTTGAGACACCAGATAAAAAAGGATGCAATGCCACAACTTAGGAAACTCTGTGGATTTGATGTTTTGGATTATGTCTTAATATTCTAAAATAAACTTTTAAATTGACCTGTTGTGTATAAGCAACAGTTTATTATATTCCTGAAGCAAAAGCCAGAGAACACCTTTATATCTGAGTAATGCTGGTGGTATTATAAAGTTATTTCAGGAGTCTAAAGTCATTGCACGTATTTCAGCAGCTGACGAGACATATGTGTGACTGGATGAGCTTTACATTAATATTTCCTTCAAAGCTAAATATTCTGAGTGCCTTTACTTGCTAGATGAGTTTAATTATTAGATCATACCACCAAATTTTTGCTAAATTAGGATGATGCTAGAGTTTAGATCTTGTACTAGAGATCTTTTGACTTGTATTGAGCAAGTTGACATGGAAATTATTTTTGAGTATTTTTTAGATTGATGTGGGAGGTTTGTAGTGTTGTGTGTGTGTGGTGTGTTGGGTTTTTTTTCCCCACCCCATCCAAGTAGCTGAATCATTGAAGAGACACAGGTACAGCTGTATAAATGTAGCATTATAATAGTTACTCTACTGCTCCTTAAAAATAATTTCATAGTTGAGCATATGTCATCATCTCTTTATACTTAAGGCCTCTCTGTGAAGTAATGGAGCGTTCTCCAGCTTCTTAAAAAGGGATTTTACAGAAAGGTTAAATGGGCATATGTTACTAGGCTACGCTGTAAACTGCTTGGAAATTGAACTTTTGTCTCTGGATCTCTGTCCAGAGGGGCCAAACATTTAAAAAAAACTTCAGAGCAGTGTGGGCTGGTGATACTGAGGTATTCTCTCTGTCCCTGAGATTTCACACATCACAGAGAGCCAGAAGTGGAAAGTTGTGACTTCTAAATACATTTTCTCAGAAGAACATTGCCTAGTAGTCTTTGTATAGGGTGCATGCCATTTAAGAAATGCAACGTGTCATTTATAAACTACCTTCTGGTGCTTGTTATGAACAACAGCATAGTGTTACTTTGTTCAAGGAGGAAATACTTCAGGGTCTAGCAGATTGATAGCATCTATTTCAAGACACTGTGAGTTGAGGTGCCCTCCAAAACAAGGAAATGGTCTGACAGTTCACACAGCAACGATCAATGAGTTACAGTATGATATTTTCTGAAGTGTGGACCCTTAGAAACAGGTTTTCTCCAAAAATGTGAATTGTATCAATAATGTAAAAAGACTGTTTCTGTGTGTATAAGGTTAAATCTGCTACAATTGTGATTCTTTTTATAGTATATTAATGAAATGAATGCTTGCAAAGCATTTTTTTCATCCCCCTCCATATTGATCTTTCAGTTGCTGTTGGGAAGCATGATTGCTTAATTTCCTTTGTTTGCTGTGTAACCTACTGGTGTTGCAAGTGTCTACTTCATTGTCTCTTTTTTCTCTCTTCTCCCTGCCCCCACAAAACATGCAGGAAGTAATTTTGGTACTGCAAAGGATCTCACAGAAGAAATAAGGTCATTAACGTCAGAGAAGGAGGGGCTGGAAGGACTTCTCAAAGAACTGTTGCTCCTGAGTGTCAGAAATGTCCGAAAATTAGAGAGAATTAAAGATGATTACACCAGACTGAAACAAGAACTTGAACAAGGAGAGGCTGCCTTTGGTAAGTAGTTCACAGGCTGTTACAGCTTTTGCTCAGTCATGAGCTCTTAAAAGTCTGCTGGCTTTGATGAACCTTCCTGCATTTCACAAAGCATACTGATTTTTCTGAGAAAGGTTTGGCCAGAACCTAGGTAAGCAATATGCTGTCGGCTCTTTCCACTGGAGGTGGGAGGGGCTCAGTGGGAGATGGGATATCCCAACAATATACAGCTTTTTGGAATCTATCTTAGCCCAGTTCTCAAAGACTTTCTTTTTCTAAGCCTGTTTTTGTAATAGCGATGATGATGCTGTGCCTGAATTCACGTACAGAGAAATGTATGTAGTCTTTCATGTGGAAGCAGTAGATGTGGTTGGTTGTGACAATATGAACATATTTAGTATATAACTAAATATTTAGTGTATATATGTAACATAAATGGTGATGGGTCTGAGTGTATGAGGTGCATGGGCAGCATGTTCTGAAGGCAAGGGTTCTCTTTGTAAATTTATGTTTTGAGTTGGGGTTTAAGCAGCCTGCCAAGCTCAATTCACATGTAACTGTGAGCAGTGTGCTTGGGTTGTAGTGTCACAGTGGAATTGGGGAAGTTCTTTGTAATTACTGGGAAAGCTACTGACAAATGAAAAAATAGCAAAGTCATTGCTAGACTTGGCTTATTCTTTTGTCCTCTTTATCCCCTCCTGAATTTAGGCAGATAAAGTGGTCTTGCTGCTTGATTAAATGAAAAGGCTGAGTAACACTTAATTGACTACAAATGTACAGTTACTATAGTTACCTCTAAACAGCTAAGTATAAATCTGAGAGCTATTTTAAAGCTCTAGGGCCGGGATGTCAAACTAATTTTCACGGGGGACCACACCAGCCTCACGGTTGCCTTCAAAGGGCCGAATGTAACTTTAGGACTGTTTAAATGTAATTTGAGGACTGATGTGATCTCTGGTGAAAATGAGTTTGACACCCCTGCTCTAGGGTTTGAAATGTCTTTGCTTTTTCAGGATCTTATGAGCAGTAGGTAGGTTGAAGAGAGGAAAGTGCCTCTGTTTTAAGAGTTTATGAAGTTTCTTCGTAGGCAAGTGGAAAGGCAAGAGCTATTTTAGAAACAAAAAGTTTTGTAGGCAATGGAATACATCTAAGACAATATTTAAAGATTAATAGAGCAATACATATACACACACTCTACTAGATAAGAACTTTCTTATCTGCTAGGTGGTTAAAAATTTTAAGAAATGATTCCTCAGAGTGGTGCACTATTACCGAAGCCATGTGATTCAAACGCACATTGGGTAACACATCCTCATTGCTTGGATTTACAAGTGAATTGAAGAGGGTTCTGACCTAATCTGTCCATTTTGTTGCTGCTTTGTTTCTAGGACAATTTAACTTCCTACAATGCACATGCACTTCTCATTTGTGTTTTTCTTCAGTAGGGTTTTAAACAAAACCTGTGCAAGACTGTTGCTGAAGCAACAGAATTGGTAGCAGTTCGTAGACTCTTTTTTTCCCCTTTGCATTTATCTAACTGTAATGAGATGTCTTCTTGGCTTGACCTCTCCTGTCCTACAATTTATGACAGTAAATTGCAAAACACTGAGTGTTTACTGTGTGGATTCTTCTTTTAATTTATTGTAATTCTGTAGGCGTAAGGAGAAATTTACCCGTGTGTAAAATAAAACTCTATCAAGCACACACTAGTCAGAGATACACAAAATGAAATCTGAGATTTTTCCCTTTTCATCGTCCATGCTCCGCTTGTATGTGATCTGTACCATTTTCTCCTTTAACAAATGGAAACTCACTTAGGTTTGAGAACACGAGCATGAGTTTACTACCAACGCATTTAACTGAATATAAGCCTTCTGATACCTTCTGGAAAAATAGCATATAGATTGTGCCTTGAAAATGGCATCCACTTTTATGAACCAGTTGTTATTTTGTACTGTACTCTTATGTTTGGAGAATAAAGCATAAACAATTGGAATTTGATTTTGTTACTGTTTGATTTTGCTGTTGTTTAAAAGAACTGGAGATAATGTATTGACTTTGTCTGCACTGTGAAAGGTGTGATTTGAGCTGGGGTAGCCAAGCTGACTTACTGCCTGGCCTCAGGTTTTGTGGTTCATTTACACCAGTAAAATCTGTGTTCCTGGTGAGAAGGGCAGTTTTACCTTTTCCTTTTGTTCCTGCCCCATCCCAAATGCCAGCTCAGTGCTGACCAGAAGCTTGATGTAAGCTGAGCGTTAGCGTACCCATGAGAGCCACCAGTGTGCAGTGGGAGCACCAGCATCAGCACGAGGGGTGCCGCAGGGGTGGGGGGCCTGTGATGGGGGTTGTGTTGACCCATTTGTTTTGTGACAGTGTAATATTTTGGGGAGATTGTAGAGTGGCAGGAAAACGACTCCTCAGGTGCTTCTGTTCCTTGTACTGGTAGTGTAGCACAGACTGAGCTGCTCTGTGCCATGGGTAAAATCAGCATGAGTGGTTGGTACCATGGCTTGGTGCAGCTGTTCTTGGTTAGTCTGGCTTCTCCCTCTATAGCTATGAGCCAGGGAGGGAAATCCTTTTTCCATCTAACTCTACTAGCTGAAGATGTTACTGTCTTCTGGCGTTGTTACTAGCTGTCTGCCCAGTGTTCATTAGGGAGCCCTTCAGGCCAAATTAGCCATGCTAAGTTAAACAGCAAAAATAATCGGGGCTAGACTGGCTGATCTGTGTCCTGGCATGTGGTTGGGATGTACCTGTGATTCAGTTGTGTTATGCTTTGGCTCAACTCTTCATGGAATAGGTATCTGTCTATAAACTAAACATAGGTTATTGAAAGTAATGCAGAGGAAGTAGTCTTCTCATCTTTGAAGGCTTATGCTGGTTGAAATAAGTCAATGGTTTAAATGTCTTTCACTGTAGAAAGGACCTGCTTCATTTTTCTTCAGGAAAGGTAATCAGATTGACTGGTGCTGTTGTCTCATCTAATTTTTGCTTTCGTATTGTTTCCAGGGCTTAATCTTATACTTCCGCTGCGTTTTTTTGTGCACAGACATTCCTACACATTGCTATTTCTACATCATCTGGCCCTTGAACTGTTGTAACCTTTTGTGCCTGTGAACTTCTTGAAAACTTATTCTGAGATTTTTTTTTTTTATTAATAACTGAAGATAATACTGCTATGTCTAGAAAACATCAAAAAAAAATTTGAAATGCTAGAATATGTGTGTGTTTGTCTTTTGTGTATAGATTGGTCACCTATTTTTTTTTTACTTCATTTATAATTGTTGATTTCTCACAGTAATGCAGATATAAGGAAGCAGGCGTCAAGGGAAGAGACTTAATCACACAATAATCAGAGCTGGAATTTTAAATAGGACACATCATTAGCATGTTAATGAATTTTCTCACTTTGTGCCAGCTGCCCAAGTATAAAAGATATTGCAGATGTAGTGCAAAAATCAGGCTTGGCTTACTGTGCTGAGAGCTATCAATGTTCCCTATAAAGGAGATTTGGCAAAAATCCTTTCATATTTCTAGAGATTCTCAAAAATAAGTTTTTCCCATTGGATAATGGGAGCATCAACAAGTAACACAATGTATTACCATTTTAGGATGAATAGTACTAATTTGTCCTTTAGATGATAAGTTTCTTATGAGGGCATCAGAACAGTTCTATAAAAGTGACCAGCTGTTATGGCCATTTGACAGATAGAAAAGCCAGAGACTCAGAGGTCATGCAATTTTACCTGAAAGGGTGGTGAAACTGTTTCCCAACTGATGCTCTAGAATCAATCGGGATTGAACCTAGTCACTTGCAATAAACAGATTTGAGATCAAGTGATATATTTTGTGTGAGCTTTACATTCTTCTAGACTGCAAGTATTTCTGTAGCCGAAGACATAACGGTTCTGGGAAAATCGCTGAAGGTTTTGAGCTTTACTGTTGAGCAGACCTGCCTTATAAAGTCAGAAGGTTCTGTTACAGTGAGGCAGAGAACGGCTTTGCAGCCCAAAACAACCAAACCCATGTTCCAGACAAGTGAAGCTTAATTACATGCCTGTCTGCCAAGCTGCTGGATTACACTTATAAATCCTGGCTCGGGTTGATTGGCATTTGTAACCCAAGGCTGCAAATGAAACCTACACTCTTGTCTCGGTTTCCTCATTACCAATACTGATGGGCAGGTTTTCCTGCCTCATTTGCTGAATTCCTTTCCTGGCTGCACTCAGCCATTTTTGGCCCCTATTACACTTTTGGGAGAGCGTCTCCTGCTAAATGATGTATGCACGCACAAAACTGGGGAGGACTGTATTTCGCAATCTAATTACTGGGTTGTACTTGCCAAGTCATCTTAAGTACAATTTCTATACTGAATTAATTTCTAGAGGAAATATAAAATAAAGGCTACCTGCACATCAAAATAGCTTTTTAGTCCCCTTTTTAAAACTATTGTTTGGAGACTGATGCTTTAGTTTCTACTGCTCAACTCTCATTGACATAACTGAGTTTTATTGTCTTAGAAGTTGCTTGTTAAGTCCTAAAGCTCTTATCAGATGGCTTTGTAGAGTGAAGCTTTCTGGAATTGAACAGATATATTTATTAAATAATGGATTAAATGTAGCAGAAGGGTTTCTTAGGAAGCTGGAATTTTTTTTCACACTCAGTTTTTCTCTTCGATACACATACTCTGCATGCTTGCACAGAATATCTTACAGCTTTTTGTCTTCTGACAGAAGAGAAACCTAAGTCCATTTTTAAAAATTTGCCTTTTAAAAAAAATGTTTCACTTAACTACTTAAGAATAAGATATATTCAGAATGTACTTTGAAGAATAACATAAATTCCCCTAGTGTTTTTACAGTCATTGTTCAAAAAGCTGCATATTTGGCCATTACAAAGGATGTAATTAATTAACCTGAAGCTTAATATCATGTGGACTGCAGAAAAACCACTAGTGGTGCTGCTTAAAGTAATACTGGGTTTGCATACTGAAATATTTATGAAAAGCAGCTTCTGTGCTTCATATACAATTGTATAAGATGTGATATATCAAACTATTTATGGCCATTTACTGTGAAGCATTATTTTTTATCTTTTAAAACCACTCTTTTTATTTGGTAGATTCAACATTAGAAGTCTTATAACAGAAGCACATACAATGTGCTTCCCACTGGGAAACCTTTTTTTTTTGAGTTTAAATTTTAACAATAGCGGTTACACAAAAGCTTCTCTATTTATCTTCCTAATTGGTTTTTGTAATGCTTCTTGAAAATGTCTAAAGATTATTAGAAACTTTATACCACATTTAATTATTTCTTAAACTATCAATAGGGTATCTGCCTATGACATGATAAAAATGATGCCATGTTTTGCTTTACTGTGTTTTTGGTTTGTTTTTCTGCGCCCCCCCCCTTTTTTTTGGGGGGGGGGGGGGGGGCGGGTTGGTGTGGAGCGGATAGTGGTGATTTTAATTTTTTTTCTTCAGTGCTGTTTATTTTTGCACCAAACAGGTTTTCCATACTGTTTCCACAGTTCATCCTGCATCTGAGTGATTATCTGATCCTTAACTGAAAAGCTGAACCTTTTGATTGCTTCTGTTTAAATAAATCATTAAAGGAGAACCACATAGCGTGTAACAGATGGTCTTCCATGAGGAAGAAGCTGTTCAGAGTCTCATTGTATATCCACTTCTAATTTGTGCGAGGTCATTACGTTCCCCATGTCACACCTATATGAAAGGCTTGTTGTCATTCAGGGGAGTGGCGAAATGGAACGGCTTATTGCTTATGTCTAACGTCATTGCTACTTGAAGAGTGATCTTGTCAGATTTAGGCAGTGTTCACTCTATTTAGCTTTCAAACAAAGTATAAAACCCTTGGAGGAGATGCAGGAATGGGGCTGGCACTGCAGCTGGTCGCATCCTTTATTCTGAGCTGACGTTCAACTGGTGCTCCAAAGTAGCGCTTTGCCTGCTGTCAGGCAGCATGTGAAGCCAGAACAATGTAAGAAAAGGAAAGGAAAAAATAACAACAAAAAAAAAAAAACCCAAGAAACCCAACCTTGCAGAGCTCCTTTTGTGTTGTCATGGCCAAATATAGCATGAGTAATTGCGCTCTGCTCATCAGTATTCTCTCTGCTGTTTCATTTGAAAAATTGGTATTTTTGCATTTGCTTGGACTTGTACTGTTATGCATATTGTGTGCTTGTCTGCATTTCATTGATTGTGAGCCTGATTCTCATGTTCTTGGGTCATTTTTGAAGCACTTGGAATCTTTCAAGTTAAGTACACCCATATACATCTTTTGGTCTTACAATTCTCTAATGGTAGTCACTGCATTTTGAATTGCTGTCGAGACTGATGGTTTTTGTTCTGTGTCATGCTTCCACAAAATCTATATAAAATATGTAAACTCATTTTTTAATAACATCTCTGTTAAATAATATTTAATTGTAAGTAGTTGAGGGGTTGTTGTGTTATGGAATTGCCTTTTTTTGGTAAATAGTATCTGTAGTATTTAGTAACACATAAAATCTAAGTTCTGCTAAGCATTTCCTATAACTAAAACGTGTAATGAATTTTCATTTTAGACATCAATTCTTGTCAGGATTGAAAATATTGGAAAACAGTCTGGTTTAGCATAATTAAGTTTTCCATATGTCTTGAATCACTTGTAATTGTGTTTCTTATAATGATGATTATAAAGGTCATCTTGTCTGCTGTTGTTCATTTAAATATGTAAAATACTTTATAATTTTCACATGGAGGATAGAGGTTTAGTTTATATAAGTGCAATGGAGGTATTAAATTTAATCTGGCCATTCTGTATAATTAGATGCAAATATCTGTAATGCAGGAAATATGAAATATGTGTTCAGGCAACTTGGAACTGACACAGCAGCTTGGTTTAAAGCCCACTGATATCTGTGGGGGTCTTTTGATCAGGCCGTTTCTCTGTTGATGTTCAAAGGTGAACTTCTCTTCTGTCTCTTTCTTCTGAGATCTTATAGTATGAACTTTACTGAAATGTTTTATATACCTGTTTAATACTCTTTCTTTGTAGACAGCACTATGACCTAATTACACACAGAATAATAACTCCTGAAATGAGCTGGTACTGGTTTTGCAGTCATAGAGGTGGTTACCTACCAGGTGCAAGAAACAGAGCTTGGTCTGAAGTTTTATGCAGGCTCTCTTTAGGGAAAATGATGGTCTCATCTTTAACTAGGATAAGCAGTAAATAAATCAAGGTTTCCAAAGCTGTAGTGCACAGAAATACAGAGTGGCTCTGTTGGAATCATGGAAGTTCAATCTGATGACTAAAAGTTCTACTGAGTAGCCTTCTGGTGCAATGAGATGTGCAACCTCCACCCCGTCACGCGACACACAGACTTCAATGTGCTGCTGTATGATACATAGAAACAATCAGGCAGAAGGTTCTGGTAGTATTCCAGGCAACTTTTTCCTTCACATCTGAAATGCTATGGCCAGCTACATACACCGTGCATTAAACTTTTGGGGTGTGTGTGACATCACATTGTTCCTGGTTTGCTATTTCTGCTCTAGGTTTCTGCATTACTCCACTTTTTAGTTTAGCTGCTTCACTGGATTGAGCTGCATCAGGATAAATATGAAGCAACACAGATGAGTGAATTTGGAATAAATTTCAAAGTGTATCCCACCAATTTTAATCATTCTTCATTAGATTTTAACTCTGCAGCTGCATCTTCTGTGATACCAGGCTCAGATTGAGCTTTCACTGTTTTTTTTAAGTTGCCATAGCTGGTTTCAGAAGAAATGAGATGCTAAGATGCCAGAAAACTAGGATTAAAAAGAAAGAAAAAATGAAGTGTCTTGTGCTCATCAGACAGATAGAACAGGTTCCTGTATGCAATTCTAGCTTTAGCATGGCACTTAGTCCCAGTGATGACCAAGAAACACTCTTTAAGGTTTGCCACTTATTGAGTTTGAGCAAATAGTACTGTCATGCTACTGAACTTCATGTTATTTCATTGTGAAGCACTTTTTTTCTTGATGGTGTACAGCTACTGTTTCTAGATCTTGCATTAAGAGAATTCCAGTTATGGCAGAGAAATGAAGTTGTGTCTGACTGGAGCTGCTCAGAGGCAGGCAGAAAGGTGGAACCTGTCTGAGGGTGGTGGGGTGCTCAGAAGATGACCAAGAAAACTACTGACATACATAGTTACATTTAACAGATAAGACTGAATTACTTTTCGAAGAAAATGCTGCTTTTCCTTGTCTCACAGATGAGATAGCTGAGATACTTGGGTAACTGGTTTTGTGGTTCTGTTTGTTTTGGTATTTCGTATAGGTATTGACTGTATACATTTGCTCCAGGACCTGTTAGATGAGATTACAGCATGTATTGGATAACTTGATCCTGAAACACGAAGAGGTTGGAAGTATGCGAACAGTGTTTGACCTCTTAAAACTGTGAAGTTTTATTGAAAAAGTCAGTGAACAGTTGGCCTAGCATTCACAGGTTTCTGTACTTAAAGTTATATTGATTTTAGTTTTGATTTTCAGTGCCATACAGCAGAGGTGGTTGTGTTTGTTGTTGTTGATTTTTTTAATTAGTTTTGTTTTGGTGTTTTATTTTGTTGTCATTTTTTTGACATTATTGGAGTTATGTTAACATGGCATGATATTTTCAGGTCCCAAAAATGTACAAAGGGACTCTTTAGGATGCTTTGCCTCATTTACTTTCTTTTGAGGTAGAGTGTAGGATAGGATATTTAAGGAATAGTGTCAGTTTGTTTTCAAGTAGCATTTCACTGAGACCAGTCAGGCAGTTCTCTTTCCAAAGGTTCAAGCTCTCTGTAGAATGAAGATAAAAATAGCACAACCTTTTACATTCAGTTAATGTTTTGCATTTTAGTGTTGTTGGTTGGTTGGTGTTTTTTGCTGTGAGCAAAAAAATGTCGTTTTGGGTCATCTGGGGTCACTGATGTAAACCGAGTGTACCAGAACAGCATTATATTGCAGCAGAACCAGAGAGTGAAGATGTTTAACTTTTTAGTTACTGGTATTTTTTCAGATGTATGTATTTTAATTCAAAACCTTACATTTCCACCCAAAAGTTTTTTGTTGAAGAGTTTTGGCGGGGTTCTTGAGTTCCAGTGTCCGAGTCTAATTCTGTGCTTGCACAAGTGCATGCAGTTTGTACAGAATTGTTGATGGTACAGATTATGTTGATGGTAAAGTCACCTCGGCAGCTGAATGAAAAGTCAGATAGTTTTCTGAGACATTACCTTTTATTTTTGCTTTGATCTTGATTGGTGATATTCAGATACAGCATCTAGGAATGTGAACATCTAAGCAAAAGAAACCCCTGGGATAGCATTCTGTTTGGAATACAAGATGTCCCTCATGAAATACAGTTGTTCTTTTTTCAGTTTTTGTTCCTGTTGATTGTCAGATGTAGAGTAGTTAGATCCTTCTGTCCTGTTCTTTCTTTTTGTTATTGCTTGACAGTTTTCTTTCAGGTATGTGCAAATACAGTAGTAAAGATACAAGCTAAATGAAGGTTTCTGTAAGAAAGATATTGTAAAATAGTGACATTATCATTCTTGACTGACTTTTTGCTTAATAATTATATATCTAAAAGGAATGAAATTCTTGTCTGCTGTATAGTTTCTTACTTGGATCACCATAGGCTTGCAAGCCTGCTGCAGACTTTATACCCACAGATATGCAGAAGTATAACCAAACCTGGAGTGATGGAAAATATTTATTGAAACATGGGGGAGGTATAATATCTGATAATAAAAACAGAATAAAACCACTGAAATTGTAATACTTTCTAGAACATCTGATTTTTGTCCCCCAAATTATTTTAATCCTGCATACATTATCCTAGAGAGCTTTACAGTAGAACACCTCTTCCAATGCACAACTTTTACCAAGGTACAAAAGTGGAAGTACAGAGAATTTAAATGGAAGTAGAGATTATTTGTTCTGATTCCCCAGAGAAAATACATTTACAGTTCTTGTTTTGTTTTGTTTTCTTTTAGCTTTTTTCTTTTTTTTCCCCCCTTTTATCCATTAAATCCTGATTGCTCTGAGACAATGGAAATTTTATGATTTAAAGCAGAGTTAAGTACCTTATATCCTCCGTTCAGGCACTGGAAGTTTCCCTGCAAGAATTTTCTTCCTCCCTCTGTCCTTGGAGGCAAAGTGGAGTAAAATGCAGAAAACCAAGGATTGGTCACCTGGGATCAGGAGCTGGAACTCTATATCCTTCATATTGATTTCTCTTCTCACTGGAGCAGGAACAGAGAGAGTTTGCTCATGTTTATGTTGATTGGTGCCCCAGTTCCTTTGTTTGAGGAGTGGAGGGAACAACTTCTGTTGCAATTACATTGTAAGGTCCATGCTCAGCATACTCAGCACTTCTACTGCAGCCTCCTACTACCATCTCTTGTGCTTAAGACCAGGGATTTTGTCACCTATTATTGCCCAGACTGTGTGGTCCGTGTGCAGCAGTGATTAGTATTATTTCTGATTACTTGCCAAATTTCAGCTGATAGGCAGAGATCATGTAAGAAATATATCAAACTGGTTATTCAAAGGTCTACTCATTGCTGTTGTGTTTGAACCCTGGTTTATTTCTTTATACAAAAATATTGTATTAGATAGAATATAATTAAAACTTTGAATAATGAAAAATGAAAAGAAGATGCAGTCATCATATTTGTGGAAGATATGTTTTGTTTGATGTGCATGTTGAAGGCTTGGGTAAAGATAAACAGGCAATATTTGCTAAGCTGCATAAGATTAAACAGTTCATTACCTGTTGGAATTATCAGCTGGAAGACACATTGCATAATTTGGATTATAACCTTTCTATGCTTTCGTCTGGATTAAACCTCTTATCTAGTGAGGTATATTGAAATATAATGAACGATGTGAACTGGAAATGACAGGCTGAAACTATGTGTATTTTTGTGCAGATAAACAAACCTATATCTAGATCACAGACATGGTAACATTTTCCCTATTAATTTTTTCCCAGTTCCTGTGTTCTAAAGCATTGTACAGAGAAAAATTATCTGTGCTCCATGACGGAGAAAAGCAAATAGGCACAAGCCATATCTCCCAGCAGCTTGATTTGAAGTACCTTTGGAAAGGGGTAAATCCTGCAGAAAACAGCAGGAATTGCAGATCTCTTGTGTTCTTGATTTGAATATTTTGTTTGACAGATAATTTTGAAAATACATGGAGGCAGAAATTCTGGTCCATTGGTACAAGTAAGAGGTTTGCCTCCAGTTTCAGCGGACTTCAGGGTTTTACCTGTCATTCTGCTATATTGAAACTGCAGCATCCGTTTCTGATCTGAGCTGCTTGTATGCGGATCCTCTTTGAGGGAAGTGCTGTCTGCATACAAAAGACCATTAATTGGTCAGAAATTCTCTTAATTAGAAAATCCTTCCGTTTTATCACCAAATGATACATTTTGCAGTTGGTAGGCCCCTCCTGTTAAAGAAGAAACAGGTATTTTATTTTGTAGTTTTTAAGCTGAAAGCTAATTACTTTGATTTTTAGTTCAGTGAGCTCATAGTACTTTGCCTTTTGCAATATATTTTTATTTTAGTACAGCGTTTCCCTGTAGTTAGGAGGAAAATAGTTTTCTTTACACATCAAAGCATTTCCAACAGTCACTTGCAGCTTTCATTCTTGTTAGCGCCACAGAAGAATAACATGAATGAAATGTATTGCTCTTGTATTTTCTGGTTTCCACTATATAATCTTGTGGATGTGTAAATGTTCTTGTTAATTCTCATCTAGTGATCAAAATATAAATTTGCACATCCCAGCAGAAAAATGTTAAAAACCTGGTATAAAGTTTATTCCTTCTGTTCATTACCTATGAAAAAAGCTGTGTAAGTACCAGGGTAAAGTATCATCGTTCAGCAGCTCATGAAATGGTCATGAAGCCACATTCTCAGATGGCAGGATATTATTTCAGTGAAAGAGATTTCATTTAAATAAGCCTTAGACACTGTCTGAACTATCTAATATTGTGTTGTCCTTCTTAGCACCTTAGATGGAATTAGAAAGGCATAGGTGTGAAAATTTGTTAGCTTATCTCTTTTTTTTCTCCATGTATTTTCTGTTTACATGCTGAGTAATGAGAATCTTGGGAAAACTTAAAAACCAGCAAAACTCTGGGGAGGGACACAATTTTTCTGCTTCTGAACAAAGCTTTCGGCAGTTTCTGTGGGTATTTGACTTAGTCTTTCACCAGCCCACAGAAGAATGGATGGATGGTGTTTCAGTGAAGCCTGAAGATACTTCATGAGCAAACTGACCAGCAGTCAAAAGGATTTTGCCTAAAACCTGGCTGCAGTAGGGATTATAGACCAGAGAAAATCGAAAAATAAAGCTCCTGAGGGTGGTTAAAACCAGTTGCCCTCTTTGCTGTGCCATCATGGCAATCTGAGACAATATTGTACCTTTGTTCAGGTAGTTAAGAGCATTCTCCATTGCCTGGAGTTTGTCTTGTGTCAAATGTGAGCATATTTGAACTGATCACCTGCTGCACAATTGGTTTGTACAGCAGTTGGAAGAAGGAAAACATTTTAGATACTTGATTTTTCCTTTCTTCATTGTGAGTAGCTGTTTTCCTAATGTGAACAAAATATAGAACTTGTGGGGTTTTTTTAAAGTACTTCTGTTTTGTATCTTTTGGAACGTCACAGGTGGTGATCGATGATGGAATGGAGTCAATACTTTCAAAAATCAAAGAGAATTAGTAGAGCAGTTATGGGAGATGAGAGACCTGGGAGACGGGCTGTGTCGTGGAAGGCCCAAGGTGCTTTGTGTGTCTGCTGAGCTTAATGAGCAGAAGCCTGAGATCACTGGATGACAGTCTACAACTGCCTGCTCAGAAACCAGAGCTTGGTGGTGGAGAGATCTTTAGGATGAGAGACAAAAGCAAGAGTGATCACTTCTAAAGGCTAGCAATAGAAGCTTGACAACTTCAGGTTAAAAAATGAGCCATTCACCTTTTAACTGACAGGACAGTTAGCTTTTGCCAGAGATTTTTGTAAAGATTTGCAAAGATTTTTGTAAATTCCCAGTAACATACATCCATCCATCTAGTTCCATCTGGAATGAATTCGGAGAAATCTTACTGCCTGTGTTTTGCAGATGGCCATGATCAGTAAATGCAAT
Source organism: Columba livia (assembly GCF_036013475.1). Classification (NCBI taxonomy): domain Eukaryota; kingdom Metazoa; phylum Chordata; class Aves; order Columbiformes; family Columbidae; genus Columba; species Columba livia. The sequence continues at coordinate 77,477,110 of NC_088604.1, forward strand.
GGTCCCTGTTAGACTTGCATTCTGGAACTGTTGTTTTATCAATATAATGATAACTAGAGAAGCTATTCTTATTTTGGAATTTTTTAGATGAATGAAGCCCAATGCAGCATGTTATTAACATTTTCTATTAGTTTTACAATTCACTGGGGTCTGGAGTAACTCCTAGTTCTCTTCCTTCTCCCTTTATTTTTTTTTTTCATTTTTAATTTACTAGCTCCTGATACTTTTTTCAGTCTCTGTGTAGTTTATTTTCTTGTCCAGCTCACGCCATATGAAATTGTTTTCTTACAATTCAATAATTCATTGGAGTTCTGCTCATCAGAGCACCTAATAACATGGAACACAATTTCACACCTTTTCTAGGGCAGTGCACAATTCACCAAGACCACTCTCTCTACCTGATTTATGTATTTCTAAAAGAAGCTGCCATGTCAAAGTCTTCTCTGATTTGCTTAATTCCTCAAAGGCCCAGTATGTAGGTGTTATCTCATTCTTATCCTGCTTGCATTTTGCCTTTCATGGTGACCCCTACTGAGGTTATTTATGTAGTGTATAAGTGGATCGGGTAGGGAAATGGAGGCAGCAGGAAAACACAGAACCCTCTAAAAGTGTAGAGCATTTTACAAGCCCTCTACCTGACCTTGAAAACCAATATTTTCTGATCTAAATGGAAGATGTGTTCAGTTTTGCAGGATAAAGTATCAGGACACTGGGATCTTTTCATGTGTTAGAACACTTACTTTGTCATAGCTCTACAATACTGAACTGCAGCTGAGAACCATCAGGCTATACATTTATTAGCTAGTTCTGCTTCTGTAGCATCCCCCTAAGTAGGGTACCAGCCGTCCTTTTATGCCTTTCAAAGGAATATAAAGTAGTAAGAAAATCTATGTCTTTTAAAATTCTGTTGGGTCTGGGAAGCTGTTTTCAAACTTCTGAACCCCCAGAATCTGTTGTATTTGGTATTCCTATGTTTATTTTATACGCCCTTTCTAGCACTAAGCTTTTTTTGTAAAGCCTGTACTTTAATACTTCTCCATCTCTGATAAATACCATGCATCTTTTCAGCAGAAGAAAGTTTTAACCTCTGAAGTCTGGGCATTGTATTGCTTACAGCAGTTCCTTTTTTCTTAAATGTTCTTCCTACCTTTGTTGTATGTTTACTTTCATTGTAAGCCATCATCTTTCTAAGTCCAGTTGACGTGTATTCTTCCTTTATTTTTCTTTTATCTTTCCTCATCTCTGTTCAACCCTTTTGTGTTTTCTGTAACCTTTTTCTTTGTATCTCTGTGTGTGCAAAATAATTTCATTTATTATGCTATTCTCTCATGTCTAACGGTTTTTCTGGTGCAAGTGGTTCCTGAAGAAAGCTGCATGGATAGACTTTGCTGTTAACTTCATTTTCTATTATATTAATTAATTTTGTTAACTTTATTTTTCCCCGTTTTAACTGAGCATTCCACATTTGATACTTAACTACTTTAAAAAAGCCCAAAAAACCAAAACAAAACAACACAATAGGCTGGTCCGTTGTTTCCATCCACATGTAGCAAACATGAATTGCAGAAAGATTCTTCATTCTAATGTCATGATTTGTGGACGTGGTAATTAGGTGGATGCTCTAAAAACTGCCAGTACTTGCTGGCAAGTATTTTTCCAGCCTATAAGTTTAATGTAAGAGAATAAGCCAAATAGGAAACAGTTTCTGCTTCTTCCTCCTGTGTATGTACCTTTTCCTTGCTATCCCAAGGAATTTCTGTAGGTTATATATGACTGTTTGTGCAGTGTAAGCCAGCAGAATCTAATGCACAGTATTTCACTCCCTGCTCCCAGCAGCACCATATCCAAAACTGTCAAAGCAGGAGACGACCCATCTCTGTTCAGTTAAGTATTGCTTGATTAAGTATTTGCCAGGTCCTTTTCCTGCTCCAGGAGGGGCGAATGCTGTGACAAAATGCCTTCACTCAAAATACTGCTCTCCCTTTCTGTCAGGTGGTCTGCTCTTGTTGGTGATGGCCAGGCTAGAGACAACGCTGTGCAGCTCTCAGGTGGACATGCACTGATGTATGGTTTCCTTATCACAAACCTGCTATTTTTTTTTTTTACCATGCCCATATTTCACCATTTGATGTGTTACTTAAAGGGTTTTGAGGTTGGGTAACCCTGGCTTAGTTGTGCCATTGCACATCACAAATGTGAGTTTCCTTCAGCAGAGTTTTGCAGGTTCCCTTCGGTTCTTTTGGGAAAAAGGACCATTGTGAGCTGTGATGAAGTACTAGGCTGTCAAGGCAGAGTGTGATGATCCCACAGAGTAGTATTTCTCCTATGTTAAGTATCAGGGAGCCCAAGATGACTTGGGTTTGGAATTATTATTTCTGTCTTTCTGTCTTTCTGTCTTTCTGTCTTTCTGTCTTTCTGTCTTTCTGTCTTTCTGTCTTTCTGTCTTTCTGTCTTTCTGTCTTTCTGTCTTTCTGTCTTTCTGTCTTTCTGTCTTTCTGTCTTTCTGTCTTTCTGTCTTTCTGTCTTTCTGTCTTTCTGTCTTTCTGTCTTTCTGTCTTTATTTCCTCTGTGCTGTTTTGCTACTGAACAGTAGAACTAGTCATAAACTTGTATACCCAAGATATTTCTGGAAATTACATTAGCTGTAAAGTTTAAAAAGGCAAAAAGATTCATTTCTGGAAACAACCTACCTAAAATGATTTTTTAATGAAGAATTCTGCTTCAGTACATAGTATATTCTTCAAGGAATAGCCTCAGTCTGAGTATTGTGAGTTTTTAATGTTATGAAATAGGTAAAAAGCACAGTAATAGAACAGTTGCTATCCAAGAGCAACTGTAATAAGAGGTTGGTAGGAAAAGTTATGTGACTGTCTAACAGTTCAAGGTCACTAGCGCTGGCAAAACTAATTTAGTTTTGTTCCCCATTCCTATTGTAGGTGATTGCTTTCTTCACACATTATTTTTGTTATTTGGGCACACTACGTGTGAGTGACAGAGCTTTTTAACTCTTCTCATCTTCAGCAACCACCCCCCACCCTGCTTCTATGAAATCACAGTCTCTGCAGGTTTTGATAAGGCATTCTTTAAAAGAGAGCTTAATCTGCCATCATTTATTTCATTAGATTGAAATATGTTCTTGCTGCCTCTGTTGCTGAAAGTTATTGCTTCAGCAAACACAGGCAAATCTGATCTACTGTAAACTGTTATAACAGCAGAGTAGGTATGTGGGCTGTAAATTGGTTGGAAAACGGGAGCAATTTGCTAGCAGAGAGAAAGTAACATTAAGTTAAACTGTTGTAGCATTCACTGGAGTCTTGTATCATCAGCTATGCCAGCTTAACTAGGTATTATGAGAAGGCTTTTGCCAGTTCTTGTTTCGCTGCTTGCTTTGCATGCGTTATCGGAGAGCACCGAGAAGGCACTTCCCTGCCTGGCAGGGTGCGGTACCGGCTCAGCTCTGTTGTGACAGGTAGTAAATCAGCTGCAATGAAGAAGAAAAAGGGAAGAGGCTGTTCCTCCATTGTCCTGAGGGGGCAGCTGTGATTTGGATACAGCAAATAATTTATTTTTCATTTTGTCTAATGAACTGGAAAATTGAAGGAGGGGAAAAAAAAGCTTCAGTGGAAGAATTTCAGCAGGGACAGGGGAGAGGCACAAAAACTGAGGATATATTTGAAGAAAGGGGTATTGCAAATGAGAAGCTCTTTATTTAGTAATGCATGAAATGTTTCCTTTGACCAAAAGCAAAGCTTAAGTCTTCTCCCCTTGCAAACCTCCAGAATCAGGTAAATTATTTCCCCCCCTCCCCCCACTTAAAGAAGAGGTGAGAGATCAGTGGCCCAATGTTTAAGGCACTATCCTAGTGTGCAATATCTGGATTCAGTTATTCAGTTCCTATTCTATCTAGGACTGAATCCACCTCTCTGGTGACCCACAGGACACAGGGGCCAGGCTGGAGGAGGGTGATGGGTCCTCAGTAGCTGAATGTGCTCTGGAGGAGAGACTGTGTTATAACCTCTGTGTCCCAACTACCACACTAGAGCTTTTTCCTTTTAGGGGTTATAAAACTCATCCTGCTTTATCATTCATTGTTTTTCTTAGTGCAAACTGTCTTCTGGAGCTGTGGGAAATTGTAATTATGCAATTTATATGATTTATTGCTTGCACTCAACAGCCTCTCTGCACTGCTGTTTCTATTACTTCTGAATTGGATCCCTTTAAAAGTTTGATGTTCTCACAAGTATCACATAAATATAATTACAGGTAGTGTAAAATTATTGGCCAGTCTCATTTGGGAAAGAATTAATTTCAATAAAGAGTATTTTCAAGAATTATTTAATTTAGAGAAAAGCTTTGTGTTTGCTGAATTTTGTTTGGTGTGTGGGTTAAAGGGTCACTATTTTCGTACATGGGAGAGATGCCTTGCTGCAGGGTTTTACACTGAGGCAAGCTCTGTGCTCATTAAGGTGGCAAATGTCACATTTTACATTAAAAATACCCCAAACTTTTAAACGTTATGTGTTTTCCACGTAATACCCTTTATACTGCCTCCCTTTGACCTTGGTGAGAGGCTGTAATTAATCTTCAATTAAAGTAATGCTCGCCTTTTCAGGGTCCGAGAGCCGCCTCTGCCGTGCCGGCAGCACGAGAGGGCGGCATTGCCGAGAGAGACGCGCGTCGCACAGTGCGAGTGGGCAGCGACAGGGGAGCCCCGCTCGCCAGACACCCCCTCTTGCTGGAGACCCCCCCCCAGCAGCCTCCTGCAGTGCCCTGCCCTCTATTTTGGATCACCAGCCTCGGCTCCAGCAAAAGGCAGGCTGGAATAAGATAAACCGGCACAGTGGCAGTGTTTCATGGTGGCCAGGCAGCCTCTTAAAACCTGATTTTAAATTGTTATTCTGTTATGAATGGCATTTTGTTCTGTCTGGGTTCTTCTTTAAAGTGCACCTTGCTGTAATATTCCAGATGGCTGTCGTCTTAACAATAGATAAGAATTGAGAATGGTAATAGAGGATATTTTATTTAAATCCACTTCTTTATCTTTCATTACTTATTCACATTCTATTATACCCTGGTGCTGTATTCAAAACACTTGAGGATTTAACAAGGGGAAAAATAACCATTTAAATTAGGATATTATGTCAGCACCATTCCTAATGGTAAATTTTTAAAGCAATTGTGCAGTATGGAAGAGCTGGAGCTGTTTCACATGGAGGAGGATGCTTCACAAACTCAAAATTGTATCCAAGTAGCATTTACAAGTGAAGAGTTAATTCCGAAAGAGGAAAAAAACAACTTATGTAGTTGGATGGGAAAGTGTCACAAACAGGTATGCTCACAGCCCTCGTGTGTGCTGCCGAAGTGATACAGCTGAGCTGAACCTTGTTAATCACACTAATAATAAACTCTTAAAATTATCAGAGGAGCACAGAGAGAGTATACCACACCACACATGTATTTCGTGCTACTTTACTGCAGCATGATGAAATAATGATATTGTGCATTTCCTATATACCAATTCTAAAACAGGATACTGAGAAGTGTGAAGCATTTTTTGTTTCAGATGCTGCATGGAAAAGTGCACAGTACAGACTATATAGTAGGTAGAACTGGTGAGAAGACATTTTGTAAAAACTTTGCTAAGGTTTTTTTATTTGTTGGAGCATCACAGAATGTTTTGCTGGGACTTTTGACTAAAACTTCCTCAGGTAAAGGATGCAAAACCAGATAGTAAATACAGTGGTCTCAGAAATGGGATATCCATGTACAGGTCTGTGTGTGGCATGATTTAAGAGTGATCTTGGATACTGATTTCTTCACAGAATGAGGTGGTGGAGGAGCAGAGAGATCATGCTGAGCCTCTCGCCCCCCTTGTCTCTGCACCAGGTTTCCTGGGGTGGATGGATTCACTTTCTTGCTTGTAAACAGACACTTTGAGAGAATTAATGTTTCTTGAGACAGTGACAAGATAAGTCTGGGCATTGTCTGACCTAGCCTCAAAATATCAGAATTCTGCTTTGAAACTGAATTATTATCCCTGGTCAGTGCTGGTGCTGCTGCAATGTAATGAAGCCAAATTTTGAAATGTCTGTGTGGTAATGAGTGATTGAGCTGCATAAAGTGCTTTTTCATAGAGGACAAATCTCCTCAAGTGTCAGTACAGGGAGGAAACAAGTGGGTGCATTGAAACTGCTGGAGATTTGTTTCTGTGTAACCACTGTATACATAGACTTAGCTTTTTGTCCATGTTAATTTTTAGTGGCAGAGGTAGAAGCACCATTTTCCTTTGTTGCTTGTGGGATCTGAGCTTGCTAAGAGTTTATTTGGTTCATAACAACCGTGCTTAGTTTCAGAAGGACAGCCAACTGTTTCAGGTAATTGCTAATGAAAGGCAGGCCCTTCTGTGTCTTGATTATCATCTTCAGGATGGATCTACTCACAGCAGATTTCTGAGTTGTTGGTAGTCTAGATAAACTGAGTTGTTGGTCATTGTCCACTTTCCCACTGCTACAGCTCAACCTATCATGGTATTTTATACCTTGATGACAATTGCATGTGAGAACCAGCACTGCATTGTAAACATGTTACTTGAATTCTCTCTTAGTCTTGTTCCCTAAAAGTCAGGATTTAGGTTTATTGGAATAGTGAAATGGGATCAGGGGGATGCTGAGAGTACTAATACTCATGTTGTGGTGTGTATATACACTGACTTTAGAGTATCACATTTAATATATTTGTAATTATTAAGATGACGTATGTTGTTAATGATTTTAATAGCCATCAAGTGTCTGTCTCTTGACTGCTTACTTTAATAAAAAACTTTGGATTTTAGGATCTGTGTTATAAGTGCAATTCCAGTTTTCGTGAGTGTTATTACTCACCTGTATCTTGATATGCCCTTGCATCATATCATGTTGATATAGTGTCAGACGTACTATGTCAGTAAAAGTTAATGTATTATCCATCAGTCTGAACTGGAACTCAGTGGCAGTGTGCTAAGATGAAAACATATCTGGATCTTTATCAACAGGAACCTAAAAATATCCGTAATTTGCCAAATAAGTAAAATGTGTTGGAAAAACCCTTCCTTTTCAGTGGTTACTCTCTTGTATTAGGGAAAACACACAGCTGATTGTCACTGATAAATCTATTGTAGCATGTTCTTAGCAAGGAAGTGGATCTATAGAAGGAAACAGCCCATAATAAAATATGGATTCTCTTTACTTACCATGCACTACCTGCATGTTTTTGGAACTCAACAAAATTGCAGGATGAGCATGTGTAGCTAAAAGCCTCATCAGACTGATCGAAACATTTATAAAACACTCCTGATCAATGGAGTGAAGACAACATGAAATATGTTTTAGCGGGAGATTATATTATCTGTGAGAATCAATACAAATGTTGCAGATTAATTACTGTTTCAGAATATTATTTGTTATGTTGAGTTATGCAGCCATTTTTCTTTCAGTGCTAGTGTTTAGCCATTTGTTTAGGAATAAGAGGAAAACGTGAATTTCATAGTTGACTATACTGAGATTTTTTTTTTCTTTTTTTTCTTTTTTTTTTTCATGAGTTCACTTTATTAATTTTATTGTATGGAAGACAGGAAAACCTGCTGTTGGACTTGCAGTTGTATTGCATTGTTCTCTGGATTTCTCTTTAGTTTTTCTTTGGAGAAGAACACCTTCTATAAGATAGAATGTGGACATTTTTAATGAACGCAAGTTTCCGAACCCCTTTTATGCACAATTAAAATGACATCTAAGGAAAGAATGAGAATAGCTCTTGAAAGTTAAGGCGGCATCACCCAACTATCCTGGAAGTATTGTATAAGAGAATTTCAAAACAGTGGGCAGAATCTAGAGCCTTTGTTTTTTTTGAACCCAGAGCCTTGCAGTCAGCAATTTATTTTGCCATGGATTTGTGTGACATGTCATGAGTTATTTAAATCTGCTTTATAATGAACTTCTCATCAAGCCTTTTTCTCTGATCAGCTTTGAGTACAGCTCTGTTTCGCTCAGTACAATTTGTTTGGTTTGCATATGATGGGACACATCTTTGTCTTCCATCCAGAAAGATTATCTAGGTGGAATTACATTAATTTAGGTGATTGTCCTTAAAAGGCCACTATAAGTGTACTTGTTTGATATATGTGCATGTGTACAGTTAATCTAGTTTGTCCAGTGTGCCTACCCTGCTGTGCCCTATGTCTCCAGCTCATGCCAAGACTGGACAAGGGTAGGATTATGAACCTAAATTTGTGTTATTATGTGTGGCTACTGGAAAGCATACATCCACATCCCTGCCTGTATACATGCAAGAAGTTTTGTCTGTTCAGATTGCAATTATTCATGCAGCAACAGGTACTTCAGCAGGATATGCCTATGAACCTGTGACAAACAACAAGATTTCTACCAGGATCATAGAAACCAGGATTTGTCCTTCTGTATCTCAATTTTAAACATTATGCTGTGAGCACAACTGAAAACAATTTGTGAAAATCAGTTTAGGAAAAAAATCAACCCTTAATTACAGCATGACCCCCTGAAATACTTGGCTATGGATTTGCGTGGAGATGATGGGAACTTCTAGCACCAGGGTGAAATGAGGGAGCTGGGTATGAATGAGATAGAAATGTTAGAGGGTGATATTAATACAAGAAGATGTTGGTAGTCTCTTGTGAAAACTCTTAGTAAGCAGGTTACTGTGTTACTGTCCCGGTTTCAGCTGGGTTTGATTACTCAGGACCAGGATGCTAAGCAAGTTTCTATGAAGACAACACTCTTCCGTAGTTTGCTCAAATGGTAGTTGCAGGAGTTGTGTTACTGTGTTTGCTGTCAGGCATGGATGAGGTTAAAGCTGTGAAATTATTTACAGAAATCTCTGGAATTCACAATAAAATTAAACTTCTCCACTTGAAAGATTTTATGACAAAACTGCTTTTGGGGAGGAGTTTATGGAGTGTCCAGAGTTTATGTTTGATAACTAACGTGTCTTATAAACTGTCCTTAGCATGTAACATAGTATGTGCATACAAGATATTAAGTTGTAAAGTTATAGTCAAGCTAAAAATAATGTTTTGATCTTCATGATAAGTTTGAAGGGCTGCAAAATCTTGTGGAAAAATGCTTGTTAGCATTCATTGCAGGGGACTCCACTGAAACATTAAGTAATTTTTGGCTTTCTGTCACTTTAATCATGAAGGTGGTGTGATAGCTCAGAACTCAGAAGGGTTAAACTGTGTCTCAAGGGCTGCTGGGGCTGTCAAAACAGTAGTGTTAGTGGAGCTTTGTAGCCATTGTGTGAAGCTCATTAGTTTCCCTCTGTCTCTGAATTGTCTTCTAGTTTTTTGCTAGAACATGTATATATTAACAGCAGAACAAGTAGGTTTTGGTTTAGATTCTCTCAAGATAAAATTGTGTTCATGTTAGATGCAGCTGTTGCATGATGGTTTTCAGAGAGATCCAGTGTGGTAGGAGCGGGGCTCTCACTTGAGCTCCAAAGCAGAGAGCCCCAAGTAATGTTCCGTTTCCTTGTTTAGGTCCAAAAGGTCGTGAATTGAAAGGAACAAAATAATATTGGCCTTCACAGGGAGAACTTTTCATTTGTATGTTGTCTGTAGTATCTAATACCTTACATAATTGCTGCCACTTCTCTTTTCACCCATCTTCCTTCCTTGCATTATTTTGTCCCTTCTTTCTCCTGATAATCAACTCATTCAGACACTAATGATTATCTTTGGGTCTTTAACTGATTTCTGAATAAAGAAACAAAAAATTGATTTGGGAATCTTGCAAAGACGGGCTTTCCAATGCAAGCTCAATCTCAGATTTGTTGGGTAGAATTCATTGCAGTTACACCCTTACTTGTCGCTGTGGTAGCAGTATGCTAAAATTACTTGGTTTCAGTGCAATTGGCTTATATTTAAGGCATCCTAAAAAGGTATTTTAAAAAGCAAGGAAATAAAAAAAAAAAAAAAAGCCTCCCAAAAGTAACAGTGGTGTAGGCAAATATTTAAGGCTGTGCTTCCAAAATTATTTTAAATTCTCCTTTTAATCTAAATTATTTAGAAAATCAGCTACTGTGCAACTTTCGGAGTGGCTGTTACCACAAATGTCTTAAGTCAGTTGCAGGGCCCTGTGAAAAATTCGATTAGGTTTGACAAAACTGAATGTAAGGTTAGAAGTTGTTTATCTTCAGTTGGGTTTCTGATTTTTCTGGCAGACACATAGCAGTGTAGAAGGGATTTCTAACCAATACTGGACAAATACTATTAAAAATACTTAAACTTACTTGAGATGGCAAAATTTTTCTTATCCTTCTTTATTTAGATTTTGTTTCTCACCAGTATTACAAATTCTACCTGTCATTTTGTTTGGTTTTGTCCCTGACTTTTAGGAGCTCAAAAAAAAAATTGATTTGCCGTATTTGCCTGCCTGTGCTGCTTGACAGCTGGGGTGTTGAAGCTGGTATTGTGTGTCTTGAGAGTCTCCCTTTGCTTGGCTTGTTCAGTGGAGTAAATAATCCCAAGTGCTGAAGTCCCATTGACTTGGACTAGAATTTAGGCTGTTTAATAACACAAGTGATTATAAAAATTAGATTTACATCTTATTCTCTATATATTGCTTCAAATGTATTTTCAGACAGGTTTTTTTTTCATCTTGGATCATTAATTGCTTAATGAAAAATGAGTAAAAAATGTATTATTCCATCTCAATAAAGTCTTGCAATGCTTTTTAAAGGTGTATTTGTCATACTAAATGATAATTTGTCAGGAAAAATAAATTTCTATAAAAAGAAAAAGCTCCAAGTTTTCCATCAAGACCTGGGATTCATTTGATCTAGTATTAAGGATTCCAAAACTGAGCCAGAGAAATGCAATTTTCTGAATATGTATTTTAAATTCTTGTCGCTAATGTTATCCTTGGAAAGAGAAGCTACAGTGCAAATGTTTCTGAAGTTAGCAGCTCTGTAAATGTATACAGTGTTTGCAGGCTGTGGCAAATGAGGTAGGAGTGTTCATCTCTCTCACTGTACTACCTAATGTAAATTACTTCCCTGAACATCTATTTAGCATACAGGGAGCAGTATACAACAGATGCTTCATAAACTTAACTAGGATCATTTAAAAAACAAAACATGTCCCTAAAACTTGTCCCTTCCTTCGCCATCAGTATTTCATTTGGTACTGGCATTGCCTCTCAGAAGAAAGTTCGCCTAAGCAGCACAGGCAGCATCTTTGCACAAAAGCAAATGTTGAAGATGATAGAGAGTAGTTAGTGATATGTGATCCCAAACTGGAATTTATAACCATGAGAAATCTGTAATATGTGAGTATGTGGATGAAATATTAAATATTCAAAGGAGTTTGTCAGAGTAGTATCCAGGTATGCTATGCAGGCTGCCAGCAATAACTCGCACCCAATGATCTGATAGTCTGTGGCTTGTTATGTTTTGATTTAGAACACCTTAAAGGGCAGCATATCAATATATAACTATGTATGCCCCTATGTGGTCTTTCAAAAATTATCTCTGGTGGATAATAAAATGGAGAGCAGACTTGCTGGCTCCTCTAACAGGACCTGCTTCTACAAGAGTTTTGCATGAACCAAAGTAGTGTCAATAGTGTGATCTCTGGATGACACATCGGCTTGGGAAATAGAGAAGTACACTGGTACAGCTTGTTTTAAATGTACCACTAGTGATGAATTGTTGTTATTTGAGAAGTGGTGCCTGAGTGTGTTTTTAAAGATGATACCACAATGCATACAAATTGTCTGTATATGTCTTTAAATAGGGTCCTTCCTTGTGAGTGCTAAATTTTAGTTTCAGTATTATTGTCTTCCTTTTCTAAATAATTTGTATCCTCTTTGCCACTACTTCCTGCCAATTTCCATACCTACACACATAATAGATCTTTTTGAATGTTCTGATGCATTTTCTGTGTTTGTGAAGTTATTTTTCTTCCTGAGAGAAGCAGGAATTATTCTTCTACTGGAATGTATGTGAAGACTCCCAGCTCCATTACTATATGTAAGAGTTCATCCCTTGAAAATAACACTGCACAGTGTGTGCTAGCACAGACTTCCCTCCCTTGGAACTAGCTATTATTCTTTGAGCGCTGTCAACACACTCAGTGCTATGTAATATAAAGAAAGAGGAGGATAGGATTTCTGCCCCAAAGGGTTTGCAGTCTGTTAGATGCACAAAACAGATTAGATAATGCTAAATATGGTACTGGTCAAATGCACAGATTAGTCTGAAAATGCCACAGATCTTTTTAATATAACTTCCTTATTTGATGGATGTAGTCTGTGTTTTAATGAAAGTAAAAAAATACTCCTGGCTTCCCCAAAGACTTTACAAAAAGCTACATCTGAATAACTGACAGGTAGGATCTATCATGCCAAGCTTAATCTTATTGCTAAGCCAAAATATCTGATAAAGATGGTTTGCCTACTGGCAAAGAATTAATTGGATTTCATACTTTGAGTCCTTTCTTTCGCTCCATCATTATTATCATGGAGTTACAGGAGGCAGAGATACAAAAGACCCATTAAGTCATCCAGGCGATAGACTTCTCAAAGCCTGCCTTCTATTGCCCTTCTTTTTTTTCTTGAGAGTTAGACCTTTCTTAATTTCATCTTATTATTTGTAATTGTATCTAGTTTTTGCCAGCCTAAATAATTCATTTTCCTTGTTGGTGTACATATTCTCCAAATATTTACAGGCTGTTACTGTGTCCCCTGGAAGGTTGTTCTTTAGCCAACCTTTATGCTGTTAACTTTTAATGTCTTGATATAATCAATCTCTTCAATCTCCACTTATCATTTTTGTTCCTTCTCTAATAACTCTTTAATGTGTTATCTTTCTAGTAATGAGGTGTCCAGAGCTGAACGCAATATTTCATATGTGCCTGCACCGGAGCTTTGTGGAGAGGGACTTTCAGCTCTCTGCTCTGGGAATTGATGCATCTGTAAATGTGGACAAACCCCCCTGAGCTTTACTGTGCTATATTGTCTAGCAAACAGGAGACCAATTGATTCAGATGACAATGGCTTTATATCATTTTAGGTGATAAAACCATATTATGTATGTTTTTCCATGCAAGTGTGAGTGGAATTGTCTAGACTTTTATCTCTGGAGGACTGAGCTATATTCACAGAGAAGATTTGTTTCTCTTATCCCCTCTCTATAACGCAGACAGTTGAAAGCTGAACAGAGAAGGGAGGTTAAGATTGTGAGATGATTGGCAGTGTCCTGCTGCTGGTCTTTCCTCTGAACATCTGCTGGCAGCCTCAGGGGGGAAATGATTGGGATAGGAGTGATTTCTGCTGACTCATTATGGTTTATTAACACCAAATTGAATATATTGGTGGTAGAGATATCCCTGGGGAAGTGGCAGCTAGAAGAACCAGGTCTCTGTAGGAGTACCTTATTTATTTGGTGATTAAAAATAAATAAACCCTTACACTGGAAAGGGTGGGGAGGTGCAGTGAGGATGTGAGGCCTTGGGAAGGATAAAGGGAAGAGTGCTCCTGCCATAAAACCTTATTATTCCAAGGTGCATTCAGGGAATTGCAGCTGTGGTCTGTATCCACAGTGTAGCAGAAGGTACAGAGTGATGGGGAGGAAGAGGAGGCTGGGGAAGAGCAGGCTGTCCTAGCAGTGTCACCCAGGCCTCTGCCCCAGGCAGCCCAGCATCACATCAGGCCATTGAACCCAGCCACCAGCTACAGAACCCCCGCCAATATATCAGGGTAGATTTAGAACCAAAGCTGAAAACAAATGGTCTGAAATTAGGTTTGATATTGTTACGTATTAAGCAGTAAGGCACTATGCTTGCTATGATGTTTTAAATACATTTTTCATTTTCATTTTTAGCTTCTCATGCACGCAAGTTAAAATTTTAACAGGAAAGTGCAGCCACTGATCTGAAAGGGAATTTGGAATCCAAGCACTTGGGATCTGAGTTTGTTTGAAAAACAGAACTTTTTGACAGCCTCTTGCCTCTCCTGCAGGAGCTGTGAGATCGTTTTCTCTTTCGGTTTCTTTGACTGATTCAGTTTTGTGGCTGGTCTGTTGAACACTGAGGAACTGGCTGTGTTAAACTAGTAACAAACTTGTTTTCCATCTTCCAATCTGCAAATAAAAGCTATGTGTGGACACACAGGGCTGTGATCTTAGAAGGATTTGGGACCCAGAACTGGTTGTGTCTGCTCTCTGATTAGAGGCAATGTTTTCTTTTGGTCAATTTTAAATATAATTTTGGATTCCATATGTACTCAAGTCACTGAAAGTAATTTATTTAGTGAATTAACACTGTTCTGCAGTGTTCTTGTATGCATTTTAAAAAGGACTCACTTTTCCTTCGAGCTGAGTTTGGTATAAATATTAAGATCACTATGGAAACTTAGCTGACTCTTTTCTAATAAAATAAATATGAAGATAATAAAGATATAACTCTGGTAGATTATAACTGTAGTGTTTATGTCATGTGCTTTTAGAACATACAGTATATATTCCGACATACAGCATAATTTGGTTGCAGATGAACATGTTTTAATAATTGCTATCTAAAGAGAATCATGTCTTTTGAAGATGAGCTAAGAAGTAGAAGAGTGGATTAAGACTGATTTTAAACCAGGCTTTGTCCTAGTTATAATCCAAGATTAAAACTGTCCCAGAGAACAACATGGTAGTTTTGCCTGCTCTCCAGTTGTTTATTTGATGCAGTGGGATTTGTAACTTTGATCATTGTGTTCCTGTGCAACTCCTGTCCTCTTGCATGACTGGCAGGATAAATTGTTCTTGTACCTTTCACTTCAGTACGAAAGTGTTGGTGTAGAGTGTCTGACCGGTCCCCACACTGGCAGGCCATGGTCCTTGTTCAGCACAGCTTTGGGTTCATTTGTTCAGGGTGCCTGGATTAGTATCCCAGTATCTAGAATTGTTGTTCTTCAGTGTTTAGTACCCTCCCTCGAGTACCAAGTTGGAGTCAGATCCTGATTTTGAGTAGAAGGCATGGTATGAGGCTCCCAAAGTTTTATATTCCACTAATTTGGAGCAAGCTTGGATCTCCTGGCAATATGAAAGGAAATTAAGCCGGCCATCTGTACCTAGTTCTCTTTTTGTTATAGGTGATCATAATCTGCCACAGATGAGTGGGCATGTATTGTTGCTAACCTTACAGCATGTTGAGGACAACAGAGAGGAACAAAAGGCGAAACTGCTTGCCTCATTACAGTCTAAAGTTTTAATTTATTTCTTAGCTTTTCAGTCAGCCTAGCATATAAAGAATATAAAAACAATGTGTTGAAGTAACATATGTAATCATCAGCCTTGACTGCAAAATGCCTTCTACTTCCGTGCTTACTGGGGGATATACTGATATATGCTAAGGGAAAACGAGTCTGAATTAAATTAACCAGGAACAATGAATGATTTGCAAGCAGGGCAGCATCATTCTTCCAAGTTTCTGAAGAGATTTTTAAAGCACAAATTAATTAGTCTCTCAGCCCCTCTGAGATAAAGATCCTTTTACACTGGGCTGAGGCCAGGAGAGACTGTGATATTGTTTAGTCTGACTTTCCCCTTTGTGTGTGTGTGTGCCAGGCAAATGCTCTTTTAATGTCTCTCACAGACAACCTAATGTAGCTTTTCCAACTGGTCTTCAGCAAGGTATGGAGGGCTTGATCTGAAAGAACTGTATATGGCAACGCAGGGCACTGGCTTCTAGATGCTAGAGCCTCCAATGTGTGGTACAGCATCCTGTCATGTGTATGGGCATCCTATACAGGGCTTGGGGAGGATTAGTGCCTTGGACAGGGATCTGCGGCAATTGCTTGGAGCTAGACAGTAAAAAAGGCTAAGGAGAGAGATGAGTCCTCAGCCTTGTGTCTCTTCAGAGCTTCGGTACTTAGCCCAGACCTTCAGGGAAAATGTTTTTTTCCATTCGAGATCATAGCCCGGAGCTTTGTCCTGAAGACAGGACAAAGTGATTTTTTTTTTTTTTTCTTTCCCCCCAAAACCCCAAGCAAATCTGATTGTCCTGGAAAGTATGGGCAGTATTTAATTTCTCTTATCAGCTGGAGGGATAGACACTGACAGGTTTCACTTTATTCAAGAATATAGAGACTGCCAGGGAAGGAAAGGGACCCTAGGTTACTACCAGTCCTCCTTGTCTCCCACCAAGTGGATGCGCAGTAATACTTCCTGGTGATCTCGTTTTCCTATTTGATGGGCAGTGGAACATTTTGACTAGACTGAAACCTGAGATAGACATTGAGCATTGTGCTCTTGGCAAAACAGGAACACTAAACCCAGGAGGCTTTAGCTGATGGTGGAACTCAAAAGTTGGTGAACTTTGAGGCGTGTTGAGTAGTTTAGACCACCAACAAAATACCAGGATGATGTATTCTGTGTCCTCAGAGAGCTTGTGGAGTAGGTTACATTTTAGCAGAGATGAATATGTTTGAAATTAATCCTTTATATTTTGCTATGAAATGGCTCCTCTTGGGTAGATAAACCGAAGAGTGTATTGTGTCAAATCACTTGCATAGAAGGCTTTCTGCAAGGTTTCAATGCTACAGTTTTCATAAGTCCTTAATTACTTCCAGTTTAACACCTACATGTTTTTAAAACATTAAATGCTAGAAACAAAAAGTAATAACATAGAGAATATATTTGCAAAAAATTAGTTTCGCCTAGACTTTTTCTTGAAAATATTTTTCAAGTTTGTTTTTAAAGCAAAACCTTTGCCAGTTAATCTCTGCTGAAACATTGTCAAAACTCACAGTACAAAGGATTGGTAAATTACTTTTGAATCTATTCCGTTCTTGCCAACTGTGAGTCAGAGCTGTCTGTCGTTTTTGTTAAGATAGTGTTGTATTTCTTATGTGGCTGCTCTAATATCCTATCTACAAATTACTGCAGACATTATGGAATAAATTATAATGTAGAAAAACATCTCCTGTAAAGAGGGCAGTTTTAATATAAGACACAGGACTTCAGTATTGGGGTATACTGCACAAGGCTTGCTTTTACCTCTCTCAGGAATTAAAGTCACCGTATTCTCAATAAAAGCAGTTGGCAAAAAACCTTAGCTATAGTGGTAGAGGTAGAGAGAGAAAGGGGGAGAGCTGGAGGTTTGTCTTAATCACAACCACATCTCTCCAGTTCTGAAAAAAGTTTTGTCTGGTTTAGAATATCTTACAAAAGCATACTAGTGACTGAGCAAAGAGGTCATGGCTTTCAAAAGGTCCAGTAGGATTTGGAAGCTGAAGTCATATACAGTGAACAGTTTTGGCACTTTTGAGTATCTCTCTGGATGTTAGTGGAGGTTGGACTCCCTAGTATCTATGTCATTTAAAATGAGAATGAAGTATCCTGTGGAAAATCTTAAGCTTGGTTTTAATTCCTTTAATTGCTACATTTCACTCCTGTCCCTTTGAAAAACCTTTTTCAACACTGTTGGTTGGAATGATTTTGAGGGTCCCTTGCAGTACCAGTCCCTTCTCTCCCTCCTCTCCCACTTGTTTCTCTGGGCAAGCAGATGGTTCTTATAATTAAGAAACAGGGACTTCTGGGATTTGGGATAATTACAACATCACTTTTCAGGATGATGACAACTGATATTTCAGAAGCTTTCGAAGTCTGAAAAGGTTGTTAGCATGGTAGCAAAAGTCAGCATGTAATTATTTTTTTTCCTTTCTCCATTATTATTGTACCATTTGAATTGTCATGTAATGATTTTGTAGTGATCCATAGGAGGCAAACTGTGTAATTCTTTTATTTTTGATAACTTAAATGAGGTTTGTGGCAAAATGGATCTTATGGTTCTGAAGAAGTTTGCAGATCCTTGCTGAATTCCAGTCTGTGATACTGAGGAGTGGTGTGGTGGAAATATCAATACCGTTATAAGTGAAGGATGGCGACTTCAGAAGGTAGATGAACAACTGCAGTCAGTTAATGCCATAAGAAATAAAAAATCAGGCCTTGCAAAGTCATCTCTTGACAGAATAGCTGTCATGATCTGTAGGAGACTGTTTCTAAACTGATCAAGCTTCCTGTTAAACACTGTAGTCTAACATTAGATTTTATGAAAGAGGAATTCATACTTGATTTTTTTCCCCCCACAATTTTTTCCCAACAACTATAGCTTGAAGACTTGTGCTGCTAGTTTTAACTACTCAATACATGACTGAGGGAAGTGTGTTCAGAGCAGTCGCTCCTGAAGAGCACCAATGTCAGGGAGATCTCAATGAAATGTTTTTTCACATCTGATAGGTCTTTTTATGTTACAGTAGTTGGGCAATCAAGTGACTTCTAATATGCTGGTGACTGCTTTGCTATCACTTCAAAATGGATGTATCAATTATCTTCTCATGCTTTACATTTAATGGTCAGATCAGTCTCTGCACTGCAATTTTAGTTTATTTTTAGTGTACCCTTTTTAGTCATTGTTCTAGATGGCATATTTCAGATTAAGTTGCTTTATTGAATCTCTTTGGGGAAATTAGAGGAGGAGGAGTTTAGAATTCAATTGTTAATGCAAAAACCATGCTTCACTATGTTACTAAGCGAACTACTTTTGGGATGTTTATTGCTGCAGCATGAATGGGTATGAATGTATCAATCATGCACAAAGCAATTTTTTGCAGACCCTCCCTCCTTTTTGCCACAAAAGAAAGAAAGAATATCTTATCATATGCATGTATGTATATCTAGTTTTGTTTATTTGTTTGGTTTTGTTTGTTTTTAATTCCTTTAGTTTCATTCTTAATTCTGTCACTCTTAGACAGCAGTGGTAGGGGTTTTTTTGCGTTCACTCCCGCCTTGTACAGCTTGGTATAGATGCGTTTTGAGTTATCCTTCAGTGAACAAGTACAGGCCATTTATTTCACACAAAAAGTGCTGAATGAATCATCCTATTTTCCTTCCTCTTCCTTTTTTTTTTTTTTCCTCCAGTCTTCAGCATATTTGTATTGCTTGAAAAACAGCCACAGCCTTGCTGTGAAGTTTTGCAGAACTTCATTATATAATCTCTGAGCTTCGGTCACCATCAGCAGTGAACTTGCCATAGTTGCTTTTGTTCTTCTCCAGTTTGCTCTGATAACGGTTTTCAGTACCTTCTGTGATATCTTCTTCATTTATCTGGAACAACAAAAGGGACACTCCATTGTCTGTAAAGAGTAATTAATTTTTACCTATCTCTCTTAATATTTTTGGTAAAATGTGTAAGCAGAGTGGGAATACTTGGAAGATGATACAGGCTGTTTTTTCAAATAACAATTTTTTTCAGTGTTTTTTTAAAAAACATAACAGTGACTGTAAGCTAAAGTATGATTAATAACAAATTAAGCATGAAAGAATCGTGTGCACCAGCACAAAAGCTTTGTGATGAATATAATGTTCATATTGCAGCGTTATCCCCTAGTTCATAGTAATTATTAAATTTCAAAGTATCTGAAAGAGGAGATGGAGCAACTGTGTTTCTAATGAATCTGTAATGAGTTCTAAGGCTGAGTAACCATGCAGAGTTGAGAGATTTGCATAATAATTATTATAATTGGACAAAAACTATAGAGCTCTTTTCCAGAAGAAATCAGAATTGTCTCAGAATTTACTGGAAATTTAATTTTTGTAGCTTGGTGAGCAATTTCACAACTGTAACTAAGGAAAAAGAGCTGTAAGGAAGATGAAGTGATGGCACTTCACTTGTGCCTGTGTAAAAATGTGCCTGAAAGCAATGGATTTTATGGACTGTATAATTACAAAGAAATAAATTTGAATTTTGTACTAATTAGATCTCCTTCAGCCAATATTAGGATGCAGAAGAATTGAATAACTGAGAAGTGTAGAGTGTAGGTAAAAACCTCCCCAGCATCTTTACACACTAATAAATGGAGACAATTCTTTTTAGTGCAAGGATCAGTTGCAGGAGGAAGGGCTTTGCTTAGCTCTGAGGTGTTGCATGCTAATGTTGATGAGTTTCTTTTGTTTAGGATTACTTTCTACTTAGATTTCTTATAGTCTACAGTGAATGGTTCAAAACTGCATTAATTCTTTTTCTGTAATATGGCAAGAAAGAGCTCACCATTTGTCTCTTGGTTAATACTAGAGGATTCTGAGGGCTCTGAAACAGTGAACTGGAAATTCTGATTTTCTTATGATATTGACTTTGAATTTATATTTAAAAAATACAGTTGTGCAGTTTTCCAGGCAACCAATGTTTTACAACAAAAATATTTCATCTATATGCTGCCTGTTTTTGTTTATTCCATCTTTTAATCTGTCAGGATGTATTTTTTTTGTTTTACTTTGTAAAAGTGCAGCATTTTCTTGCAGGTATTAAAGGGCAGCATTAGAACCAACTCTGATCATCTCTAAATGTTGTGATTGTAGAACAAGAACAATTGATACACAGTATTATGCTTATGATTTAAAGCACTATGTTGGCCTAACAATTTGCAGTCACAACTGTGACTGCAAAAATAAAGCTCTTGTTATTGTTCTCTTTGCTTTTTTTGTCTCCTTCTGCTCCACCAGGTGACTGGTTTGTGCTGCTTGGCCTCATCTTATGGCTGGGTTGGTCCTCTTTTCTGCCAAGATCCTTTCTCCTCTCATTTTCCCATAGCACTTGCTAGTAGTAAACTCAAACTTTCTGTGACTTCGCTGGTCTCATTACATTTCTCCAGAACATGCTGCCAAGAGTAGTTTTTGCTGCTCTCTACCTCCTGATGTTGCACCATTTGTGCATGTCCACGTTTTTCTGTTACAACACTGGTTTGACTTTGGATGTTGAGGTGCACTGAGAGTACAGTTGGTTTGTTGGAAAAGTTGGCAGACAGTGAGTGAAAGTTGCTGAGGTTGACCCTACTCCAAAATTCCCCCTGATCTGTAAGGATGGATAAGTCTCTCTGCAACTCAGTTGTAGACCTCTTAACAGAGTGAGCTCCTTGTGAAGGGGTGGTTGGACAAATAGTAGGAATAGATCAGTCATTACCCATATGTCCCAGAAAGTGTTCTCGTGTCTTAGGTTTGTTCTAATACCAGTTTTGGCTCTTCTTCTCTCTCTCTTTTTCTTCTCCAAACAGATCCAGCTGTGGGATGGTGGATGTTGTGAAGCAGTGCAGGGGCAATCATGGATATGTTATAAAAACCTGTGTCAAGCCAGGTGGCTCCTCACTAAATGTAGTAGATACTGTCACATTTCATTCAGTTTCTTTGCATTCCAGAGGCACATTAAATCAGGCCTCTCCTTTTCTTTTTTCTGTGCCGTAGATGTGAATGTACCATGGTGATCTGTTAATCTTGGGCTGCTGAAGGTTTGAGGGCAGCAGGTACCAACAGTGCTCAGAGCAGTTTGCACATCTGAGGTCAGCAAAACCAACTGGCTCACCTCAGCCTCAGATTGCAGGCTAATGAGACAGTTAAGCTCTGTGAGATGTGTATTCTCTCTTCCACATTGTCTTGTTGTCATGATCAGTCTGTTACAAAGATGCAAATTCCATTTTCTGACCCCACCATCTCCAGCCAGAAATCTTAAAGTCAAATGGGGTCAACATTACCTGTGCAGCCAGAAAGCACATGGGTTAGTACCGTGCTTATCCCAGTCTCATGGCTCTAGGACAATATAGGAGCAGTTATCATTTCCTTAAAACCAGAAGTGCCTGAAGTGATGTCTTCAGATTGATTAAGTTTCTTTTTCGGAAGCTCTTTCCTGTGTTGTGAGTCCGGATGAGCTGATTTGAACTCACAAAAATATTTAATTCAGATTAATGTATCTCTACTGCTAAGCTGAATTGCTCTGTTAATAGCATCCAGAATAGTGAATGACTTGATTAGGAAGAGAAAACCTGATTGATAAACTTATTTTCTTGAAGACTTATCTGTCTTCTTTGAAGCTGCCTTGCTTTTGAATCATTACTGTGATATCATTCGCATGTATCTGTACCCTAAAAACATTTTTCTTTAAAATGTGGTCTCCAACAAGCTTTATCAAATCCTCTTGCTTAAGTGCAACTTTATGAATATTTTGAGATGTTTTCTACAAGTGGATGGTAGTGTTTTGAAAATACCCATCACAGTTTTTAGTTTAGCTCAATTGAAAACAATCAACAGATTAGCAAGCAATGCTTTTTGTCCCTAATTCCCATATCAAAGTTGTTTGTGTTAACTAGATAGAATGCATTCTGAGGCAATATGTGTAAAGGCTTGTTTATTAGCAAGGATGAAGTTATCCTCACTTGACCTGAATTTTTTTCTTTGTTTTGTGCTTTTTCCAGATGCTTCCAAATCATTTAAATGGAAAATAATTTCTATTTGAACTGCACTAGCATCATTTTATCTTCATGTTTTGTGGTTTATTGCTTAATTTAAAACAAATCTGTAAAAAGTAAAGGTAGTATTAATAAAATAGTGCTGTTCTTTCAAAAAAATATTAACACTACTGACAGTCATACATACCTTTTTAAGTTTAGTCAGAAAATGGTGTTGTTCAGTAAAGAAAATTGTGACTTTCTATGTAAAATTATTATAAACATAATTCCATCTATGATTAGTTGCATGAGTATAGCGTTAAGGGTATTATACAAGAAGACTATTGTCATAGCTTTGCTACCTCATTTGAGCCCATTCTGTGTATCCCAGTTGAGCCCCAGCACTTGTACACTTTGTATTTGACTTCCCCTTCCATAAAGGTTGTTATTAAGAGGATTCAACCCTCTGACCCCTCTCTGTATCCTTGTTACATCTTCTTGTGCCAGTCACCCACTGTGCATCATGAATGCTCATCAGGAGTTGAAGCAGTAGGCTTCCAGACTCGGTCTGGGAGTTTTATGTAGGTGGACAAAGGAGCTGTGATTGAGGCAAAGAGATTTTTGCTTCTCTCTCTTTTTTTCTTTCTTTTTTTTTTTTTTTTTTCCCCTTCCAGTGGCAGTACTGTGAGCACTCTCTATTTGAACTCTTTGATTCAATCTGCAGTGCCTCATCCCATTGGTAATTTGTTCTGGTGTTCTCTATGTCAAATCTCATACAATCTTCATGGAAGTGATGAGACAGTCCTTTTAAATGCTGGAATGAAAAGATTTTATTTCTTTAGAAATGTAGGGTTTTGCTTCTTGTTCCGGTTAACAATTTTAAGTGCATGCTGCCTTTAATGGTCATTATTTTTATGCAGTATGCTGATACTTTGAAGCAGAACTTCAGTAACATCACTGAATGCTATGGGTGGTTGTTGAACTCAAAATCCATTATTATTGGAGAAAAGGTTTAATTGCTCAGGATAAGCAATTAAAGGGAGGTCTTGGAGCTGTAGTTTTGTTCCCCAAGAGCTGGAATTGCTGAGAAGTGCTGATCTCAGCAGATGACCAGAAAAAAGGATTAAAAGCCGAACACCGTCAGTGAGAGAATTAGTAACTAAACTTTCTAAAAATGAACATCAGGGTGAGTAATGGGATAGGTGATTTTTTTTTTCTTCATTTCTCCAAGTGTGCACATGCCTTCTCTGGAAGGAAGGGGCTTTCTATCTCTTATGACGATGTCACATCCAGATAACATAAAACTGTTTGAAACTTATATCTGAAACTCAATTCGTGGGGGTTTTTTTGAGAGACTTTGTTGTTTTTAAGGTGGATCTCCTCTTTGTGTTTTGTGTTGCATTGATTCTTAAAGCTGTTCTTTTTTTTTTTTTTTTTTTTTTGAGAGGTCTCTGCTATTTTTTTTATTAGTTCTACTACAAAGTCTGGAAACACTGTGCAGGGGAGGGGGAAGAATTTCCATTAAAATTATAAAGGGAAATCTGAAAAATGATAGCAATAAAAAGAAATTTAAACTCTAGCATTGAATTGAAATATCATTTGACTTGTGCTTGGCTTGAATGTTCCCTGTTATGCCCTGTGGAAAATAACTTGCCTGTGATGAGTTGTGCTGATGCGGCACTAGAAAAAGCTGTTCATACTGAGATGGACCTTCGTGTGTATTGACTAGTTAAGTTTGTGAGGGGATAGTGGTGTTGAGCTGGAAGCATATTAAGTAATGCAGCTAAAAGAGGATTTTGCTGAAATTATTTATATCGGCTATTATTTTGAAGATCCAGAGACATTAATGTCCATGCAGAACAGACAGGGAAGATTCTTTTGTGCCAAGGGATCTTCCCATTTCTGTTTTGCTGTTTTCCCCTTCTTTTCTAGCAGCTGTTCATCAGATTCAAAATGAAGCACCCTGGTGCCTCCTAACCCCTCTCTCTGAAGCGGTTCCTGTGCTGTGATATGCCCTGATGTGCCTCCTTCCCTGCCAGCCCACATTAGGTGCTAATGTCCTGCATGTGCTTTATGGGTTAAGGTGAATGCTGACACTAATGCTACAGGAACATAGGCCGTTTATGCACATACTTAATGCTGTGACTGCAGATAGGTGAGACACCTTTGTTAAGTCTTTTTGAAGAAGAGTTAATGGAAGTGGAAAAAAAAAGATTAAAAAAGCAGGTCAGAAGCAGAGCCCTGCTGAGAGGATGAGAGGAGTGAGAGTTTGTTTCTGTGATATGTACCAGCCTATTAACTTTTTGCTTTGACCTCTGTAAGTTACAGTCTCTCTTTGAGGTGAAGTAGAGGGCCCCCTTGGTAGGAATTGTCAATCACAGTCTGTCGACAGATCCACTACCTTGGGTTGTCTTGCCCTTCACAAACTGTAGGCATGTCTCAGGTCTCCTTTGGGGAAAGGTGGTGTATCCCTGTGCAGGAGGCTGGAATGCAGTCTCCATGAACACTGGCTGTTTCTGGTATTGAGGACATCCCCACTAAGCTTCTGAAACATTCTGGTCCTTCAGGTGACATGGTGATCTTGCCCATCACCTGTGGTGAAAATGTACATTGGCAGGATGCAGCATACCCCCTTTTACAGCTGAGGGGTGGAATTTGGTTTCACCTTGGTAATGCTTTTAGAAATGTAACACCAGAAATTGCCTTAATTTTGGTTATGTGTTTAATAGGCTTAGGCTGTGGGTCTGTTGAAGCAGTGTGCAGTTTGGAGCAACAAACTGAGCAGTTGGACGCTTGGATTCAGCTCCTGTCTCCTCACAGAGTGCCTATACCTTTCTAGATCTGTTCAGGTAACTGTGAAATGACAAAACAGTTCCTCTCTCCCTAAAGAACGTCACTTAGTTTTTGGGATCTGGTAGTGAATGGTACTCATGTAAAGGCAGGACGCTGAGCAGTTCCTTGGTGCAGGAACTTCCTTGTGGAGGAGATAAGATGTAGCCATTGTCTGAAAACTCCTGGGTAGGGATCATCTGATCCTGGGCAGAACACTTGAGTAGCCTGAGAGCTGCTCTCTTTTTGCCAGGAGATAATTCCCAAAGGGGTTTTCTATTAACTGTCATAGCCCATCCAGAAGAAATTTCACCCCCTCATTGTTTTGGGCAAAAATGGGTATCCTCGTTTTGTTTCAGCAGTTGTAGAGGATAAAGCATGCTTAGGAAAAGCTGAGATTTGCCCTTAAATGCAGTAAAACATACAAGCTGTCCCTTCGCTCCAAAGCTCCTTGATCTGAAATAGTTGTGGTTCCTATCAGCTAGAATTCCCATCGCAGTGGCCAAAGTACATTGCTGCCTCTGTGCTTTTTTTGTAAGAATTTTTTTCCTGAAATAGGCTTTTTTGAACAGTGAAGGATTTTTTTTTTTTTTTCTGTTTTTCATCTAGTCCTTTCCTCCACATCTGGAATGCCGTGATTACCCAATCAACAGCACCAGAGATAATTTAAGAGTCTTAAAAAAAACAGCAGAATCTTGTGGGAAGGATTTATAGCCTATTAGGGTGCCTGTATGTTTTTCCTCTGCCTAAAGAACCTTTGCATTATTGTGCTGTTTCTCAGGATGAAGATGCCCTCAAGGAACACAGAAGTTCATCATAAAAATGTACTTGAGCATTCTTTTCCTAGAAATCACTCTAAATAAAAGATGCGTAATAAGTTAACACTGAAACTGTGTTTTCTTGGACAGTTTAGGTCAAAACATCAGATATTCTTCAAATAATTGACAAGGTGCAGGATAAGGACTTTTTGTTAGAGATGAAATGAGTTATATCTGTGTTGTATTTCCCATGCTCTGGTAGAAAGCAGATTACATTAACACCTTTCAAAATGCATGAATTCTCAAGACAGTACAAATCACATACATGAAATCCAATGCCGTTTAATGCCTTGGTTGCTAATTCCTTAGCTAAAGAAGTCAGGAGATAATCAAAGATGAGTCCTTCTAGATTACAAGCTGATTTTTATGGTGGGTGACAGAAGCCCTTTTGCAAGGGTTTCCTTTCATTCTCTTTCATTTTGTCTGCTTCTCCACTCCACTCCTCCTTGCACCGTACGAGCTGGGCAAGTCTGCCCGGCTGTTGGAATCTGGATAATTCCTTGCATGCCAGGCTGACTGCAGAGGGCTGGTGTGCCCCAAGAGTTTGGGGCAGAAGGTGGCACTGTTGACTCTCTGTAGGGCTTGAGTCCTGCCAGGGTGCCCTGAGCTGGAGACTGACCCTAGGGTGTCTGCTGCATAGGATGCTCCTGGTCCTGAACCGTTATGAATGAGAAATTCCTGTTTTCCAAATAGAAAATGGATAACTGTGGTAGTAACTGAAGGCAGGATGGAAAAAGTTTTGAGGAGAGCTCCTCAAACCATTGAGAGTGGATTTTAAGAATTTATTGAGAAGCCCAGAAGGAAGAGGTCATAACTGCAGGCAGTATGAGTAGAAGTGTCAGTTTTCCAAAATGACCGTACCTGGCCTCCTGTTGTCTATTTGACCAGTTCGCCTGGCCAGTAACTCTTCAGATCATCCAATTTGGTGGGAGAACAAGTGTTCAGAACTCTGTTAAAAAAAATTATGAAAACCTCAATATGTTAATGCTCTTCAAAGAATCATAGCTGTCTAAATGTCAAAGAGCTTCCCACAAGAATATATTTGGTGCGAAGATGCAATTGCAGAAATCGGGGTAAGACAGTTGTATTTTCCTTTGCTGACATGTTCCACTTCCAGTTTTAGTGAAGCTGTGCTCGCTTCCTGCTACTGACTGCAGCATTGTACCCTGTTTAAATATCTTCTAGGGAAGACCAAGGAGAATGAAGCTATTAAAAAAGAATCTGAGGTTCTCTGGGATCATTGGAAATGAATAATTATTAAGCAATTCTGCCTCACAGGTTTTTAGAAAGTGAGTGTTTAATTGCTGCTACTCCAATGCATTTTCACAGGGAATGGTTCCCCTCTGGACATCTCCATTCTCTTTGGGTAATTTAGTTTTAAAAATGCTGAAAACTGGAATAACGCACAATTAAGAGTAATAGTTAGACCACTTGTTAGGGAAGTGATAGCAGATTGACAGTCTTATGTGAAACACAGAGAAAGCAGAGAAGCTTTTTTCCCCTCAATACTTGCCCTAACCCTGAGTGGATGCATCTTGAGGAAAAGTCTGACACAAATTCCCATACATTTGTGTGTCTGTATATGTTAAAGAGAAACTTCTAATCAATGTTTCTGTGGGGATATAGAAATGCAGAATGATAGGTGGTGGGTTTTTTTATTATTTTTTAATTTCTTTTTTAATGAGTTGATTATACAAAATTTGGAGAATTCAAATTCAGCTGAATAGTCCTTTAAAGGCAGAATTTTCTTCATAGTATTGAATATTACAGTAATATGTTGCTTCTCTGACTCTGTAAATTCATTTGTGCTTGTAATCTAATCCTTCTAAGGCTAATCTAGGCCTTCCTGTGCTGCTAAGTAGGTAGATATAATAAGCAGTCTATTGATTGGTGTTGCTCTACCTGGTTCCAGAAGCACTTATTATGCCAAATAGCTTTTACTTTGCTGGGCACTCTATCTCATCTGGTTTTGCTGCTGAGTTTTCATGCAATAGTAAGCATCTTATAATGCTTACTTTCTGAAATATGCATTTTGTTTGTTTGTGTTCTGACAATATATTCATTTTCTTTCAATTTACGTATGGTTTCTGATCTTTCATGTGTTACTGTCTTCCATATAAAACATTTTTTGCCCAGCTGAGTATTCATAAGTCCTTGCCAGCTATTTATAATTCACTAAAAGCCTATTTTCTGTTTCACAGATCAGTTTGCATTGCAGGTAGGGTGGAATCTGTTATGTATTTCTGTGATGTTTTCTCTCAAAAAAGCATGCCCAGTGTCCCACACAGGCAAATCCTTTCATTCTCACCACTTTATCCACCATGAGATTACACGTATTTAGCCAGTCATGTTCACATACCTGGAAGCATTTCACAAAGGAACTTGATTCAGACATCTGAGTTAATTTTCCAGTATCTCTTTTTCTTATATACTGTTCTACCTGGTTCTGTGTCTATCATAGTCGTTCTTTTCAGGGCTTGTCAGAAGCTTTGGCGAGTTCACCCCTAGAGATCCATTGGGCAGTTGCAAAACAGGTATATATGTGGTACAAAGAAAAGAATTATAGATATTAATGATGAAATCCTCCTCTGTGTCACATCTATATATGTTGTAGTGTATGAGGAACAACCATTCTCATGCAGTTGACTGTGAAACCTGTCAATTGAGTGATTTCTTTTTGCGTCAACTGAAACACCATGATTTGATTTAAGATTATATAATTTTTGAAGTCGCCTGGCTGTAATTTCAAGTATGTTTCTGCAGAGAATAATGATTTACTATGAGTTAGTAATTTACAGAATTATCAGTTTTATAAGGCAGTTGTTTAGCTAAAATTTCAGAAGTTAACTATTATGTAAAATGATCAAAGGAATGAATCTTAAAGATCATCTTTGGCTGGGCAGAGATGTAGCCCCTGTACTGTGCTGACTTGATAAGACTGACCTGACTTGATCAGAGAGTTTAGACCAATCAACTGACTTGACTAAAATAATATCCTTTGGCCTTTTCTTTTATGTGACATACTTTGGCTTCATCAGAGTTGTAGTCCTGAGGTAGAACTCCATTAGGATACCCCTTCTCCTCTAGCATCTATATGCTTCTGTTCTAGCAGTTTGATCCAAAGATGCTGTTTGTGGTCTCTGAAGTTTATGAAGTTCATTAACTACTTCCATAGTTGTGTGCCTATATATATATATATGTATATACATATACACATGCATATACATATTCATGCAGTTTGCCCAAAAGTTAAGTAGTGTCCTACAGTACTTGTTCTGGGAACTTCTTACCTTAATTTCTTGTGGGCCTTCTCTCATCATTATTAAACTATGACTTTTTGGTCTGTGACTGTGGACTTTGTTGTGCTTGGTTCATCTCTACAGTAGAAACTAAATAGCTTTTCTGCACTAGTTGCATTTTCATGTAAGCAATATATTCTGTGTTAAATTCCCAGATCCTCCAAGTCTTCCTCATACTCACCTGTTCTTTTAAATTGAATGGGGAGAAAGTGCCTCTGTGGGGTTCTGAGGATTTCCACACTCCTGCAGGTTAATTTTGCCCTCTCTTTAGAACAGGCTTATTTTGCTTATCAGGCATCAAGGTCATTGGCATAAGACCACACTGCTGTAAGCTGAGGCATTGTGGTCTCTCCCACGAGCAAAGCCAGACTTCTTTTAAGATGTTCTTAGCCCAAGAAGGGAGAGGATTTCCTAGAATTTTAATCATACCCCTTATGTTTTCACCCAAATTAATGTGCTTTAGAGCTGTGATAATTGACCTGATGTTCTGTTTTTAGATTCGTGGTAGTAACCCTCAGAGCTAATTTACACAACGTGCTTTGAACTGAACTTGGTAATGCAAATATAATGTCCTATTAGCAAACTATGAATAGTTCCTACTGGGATTTGTACAATGATTCTGAGCTCATTATTGCTGTCATTCAATACTGTGGATGAGTACAGGAAAAAATAATTAAACAAAATAGTACTTTAAATCCCAAAAGGAATGTAAAATCAACAAAGTTGAAAACCCAGAAGTCTTAACTTGTGTTTAATATATACACCCTGTGGAAAGGGAGAGGGAAACATGGGTATGTGTTAAACACTCAGCATAGCTGCCCAGCCTAATTGGGTGGAAAAACTGATACCCAGTGAATCATGTATTTCCCCCCAATGATTCCATATTTCTCTGAATTTAAGACTGATAATGTTACATGGAAAATGGTATAAGAAGTATTTTCTTCTAATCCTCCTTTAAATATAAGTCATTTTCCAAAAGTGTTGCTTGGGGATTTAGCTGTGTGACTCTTGCTGATATCACTGGAAGTTCCATGGCTTAAAATGCACAAACAGCGCTTGCAATCCAGCGCTGTGAAAGCATTGCTGTGTGAGCATTTCTCATTGCTATAATGTGAACTAGTGTAAGCAGTAAAATCTATGGGAGGCCTTAAAGTTCAGAAAACTGTGGGATGTTTCTCAACTCTACATGAACTTCCAAGTCCACTTTTGGGTGTTTTGGCCCAGACTTTAAAGTTCAGTTGAGCAGGGGAGGAGGGGGTGGAAGACAGGCAAACCACTCTGTTCGACTGACAGTCAGCCAAGCAAAGAAGCGGCAGCTCAATTGAAAAAATGTTGTCCAATCTGGTGCTCTGTAGCACTTGGCTCCACTCAGATTTGAACAGAGTGCCCTAGAAAGTGGCCTGCAATATGCTCATCAGCTGCAGACCAGCTCGGACCAATGGAGCTCCCCTTGGGCTCAGTTCTTTCAGCAGCACTTTCCAAACTGCTCTTCATTATGACTTTTTTTTTTACCTATTTGACTCTATCCACTTCTCTTTCTGGAACCACTCCAGTCTGTTCCTGGGCAAAGTGTCTCTCTTACGCTGTTCACTGCCCAATGATTAGACCAGATACTGAGTGGGAAACCCAGGTCATCCTCTCTGTGTTCAGGCTGTGAGACTGGTGGAAAATTTCATTCCCTAGGCATCATAGCCCAAACTTTGTGTGGTCCAGCTGGTGGCTCGCAGACAATCTACCTGCCACCTTTTCCATGGAGGAGAGATGAGAAATGGCTGGATGTTATTTGAAGAAGGGATTAATTTCTCCTTAGACTGGCCAGAAAAAGTAGGAGCTATTGCTGCTCTTGCACCCTTGTGAGAAGGGAAGGTTGAGAGAGGAGTTAAAATCCTAATTTTATGTATTGGAGCAGCCTCACAATACTGGTGATGCTTTTGCTATGGGTTTTGGGACATCCTGAAGATTTGGACCTTGACTTTTACTAGAGTTGGACTTCTAGCTTATGTCTTCAAAACTTAATATCTTAAAACTTTTCAGGTACCACTTGAAAAATAGTTTGGGTCAGGAAGATTAGATCAACTAAGCATGTGAATTCATACCTAAAGAACATTTGGTATTATAAAATGTTAAATTAAGCTACTGTAGGAAGAGTCACTGGGAAGTTATTTCAACATTACCAGAATGACTAGTAAAATGTCCGCAAAGTACCGACTTGGGAGTCCTTATCAGATTGTGCTAAAAGTTTATTTTCTGCCAGGAACTTAAGCACTGGAAGTTTGATATGGAGAGCAAAACCAGAAGTAAAATTCCCTGTGGTAATGAATGATTTACAGGGTAAGTGAAAGAGCAAATCTGACAAGAACTTATAAAGATAAATTTGAAAGGCAGAGGACTGGAAAGAAAAAAGAAGAATAGAGGAGAAAATGAGACACAAACAATGTAGACTTAGGAATCACAGAAGGAGATATCTAGGGTAATATGGCAGACAAAATGTACAAAAAAGAAAATCGTAGTCTAAAGTCAAGAAGAAGTGTCAGCTGCATCAGAAATGGTTATTTTCAGTGGATTTTTTTTTTAAAGAAGCCACTGCATTAAAGCCTTGTGCTGCTTTGAAGAATGAATACACTCATCCTACTTACAATGTAGCAATGCTGAGACTCCATGTGAAGGGCAAGGTCTTTAATTCCCTTCCTTTGTGTACGTTACTCAAATAGAGGTCTTAGAGTTTAATTCAAATAAAAGATTTTCTATTGATGCTGTAACTGTCTACTTCAGTCTAGAAAGAGATTCTGAATTAGTAATAAGGCTGCTTTTTTCATCATCTCTCTAAGCAAAGTATGAAATAAGTACTTTTTTTTTCCTTCCCCCCCTCAACACCTTTTCCAAAAAGTTTATCCAGATAAGGGGAAGATGCAGATTTCTGTCTGACTCTGGTGACAGAAGAGGTTATCAAGGAAAAAAAAACACATGAAATACAGACTAGCATAGGTGGAAACTACATGGTCATCTGCAGTGTAGTAGGTTTTGTTTTCTATTGGAATGTCCTTGGAATCACTTGTTTATTGTGCAGTTGGAAGTGATGTGCGCAACTTATTTATAAAATGTACTTTATCATATTATATGAAGTCTTATGCCTTATGTTTCTTTCAAGTGCTCTAGTGTGGTAGAGTTTTGCATTGGAGAGCTAATAAGAAAGCTAACAAAGATTTTGTAGCGTGAGCAATGTTTTTAAGTCAGCCAATTTAAATTAATGATCCTGTCTTGAAAGCAGTTCATAAAAAGTCTGCCCACTCAACAGTGCGCACTTGTGTCTGTGGCTCTGCCCTTTTGGGTGCTTGGGATTAATATGAGCACTTAATGCACATACATTCCTGTAGCTACATCTGTTTTGCTCAGCTGCTGTAATTTTCCCAGTTACCTTTGGTAAATCCCTGCTCCAGCTTTGTATGTTAGTAACAGAGAGCCTTTTAAGGTGTCACTGCATGTTCATGGTCAAAAGCATCGTGTTTACATTGATATGTCAAATCGAGCCAAATATTACTGATGGGTTTAATGAAACTCAGAAGCAGTTGTGTGCAGGTTGTGTAACACCAGGAGGAGGAGGCCAGGGCAAAGATTATTAGGGATTAAGGAAATAGATATATTAAGGTGGTCTGCTTTAATCCTTGTGCCTGGAATGGCTACAGAACAGGCTCTGTGTGGCCTCTCTGCTGGGCAGCTTCACATTTTTTCCTGTTTAGAAGCCTGTAATTGCGTTGCAGAAAAGATGCCTGGTATAGCCAACAGTGGCCAAATAATTCACAGAGGGTTTCTGAAAACTGCAGTGTATCAGGCGATGTGGGGCACTTTGCTTCTCTGTATCACTGCTCATTGTCAGCTATTTTTCAAAAAAGAAATTGCTGCTTCTCTGTAGTTTGAAGACCTGGTCTAGATCCTTGGAGAGAACAGCAGTGCAAAAATGCAAGTTAGTGCTATTTGCAGTTATCGTTTGTAAGCTTTGGTACAGAAAATCACTGCTTTATTTTATGTCATTTCAAGGTTGTTAAAAAATAGCTTCCAGTGCTGAATAGTCCTTTCTTGTCGCTATTGCAATTTGTATTACTTCTAACCTTCAGTATCTACCTTTGAGCTCTGCTTTGCTTTCCTTAAAATAATCTGAAGGACTGATGTCTTAGCAGCCATTTGTTCTGTTGGAGTGAAGATAAGTGTTTTCCTTTGTCGGTGGTAACTCTGGCCTTCTTTTACTACTTTTTTTTCTTCATTGCTTTTCAAGGCACTTATAGTTGTATTCGACTTTCCCTTTCATCTATTTTATTAGCCAAATTCTATGAGAGCATTTGGGAACAATTATTTTTGTTCGATTGGGGTTATTTTTGTTTTGGGTTTTTTGTTCGATTTGGTTTTGTTGTTGTTGTTTCTTTTGTTTTGGTGTGGGTTTTGTTTTGGGTTTTGTTTTGCTTTTTTTTGGGCTGTGCTCCAGTGCTGCATTTTTGTTCCATAAAGAAGTTTTGAGCACAAATATCTTCTGCATTAAATAATTGTATTTGTTGAAGTACAAAATGTGTTTTATCCTCTGGCTGAGGGCTGTCTCTCTGTAGGTGCCTGAGCTCTTGCTAATTTGTATAGCCTGACTGGCAAACATGTTGAGCTGGAGAAAAGGTAATTAGCTATATTAAGACTAGCGTGAAATTTTGCAGAGTCCTTTTGAAAAAACAATTCTGAGGTCGTTAGAGTAATTCAAAGAAATCTTTGACCATCTTTCCTTTGTGACCTTAAATTAAAAAGCCAAAGTGGGTTCCTCTTTTAATGTAATTTTTTGATTGCAATTCAGGGACTAAAACATTAGGTGTAATACCGAATACTGAGAGTTCAGCTGAATATCTGCTATGGGAGATCTTAAACCAACTACTGTATATTTTAGAAGCCTTGATGTTGAACAGTTGTGACATACGTCCAGTGGTCTATGGATCATCCCTATTAGCCATAAGCCAAAAACTCAATGATGATTTCACTTGTCTTATAGTTTGTCTCCTGAGACAAAAAAAACAAGAGGTTTGAACAGTTCCTGCTTTTCATAATCTAGGCATTAGGTGGTGTCAGTTATTGTCATGGAGCTTAGCCCCTGCATAAAGCCTAATTGTTCTCTGGTGTTTGTCTTGGATAGCTGCATAAATGGCTCATTCTGGGCCTTTTTGTTTTATCTAACGGTGTTAAAATAAATCTTACTTTCAGGAAAAAGTTGTGGCAATTCAAGTCACAAGTTTGAACTCTCTTGGTGCCTATGCACATATCGTGTCTGGTTGCCATGTTAGTTTGTGTAATGGATTCCAGATGATCTCTTGTGACTGCTGACAGTCCGCAGAGGGTGAGCTGGACACATGGCTCCCCTTGATGTTCAGGCTTTGCTTTGTGAGTAGAAATGAGAAAGAAGAATTGGGGCAGTCTGGATGAACAGCTGGTCAGCAGAGGATTGAAGTAATAGGTTGCAAACAGGCAGAGAGGGAAACCAGGTAAGAGAAAATGTGAAGAAAATATAAGGAGATTGCTCTCTCTCCCCCTCTGCCTTTCCCTTCATTTCTCCCAAATTGCTGAGTGGAGAATGGAAGGGAAATAGGAATGGAAAGGGAAGGGAAACTTTCCTCATGTTTTTTGGAGAGGGTATGATACTTTCAGCACTAAGGTGCATTGATAAATGATTGTTCGAGGTAAACACTCACTTGGGCAGATGTACAGAAGCTAGCAAAACAGTTAGGAGGGTCCTATCTGTGTGATGGGATGGAAGAGTAAAACTCAATCCTCACATTGTCCATAGGAGAATTCAGGAGCTTTCTGCCCCTGCGGATGTTCTCAGTGCAAATAGAATAGAATAGTTCAGTTGGAACTTCAGCATCGTTCCAGAAATAGTGCTGTGCAGTCATGCTGGAGTTAAAAAATGCACATGGTTTCATGTCTCAACTAATTTAAAATAAAGTGAAACCTGTCTGTAATGGAGAAAACCTTTCCGGGAGAAGGTGGCTTCTTTGTCAGCAGTGCAAAGCAGAGGGATAGTTTGGGTTTAGGGTTGAGTGCAGCTACCCCAGCACTGAGAGCATTGCCATCTGGTGCCAAGCACAGTGAAGAGGCAGTAATGGTTTTCTCCAGATCTGCAGCCAATTTAAAGCTCCTTTTGGTGATCCCCAAACACAGCATTTGTAGCTTTTGAGTAATTTGTGGAAAAGTAACCAAACCTGTGGTAGGGGGTCTCCACCTGGCCTGTGGTTACTGCAGAGGTGGTATGAGCAGGAGAGAAGGTTAAGTTGGAAAGCCTGGAGCCTGCTCCAGACCCATGGCTGGACATGTGGGTGGTCTTGAACTAATCACTTTATAACCCTTCCTGCAATTTATATAGCTCTTTAAATTGTTGAGGCACATCTGTTGTCATCTAACTTAAGTGTTCTGGTCACTTTTGGGACAACGTTTCGCCTCCAGCCCCTTTAATTCAGAAGCGATGTGCTTGCTTTGATATTGCATAATAAAACAATTCATAACATTTCAGCTGATTTTTTTTATTAAAGGTAGATTATTTACTGAAAGTACTTATAAAGCAATTTGCCTCCTTCCCCCTGCTGTCTCCTTCATGCAGCTGTGTGTCTGGCACACCAGATTTTAAAGAAATCTGAAAGAAGCTTAGAAACCCTGTCAGGGTGGCATAATTCCCTTTAATATAGGCAATTTTGTCATCACAGATCTTGAAGGGTCACCTGTCTCTTTGGATGAAAGGTATCACATACAATGAAGAAGGTTCAGGAGGTAAATTCTGGGAATGTCTGTTTTCAAATGTGCTGTTTTATGCAGGGTGGTTCCCCCCACCCTCCTCTTCTGCTCTGCAAACCTTTTATGCCATGCCCAGAGAGACAGAATTGTAAGTTGTTAGAGCTGCTGGTACCTCCTGCCATTTCTCTTTTTTAAGATCTAGTTTTCTGGTTTTTATTTCTGTGTCAAACTTCTGTTCACACTGAGATTTTCTATGCCTTATATCTGGCCTGACATCTAACCCAAGGGCAGGACGTGGCCTCTCTATTGAAATCAGTAATTTCCATATACTTTATATGTTTAGATTTTAATTTTTTACATCAAAGGCAGGGTCCCACTTGACTCATTGGGGGTTCATTTTTGCACCGAAGCCTGCAAATTAAGCCAGCTGTAAATATGTTGAGGCAGAGAAACAAGCAGATGGAGCATGTTCATTGCCTGCTTCTGCTATGTGTTGAACAGTGCCATCTCTCCAAATGAGCTGGTACTTGGCCTTTCTGGGGTTTCCTAAAGAAAGCAAGCGGTTGTCTTGGGTCCTCCAGTGGCCACCCACTCCCAGCATGTCTGGAGGCTCAACTGTACTCTTCCTCATGTTCAGGATGTACCCACGAGTTTGAGAGAAAGTTAACAGTGGACCTTCTGTGTCAACAGCCGCAAAGGGAACTTCCTGAGGAAGATTAATTGTTCACTCTGTACTTTTCCTCTTTTCCTGTTTCAGTGCAGCAAATGTGGGAAAACACTATGCTGTCTTGTGTTCTGCCAATTTTGTTTTTCTTCATTACTTTTTGTATATTTTTATTCTCATATTTTTACCTAGGTTGAAGGTATGAAGTGGAAGGTGGCACCATGCTTTCAGGTTTTAAATGTAAGAGTGAGCAAAATATTCTAAGACAGTGATGCTCAAGCTAGGTCCTTCAATTCTTTCTTTCTGCTGCCTTATGGTATCAGAGCAATTGACTGTCTAGTGCTGGAGAGGCAACAGAAGCCAGTGGTGGAAATATTCATATAGACAAGGTGCAACATGGTGCATTCCTCTGAGAGCCCCCATCCTCTTATGGGATGAGATTAGGATAAGATCAACATTACCTGATTACCCAGTGGTTGCCACATACTCTCCTCTGTGCAGAGGGACCGAGGCTTGTCTGGCAGCCCTGCACAGTGCAGCCCTGCTGCATTCCCACAGCGCAGTCCCAGCAGAAATGCTGTGCTTGAGCTCCCTGCTGGTGGCATGTCACTGCCAAGCACAGCTTTGCTTTGCTGTGGCAGGACTGTATTCTATTCTCCAGACTCAGATGTTTTCAGCAGGAGGAAAAAAACCTTGTGTTTGTGTTATGGAATCATCTCCTATTTGGCAGATAGTATCTCCAACTCCATTGAGTTAGACTGGGTTTCATCTTTAAATGTAGGTCTTTAATTTCATTATGTTCGGTACCAATTTTTGTCTTCACAGTTCTTTGTGTAGTCTCTTCCTAAATTTTGGCCACCTCCTCTCTCATGTCTTTTTTTTTTTTTTTTTAATTTTGTGCAGTTCTGTAATGATATTTTGAGGATTAGCACATTCCTTAGAACAAACCACAACTGCTGGAAGAGACAGGTAGTGACTATGTATCTCGGTATTTACTTCATTACTGGAAGACAGTCAGTAAACCAGAATAGAATTTGGTTGATTGACTTGACCCATAATGTTTGCTTTTTTGGAGTATTTGCACATCTTTATTGAGCCACCTATTTGCCTCACTTTAATCCTGGCCTTTTCTGTTCTTTTTACTTGAGTTCCCTGGGAATAATGCACTGTAGAGAGGCTGTTGTTCTTTATGCAGAGCTGCTTCTTTGGGTTTTTTCCCCACTGTCTGCAAGATGCAAAAATCCTTGCCATTCTGTAATCCAAAATCTTGTTATTGGGCCTTGATAAATCATCTTGACATGTAGTTGAGTAGCTGAGATGTCATCTTTGAAGTCTGAAGCCTTTCCATAGTTTTTCAGACAATGTCACACATTAATGCAGCACATCTTCCATGACAGAAAAGATCAGATAATTTCAAATAAGCATGTTCTGCTTTCACTTCTCTCTTAGCATTAATAATAATTTGTACATTAAAATAAAATAGACTGCTTGCCCTGTCACTGTTCTATCAACCTTTTCTTAAGAGCCAAATCTCATCCCAGATCTTTAAGTCAGGCAAAATTTTCATTGAAGGCAGCGGGAATTTTCCTCTACCTGACTAATAAAGTGTTTGAGAAGGAGTGTAATGCTTGTGGATCAGAGAGGCTAGTTGTGTAGGCTTCAGGTTTGTCATGCAGTCAGGTACTGCCTTACCATTCTTTTGATGCTGGGTCTAGATCTGCTAGCAGCCATTGCAACTGTTCAAATGTTTAATTTTGTGTCAAAATATGTGTCATTATTTACTACTGAAAAGAAGGAAAAAAAAAAAGGGTGGGGGGGACTGGAAGAGTTAAAAAAGAAATAATGCCTTTTAGAATGAAAGGCAAAAAAATAACTTTGGGCTTTGTATCTCTGGGACTCAAGATGTGAATCACTAGTCTGTAGCAAACTACAGAGCTGTAGGCTGGCATTTACACACTTCAGTGATACTGACTGCCTATATTTTCAGGCACCTAATTCAATTTTTGTTCTTCTGAGGTGCCAAGCATCCACATCTGGAGCTTCCATATGGACACTGGGTTCAAGGTTTCTCCAGTCAGATATTCAGTTTTAGAAAGATTTTAAAAATAGTGATGATTGAATGCAAAGCATATGTCATGGTCCATAGGTCTTTGTAATTTCAATTTGTGAGGGCCAAGACTGAAGGAAAAAAACGATGATACACCTTTATATGCTGGCTCAAATAATGTTTGTAAGTAAGAGAAATAGCATCACTCCAGTGGGACTGCTTTCAGATGAGAAGGAAGTGATGTTGTTTTGAAAGAACTCTCTATACATTAATTATTGGAAGAGATTTATGCAGCTTCTAAAATGGCAGACCTACATTCCGTAACAACTAGGCCACCAGAGCACCTCACTTCTGCCCTTCAGCTCTTTCTGACCAGGACTGGTTCCAAGACTAGACTTTGCTGCTGGAAGCAGGAAGAAAAATATATGATAAAATAAGAGAAAGAAATGCTGAATCACTTTTCTTCAATTAAGACTTCACCAGAAAAGTCTATTTTTAATCTTAGGAAATACCCTTGTGTCTGATCTTCCATGAGTATTTATACTTTTTTATTTTAGTAGCTCCCCTCAAGGCCAATATGACCTAAGCATGTAAATCACCAAAGAAGTGATGAAAAAGCAATCCCATTTACTTAAATCTAAAAAAAAAATTGGCATGTTTATGCAGAAAAGAATCTCATAATTTTTTTTTTAGTCTGTCGTTTAGTACTTCCTTAGCAAGATTGAAGGCCTGCAGAGCTTCCTGTTTGAGATTTTTGCTTTGAAGTGAGGGTGAATAGATTCATTAAATTAGAACAAAATATCTGCTAATTTGTTGCTTGCCTTCTATTTCAAATGGATAATCTAAAAGGCTGAAAGCATTTGTGTATTTCTTGCAGTGCTCCTTGCAGTTTGTTATGAGGAAAGTAACCTCTATCAAATTTTTAAGCAATATTTTCATTCCAGCAAAATTTTCATGTCAAAGCTCTTCCAATTAAATGCAGAAGGTGGCAGAAGGTGGCAGGGAGACAAAGCTAGACTGGGTACCTTCTCTTTAAGCAGCAAAGTTTGCATGTCTTTTAATGTAGTTAAAACATTTGACAGGAGAGAGTAGAGTTTAGTGATGTGAGGTGATTTCCAAATGAGTGTTAGCTTTCTAGTGACCTACTTTTGACTAGTGGTATATTCTTGTCCATTACTTTTTGTCATTGAATAATGCTGATATATTAAGCTGTGTGCTTCAAGGGCATTGTAGAATTGCATGTAGGGGCAGGACAGAACTGTGAAAGTGCGAATTATTCTATCAGATCATACCCAATTAAAAAGTGACAAGCCCAGCAGGAGAAATTGAAAGAAAGGTTTATCTTTCATGTAACATAAGAAGTCACTATATCGGTTAGAAACAAAGTGAGTGTGAAACAGATTCTCCACCTCTTGTTATCCCTCTCCAAAAATTAATATCTGCTGACTTTATTATCTGAAAGAATAAGCCCCTGAGTTGTAACAGCTTATGCTGAGGGACATGATGACAATGGCAGGAGAAGGGGAAGTACAGCAGCCGTGCACCTTTAACTATCCACTATAAAAGCCTGCAGCACATTAGGGATTGACGGGCAGGGAGTTTGGAAAAAGTGGGTAGTTTATATAAAACTGTAGTGTGTCATTAAAGGAAGACTTGCAGTCTTGCAGGCTCTCCACAGTTTGGCAGGAAGCATAGGAATAAAAGCAAGGTGAAGAAACTGGGAACTTCTGCTAAGCCCAGTAGTTGTTATAAAACTGCTACAAGCTAAAGAAACTTCTCCAGTCTCCAGTGCCATTGCAAAAGTCCTTATACAACCTTTTGCATAACATTCACCAGCGCTCTTCTAGTGGTGAGATGGTTCTGGGAATGTATAAATAAATGCAGTTGTCTATGTCCAATGTAGTCTTCCAGAATCCTGCTGGCTCAAGATGTTGCATTGCAGAACCTGGTCTGATGGTGAATGTGGATCAAAGATGTTATGGACAGAATTGTGGTGCTTTCTGGAGTACTAGGATTGTGGTGGTGGGTTGGTTTGTTTGGGTTTTTTTTTTGCTAAGCTGATAAACTCTCTCATAAAATCAACAACAACAACAACAACAACAACAAAAAAAACAAAAAGTGAACCAGCTTTGCAAAACATGTCCTTTATTTGCTATTGGGATGTAGACCACTTCAGTGATGTGTGGCTGCTGTGTGACCAGGTGACCACCACCTTCTGCAGGCAGTCTATGTTGCATTGGCCCTGGTGCTTGCTGCTAATGGCATTACCTGAGTGGCTTCAGTTAGTGAACTCCCATGTGTATGTGTGTGTGAACACAACTGTAGCACAGCTGATTTGCTTATCACTGAGTTTTCAGATTAGGCTTTCGTGTGTGATGTTCTACTTTGTGAAGAAAAAAAAAAAGACAGAAACTAAAAGACAAAAGAGAAATACATGAAGAACTAGATATTTGTAAGCTGTGCTTGGAGGTGTTGTATTGTTGGGAAGATAGGGGGAGATGAATAGGTAAACTCAGAGGGTGCTTTATCCATGTAGCGAGTTTTACCCATAAAACCAGTACTGCTCTGTAGAATGCATCTCCATATATAATGTATATTTAATTGGTATACAATGAGTTAAGAGTTTAAAGGTGAGCAACTGATTAACAGTCCTACTAGACTTGGAGTTGGCAAGCAGATGTTAGGGAGGCAAAAAAAATAATCATAATATGAAAATTATTATTCTTTAAACACCTCTGTTTTTCTGGAGGGGATTTACCTTTTCCCCCATTCATACCCATGATGGAGAACCAAGGGCCATCCAAAAGAATGGGTTTATTGGGTTTATTATTGTGTATTATGGTAAGTGGTTTATCAGAGTGTCTTCTGAGTGAAGAAGTGGTAGGGACTCATATACAGGCAGTATCGAGGTCCAAACAGAAATCTCTAAAATACCAAACCACAAAAAAAGAAACCCAAATCTCATAACAAGATTGAGTGGCAATTCTTTCAATTCTGTAGTGTTTCAGTTCGATCAGAAGTTTGATATGAGATTCATAACATTTTAAAGGACTGATGAATTAGACTTACTTGTGTGCTTCTCCTGAAGGTAAAGGGGAGGACCTAGCTGTGTAGGTTTTCCTTCTTTTTTTTGTGTGTGTGGGTTTTTTAGGTGTACAGTTTTGTTTGTTTGGTGGGGTTTGGTTTGGTTTGGTTTGTTTGTTTGTTTTTGTCAAGAGGAAACTTCTACAAACTCTGGCTTTGTTAGTCTCACCATTTTTCTGCCATGACCAAGATATATTAATGTAATACAGACACAATACACTTTCAAGAAAAAAAAGAGAGAAGACACCCACACTGTAATTTGATTGTGGAAAAGATTAATGGAATGCTCATTTTAACTGATATATGTAAAATTTGTGGGTAAGACATAAGTTGGTTAAAAAAAAACCCAAAACAAAAACCAAAACTAAAACACACACACACAAAAAAAAGAAAAAAACCCCAAACCAATAACCAAGAAAACTGTGAAGTTATACCACTACCTAACTTTGAGTTTTATTTTGCAGTAACCAGCATAAAAGAAAATGCTGAAAAGTACATGGAGTTGCTGGAGGATAAACTACATAGGTAAGAATGATGCCACGGTAACCTTTAAAAGCTTAAAAATGCTTTTTAATGCAGCACTGACATGCATTAAAGTGCTAGGGAATGCTTTGGAACCTGCATTAAAATAATACTAAAACCAATTCCAATTTGGAAATCCCTAAGTGTGATTGTTGAGATCTCTGTTCATGGCTGTGGCAGCTTTGCCACCAGCCTGCCCATGGATGCT
The DNA here is from genome assembly GCF_036013475.1 of Columba livia. Classification (NCBI taxonomy): domain Eukaryota; kingdom Metazoa; phylum Chordata; class Aves; order Columbiformes; family Columbidae; genus Columba; species Columba livia. Next base: position 77,519,596 of record NC_088604.1, read on the forward strand.
GGTAAGAGAAGGAATTGCTGTGTTCTGTCATGTGTCGGAGGGCTCTGGAGCAGCCTTGTTGCGGCCGGAGCACAGGGATGGTGTATGTGGCTGGTGTGCACCACTCCAGCTGCAGGTGTGGGAATCCATGGTGTGAGCTCTTGAACACCCAGAAGCCCTGAAGTATCGGGGATGTGAAAGCTAGCTGAAAAATCGCCCATCTGTTCCTATGCAAAACCTAACTCTGAGCAGAGCCAAGGGATCCCTTACCAGAATCCTGGGTATCTTTAACATGTAATGACTCTTTATATAACAGTTTTGAAAGAATGCCACTTCGGGGAATTGTGGAAAGCAAATAGAAACGAAGACAACAATGGAGATATTTTAAGAACTGAATGAAGAATTTACTTATTTTTATGCTTCCCCCCCCCCCCCCCCTTTTTTTTTTCTGAAAAAAAAAAAAAAAGCTAACACTTGTAGTGTTTTTTGTGTGAAGATCACCCCTCAAAATTTAGGCTGCTCTTTGAGACTTGGTTAGCAAATGTTGCAGTGCTGTTGTAATAGAATCTTCTATGGTAGTGGGACTTTGCCTTGGACAAGTATATTTATATGGAAGAAAGCTTTCATAGACAGTAATTGGAGTTTGTGTCTTAATAAAATGCAACCCATCAAGTTAGCATCGCTTCCCTTTCTATCATGAAGCAGGTATAATTAAGAAACTTGTTGCCCTTATTATTTTCTGTTGTATTGGTAAAGAGAGGGTTCTAGATCTTTTAGTTTTGCTCATACTTTTGAATATAGACGTGTTTATTTTGCATAACTTTTAATTTAGAAGTAGTTCAGAGCTGAATGAGAAGTGACGCAAACAGACCTCGAAAGAATAAGCTGTGTTTCGGTGTCCTGCCTAATCCCTCTCTTAATAACACACTCCGATCCATAAGTGTAAGACAAGTCTTAGGAACTTGCTCTGCGTTGTCTTTTTGTAAACCGTACTCTTTGTTAAAAAAATGAAATATAAGATATAACAACATGTATTGGTGCTTCTGGGCTATATGGATTTAACTAACATATCAGACTTCCAGAAACAACTAAATTTCTCTTTAGCTATTAAATACGTACAGAATCTGATTAGAAATATTTTCCTCCCTCTGAGAATTTATCAGATAGAATTTGCAGTTGTGGTTTGATTTACTTTATGTCTTTATATATAATTTTTGGGTTTCTACCCGAACTTTTCTGCATCTTTTTTTTTTTAATTGCACCACATTTTGATGTGTCTTGATAGGTGTTGTTAATGAACTTGCAGCATGCTCTTTTCTCCTCTTCATTCCATTTGTGGGAGAAATTTCCATGTTGAACTGCTGGTATTCATCATGTTTCTTTGGGGAGTATCATTTCAGAGGAATAATTAAATGTTAAACCCTCTTTTTGGCACTGCTTTATATTTTGGAAGCATTTTTTAATGAACAAGTAGTTGACCATTTCAGGCTCCCCTTAGCAGATTTAAGAGTTGTCGAATATGGTATTATAATTTGTTGCTTTTGTATGCAAGGGTTGCCTTTCTCAGTACCGCACAGACCTGTACCTGTTTTGGTCTAGGTTTTCTATTGCAACCAGTCTACAGGCTTCAAAGTTTCACTGTTGAGACAAGGGTTTTTCCCAGCTTTTGCTGAGGGCACAAATGTATGAAGTCCAAGTACATCGTTGCAGCTGTACTGGTGCTTCTAACTTGTACTTCAGAGCTTGCCATCAGCTTCTCTGTCTCTAACAGATTGTGGCAGTGCTCCCAAGCTTCTAAAATTTCCCTTCCAGCCCTTAAGAATTTAAAACAACAACAGGAAAAACCCAACAACAACAAAACTCCCTAAAACTCACTAAATAAACCCAACAAAGAACTCCACAAAAAACCCACCACAGTGCTGGCCAAGCCTCCAGATGGTGAAGATTCAGTCCTGAACCAGTGACAGTTTTCCAATATGTACAAATGGTATTATTCTAAAAATAGCTTATCCCAAGTAATTAAGGGCTAAGAATTTCTTTTAATGTTGTGGGAAGAGAAAATCTGTAATGTTTTTACCAGAAATGCTTCTCAAAAATACTACGTTTTTATGATCTTTTTATATTTATGCTAATAAAGTGGTTATAGACACTTGTTTGTTTAAAGATTCTTTGGACTTTAATTAATTCACTATTCCTGCTTTACAGCTGGAGTAATTAAAAAAAGTAAGCAAGAGCACGAGGGGCCTCCTCTCGCCTTAGACAAGTAGCTTGAAACACTCTTTTTTTTGGGGGGTCTTCATATGGATGCTCAGATTGCTCCTTTATATATATTGTAACCTACAGAAAGACTCTCTAAGCAAAGCTTAAAGAATAAGTTTCAAGTTTACGTTGTAGACAGAGGTACAATTTGCATCTGGCACATAAGTGCTCTTTTTTGAATGCCTTTGACACCAGTAGAGGATCATGTCTGTACAGTGTGAATTCAAATAAGCTTCTAAAGTTTTTCTACAGATGAAACATATCATTTTGCTACGTAATGTTTCAAATGGAAACATCCTGGATTGAAAACCCTTTGATTTAAGATATAGCTTCAAAATAATGTAGAACTGTCAGAAATATAGTTTTTGACTGCTTTTCTGATAGGAGAGAATTAATGAAGAAAACTCAGACCAAAACAGATTTAATGAAGTTTAAAGTTTAAAAAGTATCAATTTTAGAAATTAAAATGTTTCCCCCCCTCCCTTTTATCTTTTGTTTATCTGAAGTTTGGAATATATTCCTCTTATGATTGAAAAACAAGAATGACAATGAACAAACAAACAAAAACAAAACCCCAAACCCAAACAACTGCAGTGCTTTTGACTGGAGCCTACAAAATGCTTCTGTTCTCAAGTAGCTTAATAGAATGTTAATCTCTTAGTTTAAGAGTAGCACTCTTTTTATTAGCCTGGCATCTACAGAATAAAAGGGGAAAACATGTGTTGACAAAAGAAGGAAATATGTTCACTTTCTAATAATTTCACCCCAAAGTAGGCTAACCACCCATTAAGTTTACAGATTACTCAGCATTGTTTTATTGTTTTAAAATATAGCTTGTATTCTGAGTAGTGGATTGACAGCTGTTGAGAACAGTATCCTTCAAGAAAAGAATAAATAGCATGGTTAATAATCCTGCAGGCTGTCTATTTTCCCGTTGCTAATATGCATCAAGGCAGCCCTAGAATTTGCAGATTAATTCACTAGCTGCTCTTTTGAGGGTATAAATACCATTGCCATCGCTTCCATGGTAGACCTTGCCATTTGTTAGTAAACAGATGTGCAAAGGGGTCAGAGTTAGGATAATGAAACTGTGTTCAGTGAACACATCTGTCTCTATGAATGTCTGAAGTGCAAGAAGTTTTGCTTAAATAACTTCAGCTCATCACTTGAGCCATTTAGTAGGGATTGTACGGGAGAAGTTTGCTATAGCTGTCTGATCTAGCTCACTAAAAGTCAGCTGAGCATCCTCTGGTGGGACCCTTGTTCTTCCACAGAAAGTGCATTTCTTCATCTCACTGCTTTTGGCTCCAAGTGAAGGCTCTCTTGGGGCTTTATATCATTACCATGACTAAAGTGGGCTTCAGTGATTCAGCTCTTTCAAGAACCACCGAGTTTTGCTCCTAAATCAGTACTTAAATAAAATTGACCACATTTTACACAATGTGTGGGATACCAATAAACACCTTTGAAATCAATGGAGATGGAGAGAGAGTACCAAGTTACATCTGTTTAGGCCCTTAGATGTGGGAAGTCTAGACTTGGGGTTTGTAAAAATTCACTTGTTTTTGAAGATATGAAAAAATCACCTGCCTTTTAAATGGGTAAGAAAGCTTTCATATGAATTTCTGCATGAAAAGTCATCATCATCTGACTTATTTGCTAGCTCAAACATATCTCAGTGAAGGTCATGTGATGTGAGCAATTGTGTGTCTGACACATTTTACATGCGCCCTGTATCTCATCACATCTCTGTCCTGGCTTCAGTCTATTTCCCTTCCATTGCAGAGAGTTTTGTGAGAATGCACGTGCATAGAAAGATTGATCTGTGTGAGAACTGTATTTGATAGCTGGAGAAAATAAAACAAATGTGTGGAACAAGGTAAAATTAAAAAAAAAAAAATTATCTTTCAGACCATTGCCCTTGCAGAAACTAATAAATGTTCCAAAGTAAATACAGTTATCTTACAAAGCATTGTGCAAAACCAGGAATTTGGTTCCATTGCTGAAATATGCAGCAAAACGTTTTGATTCTTTCAGATCAGTCTTACGTTTGGAGACGTTACTATTCTATTCTTGCAGTAGTAGAGGGAAATAAGCCATTTTATTTTTAAGAAATTATTTAAATGATTTTTTTAAAAATACTTTTATTCCTGTATGTTTTCTTTTTTTAGGTTTCTTCATACTAAAGCAAACTAAGATTAAATTAATGGTGCAAATCAGCTTCATGAGATTTAGGATGAAATAACAATGCTTTTATTTTTTATTATCAAGTGTCCATCTGGTAGATATCCACAGAAACATATTTGGAATACATTGCCCTTGTGAAACTTATTAGAAACTGATCATCTGTGAAATTTTGCATTCTTAAGCAGATGGAGTAAATGTGATGGAATTGTTAAAAGAGAGTGTCATCTGAAGATTTCTTTCTTGTATCCTGTAAATGATTTGACATTTGCCCCAAGAACTGGAGTTTTTGGCATACCAAATACTTCCTGATGGGCACTGCGTGTTAACATGAAAGTGATTCCTGAACCATAGCTGGAGCAATTAATGATAGGTACAATATACAATGAAGGAGTGTCTCACAAGTGAAAATACATCTTGAGAGGAAAGGAGGCAGAGAGCAAATAAAATGTCGGGAGAAACCAAAGATTTTGGGACCATCATTCATCCTTCTCCACACACGCAGAATGTAAGATCCAGACCTGTCATGGAGAATTTAACCCTGAGGCAGCAGAAGCCACAGAAGGAGCTGCTTGCATCACTAATTAAGCAATTAGGCATTTAAACATTTCTTGAGACTGTAATGATTTTTTGCAGTGAGAGGAGGTCCCTGTTGGAGCTTTTTAGCCTCTTGCACCCACCCAGAGCCCTGTTTGAAGTCTGACACTGTACTGTTGAATAGCAGCCTGTGGTATCCAAACCTACAGGTACAACCTTGCAAATAGCCAACATTTTAATGACAAAGCCCCTCTGTGGTTATCTACAGACTCTTATCCTGTGTAAGGGTAAAACTTCATCTTGGGCTGTGAGTGTCCTTGATGTCATTGTGTAGAAAGCCTGATGTCCGCTAGAGGAGAACTGCTGTGCTCAGGATGCTGAGCAAGGCTTTCCAAAAGCTTTCCCCTCTGGTATGCGCAGCAGCACAGGCGTGCTTGGGAGTGCCAGGTGGCCTGCGGTAACTTTGTGTAACCTGTGAAAGTCCTTAGTTGCACGTTTCAGCTGCTGGTAATATGTTAGGAGTGCACAGATAGGACTGAAATGCCATTTTTGCCTACCTTCCCCCAAGACTATGTGTTTTCTATTACAGTTCCAAGAGACCACGCAGCCCTGTCCCTTGCTGCATAATGATCTGATCTTCTTTTGCTTACCAACAGTTCTGCTGCAGGAGTGTTAAATGCAGGTTAGACAAAATAGTAGATCCTTCTAGTGACTCATTTAGTCCCTTTCTTCTTCCCAGCTGGTCTAAGTCATACACAGCTGTGAGAACATTAGCTCTGAAATTGTGAGCAGCAGACACTTTATATGCGGTGATGCATTCCTTTATATCTCATGGCCCACATGGCGATGGCTTCTAAATCCCTTATCATAACTGCCTCAGGCTGGAAACAATTTTTTTGTACCAGCTGATGTAAAGATGACATTTCTTGAGCTGAGGGAATTTAATGTGATTGTGCTGTTCTCCAGGCCCCAAAAGATTATGCTGTGACTTCCATTCATCACAAAACTGGGGCTTTTTAGTTGTTTTTTCTAATTCCCAGATAGGAATCATGAAATTATTTTGGGGAAATAATACTGTTCAAGAATAACTGGTGATGATTACACAAAGGTGTTTTATTGAGCTATTTTCTGTGTTATTCTGCAAGAATGGAGAAATGAATAAATATGCCTGCTAGTGAGATGTAATTGTTGCAATGACTATTCTTTGCCATTGTTGAATGATACAGCACCTGGTAACTCTGCAAATGCATGCAAAACCTTTCTTCTTTAATTGACTCTCTTTCACTGTCTGTCTTGATTCATTTTCTGTTCAACAGTGTTTGTTTTCATGTTAATGGTGGCTTTTATTCAAGTCATGGATGCACGGTCCAAGAAATGTAGTGGAGTCTTACCCTGATGTAAGATGGGCTCGTCTTCACGGCTCCTTGCTCTCTGAAGTGTGAAGGGGATTGTGTGTGTCTAGGACAACTTGTATTTACTGAAAAAGCAGAAGTCAAGCCCAAGGTGTGTTTTACCTGGTCTTGCACATCTGTGATTTTTTTTTTTTTGAGGGTTTCAATCAAATGTTACTCGACTAGTTCAGAACAGTTGTGGCTACAACATGGTTGCTCAGGCTACTGGTGCATACATGCATGCATTCTGCATTTGAAATTTGTGGTTTGCTCAGGCAGACACTGTTTCTAATGCATTTGAATGTGTAGTCTTCACTGAGCTCCATTCCTTCAGATAAGACCTCCAGTGTCCTGAGAGTTCCATGCCATAGGACAAGTCAGGATTAATTGCCACTACATCACATTCCAGTTTACTTGAAAATGAACCATTTAAAACAGTTATTCTCTTCCCTATTATTTGTCCTGTTAGTTTACATAATGTGTGTATCAGTTCTCCTTTACAGCATACTAATTTTCAGAAATGTTTTTGGGAGCAGAGTTGGGTATGAATGCTCTCAATAACACAGCACACCGAAGGATAAAGCTCGTTTAAGGTGGTCTTAGAATGCACCAAAAGGGCTGGGTGTCCTTGTGGATGTATAAGCCCCTTTCTCATGTGGTTATGACTTCTGTTCCCATTTGTATTGGGATATATATATATTTTTTAACATAATATTGATTCTATAGGGATAGTTTCCCCAAATGTGTTATTTGCCTTTGACTTCAAGCTGTTG